>NC_081361.1:87986613-88646890 GCF_030684315.1 Stegostoma tigrinum | reverse complement strand
ACTGGTCAAACTGGTCAGGTTTAAAGGAAATAGCTGACAGACTGGGTCTGCAGCAGGTGGTGAGAGAACCCACGAGAGGGAAAAACACACTTGACCTCAGCCTTAACAATCTGCCAGCTGCAGATGCATCTGTCCATGACAGTTTTGGTAAGAGTGACAATCGCACAGTCATTGTGGAGACAAAGAATACCCTCCATTGTGCTGTGTGGCACTATCAATAAGCCTAAATGGGACAGACTTCAAACAGAATTAGAAACTGAAGATGGGGCATACATAAGACATTGTGGACCATTATCTGTAGCAGAATTGGATTCCGACAAAATCGGCTATGTCAAGATATACATCATCTGCTCTACCATTACCATCACGTCAGGGGATCAACCCTGGTTCAATGACTAGTGTAAGTGGGCATGTCAGGAATAGCGCCAGGTACACTAACCTGAAAGTACCAACTTAGTGAAACTAGAAATCAGGTCTACTTGCATGCTAAACAGCATCAACAGGCAGTGATTTACAGAGCTAAGTGATCTCACAGCAAATAGCTCTGCAGTCCTGCCACATCCAGTCGTGAATGGTGGTGGCCAATTAAACAACTCACTGGAGGAGGAATCTTTACAAACATCCCCATTTCCCATTGCTGGGACATTGCAACAATTTTCAGCCGGAAGTGCCAAGTGAATGATCTACCTCGGCCTCCTCCAGTGGTCCCCAGCATCACAGATACCTGTCTTCACCCGATTCGATTCACTCCACGTGATTTCAAGAAACGGTTGGAGGCATTGGACACTTCAAAGGCTATTGACAGTGACAGCATTACGGAAGAAAATACTGGAGATTGATGCTGCAGAATTTGCTGCTTTCCTAGTCAAGCAGTTCAAGTACAGTTACAGCACTGGCATCTACCTGACAATGTGTAAAATCGCTCAGCAGGCCTGGCAGCATCGGTGAAGGAAGAAACAGATTTAACATTTCGGGTCCAGTTCTGAGGGAGGGTCACCGGACCTGAAACGTTAACTCTGTTTATCCCTTCACAGATGCTGCCAGACCTGCTGAGCTTTTTCAGCAACTTCTGTTTTCGTTCCTGATTGACAGCATCCGCAGTTCTTTCATTTTTTATGTGGAAAATCGCCCAGGCATGCCCTGTAAACAAAAGAAGGGCAAATCCAACCCAGCCAATTACCGCTCCGCCAATTTACCACTCAGTAAAGTGATGGAAAGTATCATCAACAGCGACATCATGCAGTACCTGCTTATTGGTAACTTGTACACTAGCACCCAGTTTTGGGGCTGTTGTGTTGCAATTGTTGTGTCACCTACCTCTGGGTCAGAAGACCTTGGTTCAAGTGTCACTTGCTACAGAGGTGTGTAACAACATTGCTGAACAGGTTGATTCAAAAATGTCTGAAAATCTGCTGAGTTTTGGTATTGTCAATGCCACTGAGCTCCTGACTTCATTACAGCCTTGACCCAAACATGGACAAAAGAGCTGAATTCCAGAGGTGAAGTGAGCATGACAGTCCTTGACATCAAAACTGGTGTCAATGGGTATTAGGGGATAAACTCTCCACTGACTGAAGTCATGCATGGCACATTGGAAGATGGTTGTGGTATCTGGAGTTCAGTCATCTCTGCTGGAGATTCTCAGGGTAGTGTCCTGGCCCAACAATCCAAAGTGTTTCATCAATGATCTTCCCTCCATCACATGGTCAGAAGTGAGAATGTTTGCTGACATTTACACAATATTTAGCACCATTCATGACTCCTCAGAAACTAGAACAGTCCAAATATAGCAAGACTTCGACAATATCCGGGTTTGGACTGACAATAGCAAGTAACATTTCCATCACAAAACTGTAATGCTACCATTTCTGTCACCATGATTTTATTGATGGTTTTCTATATGTTCATCCACATAAAATATATCACAGAGAGTCCAGGTCTTTTTTAGTGACATAAGTGGTGTCTCCGGTCAGGAAGGCACGGTGGCTCACAGTGCCAGGGACATGTGTTCAATTTTAGCTTCAGATGATTGTCCATGTGTAGTTTGCATGCTCTCATTGGGACTGTGTGGGTTTTTCTCCAGGTGCTCTGGTTTCTTCCCACAGTCCAAAGATGTGCAGGTTGGATGAATTGACACATGCTAAATAGTCCATACTGCCTAGAGATGCACAGGCTGGATGGATTAGCCATGGGAAATATAGGGAGAGGGTGGGTCTGGGTAGAATGCTCTTTGGAGGGGTAGTGTAGGTTTGATGGGCTGAATGGCCTTCTTCTACACTACAGTAATTCTATGATTTACAAATCTATGATATCACAGACTGGGTTCTAAGCTTATTGATGTTATTGTACCTTACACATTCCCAGCTGTCTCATGATATTGCCCATTACTCAGAGTGTGACTGAGGGTGAGGCAGCACCTTTATATTGAAAGGTCACACTTCAGGTTGTCAAATGACTGTCTTAATGTTACAGTATCTGTGTGGTCTGGAGTCTGTGTCGTAGCACACAGATTGCAGTCTCACCAATGCCCTGTTTGATTGTATGGAAACTGTCCTACATTTGTAGGCTATTCCCCTGCGATAAAGGCCAACAATCCATATGCTTTCCTAGCTACTTGCAACAGCTGCTTGCCAACCTTTCTTGTCTTTACAAAGGCTCTGAGGTCCCTCTACAAGGCACCCAGATCTCATTTTGACTGATTTGGTTTTATTTTGAAAGCCCTGTTCCTGAGCTATTGAAAAACAGACACCTAGCTTGTGACATTCTCTATATAAATAAACAAATCATCGAGATGAGAAAAAAAAATTATTCCAGTGCCTTGATCTTGGCTATACAAGAGTAGCGAAGTGTGCAGAATACTTGTACACTGTTATATACCTTACAATCTCACCATTGAGAAGGAGCTTGGTTTTGACATTAATGAGAATGAAAGGCTGAATTTATACAATACTTTTCATGATCGCAGGATATTCCAGAGTCCTTTTGCAGCTAATGAGGTAGTTTCATGATTATGAAGTCATAGAGGCATAGAGATATACAACATGGAAACAGACCTTACGGCCCAACTCGTCCGTAAATCTAGTCCCATTTGACAGCATCAGGCCCATATCCTTCTAAACCCTTCCTATTCATATACCCATTCTGATGCCTTTTAAATGTTGTAATTGTACCCGCCTTCACCTCTTCCACTGGCAGTTCATTCTACACTTGAGCCACTGTCTGTGTAAAAGAGTTGCCTCCCATGTCCTTTTAAAAGTTTTCTCCCTTTACCTTACAAATCTGTCCCCAGTTTTGAATTGCCCCATCTCAGGGAAAAAAAAACTTTTGCTACTCACCTTATCTGTGTCCCTTATGACTTTATTAACCTCTATAATGTCACCCCGCAACCTCCTTTGCGTCAGTGAAAGAAGTTCCAGTCTATCCAGCTTATTTCTATAACTCAAACCCTCTATTTCCAGCAATATTGTGGTCAATCTTTTCTGAACTCTCTCCGATTTAAAAACATCCTTCCTATGGCCAGGCTACAAGAACTGTACACAGTATTCCAGAAGAGGCCTCAACAATGTCCTGTGCAAACCTCAACATGACATCCCAATTCCTATATTCAAAGGCAATGAAGGTAAGTGTGCTAAATGCTTTCTTAACCACCCTACATGTGACCCTGCATGTGACACAATTTTCAAAGAATTATGTACCCCTTGTTCTGAAGTCATGTTATGGGATCTTTTACATCCATCTGGGAGGGTAGTTGGTGTTTTGGTTGAAAGACTCATCTGAAAGACAGCACCGCTGCCCATGCAGCACTCCACTCCTAGAATGAAGAGAAAGCCGAGGTTATGTGCTCAATTTTTTGAAGTGAGACTTAAATTACTAGTTACTAGTGGTGTACCGCAAGGGTCGGTGTTGGGTCCACTGCTAGAACATAGAACAGTACAGCACACGATGTTGTGCTGACCATTGATCCTCATGTATGCACCCTCAAATTTCTGTGACCATATACATGTCCGGCAGTCTCTTAAATGTCCCCAATGACCTTGTTTCCACAACTGCTGCTGGCAACGCATTCCATGCTCTCACAACTCTCTGTGTAAAGAACCCGCCTCTGACATCCCCTCTATACTTTCCTCCAACCAGCTTAAAACTATGACCCCTCGTGTTAGCCACTTCTGCCCTGGGAAATAGTCTCTGGCTATCAACTCTATCTATGCCTCTCATTATCTTGTATACCTCAATTAGGTCTCCTAAACGGTTGGAGGCATTGGACACTTCAAAGGTCCATCAGAACTCCATCAGCCACCTCTCAGCCCGTCTCGGCATCCTGTCAATGTCCCGCTGCAGCCTGCAACAGCCCTCTATACTGTCAACGACACCTCCAACCTTCATGTCGTCTGCAAACTTGCTGACCCATCCTTCAATCCCCTCATCCAAGCCATTAATAAAAATTACAAACAGTAGAGGCCCAAGGACAGAGCCCTGTGGAACACCACTCACCACTGACTTCCAGGCAGAATATTTTCCTTCTACTACCACTCGCTGTCTTCTGTTGGCCAGCCAATTCTGTATCCAGACAGCTAAGTTCCCCTGTATCCCATTCCTCCTGACCTTCTGAATGAGCCTACCATGGGGAACCTTATCAAATGCCTTGCTGAAGTCCATATACACCACATCCACAGCTCGACCCTCATCAACTTTTCTAGTCACATCCTCAAAGAACTCGATAAGGTTTGTGAGGCATGAACTGCCCCTCACAAAGCCATGTTGACTGCATTTAATCAAGCCATGCTCTTCCAGAAGGTCATAAATCCTATCCCTCAGAATCCTTTCTAACACCTTGCAGACGACAGACGTGAGACTAACTGGTCTGTAATTGCTGGGGATTTCCCTATTTCCTCTCTTGAAGAGAGGAATTACATTTGCCTCTCTCCAGTCCTCAGGTACGACTCCAGTGGAGAGCAAGGATGCAAAGATCTTCGCAAGTGGCAAAGCAATTGCATTTCTTGTTTCCCAAAGCAGCCGAGGACAAATCTGGTCCGGGCCTGGCGACTTGTCAATCTTAATGTTTGACAAAATTTTCAGCACATCAGCTTCCTCTATCTCTATCCATTCCAGCATGCACACCTGCTCTTCAAAGGTTTCATTCACTACAAAGTTTGTTTCTTTCGTAAAGACAGAAGCAAAAAACTCATTTAGGGCTTCCACTACCTCCTCAGACTCCACACACAAGTTCCCTATGCTATCCCTGATTGGCCCTACTCTTTCTTTGACCATTCTCTTATTCCTCACATAAGTGTAAAATGCCTTTGTGTTCCCCCTAATCCGTTCTGCCAAGCCTTTCCCGTGCCCCCTCCTGGCTCTCCTCAGACCATTTTTGAGCTCCTTCCTCGCCTGCCTGTAATCCTCAAGAGCTGAGCTTGACCCTAGCTTCCTCCACCTTATGTAAGCTACCTTCTTCCTTTTGAGGAGAAGCTCCTCCGCTCTCGTCATCCAAGGTTCCTTTATCTTACCCCTTCTTGCCTGTCTCAGAGGGACATATTTACTCATCACTCGCAACAACTGTTCCTTAAACAGTCTCGACATGTCTATAGTGCCTTTACCATGGAACAATTGCTCCCAGTCCATGCTTCCTAACTCATGTCTAATCGCATCATAGTTTCCTGTTCCCCAATTAAATATCCTCCCATTTTGCCTAATCCTCTCCTTCTCCAAAGCTATGTAGAATGTGAGGCAGTTATGGTCACTATCACCAAAATGCTCTCCCACCACAAGATCTGATACCGGCCCCGGCTCGTTTCCGAGCACCAAGTCTAGAATGGCCTCTCCCCTCGTTGGCCTGTCAACGTACTAAGTTAGGAAACCCTCCTGAACACACCTTACAGAAACAGCTCCATTCAAATCTTCTGCTTGAAGGAGGTTCCAATCAATATTGGGAAAGTTAAAGTCACCCATTACAACAACCCTACTACGTCCACACTTTTCCAAAATCTGCCGACCTATGCTTTCTTCAATCTCCCTGCTGCTATTGGGGGGCCTGTAGCAAACCCCTAATGAGGTGACTAATCCCTTGCTGTTCCTAATTTCCACCCATACTACTGTTTGTCATTTTTATAAATGACCTGGATGAGCGCGTAGAAGGATGGGTTAGTAAATTTGCAGAAGACACTAAGGTCGGTGGAGTTGTGGATAGTGACGAAGGATGCTGTAGGTTGCAGAGAGACATAGATAAGCTGCAAAGCTGGGCTGAGAGGTGGCAAATGGAGTTTAATGCAGACAAGTGTGAGGTGATGCACTTTGGTAGGAGTAACCGGAAGGCAAAGTACAGGGCTAATGGTAAGATTCTTAGCAGTGTAGATGAGCAGAGAGATCTCGGTGTCCATGTATACAGATCCTTGAAAGTTGCCACCCAGGTTGACAGGGCTGTTAAGGAGGCATACAGTGTTTTAGCTTTTATTAATAGAGGGATCGAGTTCCGGAACCAAGAGGTTATGCTGCAGCTGTACAAAACTCTGGTGCGGCCGCACTTGGAGTATTGTGTACAGTTCTGGTTACCGCATTATAAGAAGGATGTGGAAGCTTTGGAAAGGGTGCAGAGGAGATTTACTAGGATGTTGCCTGGTATGGAGGGAAGGTCTTACGAGGAAAGGCTGAGGGACTTGAGGCTGTTTTCATTAGAGAGAAGAAGGTTGAGAGGTGACTTAATTGAAACATATAAAATAATCAGAGGGTTAGATAGGGTGGATAGGGAGAGCCTTTTTCCTAGGATGGTGACGGCAAGCACGAGGAGGCATAGCTTTAAATAGAGGGGTGAAAGATATAGGACAGGTGTCAGAGATAGTTTCTCTACTCAGAGAGTCGTAAGGGAATGGAACGCTTTGCCTGCAACGGTAGTAGATTCGCCAACTTTAGGTACATTTAAGTCGTCATTGGACAAGCATATGGACGTACATGGAATAGTGTAGGTTAGATGGGCTTGAGATCAGTATGACAGGTCGGCACAACATCGAGGGCTGAAGGGCCTGTACTGTGCTGTAATGTTCTATGTTCTATGTTCTATGTTCTATTAAATTGACAATCTCCTCACTCAGAGGTATGCGTGCAAACTGTGGATGTGTTGGACAAAGAACTCCAAGTGTCTTTTTGCAGAAGGGAAAAAAACGTTAACCACCATTATAAGAACAAAGAACACTATAACACAGGAACGGACCTTTTGGCCCACCAAGACTGCACTAACACATGATGCCTTTCTAAACTGACAACCTTTCGCCTTTATGCAGCCCATATCCCTCTATTCCTGGCCTGTTCATGTATCTGTCAACATGCCACTTAAACTTTGAAATTGTTTGTACTTCCAACACCTGATCTATAAGTGATCCCAGCCACTTAGAGCCCTGTGTATTTAAAATAAAAAGTTGCGTCTCACATTTCCTTTAAATTTATCCTTTTTACCTTCAACTTATATCCCCGAGTAATTGAAACTTCTATCCTGGGAATAAGACTCCAACTATCCCTTCTATCATGCCTCTCATAATTTTGTAAGCTTCCATCAGGCTGCCCCTCATCCTTTGATGTTCAAGTGAAAATAAACTGAGTTTGTCCAGATAACAAAGTGTGGGGCTGGATGAACACAGCAGGCCAAGCAGTATCTTAGGAGAAAGCTGATGTTTCGGTCCTAGACCCTTCATCAGAAAAGGGGGATGGGGAGAGGGTTCTGAAATAAATAGGAAGAGAGGGGGAGGCAGACTGAAGATGGATAGAGAAGAAGATAGGTGGAGAGGAGAGTATACATGGGGAGGTAGGGAGGGGATAGGTCAGTCCGGGGAGGACGGCCAGGTCAAGGGGGCGGGATGAAGTTGGTAGGTGGGAAATGGAGGTGCGGCTTGAGGTGGGAGGAGGGGATAGGTGAGAGGAAGAACAGGTTAGGGAGGTGTGGACGACCTCCTCACCAACTTCCAGATACAACGCATCATCCTCCGACAGGTCCGCCATCTACAATCCGACACCACCACCAAAGACATTTTTCCGTCCCCACCCTTATTTGCCTTCCGGACGGGCACAATCCGACCCCACCACCAAAGACATTTTTCCATCCCCACCCTTGTCTGCCTCTCCAGGACTCCCTTGTCTGCTCCACAGTGCCCTCCAACCCCACCACACCCGGCACTTTCCCCTGCAACCGCAGGAAGTGCTACACTTGCCCCCACACCTCCTCCCTCACGCCCATCCCAGGCTCCAAGATGACTTTCCACATCAAGCAGATGTTCACCTGCACATCCGCCAATGTGGTATACTGCATCCGCTGTACACGGTGTGGCTTCCTCTACATTGGGGAAACCAAGCGGAGGCTTGGGGACCACTTTGCAGAACACCTATGCTCGGTTCGCAGTACACAACTGCACCTCCCAGTCGCGAACCATCTCAACTCCCCCTCCCATTCCTTAGACGACATGTCCATCCTGGGCATCCTGCAGTGCCATAATGATGCCACCCGTAGGTTGCAGGAACAGCAACTCAGATTCCACTTTGGAACCCTGCAGCCCATTGGTATCAATGTGGATTTCACCAGCTTCAAAACCTCCCCTCCCACTACTGCATTCCAAAACCAGCCCAGCACATCCCCACCTGCCTAACCTGTTCTTCCTCTCACCTATCCCCTCCTCCCACCTCAAGCCGCACCTCCATTTCCCACCTACTAACCTCATCCCGCCCCATTGACCTGTCTGTCCTCCCTGGACTCACCTATCCCCTCCCTACCTCCCCACCCATACTCTCCTCTGCAACTATCTTCTCCTCTATCCATCTTCCATCCGCCTCCCCCTCTCTCCCTGTTTATTTCAGGATCCTCTCCCCATCCCCCTTTTCTGATGAAGGGTCTAGGCCCAAAATGTCAGCTTTTGTGCTCCTAAGATGCTGCTTAGCCTGCTGTGTTCATCCAGCCCCACACTTTGTTATCTATGACAATATGCTTCTCCTTTAAGCACTGTGCAGTCAAACCATACAATGGTTCTATGGAAATAGAACATTGGAACATTAGCTCTTGATAGATCAAGAAAACAGTTATATTTAAAAAACATACAAATATTAGTATTATGTATTGATGAGAAGCATCAATGATAAGTTAGAGAATTGGAAAATAAACTTAATACAGTGTATGAAATTATCCTCATTCCATTCTGAATTCCATGTGTATTCAAAAGGCAAATGTAACAAATACTGATTTATCCTGATGTTGTAAGAGGATTATGGCTGCTCTTACATATTTTATGGAGCTGTCTCTTGATTAATATTTCCTGGAATGGTTGTCTTAAGGCTATGTCTGATATTGTCAAACTCCAGATCCCCATAGACCCGCAGCTGATTATTTCAGGTGACTCAATGCAGATCCTTCACCAATCCAAAGAGAAAAACAATGGGACTAGTTATGACAGTAATTATGGTGGGGAAACGTACCTTTCTGAAACACTGGGGAGACGTCCCCTCTAACCTGATGTTCAAAGAATGAATCACCTTGGAACTGAAGCTTGTGCACACGTTTACTCTACAGAATAACAAGAAGCCATGAGATATTCCCATTAATGCAGCATAGTATCTGGATTACTCTTAATAGGCAGATAGCTCATGTAAGTTAAGTCCATGGGCAACAATTTCAAAACATGAGATCTTCTTCTGGTTTCTACTGTTCAAACTTATAAATGTGGTGTAAATGATGGAGTTCACTCACTTTCAGTTAATTTGTTTGTACCTTTAACATAAGTTGCTTTGTGCAAATATTTCTTTTTTTGCCCAATAAAAAAGATGAGCAAGTATAAGGAATGGATACAGAACAATGAACCTATTTACTCCATGATGCCTGATGAAACTCAGAAAACATTCTGCCACCTTTCCAGCCAAAGGTACATTAATAGGTATATCAAAGTTATGACATGGAAACAGACTCTTCAGCCTAATTACCCTGAATTAATATGGACCTTTGCTGAGTATATAGGTCTAAAGTTATTTACTCACTCTATTCTCATATCCCTTCAGCACTATTTTCTCTTTTTAACCTTTCCTCATATTGACTTTGAAGAGCATTATATGAATGAATGAATAAATTAGTTTAAATGTCATCCTCCCTGCCTTTATAATATTCCCTGCCAGAAGATCATGAATTAAGATAACCATGCAGACATTTCTGCTCAATTCCTTTCCACCACCATCTTTCTGTTAGCTGGCCTGCCTCCACCACAATTTGCCTTATTAATGCATGTCTAACGATGTACATGGGACTCTGACATCTATTCAGTCATGTTTGCCTCTGTATCTCTATTGATTTAGCTCCTAACCAGTTCAGTATGGGGACCTCCACTTTCATAACCATAGAATTACCCTGATTTGGGATTAAAATATTAGCCATAGACCCAACCTCGTCCCTTTCAAACTGGATGCAAAACTCAACCATGTCATGATCACAGCTTCCTACTGGTGCCTAAACTCTGCAGTCATCAATCAGTCCTGATGCATTATACAAAACACACAGGCATTTTACACTTATGTGAGGAATAAGAGAATGGTCAAAGAAAGAGCAGGGCCGATCAGGGATAGCATAGGGAAATTGTGTGTGGAGTCTGAGGAGGTAGGGGAAGCCCTAAATGAGTTTTTTGCTTCTGTCTTTACGAAAGAAACAAACTTTGTAGTGAATGAAACCTTTGAAGAGCAGGTGTGCATGCTGGAATGGATAGAGATAGAGGAAGCTGAGGTGCTGAAAATTTTGTCAAACATTAAGATTGACAAGTCGCCAGGCCTGGACCAGATTTGTCCTCGGCTGCTTTGGGAAACAAGAAATGCAATTGCTTCGCCACTTGTGAAGATCTTTGCATCCTCACTCTCCACTGGAGTCATACCTGAGGACTGGAGAGAGGCAAATGTAATTCCTCTCTTCAAGAAAGGAAATAGGGAAATCCCCGGCAATTACAGACCAGTAAGTCTCACATCTGTCGTCTGCAAGGTGTTAGAAAGGGTTCTGAGGGATAGGATTTATGATCATTTGGAAGAGCATGGCTTGATTAAATGCAGTCAACACGGCTTTGTGAGGGGCAGGTCATGCCTCACAAATCTTATCGAGTTCTTCGAGGATGTGACTAGAAAAGTTGATGAGAGTCGAGCTGTGGATGTGGTGTATATGGGCTTCAGCAAGGCATTTGATAAGGTTCCCCATGGTAGGCTCATTCAGAAGGTCAGGAGGAATGGGATAGAGGGGAACTTAGCTGTCTGGATTCAGAATTAGCTGGCCAACAGAAGACAGCGAGTGGTAGTAGAAGGAAAATATCTGCCTGGAAGTCAGTGGTGAGTGGTGTTCCACAGGGCTCTGTCCTTGGGCCTCTACTGTTTGTAATTTTTATTAATGACTTGGATGAGGGGATTGAAGGATGGGTCAGCAAGTTTGCAGACGACACGAAGGTTGGAGGTGTCGTTGACAGTATAGAGGGCTGTTGCAGGCTGCAGCGGGACATTGACAGGATGCAGAGATGGGCTGAAAGGAGGCAGCTGGAGTTCAACCTGGATAAATGTGAGGTGATGCATTTTGGAATGTCGAATTTGAAAGCTGAGTACAGGATTAAGGATAGGATTCTTGGCAGTGTGGAGGAACAGAGGGATCTTGGTGTGCAGATACATGGATCCCTTAAAATGGCCACCCAAGTGGACAGGCTTAAGAAAGCATGTGGTGTTTTGGCTTTCATTAACAGGGGGATTGAGTTTAAGAGCCGTGAGATCTAATTGCAGCTCTATAAAAGTTTGGTTAGACTGCACTTGGAATACTGCGCCCAGTTCTGGTCGCCCTATTATAGGAAAGATGTGGATGCTTTGGAGAGGGTTCAGAGGAGGTTTACCAGGATGCTGCCTGGACTGGAGGGCTTATCTTATGAAGAGAGTTTGACTGAGCTCCGACTTTTTTCATTGGAGAAAAGGAGGAGGAGAGGGGACCTAATTGAGGTATACAAGATAATGAGAGGCATAGATAGAGTTGATAGCCAGAGACTATTTCCCAGGGCAGAAAAGGCGAACACACGGGGTCATAATTTTAAGCTGGTTGGTGGAAAGTATAGAGGGGATGTCAGAGGCAGGTTCTTTACAAAGAGAGTTGTGAGAGCATGGAATGCTTTGCCAGTAGCAGTTGTGGAAGCAAGGTCATTGGGGTCATTTAAGAGACTGCTGGACATGCATGTGGTCACAGAAATTTGAGGGTGCATACATGAGGATCAATGGTCGGCACAACATCGTGGGCTGAAGGGCCTGTTCTGTGCTCTACTGTTCTATGTTCTATGCTGTCTGGTCAGTACCAGCACATGCTGTTCCAAGAGACCATGTTAAACCATCTCAAAGAGAATTCTTGACATCTAAGTTGGTAAAGGTGGGAAGCTGAATGTTAATGAGGAGACTTGTGGCACTTTAGCCGGAGGTACTAGGCTACTATTACTTTTGTGCTGCCTTGCCACTTAGCATTGATACAGGGGCAGGAATACACTCATGGAATCATCGAATATAGAAACAAACCCTTCAGCCCAACCCACCCATGCCCACCAGATTTCCTAAACTGAACTAGTGGCATTTGCCTGCATTTGACCCATATCTCTCTTAGCCTTTCTTATTCATCTACCTGCCCAAATGTCTTTTAAATGTTGTAACTGTACCTGCATCTACCACCTCCTCTGCCAGCTTGTTCCATAAATTCACTACACTCTGTTTGAAAATGTTGCTGTCACGTCCCTTTTAAATCTTTCCCACCTCACCTTAAACCTATGCCCCTCTAGTTTGGACTCCCTATACTGGGGAAATGACCTTGGCTTTTCACCTGCCCATGCTGCTCATGATTTTATAAACCTCTATAATGCCATCCCTCAGCCTCCTATGCTCCAGGGGGAAAAGCCCCATCCTATCCAGCCTCTCCTTTCCACTCAAACCTTCCAGTCTTGATCTTTGTAAATCTTATTTGCACCCTTTCCAGTTTAGTAACATGTTTCCTATAGCAGGGTGACCAGAATTGCATGCAGTACTCCAAATGTGGCCTTTTCCAATGTCTAGTAACATGACGTCCCATCTCCTGTAATCATGCTCTGACCAATAAAAGCAAGCATGTCAAATGCCTTCTTCACTACCCTGTCTTCCTGTGATGCCACTTTCAAGGAACTATGTGCCTGCACTCCTAGGTCTCTGTTCAATAGCACTCTCCAGGGCCCTATCATTAACTGTGTAAGTCCTGCCCTGGTTTGTATTACCAAAATGCAACACCTCACATTTATCTGAATTAAACTTCACCTGGTATTCCTCCGTCCTATGGCCCAATTGTTCAAGACCCTGTTTTACTGTTAGATAACTCATCGTTGGCAGCAGTCCTCTATCAAGTAGGACTTTGCTCAGAGAGTCACAGTGCAATAAATGAAGGGCAGCCTCCGATACCAGGTCAGGGGCTTGGACACAGCAGTTTGTATTAGTCAGGGTCAGGAACCTCTCCATTTAAAGGGTGAGGAGCTGAATGTTGGGCAGCTCATCATCCCTCTAAACTCTGCTTTTCCCCCCCCCTCCAACTATTGGGTGTCTTCCTTCTGGAATAAGAGCAAGGAAATTATTGAGGGAGGTGTAAATGGATGGCACAGGTATTACCTTTGCTGCTGTTTGGGAGGTGTCCCGAGTAGGAGTGAGTAGGCAGCCCAGGGAACATGTAAGGTTACTGGTGTTGGGGGGTTGTGAGAGAGAACAACTGAGAGAAGATATTGCAGTCATAGTGAGTCTGGTAGGTGGAGCTTGAGACAAGCACAGAGAATGCTGGAGAAACTCAGCAAGTCTGGAAGTATCCATGGAGAGTGAAACAGCATTAATGTATGAAAGCTGCTACAATTCTTCTTCAGAGCTTTAGTGTTTTGATTTTATTTGATAGATTATAAGTATTGGTTGCAAGTGGGTACAATGGTAAAAATAGAATTAGTCTGAGGTATTGGAGAGAAGATGGTGCCAATTCGGCGTTAGTGCCTCCTTCCTACAGTTAGTTTGAAAGGCCCCCTTGCCCACTTTAAATGAGGAAGAATCGACAGATCAAAAATAGTGAGCCTGGAAAGTGCCTATTTGCATCTAAGTGCAGCATGATGTGAGGAGGAGTGGGCATTGCGGCATTTTGTGGATGGGAATTAGAATACAGTCTAGGGCAGTAGGGCCTCAGATTCGCCTGTGGGGCCCTGGGACGTTTCTTCTCCTGGCAGATATCCTTTCAGAAAGTAGCTCATTACCCAATTACAAGAATTTTCCCACTAACCTTTCATTCAGCTCAGCTACATTCTTGCCCCATTGATGTTAGTTGTCTGCCAATTCATGTTTCTTAGTCTGGATTGACTGCAACATCAACTTAACACTTACAATGCAACTACTGTCTCTTAAATATTGCACTACTGTCCATTGATTTGCAACAACCAGGTCCTTAAGACCATAAGAGGTCGGGGTTCACCGCTCACTAGAGTCTGCCAAGAGACCAACGTTGCCAGTGTCTGTGCCATATGTAAAATGCCACTGTGCGCCCAGATTGGTATTGGCATTCTGAAACTGCCTTGCTTGATGATGGACATTCATTTAGAAGATGTCAGCGAAAGGGTAAGTGGTACCATGGCTTTTGACAGTGATTCGGAGGTCCTGGTGGTTGGGCTGGTGTAAAGAAGGAGCAATTTCATGCTGGAGAACCAGGCAGGGAGACAATGCCACCACCACCCTGGCAGTTCTAGCTCAGAAGGTGCCACCCGGGTCAGTACAGTCTCCATGGTCGAGAGAACCATCCAGCAGTGTTACAAGGGTAGGGCCTACATTGCCCGGCCGCATCCCTCCTATCAATTTATTCCTGGACTTCCTTCCTGCTCCCCAGTTCTAATGAAGGGTCCCAACCCAAAACGTCAGCTTTCCTGCTCCTCTGATGCTGCCTGGCCTGTTGTGTTCCTCCAGCTCCACACTGTGTTACCTCTGAGTCCAGCATCTGCAGCTATCTCTGTGTATTGTATGAACTTGGTTAATCCTTTAGAGCCCTGGTGTCTGGCCAAGGTCTTTCAAAATTGTTAGTTTCAACATTCACAGCCTTTTGTTCTGGTAAAACTCTTTTCACTTTTGAAAGATCTGTTGTAAATTTTATGTTATGTCCTCTAAACTGAGATGGTCCAACTAACACAAATAGTTTTTCTCTGTCTCTCCTATTTGTTTGTCTTGATAGCCTGAAACCTCCAATTAGATCAACTGTAACCTTCTAAACTACAATGAATACAATTTCATTTCTGAAATATTTACAAGGATGTTGCTGGGATTCGAGCGTTTGCGCTATAGGGCGAGGCTGAACAGGTTGGGCTATTTTCCCAGAGCGTCGGAGGCTGCAGGGTGATCTTACAGAAGTTTATAAAATCATAAGGGACAGAGATACAGTGAACAGCCAGGGTATTTTCCCTGGGATAGCAGAGTACAAAACCAGAGGGCATAGGTTTAAGGTGAGACGGCAAAGATTTAAAACGGACCTAATGGGCAACTTTTTCATGCAGAGGATGTTGCTGGTATAGAATGAGCTGCCAGAGGAAGTGGTAGATGCTGGTACAATTAGAACATTTCAAAGGCACCTTGATGGGTATATGAATAGGAAGAGTTTAGAGGAGTATGCTGGCAACTGGGACTAGATTAATTCAGGATGTCTGGTCAGCATGGACGAGTTGTTTCTGTGCTGTACAATGCTATGTCACTATGATCTTAGCTTAACCTTGTTGTCCAGGTATTATTCTAATAGATCCACACCGCACTTCATTCAAGCCCTTTACCTCTTTTTCGGGATATATTCCTAATCCTGTTAAGGTTTTCTCTGCCACTTTTGGAGCAGACAATTTCAGTGGTTATTTCTCTACTCGCCTCAGGATTACAAATCTTACAAGTTGCATTTTTGTCAGCAGGAAATAGAGAATGAAATTATATCTCCAGTCCATGGTGGTTGTGCTATGATTTTTTTTCAGTGTTAATACTGAGTCATTGAAAAGAAAGGAAATAAAATTGTTGGCTCCTGTTTGTACTCTGTAAATTTGGACTGTGTAAATAACAACAAGCTTTTTGCTGTCCTTATGTAATGGTATAAAAGTTGCTCCTAGAAGTCTCAGGTGGATGAGGCCTAAACACTATACCAGTGCAAACTGTTGAACATTTTAAAATTAATTGTTCTATGAATTTTTTTGTTTGTTCATGGATGTGAAGTTGTATGTCGACCAGACCAGGTCAGAATGGCAGATTTCCCTTCAGGTCACCAGTGATTTAGATGGATTTTTGGAACAACTGTGCTGCCATTAGCCCAGATTTTTATTGAATTCAAATTTCACTGTCTGCCAAAGTAGCATTCAAATACATTTCCTGAGAATATTAGCTCTGAATCAATAGTCCAGTGATAGAGGTGTCTTTGAGCTGAACTTAACCAGAGGCTTCTTCCAACAAGTCTCTGCTCCACGTGATCCATCTCCATCTGATATTAGTGATACTTCAGCCTTGCTGTTAGCAAATAGCTATTAATTCAATAAACTGCAATCCACAGAAGTCTAGTGTAGAAATACTGTTCTGCCACGAAGCAGAGGATTAGAATACAAGGCTGCGTTTATGCTTCTTTACCGACAGTATCATGCATAATGTCAGCAAAACCATTTAGATATACCTCAAAAGGAAATTAAATCTTACTTATTATTAATATGACGTATTACTACATTTGCAAAAGAAGGTTTTTTGTACTAGGTATTGGACTATTGTATTAATCCTGCTGATTACAGTGAGTGCATGGTTTAGTTAATCTTGATTAGAAGTTATTATTGCTTATTTTTACGCCAAAAAGACCTGTTCATATGAGCGACATCTCATTCTGCTACAAATAGTAACAATCAACTTCAGTTACCTGGCAATCTAGCAAAGGCTTCAAGGTGTTATCACTCTTGTTGATGAGAAAGGATACGTTTGTTTGTACTGGTTAAAAATCTTTGGAAAAAGGGAAAGTATTTACTCTGGAAGACATTTAATTGAGTAAAATTTATACTATAGATCCAAATAACCATAGTTTGAATTTAAATGGCAACTTTAATGTCATTAAAGGTCCCAAAGTCACAAGAATTGTATCAGACAGAATTTGGCGCCATGACATGTAAGGAGACATTAGGGAAGGTGATCGCTAACCTGGTTAGAGATGCATGTTTTGATAAATGCCTCAACTTGGAGAGGAAGGCAGAGTGGAGATTTAAGGGAATGATTCATTGGATTGGAATGAGCAAACTATCATGATTTGAGATGGACCGGAATAGCTGAAGAAACTCAGCAGGTCTGGCAGCATCTGTGGAGAGACAACCAGCAGTAATGTTTCAAGTCCAGTGCTGTTCCGAAGTTCAGTTCAGAACTGTGCTGAAGATGGGTCACTGGACTCAAACCCTTAACTCTGCTTTCTCTCCACACATGCTGCCAGACCTGCTCAGTTTATCCAGCTATTTCTGTTTTTGTTTGTTTCAGATCTCCCACACCCACAGGTCTTTGTTTTAATATTCTAGGGTATGTTTCCACCACCAACTTGTTTTGTAGAGATGATGGTCTGACTTGGACCCCACTAAATGTGTCTCATGAAGCTGGGTTTTGAGGTGTGAAAAGGCCAGGAGAGTAGCAGGGAATCTCCTTGGGATCGCTCTCAATGCTACCTTACTCTGTGGTACTTTCTAAATGTAGGGCTTCCAAAGGAAATGGAACCCATTCTCTGAGCCAGTTGAGACCCCAGTTAGACTCCCCACCCGCAATGTTATAACATGGAATCATGTGGAACTGAAACACTCTCTCCACACCCTGTTCACTGTATCAGAGCCTAGTTGGCCATGCTGAAGAAGCATCATTTGGCTATGGGTGAATGAACTAACTGGTGGCATCATGGAGCTGTAATACTGACAGTGGTCAGCAATAAATGCATCTGGCTCAGTGGTTAGCACTGCTGCTTCACAATGCCAGGCACACAGGCTTGATTCTGCCTTTGGGTAAATATCTATGTGGAGTTAATCTGGTCAAATCAGGGAACCCTGGCTGACAGATATAAACAGGAGTGTCAAAGGTTCTGTTCACTCTAGAAGCCAGCTCTGAGGGAGCTGGATCAGTGTCAAGAACACTCCATGTGTAAATAAAGGGTAACTTGGTGATCGGATACTGGTCTCTGTGGAGGTATTTCAGACTAGTGGGAGAGATAAAAGATATATGGCTCTGAGGAAGGGTCACTGGACCCAAAATGTTAACTCTGATTTCTCTTCATAGATTCTGCCAGACCTGTTGAGCTTTTCCACCAATTTCTGCTTTCGTTTCTGAAAAAAAGATCTTGATATGGACATCAGTTTGAAAGTTAAACACTCCAAGGCTTCACACAAGCATTATTGTACCATAAAAATTGTCATTAATCCAAAGAAGACAATAGATCTTTCTTTATCCATTCATGGGATGTGGGCATTGCTGTCTGGGACAGTAGTTATTCTACCTATTCTAAATTGCCCTTAAGAATGTGATTAATCAAGTTGCTAAATGCTGGAACTCAAGTGGTGCCGGTATTCTTACAGTGCTTTTCAGTAGCACATTTCAGGGCTTGAATGAATGACCATGAAGGATTAATGTTATATGCAGTGTAGCATTGAATTGTACTCGAACGTGCAGCTGGTGTCATCCCCACGTACTTTCTTCTTTTGTTGTGGGGGTTGCATGTTCAAGATGAGGTCAAAGAACCCGTGATGGGGTTGTGCAGTGACTTTTGTAGATGGTTCACCACCACTTCTCAAGGGCGATTAGGGATGGACAACAAATGCCAAGCCACTTGCATCCAGTGACTCAGTTGTACACAGTAACAAAGTGTGAAGCTGGATGAACACAGCAGGCCAAGCGGCATCTCAGGAGCACAAAAGCTGACGTTTTGGGCCTAGACCTTTCATCAGAGGAAGCGTCTAGGCCCGAAACGTCAGCTTTTGTGCTCCTGAGATGCTGCTTGGCCTGCTGTGTTCATCCAGCTTCACACTTTGTTATCTCGGATTCTCCAGCATCTGCAGTTCCCATTATCTTTGATGGATTCACCTTCCCTGCTTTAATGGAAATTACCTTTTCAGCAAGCATTATGGTCTTATGGTCTAATTATTTCTAGCAATTACACAGAAGGCAGCAGGTACCTGGAACACACTGCCTAGGGAAGTGGTAGGAGCAGATGCATTGACAAAGTTTAAAAGACATTTGGACAGACACATGAACAAACAGGGGATACAGAGGTATGGACCACGTGCAGAATTAGCTTAGAATGGCATCACGGTTGGCACAGATATGTTGGGCCGAAGAGTCTGCTCTGTTCTGTATTCTATGTTGTATTCCATATTGTATTGTGCAGAAAGGGTGTCTCATAATAATGATTAGCTATTTGTTCAATCACAGCATGTTATTGTGCTAAGTGTATCATCATTTATTGCCCATTCCTAATGGCCCTGGAGAAAGTTGTGGCAAGCTGCCTTCTTGAACCATTGCAATTCATGGGATGTAGCTAACCCCGCAGTGAGTTTAGAAGAGGAAATTTCAGGATTTTGACAAAGTGACATGGGATGGGCAGTGATATATTTCCAGTCAGGTTAATGTGTAGTCTGAAGGGGCAATTGCAGGCTATGTTGTTCCTCAGCACCCGCTGTCCTTGTCCTGCTAGCTGGTAGAGGTTGTGAATTTGGAAGATGCTATCAAAGTGACTTTGGCAAGTTTCTAGTAGTGTAACTTGTTGATGGTACACAATGCAGCCAACAGGCAACAGTGTTGGAGGGAGCGAATGTTTCGCGTGGTAGATGGGGAGCCAATTAATTGAACTGCTTTTGTCCAGATGGTTCTGAGCTTCTTAAGCATTCTTGGAGTTCCAGTCATCCAGGCATGTGAAGAGTCTTCTATCATACTCTTCACTTGTGCCCTTGCAGATGGTGGACAGGATTTGGACAGTCAGGATGTGTGTTACATGCTGTAGGATTCAAGCTTCTGATCTGCTCTTGTAGCCACAATGTTTATATTTGTTTTGCATGCAAGGTGGAAACATCTCAGCACTGAGCACTGAACACTATCTCTCCTGCTGGTAGAAGCAGGGAAGGTAAGTGCTAATGCACTTTGACAATACTTCCACTGTTGAGGTAAAGAATTATGACAGAAACATCCTACCTATTGAATATGCTCTCATAGATGCTCTGAAAATATTTTTTAAACCAGTACATCATGATATAGGCAAAAGACAATATGTATCTTTTATTTCAGAGCTAGATAGAGAGCAAATGTATACAGCAAATACCAGAGCTTTGAAAATCCAAGATAACAAGATGTAGAGCTGGATGAACACAGCAGGCCAAGCAGCATCATAGGAGCAGGAAGGCTGATGTTCGGGTCTAGAGGTCTAGGCCCAAAATGTCAGCTTTTCTGCTCCTCTGATGCTGCTCGGCCTGCTGTGTTCATCCAGCTCTACATCTTGATATCTTGGATTCTCCAGCATCTGCCGTTCCTGTTATCTTTGAAAATCCAACTTCATTTCACACTGCTATTAGTCCAATATCTAAGTTAAAGGGGGAATGGAAGATGTATGTGTCGTAAATTTTTTTTAAGACAGAAACAGAAATCACTGGAAAAGGTCAGCAGGTCTGGCAACATCTGTGGAGAGAAACCAGAGTTAATATTTCAGGCCCAGTGACTCTTCCTAAGAACTGATTCTGAGTTCTGAGGAATGGTCACTAGACCTGAAGCATTAATTCTGATTTCTGTCCACAGATGCTGCTAGATCTGCTGAACTTGTCCAGAGATTTCTGATTTTTTGTTTCTGATTTACAGCAGCCTCAGATCTTTTGGTTTTTATTTAGCAAATTCTTTTCATTAGTTTTTAGGTCATTGATGTCACTGCCAGACCAGCTTTTATTGCTCATTCCTAATTGTCCAGATGGCAGTAAAGAATCAACTACAGTGCTGTGAATATTGAGTTACTCATTCGCCAGACCAGGTAAGAATGGTGAATTTCCTTCACTAAAGGAAAATAGAGAAGTAGATCAGCTTCTACAACAACTGACTATGGTTATGTAACAGCAATTAGGGCAGCTTTTTTATTCTAGATTATTTAAAAGTGCATTCAGATTTTACCGACTGCCGTTGCTGGATTCAAACCCATGTCTGCATTTTCAGCTGAACTTTACCTGGCAATGGGAGGTGCAGTTAATTAGGCAGAGAGCTGCCGTGTCTAAATCCTGTTGCTTTCCAAACTGCACGAGGATTAAGCTCTGGGTAGGCAGGTCTATAGTTGACCTTGCTGCTCCACTGCCATTTGAGTAGCCAATTAATGAGGCCAATGAGTGGTTAATCATAAGGGCCTCAGGCCTACAGCACAGGATTAACAAAAGTGCAGGCAGACAGTTGCCTGGGGTGCTCCTGATAGTTGCTACCTTGCAAGCAGCTTGTTCCCTTTGTGGGATTGCAATCATCCCTCAATCTAAGGCAAAAAGTGATTAATCAGTGGACTGGACATCAGACCAGTTTGGAACCATTCTTTCTTCTCCTGCTTCTGACAGCCCTGTCCCATTTCTCCCTGCGAACCCTGCCATTCTTCACTGCTTCATTAACCTTAGCACTGTGCCTTCAGTGATCCTGGAACTATTGGTGGGTCTTCCATTAGCACTCTTCACCTGATGCTACTGAGTACCAGGGCTGCCAGTCACTACCTTACCTGTCTACATGTGACTCCAGGCCCACAGGAATGTATTTGACATGGAACTGCCCTCTGAAATAACCTACCAATCTGCTCAGCACAAGAGCAATTAGGGATGGACAACATATAATGACCTTATGATGAAGGCAAGTTAATTGATGAAACAGCTAAAGATAGTTGGGCCCTAAGAAACTTAGAAGCCTCTTGTGGTCCAGTGGTACTGTCCCTATTTCTGAGCCAAAACGCCCAATTTCAGGTCCCATCAGCTCCAGAGGTGTGTAAACATCTCTGAACAGTTTCCCAGGAAATATCTCCTCCGAGAAATGTAGAAGGCTTGTTGTACAGTTGTGGAGTCTTTACCTCTGGGCCAAGAGGCCTGGGTTCCAATCCGACCTGTTCCAGTGGTGTATAATAACACATCCGCATAAATTGATTAACGATATCTATCCTGTGGGACTCTTGCAGGGATGTTCCAGGACTGAGATCATTTGCTTCCAACAACTGGAACCATGCTAGGTTTGAAATGAAACGGGGAAGACTTTTCTCTTAACTTAACTTTTCGCAACTTAAATTTTGGCAGAGGTCTTTCATGCTCTACTCAGCCAAATGCTGCCTTGACACCAAGGAGAGTCACCGTCACTTCCCCTCTGGAGTTCAGCTGTTTGGATGAAGACTATAATGAGGTCACCAGGTGAATAGCCCTATCAGAAACCAATCTGAGCATCAGTGAGCAGGCTATTGCTGAGCGAATGTTCCTGAATAGCACTGTCAATGACCCCTGCCATCACTTTGCTGATGGTTGAGAGAGAGGCAGTAATTGTCCTTTTGTATGGTTAAGACTCAGATGGATACATTCTTGATTCTTGGGGAAATCAAGCGTCATGGGGGGGGGGGGGGGGGGGAGGGCAGGGAAGTGGACATGAGGAGTTTTGTGTCGGCCGTGATCCTATGGAATGGTAGAGCAGACTTGAGGTGCTAAATGGCCCCCTCCTGTTTCTGTTTCTTATGGTCTTGCCTGCTGAATGCTACACCGTCATCGCTCACAAAGTGTTACACCATCAAGGAGACAGCAGCCTGCTTGACTGACACCTTAAACATTCATAAACCACCACTGTGTACAACTGTGATA
This sequence comes from Stegostoma tigrinum, assembly GCF_030684315.1. Classification (NCBI taxonomy): domain Eukaryota; kingdom Metazoa; phylum Chordata; class Chondrichthyes; order Orectolobiformes; family Stegostomatidae; genus Stegostoma; species Stegostoma tigrinum. Next base: position 88,624,040 of record NC_081361.1, on the reverse strand, counting down.
ATGGGAACTGCAAATGCTGGAGAATCCAAGATAACAAAGTGTGAAGCTGGGTGAACACAGCAGGCCAAGCAGCATCTCAGGAGCACAAAAGCTGATGTTTTGGGCCTAGACCCTTCATCCTCTGAGATTCTCCAGCATCTGCAGTTCCCATCATCACTGATACAATTTTAACCTCACTGCGAAGCCTCTTCCAGGGATGCCTAACCTGAAGAAGTTACCCTCCTCCCTTCGGACCAACCTCAGGGAATCTCTCTCCGCCTCCCCCTCTCTCCCTATTTATTCCAGAACCATCTCCCCATCCCCCTCTCTGATAAAGGGTCTAGACCCGAAACGTCAGCTTTTGTGCTCCTGAGATGCTGCTTGGCCTGCTGTGTTCATCCAGCTTCACACTTTGTCATCTTGGATTCTCCAGCATCTGCAGTTCCCGTTATCACTGACCAATAATGATTATCAGGTTATGGCAATGTGCTGGTTGCTGTTATGACCTATCATGGTTCTGCATGAGATTGGTTTGCATTCTGTGGCCGATATCTTGTCTGCTGAAGTTTAACACCAGAGTTGGAACAATGGCAAATTATCTCTTACATTCCAGATGTACAAAATAGCACTTAATTAATTTATGGTTCATACAATGTTGCAAAATTGCCTCAGTAATCATTAATGGATAGTACTTAACAATTGGTTACTTACTGAGATATACCAAATATCTTCACAGCCCGCTTGCACTTTTAAGATGTGTTAATTACAGCTCATTCTCTTTGTGTAAGAATACCACAGATTAGCCACATCATGAAAGTAGGCCATTCAGCCCATCTAGTCCATAACAATCCTCTGAAGAGCATCCCACCCAATCCCTAAAACCCTCCATTTCCCCATGGCTAGTCATCTGCCTGGCCCACAAATCCCAGGACACTATAGGCAATATAGCATGATCAATCCAGCCAAACTGCACACCTGGGACAAAACCAGAGCACCCAGAGGAAACTCACACAGGCACAAGAAGAATGTACAAACTCTAAACAAACAGTGGCCTAGGGGTGGAACCGAACCCAGGTACCTGGCACTGTGAGAGAAGCAGTGCTAACCACCATACCACTGTGTCAATTCACGTACCAGAGACATACCAAACCCCACATGATCCCATTCTGAAGAAGGGTCACGGGACCCAAAATGTTAATTCTGAGTTCTCTTCACAGATGCTGCCAGACCTGCAGAGTTTTTACAGCAATTTATTCTTTTGTTTCTGATTCAGCATCTACAGTTCTTTTTTTCTGTCCCACATGACTTCTTATCAGGGATATTACATTTGTTCTCAATCAGTCAGGTATCCTACTTTGTGGCTTCCTTAAGTATTATTAAATGCTAGATTAAACTTTAGCAGTTTTGATCACTTTCATTTTCTGGGCAAAATTTTATTTATTGCTATTGGCCGACAATGGATAGAAAATAACATCAACAATTTGGTAGTAAAGTTTGAGCAGAAATCAATTGTGTGATAAGGTGAAGACAGTTGCATTTTCTATTCTATAAAATATTGCACACATCAACATGCTAGCATTCAGAAATGAAGTCATATGCCTTAACAGAATGGACCCATTGAGCAAAATTCACTCCATATATTTCAGCAGGGATTCGAAATGGAATATTTGTTCAGATGATGCGAATAACCTTTGCACTGTTGATTCATTTACACCATATAACAAAATAACAACACTGAACATTGCAGAAAATAGTTGGGAGGGCTTTGTATGAAGACTTTTGACACAAATGAGAATGGGAGCATTTTTTATTTCGCTTGCACCAAACAATAAATCAGCATTAAAGATCTCCAGGGCATTGAAAAGAGTTGAGTGGTTGGGAAAGCAAGCACTTGAGCACTCCACAATTGGAGATTACTGGTTGGGTACTTATGTTTCAACTTTTTGCAAATTCGCTGAAATCAAATTTAAAAACAACTCCCTAATGAGTAATCCATTGGTTACTAATGCTAAAACATCAAAGTTCCAAGAGGTAAAAACATTTAGAAGGGCTGAACAATCTCCTCCTCGACCTTAGTTCCAAGTTGAAAGGACACCTTGAGCCGTTCAATGCTCACACTTGCTGAGTTGTTGGATGGAGCACCAGGTGGCAGTGCAGCATTCCATCTCAGGGCTACTGAGGTGATGAGAAAACTGTAAAATAAAATTTTGCCTCTCTGGCTCTGCCAATGCATCAGTTGGCTTAAAACCCAAAGAAATACGGGTGCTTGAAATCTTAAGCAAAAAAAGAAATTGCTCGAGGAACTCAGCATGTCTAGCAGTATCTAGAGAGAGAAAGCAGAGTTCACATCCAGAGACCCTTCTTCAGTTCTGAAATGTTAACTTGGCTTTCTCATCACAGATGCTGCCAGGCCTGCTGAGCTTTTCCAGCAATTTCTGTTTCTGCCTCAGTAGGCTTATTCACTAAGCAGCTGAGTCGTGGAGACTTAGAAGATTTCTGGTTAAATCCTTGGAGTGGATTCACTTCATTGAAGAGAACACAATCCAGTGTTTGTGAATCTTAGATCATAGAATCCCTATAGTGTGGAAACAGGCCCACAAGTCCAAACTAACCCTCAGAGCATCCCACCCAGACCCATCCCCCTATAATTCACCTGATCCACACATCCCTGAGCACTACAGGCAATTTAGCATGGCCAATCCACCTAGCCCACACAGCTTTGGAGTGTGGGAAGAAACTGGAGGACCAGAAGAAATCCACACAGACACAGGGGGAACATACAAACTCCACACAGTCACCTGAGAGTGGAATTGAACCTAGGTCCCTGGCCCTGTGAGGCAGCAGTGCTAACTACTGAGCCACCATGCCACTCTAGGTGTGATATCCACAGCTAGTTAGGTGCATCTTACAAATGTAAGAAAGATGTTTGTAGAACAGGTGAAACTTGTCCCTTGCCTCACTTGTCACAGTTGGGATGAGGTCAAAATTAGACTTGGGCCTAAACTCTAGCGATGTCTCCCAAACCTAGCCACCTCACTTTCTTTATTTAAGGAGCTGTTTAAAATCTGCTTCTGACCAGGCATTCGGTCACTTCCCTTACAACTTTTTTACATGGCTCGGAGTGATTTTTTAAAATGCTCTAAGGTATCTGTGAAACATCGTATAATATTTTACAACATTAAAGGTTCTGTAGAATTGTACATTGTTTTGATTGCAATTAATTCCAGCATTTTCACCTCTGTTACTCTGCCCAAAGTCCATTACATGTTTGATCATGGCTTCTTCAAACTTTAATGCTAATATTTTGACTATACGACTCAAGGCTCTGCTTGGTTTTTTTTAACTACTGCACTGCATGGGCATGTTGACAAATCTGCTAAGACTCCTTGATGTTGTTTTATCTGAGCCCGGCCACTTAACTTTCCCCTACTCTGCTATATTTCCTCCAAGCGATTTACAAGGATGCTTCCAGGGATGAGGAACTTCAAATTTGACAATAAATCAGAGAGGTTAGGACTGTCCTCCAAGGACAGAAGAAGATTAAGACGGCATCTGATAGTAGTTTTCAAAGCGTGAGTGGGTTACTTGGAGTGGATAGGAAGAAACTATTCCTGTTCATAAAAAGAACAAGAACCAGAGGGCACAAATTTAGAGAGTTTTGCGAAAGGAGGCAATGTGATGCAAGGAAAATCTTTTCCTCTCAGTGGGTAGCAGGGGTGTAGGGGTTAGTTAGCTCAGTTGATTTGTGATGCAGAATGAGGCCAAAAGCATTGGTTCAATTTCCATACCATCTGACCCTACCAATGAAGGGTTCTAATTCTCAATTTCTCTCCTTCAGCCAAGGTGTGGTGACTGTCAGGTTAAAGCACCACCAGTCACCTCTGTCTGTTGGGAAAACCATCCTAAGATCTGATTAAAACTACAGCAATTTTACCTTTTACTCAGGAGTATGGAATACACTGTCGGGAAGTGTAGTGGAGGCAGATCCAATTGGAGCATTGAGGAGGACATTGGTTCATTATTTGGACAGAAATAATGTATAAGGATAGGGAGAAAAAGCAGGAAATTGGCATTAGATTATGAGGTTCACGAGATTATGAGTGTTCCGTGAACATTCAAGAAGCCTGACATCATCCAGGACAAGGCAACTCACTTGATTGGAATCCAGTCTATCACCTAAAATACTCATTCACTGTCACTAATCTGCAGTGGTAGCAGTGTATGCCATCTACAGATTACATTGCAGTAACTCACTGAAGCTCCTTACACAGCACTTTCCATCTGCAATCCTAACCACCGAGAAGGGCACAAGCAGCAGACATACATGTACCATTGACTCCGCTGGTTCACGATTGACTACCTTCTTGAGAGCAATCAGGGATGGGAAACACATGCTGGTGTATCTGGCATTGCTGAAATAGAACCACGGAAATGATACAGCACAGAAAGGGACCACTTGGCCCATCTTGTTGATGCCAGCCCAAAGACACCCAAACGACTTTTCTAATCTCATCTTCCTGCACACGGCTCATAGCCCTGCAGCTTAAGTTGTGGATTCAGGTATTTTTAAACAGAGTTTAGGGTCTTTGCCTCCATTACCAACTCAGGCAGCGAATTCCAAACCTGTACCACCCTCTGCGTAAAACGGTTTGTCTTTGCATTCCCTCTAATCCTTCTGCCTTGAATCTACGACCCCTATTTTTTTTTGACTCTACCAAGGGAAACAGGTTCCTCCTGTCTACTCTATCTGTCCCCCTCATAATTTTGCATACCTCAATTATGTCACCCCTCTAGGACAGATGAGCGATGTACTTACTGCTGGTTTGTTATCTCCATCTTTCTTTGTACTCTCCAAACGCAGAAGTACGCCTTTGCTTAGTACTTTCCTTCAGTTAATTCCAATTGGTGTGAGTATAGGCTCTGTCCATTTCCTGACCTATAGTACACAGGTATGACTATGTGTGAACGTTCACTTTCCTTGACTCATAGACACAGCCTGACACTGTTGTTTGTAGCGCTTTGTTTTATTTATATATAAATGACCTTCTAGATGTCAGCAGCAATAACATCAGTAACAGACATTGCTGTATTTTGTGATAATTGTTTTGGCATGTCAGAAAACTTACGATTACTCACATAAGGTCATAGGAATTTGGTAATGTAATGTGTTGGAACCTTCCGGCACCTGGATTAGAACCTGGGCCAAAAAGATGATTGAAGTCTCCTCTCTGATGGCTGCAGGAGATGATAAGTAAAATTAATTTGGTCAGTTTCAACATAAATCCCAGTGGGCACAAGTGTAAAGTAGAAATGTACCCTGAAATTCAATGCATTTGGCACTTTATTTGGTAACCTCTCTCAGGGACGGCATTAATTCTAGGGCTTTTGGGAAATGGACATAAAACATTCTTAAAGTAGGTGGTGCTTCATTGATTTTGAGGTTAAGTGTTTGATACTATCCACAAAGAGGATAACTTGAATTCTTCATTTTTACTTTATCATGGAAAAATAATTGGGCAAATTTGCCTGAAAATGTTGGATTTATACCACACGGTAAAATAAATTAAGGAAACAATGTACTAAGGGAGAGATTTCTTACACAATAATTGACATTTGGCATGTCATAATAGTTTATAACTATATCCAATTGTGCATCGATTTTAAGATCTACCTTACAATTTAGTCTTCTGTTTCTAAAGTTTAAATGTGAATTTTAATTTTTTTTTGTTCTTTCTTCTAATATCAAAGCTCAGCTGTACTTCCATCAGGCTCATGAATGCTAATTTTCAACAGAATCCATGTATGGAAATTCTACACTATGCCACAGCCCTTATAGGCACGGGAGATATTCTCTTTGAAGTACGGTTTGAGTGTTTTTTTAATATATCTTTCATTCATAACTACAAGAGATTACAATAGACTGCTGCAGCATAACTGTGCTGAAAACCTTCAAACCACATTTACAATTAATTGAAGAGCAAGATAAATGAAGGAACTACTTTGCAACAGAGCTAAATTGAACTCTTAGCTTCTAACTATCACATGCATTCAATGAAAATTTGTCTACAATCATTAAGTGTGACTCTATTTCATATAATTCAGCATGATCTGGATCTTTTTTATGCCTGGTAATAACTTTGGGACAGCTGTTCTATTAACTCTGCCATATTGTCCAGTCCCCTCTCTTCATACTGAATAGCACTTCATCCCTGCATACTATTTTCCTGATCTGTGAGGGATTAAAATAAATTGCCAATTCCTTGTTTGTCACCCAGCTCACTTGCAGGCTCATTCTTGTTAATTCAGCTATTTTCTGCCCACCTTCATGTCTACACTTAGATGTGGGAAGATTAGGTGATTGCATATGACCGGAGGATTGCAGCAATGGACGAAAATGAATGATATTTTCAAGTCGAAGATAGGGCCACAGAGGCTAATAATTACATTAAAAAGGACACTCTGCATGTAGGTGTAAATAGGCTAATCTAAAAAAGTGCCACCATTTTCATGTAGACCGCGCTGGGCTATATCATTACCCGACAAGACTGGCACCTTTCACCTCCAGCCATTGTGATCTGTTAGATCTCACTAACAGGGCGAGTGAGAAACATGTTTGCAAGGGATTTGTTTCCTCACGCTCAGAGGCAGCTGAGAGTCATGCCAAATGACAGGAAGCATCTTACATTCGGAAGGTGAGATTGTCTAAGTGTTTGCCTTGTCTAATTAGTTTACCTTTGCCAGTGGAGGTTGTTCCGACAGCCAGAGACACGGCCTGTAGATATTAAGCAAACTACAAGATTGGATCTATCACGCAGGAAGATGGAGTCAATCATGATGACAGGAACAAAGAGCGCATGATTGTCAAAAAGATCTTGTTTAGAAAAGTTGCCAAGAGTTTATTTATTCTTTAGTGGAAATGAACATGCAAGGGATGAAGTTGTAATTTGTAAGCAGACAAGGACTTATGACTCTTAACTAGGCTCTCCAATTCAGATCTTACTCCAGCTGATTATGAAAAAGAAATGACCATTCCCTTTCTAGTGTCTGAGCCTCCGAAACCCAACCTCGAATGGTACCGTCTCAAGCCAACTCAACCTATATGACATTTTCTGGGTCTTACTCAAACTCAGCTCCTTTCCCACCAAAAGCCGAGAGTTGCCCATACTGTTTCCAATTCTGTTTTGTCCTGCCTCCAGAGCAGTGCCCATGTTGGCCTGAATCTTGCCCCTGCTGCCATCTATGCCTCACCACCTTAAGACTTGGCATGACAGAAATGCAATGCATGGCAACAGGATTCTGAGCACTTCAGAATAACCTGCTGATATGATGCAGTCAGAGCATTTATCTTGAAAAGTCAAGACATAAATACATGAATACAAAGTGTGGAGCTGGTTGAGCACAGCAGGCGAAGCAGCATCTCAGGAGCACAAAAGCTGACGTTTCGGGCCTAGACCCTTCATCAGAGAGGGGGATGGGGAGAGGGTTCTGGAATAAATACGGAGAGAGGGGGAGGTCGACCGAAGATGGAGAGAAAAGAAGATAGGTAGAGAGGAGAGTATAGGTGAGGAGGTAGGGAGGGAATAGGTCAGTCCAGGGAAGACGGACAGGTCAAGGAGGCGGGATGAGGTGGTAGGTAGGAAATCGAGATGCGGCTTGAGGTGGGAGGAAGGGATGGGTGAGAGGAAGAACAGGCTAGGGAAGCAGAGACAGGCTGGGCTGGTTTTGGGATGTAGTGGGGGGAGGGGACGAGCTGGGCTGGTTTGGTGATGCAGTGGGATAAGGGGAGATTTTGAAGCTTGTGAAGTCCACATTGATACCATTGGGCTGCAGGGTTCCCAAGCGGAATATGAGTTGCTGTACTTGCAACCTTCGGGTGGCATCATTGTGGCACTGCAGGAGGCCCGTGATGCTCATGTCATCTGAGGAATGGGAGGGGGAGTTGAAATGGTTCGCGACTGGCAGGTGCAGTTGTTTGTCGTGAACCGAGCGGAGGTGTTCTGCAAAGCGGTCCCCAAGCCTCTGCGTGGTTTCCCCAACGTAGAGGTAGCCAGACCGGGTACAATGGATAAAATATACCACAGATGTGCAGGTGAACATCTGCTTGATATGGAAGGTCATCTTGGGGCCTGGGATAGGGGTGAGGGAGGAGATGTGGAGCGCGAACAGTTCATCCATTTCACCAACACCTTCCACCCCAACCTCAGGTTCACCTGGGCCATCTCCAACACATCCCTCACCTTCCTGGACCTCTCAGTCTCCATCTCAGGTAACCAGCTAGAAACGGATGTCCATTTCAAGCCCACCGACTCCCACAGCTACCTAGAATACACCTCCTCCCACCCACCCTCCTGCAAAAATTCCATCCCCTATTCCCAATTCCTCCGCCTCTGCCGCATCTGCTCCCAGGATGAGGCATTCCACTCCCGCACATCCCAGATGTCCACGTTCTTCAAGGACCACAACGTTCCCCCCACAGTGGTCGAGAACGCCCTTGACTGCGTCTCCCACATTTCCCGCAACACATCCCTCACACCCCACCCCCGCCACAACCGCCCCCCAGACGATCCCCCTCGTTCTCACATACCACCCCACCAACCTCCGGATACAACGTATCATCCTCCGACACTTCTGCCATCTACAATCCGACCCCACCACCCAAGCTATTTTTTCCATCCCCACCCTTGTCTGCCTTCTGGACAGACCACTCTCTCCGTGACTCCCTTGGTCGCTCAACCTTGCCCTCCAACCCCACCACACCCGGCACCTTCCCCTGCAACCGCAGGAAGTGCTACACTTGCCCCCACACTTCCTTCCTCACCTCTATCCCAGGCCCCAAGATGACCTTCCATATCAAGCAGATGTTCACCTGCACATCTGCCAATGTGGTATATTGTATCCACTGTACCCGGTGTGGCTTCCCTCTACATTGGGGAAACCAAGCGGAGGCTTGGGGACTGCTTTGCAGAACACCTCCGCTCGGTTTGCAACAAACAACTGCGCCTCCCAGACGCTAACCATTTCAACTCCCCCTCCCATCCCTCAGATGACATGTCCATCATGGGCCTCCTGCAGTACCACAATGATGCCACCCGAAGGTTGCAGGAACAGCAACTCATATTCCGCTTGGGAACCCTGCAGCTCAATGGTATCAATGTGGACTTCACCAGCTTCAAAATCTCCCCTTCCCCCACTGCATCCCAAAACCAGCCCAGCCTGTCTCTGCTTCCTTAACCTGTTCTTCCTCTCACCCATCCCTTCCTCCCACCCCAAGCCGCACCTCCATCTCCTACCTACTAACCTCATCTCACCTCCTTGACCTGTCCATCTTCCCTGGACTGACCTATTCCCTCCCTACCTCCTTTTCTCTCCATCTTCGGTCCGCCTCCCCCTCTCTCCCTATTTATTCCAGAACCCTCTCCCCATCCCCCTCTCTGATGAAGGGTCTAGTCCCGAAACGTCAGCTTTTGTGCTCCTGAGATGCTGCTTGGCCTGCTGTGTTCATCCAGCTCCACACTTTGTTATCTTGGATTCTCCAGCATCTGCAGTTCCCATTATCTCTCATAAATACATGAATGGTGTCTTTTCCTAATCAGACACAATCTGCACTAATGTCAAGCTGATTGGATGTCAACCTAGTCTTGGGGTAAAATCTTTACAAAATCATGTCTTACATGATGCCTGTTTGATGAGTGACTTTCTTAACATTTAGAGTCACATGGTGTCTGTGGGGCTGTTCAAAGCACAGACCACCGTCACATCAATCAGGGAAAAGTATGTCTCATTCCATTAATAGTTAATATTTTGATTCCTATGATGATTTGTGGCTATGTTTGAATACATATAACAATATTTTTGGAGGTTTTAAAGCAAATTATGAATTCGGAAGCATGGCTAAGAGTTGACATGTAAATATTTCTTAATACTCTTCAATGAGAAGTTTTTATTTTGCTTTTCATTTAGAAGTGAACTTTTAAATACATGAAGGTTAGAAGTGAGGTATTAGGTCAATTCCCTTCCGTTTTCCATCAAGATGAAAATATCCAGACATGGAACTGTGAAGTGTCTTGGCACTGGAACAGATATCGGGTTGAAAGCTAATCTCAGTGTAACATAGGATGCTAAGATTATGAATCTCAGCAGAGAACTGGGGAGAGGAATGGAGTTGGTATGCAGGAAACACAGTTTGTAGCAGGACCTAAAGACAACTGGTCTTCACAATGATTGGTTAGGGGAAGTGCCTGCTCATTCAGATTTGAATGCTGGGCAAACAGCTCAACAAAGCAGAATCCATTCTTTCCCAGAAAGCCAGGAGGCGAAGGATAGCCTTGGTGACAATCCTTACAAAATTTTATATACGCATATATTTACAGAGATTTAACTTCCAAGCCACACCTCCCTACTAACCAAAACACCTTCATTTGATTCTGATGTATAGGATCACAAATGAATCCTCACAATATCTTTTATCAGTCTTCAACGAATATACAATTAAAACTTTAACATATTTGTGCAGATTTCATAAGTATTGTGTAAGGCCAATGCTCGACTGTTTCAACAATGTACCACAACCTAACCTGAGAAGTGAAACTGCAAAGGAATGAAATTTTAGACAAGATATTGTACTCAGTCATTTTCTGATATGTCATGTGGATGGAGCAGATATCATGGAGAAAGTTCCCCTGCCCTACCACTCAATAATCCATTGCTCAACCAGCAAAGCTAGATATTACAGGTAGCATGTGATTATATGCAATAAATAATTATATATTTTTATGTAATGATATATTATGTATGTAGTCTAATCATTCATGTCACTGCTGTACCTGGAACATGCCTGTGCACTAATTGGTTGCTGCAATTCTCCACAATGCAACTGTGACCGCATATCAATGATCAGTTTCCAAAACATTAAATCATTTTTTTCCTCTTTTTGGGTACTGACAGACTGGCTGTGTATTTCTAGTACTTACTGTTTTCATTGCAGATTTTCACAATTTTCCATTTTTTTTCTTTTTTATCTCAAAGGCATGGGTGACATCAATGTTGAAGGCAAACCTGAGGTTCCCTGATAGAGAAACTAAAGTATTCTAATGCACAGAATGACAAATGACAACTCGTCTGACGAAGGAACTTATGTGATCCTGGAAGCATCTTTTTATCTGGCACTTATTCAACTGACTATCACACTTAAGACAACAAAGCTTCTCTGTTCTGCTTCAGCTGACAGGACACAACAAGTTACCCAAACAATTGTATAATAGAAGGAAGCAGCTACTGAAACCTACTGCAGTGACAGTATAAATGAACCAACTATGTGATCATAAGCAGGTTTCAAAAGATGTTCCCGGAAAGGGGTTTTCAGAAAATGAACCCTGCACTTCAGGATCATCTCAATAAACAATGCAGAGTGGAACTTGATAGTGTACTGCTTGCCATTAGCTGTATTTTGCTTTATAAATCACCATTCAAAACACTGATCTCTTTTACAAACTTGGAATTTATGTTCTGATGAACTAATGCCTGTTGGTGATATTAGTGAGATGGTGTTTACCTTTACATAAGAACAAAAGAATATAAGAAAACAGAGCAGGAGTAGGCCATCTGAAATAGAAATAATGGGAACTGCAGATGCTGGAGAATCCAAGATAACAAAGTGTGGAGCTGGATGAACACAGCAGGCCAAGCAGCATCTCAGGAGCACAAAAGCTGACCTTTCGGGCCTAGACCCTTTGGAGTAGGCCATCTGACCCCTTCTGTCTGCTCCACCATTCAATAAGATCATGGCTGATCTTTTGCGCACCCAGCTCCAATTACTCACCCGCTCGCTATACCCTTACTTAACATGCTTTAATGCCATTCCTCTTTCTGTTAATTTATTAAAAAACTATTGCGGTTTTGTTGCAATAGCAAATGAAGCCCCATTGTTTTAAACATCCATCTACAAAAAGATCAACAGTCATTTCCACCAGAAAACAAAGAACTGTGGATGCTAGTGATGTGAAGCACAAACAGAAATTGCTGGTGAAACTCCAGCAGGTCTGGAAGCATCTGTGGGGAGAAAGCGGAGTTAACATTTCGAGTCCAGTGACTCTTCATCAGAACTGACAGCAGCAAGGAAAAAGTGGTACATTAACTCGAAACGGTAACTCTGCTTTCACTCCATAGATTCTGCCAGACCTGCTGACTTTTGCCACAATCATTTCCAGTTTTGGTTTATTTTTGTGCATTAAAGGCACTGGGAAAGTGTAGTGTTCATCACTTGAGCTTAAAATGTTTTAAACTTTACTTCAATGAGTCATAAGGGCACATCTCCAAGTTTTCTGTCCAGACTAAAGTCGTTGAACACTTCCAAAATCAGTAACTGAAGAATTGCAGGTTTGAAGCTCTTCAATTAGTTTTATTTCCCTCTGTATCCATTGGGCACAAATGATCAGCCATGTGACTGCGACAAAGGAAATGTTCCTCCTCACCTCTTATTTTGCCTTCTTGACACAGCTGATCACACCATCCTCCTCCACCACCTCTCCTCTGTCTGCCAGCTGAGTGGGGCTTGAACTATTCGGGTCCTTTCTTTTTATTTTTGAGCAATTCTAGCAAGACCAACACCTGTAATGGCTTCACTTTGTGATCCTGCACTGTTACCTTGGCTCTTTGCCTCCTAATACTCATCAAGTGCCTCATCTCAGTGACATCATCTCAAGACACAAAGTTAATTTTCACACATAACCTGATGACACCCAGCTCTTTATCCCATCAAATCTCTCTTGGTTCTTTGTTACTAAACTGTCATACAGCTTATCCAACATCCAACATCCAATAATGGCTAAGTAGAAATAACATCCAAGTAAATATTGGGAAGATTAAATCTATTGACTTTTGTCTCTGCCATAATCTGCGTACCTTGATTACTGACACCAATTTTCTTCCAGTCATCTTTCAGAGATAAACCTCCAAGTCACAAGTGACCTTGACATGAGTTTCTATAAACCTGCACCACAACCATCTCTAAACAAAAACCAAAAGAACTGCGGATGCTGTAAATCAGGAACAAGAACAAAGTTGCTGGAAAAGCCGAGCAGGTCTGGCAAGCATCTGTGGAGGAAAAAACAGAGTTAACGTTTCGAGTCTGGTGACCCTTCCTCAGAGCTGTTCTGAGGAAAAGTAACTGGACCCGAAACATTAACTCTGTTTTTTCCTTCACAGTTACTGCCAGACCTGCTCGGCTTTTCCAGCAACTTTGTTCTTGTTCCACAACCATCTCTACCTATTTCAGCCTTCATCATTTTATTTCTCTTTGTTCCTGCCTCAGCTTATCTGTTGCTGAAATCCTCATTCATGCCCTCATTTCTTTAAGACTTGACAATTCCAATGCTGACATCCCATGTTTCTGTGTTCTCATGTGCTACATTCCTAGTTTAGCCTCTATGAGCTTGTCATCCAAACCTCTGCTGTCCACACGTACGAAATTCCATTCAACCATCACCCATGTGCTCAGTGGCCTACACCAAAACCTGGTCAAGTAACACTTGGATTTTAAAATTCTGAACCTTGGTTTTGAACACCTTTGAAGCCTCACTCCTCTCGATTACTGCTTACTCTTTCAGCCCACAATACTGCGAGTCAATTAATTCTGCTCTCTTAAGTATTCCTGGTTATAATGATTCACCAATAAAGGCCATGCCTCAGCCGTACATCATAAACTTTGGAATTCTTCCCCTAAATATCTCCAAATAAAATAGTACTGAGCACCTAACTTCTTTTACCAACCTGCTACTCATCTGTCCTAATACTGTCTAATGTGACTCAATGTCTAAATTTGCTGTAAAATCTTCTGAAGAAGCACCTTTAGAGCCCTATTCTTTGAAAAGCAGTTCCATAAATATAAGTTGCTTTTGTTCCAGATGAGATGTAGGGACGAATTGGGAGTAAGGGATGGTCTGTACATTATACAGAATAATATAGAACTCTACAGCATGCCCAGCTGGACCATGCCAGTATGTCTGTTTTTGACACAAGCCTCCTCACACACCACTTCGTCAAAGTCAAGCGTCATTTTTTCTATTACTTTCTTCCTTATGCCTTCCGGTATTCCTTTAACTTCATCGATATTTTTGACATGTTAGGGAGGTCCAAGGTTCTCATCACTCTAACAATAAAATTGCTTCGTTTGAATTGCATATTGGATTTATTAGCATCTACCTTGCAGTTAAGACCTCCAGACCTGAACTTGGCCACCTTCCTATGCCAGTCACCTCTGGGTGACTCTCACAATGCCGCCTGTGTACATGCCCCAACCTCTTGCTTCATGTTCATCTTCCTATGCAACAAACAGGCAAAAGGTCTGGTGGTGGTTGGATTTGCAGTTGCATGACTTGGGCCACAGTTGATCCATTGTAATTGGCTTATCGTAATGAATAGGATCAGAATAGGCCAAGTAGGATGGCAGAGCGCTTGAACTGTTTTGTTATTTCCAATCTCTCCAAGTTTTGTTTTAGTTGCCCTGAATTCGTGACGTTGTTTTTCCAGCTCATCCTTAGGTTTTTAGATCTTTTCACACTGAGTTAATTTTGGCTTGATAATAATTTAAGTGGACAATGAGTAAACTAACAACATGTAAATTACATTCTTCGAAATGATATCGTCAACTGGGCGATGCTGGCTCCCATCTCCTTCCTGCCCCAGCCTAAGTAAACAAACGATTCGAAATGAGAAAAAGACTTAAACAGCTCATAACTCGCAGTGGCAGGTGCCTTGTGTAAAATACACAGTGATGCGTGTGATTACATGATGGCAACCAATAGCTGTCGTATCTCTTCTGATTTTCTTGGCTTAAAGCTCGACCAAATTGTTATGCAAACGGAGGGAAGGCAACGACAGAGACAGGTTAATTCACGCTGAGGGTTGATTGGCTTTGTAAATGGAGTTATAAACATTCCTGTATCTAGTGACCAACCAGAAACCTCGTCGCTTAGCTCATCGAGAAGAATTATTGGAATGACAAGTTGCCGTCCCAATTTAATAGGGTTTAAAAGCCCCAAACTGATAATATTTTCTACTGATTTCGCTAATTGTCGCTTCTGTGCACTGTTACCATACTCCCTTGTGAAGCTGCACTTTTCTGGCATGAATCTCTGCTTGCACACATAAGCCCTGGCTCCAGTCCCCTTAACACAGCTTCACTAATTTGCCATGTCAAATTAGTGTGATGAAAAACTTCTAATTACTGTTTTGAAGGATCATTTAGGGTATTAGCACCAACGCAGCCGCCTGTTCCTGTGCAGGCTCATTTGCATATTAATCTGCGGTGCAGAAGCAGGTGACAAAGGCAAATATCTTGTAACTTATTTACAATCATCATCGGGGAAAGTGCAGGTTCGAGTTTGACAGCAGCTCCCAGAGGCAGGAAGCTGTAGCAGGAAACTTGTGCTGAATTAGATTAGGGCAGCGGGAGAGGCCGTTTCATCTTCCTCAGTGCACTGACTCTCAGCATGTCAGTCACTGGGATGAAAAGAGGCAAAGGGATATTTGAAAAAAAATCACTCCAATCTTTCTCCATACACACTATTTTTAAGAATCCCAAGTCATGGACTCATGTCATCGTTAGAACTGCTTGGTTAAACCTATTGTGGTATTAGATCTGATTGGCTTGCTTTGAAAGGTTAAATGATTTGTCTTTTAAAAATAAACCTCTCAAATGCATATTGCTACTTGGGGATAGCTGATCGTTACCGTGTTTTGCATTAATCGTGATGCTT
Source organism: Stegostoma tigrinum (assembly GCF_030684315.1). Taxonomy (NCBI): domain Eukaryota; kingdom Metazoa; phylum Chordata; class Chondrichthyes; order Orectolobiformes; family Stegostomatidae; genus Stegostoma; species Stegostoma tigrinum. Next base: position 88,608,306 of record NC_081361.1, on the reverse strand, counting down.
TTCTTTGGCAAAGTACTCTTCTAAGAACTCCACCATGTGCGTAAGTTTGGTAAAAACTGAGAGACTTACAATGTAGAAATAAGACAATAATTTCCAATGAATGCACAACCACAGTTAAATGTGAAAAATACGAAGGTTCTGTCCTAGTTGCATGGCTTTTTCAAAGTCTGGACGTTAATGGTAGCTTGATCATCATCCAAATATGTTGAACAACATTAAGTTGCTGTATTTCCTTCCTAAGTACAGCATGAAATAGAAAATGTTCTATACATTTCAGTGTAGGTATTCTTTGAATGGCATGTTTGTCTTAATTACTATGAAACAATCTTAATTACTATGAAACAACTTTTTCAAATGTGGAGCTTCAATGCTTCATATTTTGTTTGAAAGTACCATTTAAAAAAAAAACAAAATTAAAATCTGAAAGAACTGCAGATGCTGTAAATCAGGAACAAAAATAGAAGCTGTGGGAAAAGCTCAGCAGGTCTGTGTAAAGAAATTAAAGTTAATGTTTCAGATCTGGTGACTCTTCCTCAGAACTCCATATTTCTTATGGCTTTCATTTAATATTTAACTCACTGCCACATCTCTTCTGCGCATTCCCACCTTGATGAGGTTCTGCTTCTCTCTCTGATGAATTTCCATTCCAACCTTTTTTCTTGTCCACCGTCATTAATTTCACTGTCATTCTTGGTGTTTGACCAAGGTATTTGCTAAAAACCCATTTCTACAGCCATATCATATTCCTCAGTGACTGCCTCTGGCTCAGACTCACCCCACGTGGGCTCATCTTGAGTTTCATCACTTGTGCTTTGAATCCAGCCAGGACCACAGGTGCAAAAACAGAAGTTGCTGGAAAAGCTCAGCAGGTCTGACAGCATCTATGAAAGGAAATCAGAGTTAACGGTTCGGGTTGAGTAACTCTTCCTCAGAACCTGTTTTTTTGGAAGATCAGTCATCAGTGTGTCTTGACAACAAGATGCTCTGGGCTTAAGGAAGATCCAGTTTATTTGCACAAAAGCAATCTGGTATAAAATAAGCACTGTTACTAAGACTATCCAGAAACATGAGGAAATATAAACTCCACTGGACAAGGCCCCAAATCTTCTGCCTTAACCTCAATCAAAGCCTGAATGACAGCTCAAATTAAATGGAGCTTAATGCAGTCTCTAACATCAGAGTATTCAGAACCAACACCTGATACAACGCCCCCCCAAGCCTGTTTCCATAGTGAACATTTGTTCTCAAAGGTGGCACTGGAGCAGGCAACCTCTTGTGTGTCTTTAAGCAGATCATCCCCTCATATCTTATAGAAATGTTTACTCTTTTAAATCTCAATTATTAATCCGTCAGAATTACTAACAATGAGAGATTGTAAGAACTGCTGATGCTGGAGTCTGACATAACAAGGTGTGGAGCTGGAGGAACACAGCAGGCCAGGCAGCATCAGAGGAACAGGCCAAAACGTCAGCTTGCCTGTTCCTCTGATGCTGCCTGACCTGCTGTGTTCCTCCAGCTCCACACTGTGTTGTCTAGGATTATCAACAATGTTCTTTTAAAGTTACTTCCAGGTCTAGCGATCTTTAGACCTCTGGAAACCACCGACAGACCCGACTAGATCTGACCTGAGAAAGGCTGGGACCTCCTGGACTTCCTGACTGTGTGAACCGATGGGCCCTGACTGTCAATGCTGGGACTGTCACCATGACAGTGAAGTGACCAGCCACTTACAGGCCTCATTAAAAGGCTTGATCCTGGTTGTCGATCAGCGACCTGACTCCTGTGGAGTGGATCCAACGTCCTACCCAATCTCGTGGAGACTCGACATGGAGGCCCGAACAGACCGTGAACAAAACCCATCTCCCTCCAGAGCGCCCGAGGCCATGACCAGTGTCCAGGGCCCCACTGGACACACCCACTTCCCTTCCAGAATGGGCGCACCATCCACTCCCACTCCCGGGCCCAACCAGAAGCAGTCATTTACCCAGGAAACATGTGATGGCATGCGCTGGCCTGCAGGTGAGCCTGAAGCAATGCGGTTTCAAGCCCCTCTTCCCCAGCGTATCCCTGGCAAACGTCCAAGCTGTTGAAAACAAGCTGGATGAACATAAAGTTAGACTCAGCAAAGGGAATTAAGAGACTGCTGTGTGCTCTGTGTAAGACACAGAGACACGGATCACTGCTGCTTCACCTGACTTACATAGCACCCTCCATACCAGGCAACATCCTGGTGAACCTCCTCTGCACCCTCTCCAAAGCATCCACATCCTTTTGGTAGTGTGGCAACCATGCATGCCATGTGCCTTCTTGACCATTCTATCGACCTGCATTGTCACCTTCAGGGTACAATGGAGTGGAACAGACAGATCTCATCTTTCTGTGCAGCAATTTTCCCCAGGGCTTTTCCATTTACCATATAATCTGCTCTTGAATTGGATCATCCAATATGCATCACCTTGCATTTGCATGAATTGAACTCCATCTGCCATGTCTCCTCCCAACTCTCCAATCTGTCTATATTCTGCTGCATTTTCTGACAGTCCCCTTCACTATCTGTTACTCCACCAACCTTAGTGTCATCTGAAAACTTGCTAATCAGACCATCTATACCTTTCTCCAGATCATTTATGTATATCACAAACAACATGGATCCCTGTGGAACACCGCTGGTCACAGTCCTCCAGCTTGAGAAACTCCCTTCCACTACTACTCTCTGTCTCCTGTTGTCTAGCCCATTTTTTATCCATCTAGCTTGTACACCCTGGATGCCATGCGACTTCACTTTCTCCATCAGCCTACCATGGGAAACCTTATCAAACAGTTTACTGAAGTCCATGTATATGACATCTACAGTCTTTCCCTTATCTATCAACTTCGTCACTTCCTCAAAGAATTCTATCAAGTTTGTAAGACATGACCTTCCCTGAGCAAAACCATGCTACCTATCACCAATAAGCCCATTTTCTTCCAAATGTAAATAGATCCTATCCCTCAGTATCCTCTCCAGACGGCTCCCCACCACTGACATCAGGCTCACCAGTCTATAATTATCTGGATTATTATTGCTACCCTTCTTAAACAAGGGGATAACATTAACAATTCTCGACTCCTCCGGGACCTCACCTGTGCTCAAGGATGCTGCAAAGATATAAAAACATAACACAAGAATATAAGAACTAGGAGCAGGAGTAGGCCATCCGGCCCCTTGAACTGCCCTGCCATTTAATAAGATCATGGAAGATTTTTTTGAGACTCAGCTGCACTTAACCGCCCACTCACCACAACCCTTAATTCCTTTACTGTTCAAAAATTTATCTAACCTTGCCTTAAAAACATTCAGCGAGGTAGCTTCAACCGCTTCTCTGGGCAGGGAATTTCGCTGATTCACAACGCTTTGGGTGAAGAAGTTCCTCCTGACCCTCAGTCCTACATCTGCTTCCCTTTATTTTGAGGTGATGCCCTCTAGTCCTAGTTTCACCTGCTAGTGGAAACATCCTCCCTGCCTCCACCTTATCTATTCCCTTTATAATCTTATATATTTCTATAAGATCTCCCCTCGTTCTTCTGAATTCCAGTGAGTATAATCCCAGCCTACTCAGTAACTCCTCATAATCCAACACCCTCAACTCTGGAATCAACTGAACGAATCTCCTTTGCACCCTCTCTAGTGCTAATATATCCCTTCTCAAGCCAGGAGGCCAAAACTGCAGACTGTACTCCAGGTGTGGCCTCACCAGGGTTCGACACAGCTGCAACATAGCCTGGATGAACACAGCAGGCCAAGCAGCATCTCAGAAGCACAAAAGCTGACGTTTCGGGCCTAGACCCTTCATCAGAGATGGGGATGGGGTGAGGGTTCTTTATTCCAGAACCCTCGCCCCACCCCCTCTCTGATGAAGGGTCTAGGCCCGAAACGTCAGCTTTTGTGCTCCTGAGATGCTGCTTGGCCTGCTGTGTTCATCCAGCCTCACATTTTGTTATCTTGGATTCTCCAGCATCTGCAGTTCCCATTATCTCTGCAACATAGCCTCCCTGTTTTTAATAGTCTTAATTTCATTTGCCTTTTTAATTATCTGCTGCACCTGCAATCCTACTTTTAGCGATTCATGCACAAGGACACCCAAGTCCCTCTGCACAGCAGCGTGCTCAATTTTTTTACCATTTAAAACATAGTCCATTTTGCTGTTATTCCTACCAAAATGGATGACCTCACACTTATCAACATTGTACTCCATCTGCCAGACTTTTGCCCACTCACTTAGACTATCTATATCCCTCTGCAGACTTTCAATGTCTCTGCACACTATGCTCTACCACTCACCTTAGTGTCATCTGCAGATTTTGACATACCACACTTAGTCCCCAAAAGGGAGCAGGAAATCTGATATTTCAGATCTTTAAAAGGGTCCTGACCTGAAACGTCAACTTTCCTGCTTTTCTGATGCTGCCTGGCCTGCTGTGCTCCTCCAGCTCCACACTGTGTTATCTCTTCTGTGTGGTGAATGATGAATTTCCCACTCTTATTGAATCTGCAAAAGCCTTTTATCTTTTGCTAGATTCTGACTGTTTTGAATTTCAAAATGTCCTTTTTGTCTCCTTAATTCAGCTTTGTGACATTCCTGGAGCTGCAGTCTTGATTTAGAGTAATTCCATGCCTCTTGGATTCCCTCCTGCAACTGTGCTCTTTGACATTGCTTCACTGTGGGAACAATGCCCATTGTGAGTTGTAAATGCTCCTTTTTTAATTTCTAGCCTTCTCTGTAGTTTTTTGCACCATTAGAAATTTTGTCTTTTCCTGAGAGAGTTTTTTTAACCTTTATTCACAGAGCTCTGAGGCTATCTCTGCCTGGCCAAACCTCCAGCCAGGAACGCTCCTGTAGATGAAAGAACTGCTAATGCTGTAACTTGTGAACAAGAACAGAAGTTGTTGGAAAAGCTCAGCAGGCCTGGCAGCATCTGTAAAGAAAAAAAACTCAGCTCTGAGGAAGGGTGACCAGACCGGAAACATTAACTCTCATTTTTCTGAGCTTTTCTAGCAACTTCTGTTTATGCTCCTAAAGACCTTTGCTTGCCAATGGATTCTGTACCTGCAAGGCATGGCTAATGTTTAAGGTATTTCTAGCTCACAGTGATTTCTTTCTGCTTCTTACTAGATTTGAGTAAAATCTTTAGCCTTGATTGTCGTTGTTGCTTTGTTGGTCTTTCACTGGGTATTTGCTGACTATCTGTTTGTTGAAGTGCATGCAGCTACAGACTATCTGAGTAATTCTTAGAGTGAACAAGTCTTTAAAACTGCAACCCACTGGGTTTTCTGGAAAATTCTTCTCCTGTGTCTAATTAATTTGTTCACCATTGTAACTGGTGATATTAAGTGATGATGTCCACTGCTGATTACCATGTGATATTTGTACATAGAAAGATGTTGCCACCATTCTCTGTTTGCTGACTGTGTCAAAGGGTCTATTTTCTTCAAAGTGGTAGACAAGAACCACTCATGGGTTTTAAGGAATCTTATCTTCGATAAGATGGTAGCATTAAGATCCAAGTTACCTTACTGGGAGAGACCGTAGCATTGAGGCTACGAATATACTGAAGGAAGGTAGACCCACTCTTCATTTGATTTTGCTTTATCCCCAACCAGATCTGTATGAGACCATCAGACTGGGTAGAGTTTAATGCAGCCTCCAACATTAACTGATTATTTTATATGACAATTTGCACCTGATTCACTACCTTAAGTTGCACTGCTCGGTAACTATAGTGTGTATTTTTTACAAGATGCACAACAAAAACTGTTAAGGACTAGACCAAACCCCCGAAATGATATTAAGATGATCACCTAGGCCCTAACGTTTTCTTATTTTGAAGACAAGTGCCAGGCTTTGTGTTCTGGATATAATTCCATTGATCATATCTGCCAAATTTGAATCGAAACATGTTCATTAATGCACTATAGGTAAAATACAACAAAAGAAAGAAGAAATTGGAATAATTTACCTCTGTTGGAAAACTTAACTGAATATTAAAGTACTAACCTGTACCTGTTCCAATATAGTAACATCCTATAAACACACTCTTGGCAAAGGCAAATTCAGTAAAATAGAATGTTTCACATGCAATTCTAGCAGCAGGAAGAGAACCCAAGCTTTTAACTGTAGCAGAGAAAGGAATAAGAGCTTCCACATCCAGCTTCAAGGTCCGAGGAGCTGCTAATGAAAAACTAAAACTAAAAATCCTTATTCAGTGAGAACTTGACTCCGCCAATTCAGGCTGTTTCTATTGTTCCAATGTTTGAATAAAAAACTCCCAGGCCTCACAAACTGTTTACTCTCGTGGCTCTGAATACACTGCTGTACACCTCTTTGTCAACCTAAATTCAGAAAAAAGGTCAAAATACATCTCAATGCTGTGGTATGGTTGCACAACTCACCATAGTCCTTCTGGCATCACCTTCCAAACACACTGACTCTTCTTTCTGGAAAGACAAGGGCAGTTGGTACATGGGGATGGCAGCACTTGTAAGTTTCCCTCCAAGTCACACATCACCCTGACTTGGTAAGATTTTGATGTTTCTTCACTGTCCAAATCATAGAACTCCCTTCTCGCCAACACAGTGAGTGTACTTATACTCCACAGGCAGTGTGCAGATCAAGAAGGCAACTCAATATTAACTTCTTGAGGACAATTAGGAAGGAGCAATGACTGTTGACTGAACCAGCAACATGTGCATCCTACGTCTATATTGAAAAATTAATGTCTTTATGCAGTAACCTCTGGGAAAGTAAAATAAAAGTTATTTTCAAAATGATTCTGACATTCTGCTAGTTCTTTTTTCATTCATAAACTTTTTTTATTTTGATTTGATTTTTTTATTATCACGTACTGAGATATAGTGAAACGTATTGTTTTGCATAATAATCAGAATAATCACATCCTACACAAGCACATTAGGGCAATTGGACAGAATGCACAGTATAGTGTTACAGCTACAGAGAAGGTGCAGAGGAAGATCAACTCTTAACATATGAAAGGTCCGTTCACAAGGCTGATAACAGCACGTAAGAAACTGTTCTTAAATATGTTTGTATGTGTTTTCAAACTTTTACATCTTCTGCCCAATGGAAGAGGGAGGAAGAGAGTATAACCAGGTTGGCAGGGGTCTTTGAATATGTTGACTGCTTTCCCGAGGCAGCAGGATGTGTAGGAAGAGTCAATGGATGGAGGGTTGGTTTAGTCATGGGGTGCTCTCTGTAATTCCTCACGGTCGTGGGCAGAGCAATCACCATACCAAGCTGTGCTGCATTCCAATAGGAGGCTTTTATGATGCATTTCCATGACGCATTTATAAAATTTGGTAAGAGTATTGTGGGCATGCCAAAATTTCTTAGCCTTCCGAGGTAGTTCCTTCTTGACTCTAACATCGATGTGGATGGACCAGGACAGATTGTCAGTGAAATTTACTTCTAAGAACTCGAAGCTGTCAGCCACCTTCATGTCAACACCATTGATACATGCAGGGGCGTGTCCTCCAGTCTACTTCCTGAAACTGGTGACCAGCTCCTTCGTTTTGCTGACGTTGAGTGGGAGGTTGTTATCTTTACGCAATGCCGCTAAGCTGCCTATCTCCTTCTTGTTAAATGATTATTGCTTTGTATTTTGTATTTTTGTATTGTAAAATGCAGATTTTGTTCATCTTTTAAAATGCACTTGTTAATAAAACAAAGGAAAACTCAAAATAAGAATCAGACAGTGATCAATGTTGTCATCTGCACCACAGCAACCTGTCAATAAATGGGTCAGGAAACCCAAAGTGTAGTAATTGAGTAGCGTTGCTTGTTACCTAATTATCCAATTGCAAGATTTCAATGCTACTGTCATTTCATGATACGCTTCATTATGGATAATCACCTGCTTGTTTTGTTGTACATTGGGCTTGTTTTTGACCCTGTTTACATGCCGAGCGACATCAGCGTTGGGGCAGCAATTTCCCAGGACTCAGCATGCAGTGTAAGCCTGCATAGTTGCACAGATTATGATAAATGGCTAGCAAAGCCATCATTGCTTGTTCTAAACTAGGGAGAAAGGTTAAATTAATTTTTGTTTTTGCAGCCTACTGTTGCCCTGCAGCTTCATTTGCCAGGATTTCACTCGGTTTCTGTATGTAAATACAACGAAGCCATCTCTCCTGATGGCTATTTCTCGCTAAGTGATATATACTGCGTTTAAAATACAGGGGGTTCCTCTACTTACGAATGTCCAACTTAAGGAGACTTATGTTCTCATCCAGTAGTAACAGAATGGCCAGCATCCCAACAAAAACACTTTTATCAGCATTTTTGCCCAACAATGTATCCAATTAATACAAACAGAAATAAACGGTTCCTGGCTGTGACGTTGCTCAGTGCCTGTCTGAAACATGATCAGCGATAATGGGAACTGCAGATGCTGGAGAATCCAAGATAACCAAGTGTGAAGCTGGATGAACACAGCAGGCCAAGCAGCATCTCAGGGGCACAAAAGCTGACGTTTCGGGCCTAGACCCTTCATCACAGATGGGTCTAGGCCTGAAACGTCAGCTTTTGTTCTCCTGAGATGCTGCTTGGCCCGCTGTGTTCATCCAGCTTTACACTTGGTTGTCCTGTCTGAAATGTGCCTTTCTCTGGCCCGATGCTGTCATGCAACATCACTCCAGTGGCAGTACCATGGTTGATGAAAGGTCACTGACATGTGACACAGAGGACTACAGAAGGCCTTTCAGGATATCCAGCTCCACCGCAAGCAACCCTGAATGATGACCCAACCCTAAGCTTCATCATCTCAGCATGGCCTCAAATTCAGCAGTGGGGGAGGTGAGAGCGCAAGCCAGGGGCAACCAGGTAAGTGAAACAACATATTTGGGCATTGGCTAAACCTGAAAGACTACACGTGTATTGTTTCCCACCCGTCCTCCTCCCCTAACCAAAAAAAAGCCTGTGTGGAGGATTGAAAAGGTAGCTTTTTTTCCCTTTATGTCTTTTGACAACTTAGAGCTGAGGAGAAAGAAAGCTAGGGCAGTTGCATGCTCTTCTTGTAGGATGTGGGAGGTAGGGGTCACTGCTTGTGTCTCTGCCCACTTTGCCTGCGAGAAGTGCACCCAACTCTAGCTCCTCACAGACAGTGTTAGGGATCAGGAGCTGGTGTTGGATGAACTCCAGATCATTCATGAGGCCAGGCGGGTGCTGGAGAGGAGTTTTAGGGAGATAGTTACACCTAAATGTAATTTACATTGGATGTGGAAGCTTTGGAAAGGGTGCAGAGGAGATTTACTAGGATGTTGCCTGGTATGGAGGGAAGGTCTTACGAGGAAAGGCTGAGGGACTTGAGGCTGTTTTCGTTAGAGAAGAAGGTTGAGAGGGGACTGAATTGAAACATATAAAATAGTCAGAGGGTTAGATAGGGTGGATAGGGAGAGCACTTTTCCTAGGATGGTGATGGCAAGCATGAGAGGGCATAGCTTTAAATTGAGGGGTGAAAGATATAGGACAGATGTCAGAGGTAGTTTCTTTACTCAGAGTAGTGAGGGAATGGAACACTTTACCTGCAATGGTAGTAGATTCGCCAACATTTAAGTCATCATTGGATAAGCATATGGACGTACATGGAATAGTGTAGGTTAGATGGGCTTCAGATCGGGATGACAGGCCGAAGGGCCTGTACTGTGCTGTAATGTTCTATGTTCTATGTTCTATGTTAAATTACAGGATAAAGGTAGCTGGGTGGCTGTCAGGAAAGGGAAAGGGAGTAGGCAGACAGTGCAGGGATCCCCTGTGGCCGTTCCCCTCAGTAAAAAGTATATCACTTTGGATACTGTTGGGGGAATGGCCTACCAGGGGAAAGCCATAGAGGCCGGTTCTCTGACACTGAGCCTGGCTCTGTGGCTGAGAGGGGAAGGGGGAGAATAGGAGAGCAATAGTGATTGGAGATTCAATGGTTAGGGGAACAGACAGGAGATTCTGTGGGTCCAAGCGAGACTCCCGGATGGCATGTTGCCTCCTGGGTGCCAGGGCCAGGGAGTTCTTGGATCAAGTCTACAGGATTCTTTAGTGGGGAGGGTGAGCAGCCAGAAATCGTTTTACACATCAGTACCAATGACATAACTAGGAAAAGCGATGAGGACCTGTAAAGTGAATACCGGGAGTTAGGTTGGAAGCTAAAAGGCAGGATGAGCAGAGTAGTAATCTCAGCATTACTAGCGGTGCCACAGACTAGTGAGGCTAGGAATAGAGAGTGAGTGCAGCTGAACATGTGGCTACAGAGATGGTGTAGGAGGGAGGGTTTAGAACATAGAACATAGAACATAGAAGAGTACAGCACAGTACAGGCCCTTCGGCCCACGATGTTGTGCCGTGGAATATTCCTAATCCAAAACTAAAATAACCTAACCTACATTCCCTTCAATTCACTGCTGTCCATGTGCATGTCTAGCAGTCGCTCAAATGTCACTAATGACTCCGCTTCCATGACTACCACTGGTAAACTATTCCATGCGCTCACAACTCTCTGGGTGAAGAACCTCCCGCTGATGTCTCCTCTATACCTTCCTCCTAACACCTTAAAACTATGACCCCTCGTGGCAGTCAATCCTGCCCTGGGGAAAAGTCTCTGGCTATTGACTCTATCCATGCCTCTCATTACCTTGTACACCTCGATCAGGTCACCTCTCTTCCTCCTCTCCAGAGAGAAAAATCCGAGCTCAGTCAACCTCTTCTTGTAAGACAAGCCCTCCAGTGCAGGCAGCATCCTGGTAAACCTCCTTTGCACCCTCTCCAAAGCCTCCACATCTTTCCTGTAATAGGTCAACCAGAACTGGACACAATATTCCAAGTGTGGTCTCACCAGGGTTTTGTAGAGCTGCAGCATAACCTCGCAGCTCTTAAACTCGATGCCCCTGTTAATGAAAGCCAAAACACCATATGCTTTCTTAACAACCTTATCCACATAGGTGGCAACTTTGAGGGAGCTATGCACTTGAACACCAAGACCCCGCTGTTCCTCCACACTGCCGAGAATCCTGCCTTTAATCCTATATTCAGCATTTAAGTTCAACCTTCCAAAATGCATCACTTCGCATTTATCCAGGTTTAACTCCATCTGCCATTTCTCAGCCCAGCTCTGCATTCTGTCAATGTCTCGCTGAAGCCTGCAATAGCCCTCGATACTGTCAACGGCACCTCAAACCTTTGTGTCATCAGCAAACATACTAACCCACCCCTCAACCTCCTCATCCAAGTCATTTATAAAAACTACAAAGAGCAGAGGCCCAAGAACAGAGCCCTGCGGGACACCACTCAGCACTGACCTCCAGGCAGAATACTTACCATCTACAACCATTCTCTGCCTCCTGTCAGCCAACCAATTCTGAATCCAGACAGCCAAATCACCCTGTATCCCATACCTCCCGACTTTATGAATGACCCTGCCGTGGGTAACCTTATCAAATGCCTTGCTGAAGTCCATGTACACCACAGCCACTGCTCAACCCTCGTCAACCTGTCTCATGACTTCCTCAAAGAACTCAATAAGATTTGTAAGGCATGACCTGCCCCTCACAAAACCTTGCTGACTCTCTTTAATCACGCTATGCTTTTCCAAATAGTCATAAATCCTATCCTTCAGAATTCTTTCCAAAACCTTGCTGACCACAGACGTAAGACTGACTGGTCTGTAATTTCCAGGGATTTCCCTATTCCCTTTCTTGAAAAGAAGAACAACATTTCCTTCCTCCAATCTTCTGGTATGACTCCCGTGGAGAGTGAGGAAGCAAAGATCTTTGCCAGCGGCTTAGCAACCTCCTTTCTCGCTTCCCGGAGCAACCTAGGATAAATCTGGTTTGGCCCTGGGGACTTATCAATCTTAATGTTTGCCAAAGTTTCCAGCACATCAATTTCCTCAATCTTGATCTGTTCAAGCCTGTTTTTCTGCTCCTCAAAGTTCTCATTCACATCAAGGTCCCTTTCCTTAATGAAAACCGAAGCAAAAGACTCATTTATGGCCTCCCTTATCTGCTCAGACTCCATGCACAAGTTCCCTACGCTATCCCTGATCGGCCCTACCTTCTCCCTGATCGTTCTCTTATTCCTCATGTATGAGTAAAATGCCTTCGGGTTCTCCCTAATCCTTCCTGCCAAGCCTTTTTCGTGCCCCCTCCTGGCCCTCCTCAGTCCACTTTTGAGCTCCTTCCAAGCAAGCCTGTAATCCTCTAAAGCTGTGCTAGACCCTTGCTTCCTCCACCTTACGTACGCTGCCTTTTTCTTTTTGACAAGAAGCACCTCTGTACCCGTCATCCAAGGCTCCTTAATCTTACCCATTCTTACCTCAGAGGAACAAATTTATACATCACTCGCAACAACTGCTCCTTAAACAGCCTCCACATGTCTGCTGTGCCCTTTCTGTGGAATAATTGCTCCCAATCTGTACTTCCCAACTCCTGTCTGATAACATCATAGTTTCCTTTACCCCAGTTAAATATCTTCCCCTGGTAACTGCTCCTTTCCCTTTTCATGGCTATGGTAAATGTGAGGCTGTTGTGGTCACTGTTGCCAAAGTGTTCCCCCACCACGAGATCTGACACCTGTCCTGGCTCATTGCCGAGCACCAAATCCAAAATGGCCTCCCCCCTCGTCGGCTTGTCCATATACTGAGTAAGGAAACCCTCCTGAACACACCTGACAAAAACGGCTCCATCCAAACCATCTGCACTAAGGAGGTTCCAATCTATATTGGGAAAGTTGAAGTCACCTTTAACAACAACGCTGCTACGTTTGCACTTTTCAACAATCTGCCGGCCAATGAGTTTAGGTTTGTGAATCATTGGGATACCTTCTCAGGAAGGTGGGACCTGCACAGGAAGAACTGGAGGGACACCAATATCCTGGACAGGAGGTTTGCTAGAGCTCTTTGGGAGGGTTTAAACTAGTTTAGCGGGGGGATGGGAGCCGGAGCTACAGATCAGGGGTTGGGGTAGCTGATGTACAGGCAGATACAGCATGCAGAGAGTCTGTGAGAAAGGCAAAGTTGCAGTAGTGCAACGGGTTGAAATGTGTCTATTTTAATGCAAGAATTGTCCGGAATAAGGATGATGTACTTAGAGCATGGATCAGTACTTGGAGCTAGAATGTTGTGGTCATTATGGAAACTTGGATTTCACAGGAACAGGAATGTTTGTCGGATGTTCTGGGGTTTAGATGTTTCAAAAGAAATAGGGAAGAGGATAAAAGAGGTAGGAGATTGGCATTGCTAATCAGGGATGGTATCACAGCTGCAGGAAGGGAGGTCGTGCAGGAGGGTTTCTCTACTGAGTCAATATGGGTGGAAGTCAGAAACAGGAAAGGAGCAGTCACTTTATTGGGAGTTTTCTATTGACCCTCCAATAGCAACAGAGACACCAAGGAACAGATTGGGAGGTAGATTTTGGAAAGGTGCAGAAGTAATAGGGTTGTTGTCATGGGTGACTTCAACTTCCCTAATATAGACTGGAAGCTCCTAAGTGCGAATATTTTGGACGGAGCAGATTTTGTTAGGTGTGTCCAGGAAGGTTTTCTGACTCAATACATAGAGAGGCCGATTAGAGGGGAGGGCATATTGGACTTGGTGCTTGGCAACAAACCAGGCCAGGTGTCAGATCTCTTGGTGGGAGAGCATTTCGGTGAGAGTGATCACAACTCTCTGACATTTACTATATTCATGGAGAGGGATAGGAGCAGTTGGTATGGCAAAATATTTAATTGGGGGAGGGCAAATTACGATGCTATTAGGCAAGAACTGAAGAACATAAATTGGGAACAGATGTTCTCAAGGAAATGCACAACAAAGGTTGTTTAGGGAGCAGTTGCTACGAGTCCTGGATAGATTTGTCCCACTGAGGCAAAGAAGGGATGGTAAGGTGAAGGAACCTTGGAAGGCAAGACACATGGGACACCCAATCAAGAGGAAGAAAGAGGCTTACTTAAGATTGAGGAAGCAAGGATTGAACAGGGCTCTAGATAGGTATAAGGTAGCCAGGAAGGAACTAAAGGATAGAATTAGGAAAGCTAGAAAGAGCCTTGGGAGGTAAGATTAAGGAAAACCCCAAGGCATTCTATACTTATGTGAGGAACAAGAGGATGGCCAGAGTGAGAGTAGGGCTGATCAGAGATAGCGGAGGGAACTTGTGCGTGGAGTCGGAGGAGGTAGGGGAGGTCCTTAATGAATGCTTTGCTTCAGTATTCACCAGTGAGAGGGAACTTGATTCTTGTGAGGACAGTGCTGATATGTTCGAACAGGTTGATGTTAGGAAGGAGGATATGCTAGAAATTTTGGAAAACATGAGGATAAATAAGTCCCCTGAGCCAGGTGGGATATACCCAAGGTTAATATGGGAAGCAAGGGAAGAGATTACTGCATCTTTGGCGATGATCTTTGCATCCTCACTGTCGTCTGGATTAGTATCAGATGATTGGACCCATTGTCTTCTATCGGACAGCCAATTCTGTAACCAGAGATCCAAATTTCCCTGAATCCCATGTATCTTTACTTTCTAAATGACCCTACCATGACGAACCTTATCAAGTGCCTTGCTAAAATCCATATACACCACATTCACTCTTCTACCCTCGTCAATAGAGCAGGCAAGCTGACATTTCAAGTTGGGGATAATGGGAACTGCAGATGCTGGAGAATCTAAGATAACAGAGTGTGGAGCTGGATGAACACAGCAGGCCAAGCAGCATCTCAGGAGCACAAAAGCTGACTTTTTGGGCCTAGACCCTTCATCAGAGAGGATGATCTCTCTGATGAAGGGTCTAGGCCCGAAACGTCAGCTTTTGTGCTCCTGAGATGCTGCTTGGCCTGCTGTGTTCATCCAGCTCCACACTTTGTTATCTTATTTCAAGTTAGGACCCTTTTTCAGAAATGGCAAAGGGAAAGGGATCTCAGAAATAAATAGAGAGAGGAGGGATGGGGGTGGGGAAGGTAGGTGGGATGGTGATAGGTGAGTGCAGATAGAGAGTGTTGGGGATTGGCTAGTGAGGTAGGTGGGGTGGATGGGTGGGAGAGAAGATGGATAGATTGCGTCAAGAGGGCGGGAAGGAAAGAGGGGTTGATCAAGGGACAAGTCTGAGGTTGGGAGATTTTGAATCTAGTAAAGTCCACATTGAGACCGCGAAGTCTTTACTAGCTTCAAAATCTGCCCACCCCAGCCTCATCCCATGGCCAACTTTCCATCTCATCCCTGCCTCCTTGACCTGACACGACCTGTCCATCTTCTCTCCCACCTATCCAACCCTCCCACCTCAGTGGCCAATCTCCACCACTCCCTACCTGTACTAACCTGTCACCATCCCACCTACCTTCCCCAGTCCCACTCCTCCATCTTTATTTACTTCCCAGCTCCCTTGCCCCTCCCCCATTTCTAAAGAAGGGTCCTGACCCAAAATGTCAGCTTTCTTTCTCCTCTGATGCTGCCTAGCCTGCTGTGTTCCTCCAGCTCCACACTATGTTATATCTTACTACAGCATCAGCAGTTCTTACTATCCCTATCTTCATCAATGTGTTTTTTCACGTCCTCAGAAAATTCAATAAGGCTTGTGAGGCATGACCTGTCCCTTACAAAGCCATGCTGACTATTTCTAATCAAATTGTGCTTTTCCAAATAATCATAAATACTATCTCTCATAATCGTCTCCAATAATTTGACAACCACAGAAGTAAGACTGACTGGTCTGTAATTCCCAGGATTGTCCCTGTTCCCTTTCTTGAACAAAGGAATAACATTTGCCACCCTCCAATCATCTGATACTAATCCAGACGACAGTGAGGATGCAAAGATCATCGCCAAAGATGCAGTAATCTCTTTCCTTGCTTCCCATATTAACCTTGGGTATATCCCACCTGGCTCAGGAGACTTATTTATCCTCATGTTTTCCAAAATTTCTAGCATATCCTCCTTTCTAACATCAACCTGTTCAAACATATCAGCACTGTCCTCACAAGAATCAAGTTCCCTCTCACTGGTGAATACTGAAGCAAAGTATTCATTAAGGACCTCCCCTACCTCCTCCGACTCCACGCACAAGTTCCCTCCGCTATCTCTGATCAGCCCTACTCTCACTCTGGCCATCCTCTTGTTCCTCACATAAGTATAGAATGCCTTGGGGTTTTCCTTAATCTTACCTCCCAAGGCTTTATCACACCTCTTTCTAGTGGTAGTAGATGAAAAGTATGCAGCCAGGAGCTCGGTGACTAGTGGTGTTTCACAGGGTTCTGTTCTGGGACCCCTCCTTTTTGTGATCTTTATAAATGACTTTGACGAGGAAGCCGCAGGGTGGGCTAGTAAGTTTGCTGATGACATGAAGGTTGGTGGAGTTGTGGACAGTGTGGAGGGTTGTTGTATGTTGCAACGGGACATTTGCAGGATGCAGAGCTGGGCAAAGAAGTGGCAGTTGGAATTCAACTCAGAAAAGTGTGAAGGGATTCATTCTGGAGAGTCGCATTTGAATGCAGATTACAGGGATAATGGCAGGATTCTTGGCAGTGTGGAAGTAAAGAGGGATCTTGGGATCTGCGTCCATAGATCCCTCAAAGCTGTTGCTCAAGCTGATAGGGTTGTTAAGAAGGCGTATGGTGTGTTGACTTTCATTGGCAGGGAAATTGAGTTTAAGAGCTGCGAGGTTATGCTGCAGCTCTATAAAACCCTGGTTAGACCACACTTGGAATATTGTGTTCAGTTCTGGTCACCTCATTATAGGAAAGATGTGGAAGCTTTAGAGAGGGTGCAGAGGAGATTTACCAGGGTGCTGCCTGGACTGGAGGTCAGGTCTCATGAGGAAAGATTGAAGGAACTTGGGCTTTTCTCATTGGAGCAAAGAAGGATGAGAAGGGACTTGATAGAGGTGTACAAGATGATGAGAGGCATTGATAGAGTTGATAGCCAGAGACTTTTTCCCAGGGTGGAAATGACTATTACAAGGGGACGTAATTTTAATGTGGTTGGAGGAAGGTATAGGGGAGATGTCAGAGAATTCATTACACAGAGAGTGGTGGGTGTCTGGAATGCACTGCCAGCGCTTGTAGTACATTAGGCACATTTAAGCGACTCTTGGATAGGCACATGGATGACAGTAAAATGTTCGGTATGCAGGGTAGTTTGATCTTAGAGTAGGATAATAGTTAGACAAAACAGTGTGGGCCGAAGGGCCTGTACTGTGCTGTACTGTTCTATGTTCTATGTTCTATGGCTAGCTGACAAGTCCCATCAAGTTCTCAGATGTAGTGACAATGGTGGGAACATAAATCTTGAGAGAGGACAGCAGCTCCGTGGATCCATTGCAACTCTCCATGGGGAAGGCCCTCAAAAGTCTGCAGCATAATGAGCAAACATATTGCTGCCTATTCCCCCATCCCTCATCCTTCTAAACTCCAGTGAATATAATCCTAAATGATCCAATCTCTCTCCATACATCAGTCCTGAATTCTAGGAATCAATTTGGTAAACATTTGCTACGCTCCATCCACATCCAGAACATCCTTCCTCAGATAAGGAGATAAAAACTGTGCACAGTATTCCAGGTGTGGTCTCACTGACCACACAAGACAATTGGATAATACTCCATGGCAACAGTAACAGATAAAAACAATGCCGCTTCTAAATAGCTTTCATAAATATTATATGGTTCATTAGACACACATATTCTCAGAATTGTCCTTTAACAACAGCTTAATATTAAAAAAAAGTATCCTTGAGAAAACTCTAAGTTTCTGACAGAGATTGCGCTAAGAATTAAATGTTTTATGTCTTTTTCCTCAGTGCTATGTCCATTTTTAGCTACCAAAGCCACTAGGGCAATGTACTTAGAAAGATGAAAAATTCTGTTTAAACTAAGCTGACTGGTGGGAATATTTCCTGTATAATTACAGCAAAAGTATAGAATTACCATCATTCCTAAGGCAGTGGAATATTTTTACCATTGTTAGTCAGGTTGTTATATTGTAATGAGTCAATTGTCATTCTAACACACTATGTGTTTTTTCTCAAGATGACAGCTGCCATGAACCACATAATGAAACAAATTATTGCGAACAAAGATATATTGTTTGCAGAATATTTAAACGCAATGATGTTGAGTGGCTTAATAAATAAACTAAAATTAAACCATTTATATGGGCCACAGCAGAGCTGCCCTCACAGAATGTAAGCACTGTCTGCTTTAAGGCTATTGCGAAGTTGACCTTGCTATCCCTAAAGCATAAGCAATAAAATATCACGCTGGGGCTGGACTATGTGTTTCCAGAAGCCAACTCGAAGTGTTTACCTTCTCCTGCTCAACACTGACAGGAATTACTGGCTTTTGTAGCATTCTCCGTGGATATGGCATGTTTGACATGTGCTAATTCTCCCAGTGTACTGACTGTTGAAAGCCCCCAAGAACCATCGGGGTTAGAGGTGAGCAGAACAGAGGTTAGTAGAACAGCTGTAATTGTCTTCACTGCTTTAGTTAACAACTGCTTCCTTCCATCAGCACTTGCGAGGATGTCTTGTACTATCATTCACGCAGATGTACAACAAGACCCCAAGCATTTTCCATACTCATTGTTCATGCAAAGCACTTTTTTTTTCTTGGCAATGTTAACATCATTTTGAATGCTCAAGAAAAGTGAGTTATTTAATGTAATTTATAGCAAGCTAGCTGTGTGGCCTAATAAGAAAATGTTTTCATGATTAACATCTGTTCCACAAATACAGACATTCAATTGCCCCTTCAAGTGCAAACTTTCAGTGGCCCTTCAAATACCTGACTGAGATCTGTTTAGAATGGAGGGAAACCACAAACACAAAATTGCCACCATGCCTGAGACGATATCTTCTCTTTTCGTCATTTTTGCAATTTAGACTCATTCTTAATAAATCCAAACTAGATTGGATTGATTGTGGCCAGTGTTAAGATCGACAAATAACATATTATAAATTAGTCAGGGAATAGTGTGTGTGATGGTCATACAATTTTTAATTGTTCCCGTAATATTTACTTTATCGTGGTATTTGCCCATTTTTATGTCATTTCTAATTGCCTCTTTTCCACCTCTCTTGATCTTGTTGAAAAATTGATATTTTCCAAGATTAGGTTTCTCTGAGGCTGTCCAGTGTGGGAGAGTCTAGGATCAGAGGGAATTTTTGATTTGTTTACCTGTCCCTAGGAACAGTGAAAAGTTTTGTTTCACATGTAGTACAGGCAGATCATATCACACAAAGTGCATTAAGTTAACAGAAAAGAGCGAATACCACACAGTAATGGCTGCAGAAAAGGTGCACAAAGACTGAGGTCAGCATCACATTTAAAATTTGAAAGGTCTGATCAGAAGTCTAATAACAGGCTGTTCTTAATCTGGTGGAATGTGTGTTTAAGCTTTTATATGTTCTGCCCAATGGAAGAGGTTGGAAGAGATTATAACTGAGGTGGTAGGGGTCTTTTATGATGGCATGATCTCAGAGTATGGGTTTGCCCAATTAAGGCAGAAAATGAGATGGAATTTCTTCTCTCGGATGGTAGTGAATCTGTGGAAATCTTTGCTGGTGATACTGGGTCATTGAGTTTATTCAAAGCTAAGAGAGACAGATTTTTAATCAGTTAATGGAATTGAGGGTTACGCAGAAAAGAGAGGAAAGTGAGTTTGAGGATTATCAGATCAGCCACGGTCTCACTGAATGATGATGGATCAGACTTGATGGGCTGAATGGCCTCTGACAATGTAACCTCTGGCTAATGGGCCAAGTAATACCTGCTTCTGTGGGTGAGTGAACTTGAAAATGAGTTGAAAATAGGGACTGGTGTTCACTATGATCCGTTTGTGCCCGCTTAATTGAGTGACAAAATTCAGAGGTATTTTGAAAGCTAGGGCACCAAGCGATTCCAGAAAACCAGAAGTGTAACAAGAAGCGACAAGAGAAGCAAAGCTTGCATAATCAATGGATAAGTATCCCAAAACTGCAAAATCTTGCCGGGGTAGCATTGTCAAAAGCAGGTTGTTTTTGAGATGATTGTAAGTGCCTTCACCATCTCTAAAACCAATGGAAAGTTAATGCCTGACACATGTATTGCTGCTGGACCTGAACTCTCACAAGTAAATATCTGGCATTCGGGCTCCAGAATACAAATGCATTTTGCCCACGTGGTGAACGTTGTAAAGTAAATACATCCCGCTGCTCTGATCTTACATCCTGTCACATTAATGTTTCAGAGCACTCAATATAAATATTAAAACTAATAGCTTCATTCTTCAGCTATTACTCCATCATTCCCTGAAATCATCATAAAACATTCAAAGCCTTTTAGAACATTTACACACTTGAATTTGATGGCAGGGAGAAAAGATTGCCAGGATGAAGTTCAAAATCCTAAATAAGATTGAAAAGCTGTTTATAGAATATGCTTTATTTATTCATCGTTTTAAAGCAGGGTTCAATTTTGATGTAAAAAAAATCAAAGTATGCCTGTCAAGGGAAAAGGCTGAACATTGTTCTTTCCACACAGAGGTTTGTAAGAAGAGCAGAGTCCATGAGAATCTCAGTCCAAGGTCGATCAATCCCAGGACCGTGGATACGTAAACAGCTAATGGATTGTAAAGACACATACCAGCATTATGAATTTTTAAAGAGAACCTCTTCAGCAGAGACCTCTATAAATCAATGATGACTTATTGGCCAGATCAATTATGCAAACTTTAAAACATTTAATGACAGATAATGAAGAGTCTCTAGAGGCCACGGTCCACACTACTCTTTTCTCCTCCAGAACAAAAAACTTAAGGTTGCACGCCTTGGGGATTAGAGCTTTGACTAGGTAAAGGATCACGCAGCACTGAGCACAGTGAAGGCATGTGACCCACAATAAGGCCAGACTGCTTACCAGTAGATGTGCTTTAGAAACTTTCCCTTAACTGGCCATGGCAGCGGAAAATACCCTGCTGTTAAACACATCTGCAATCCACTAGTCTCCCAATCCACCTACACAATTTCTGACCTTTCAAGAAATGATGGAGAAAGTAGTGATTTTTAGTTCCTTGCCATGGATGCTTCATCTATTTTAAGCTCGCAGGCGATAGCAGCCCCCTTTCACTCTGTATTTCATTTCACTTTCAAGCCTGGTTTCCCTTGGCTCACATAAGCCCCTTCAGCATTTCCCTCTGCAAATCACTTGAACCAAACTCTTATTAATTTGGATTTGCACATGACATGCACATTTCTTTACTGATGGTAGTTAAACAGTTTGCAACCCCTAGGCAAAAAGCTGCTGGACATGGAGGCTACCCCCTAATGCTATCTCAGATTTCCATTCTATTGCAAATGAACTGCTTGGTTGGGAGTCACTGGTTTGAGCTTTAGCCCACATCATTCAAAACATAGGTACCAATTCCTTGGTGTCAATGTTCACAGTTTGGGATGTGCAGTGAGAGCATTTTTCATCAAAAGAAGAAGAAAGATAAACCTGCCTTTGTGTAGCACCTTTCAAAATTGAAGTCACTTCTATAATCAATAAAGTACTTGAAAGTGTAGTCACCGATGTAAAGCAGAAAACATGGCAAGTCAGCATGCAGGTAGCAAAAACACCCATGAATCCCTGGGTGAAGTCTTACAGAAGCTTCCAAAGTCAAAATTCACATGACACCAGGTTTTGGTTCAACAGATTTATCTGAAATCACATGATTTTGGAGCACAACACCTTTGTCTGGTGCATTGAAAGGAGAGCTCACAGGCGCAGAGTTCATAGGCAGAGAGATGAAGGGCAGAGAGAGATCAAAGGTTCATACAAATGATGTGAGTGGGCCGAACAAATCTAAAATGGCTTGCTGACTGCCTCCTGTTGAATCTTTAATCAGTCATACATTTCTGCAATCTAGAAATTGCAGAAGCAGGGTTTGGAGAACTCTGTCAGAAAGGTGAAGCATGTTTTGATTCATTAATATGCAAATTCCAGAATCTGTTTTAAGCCCCAAGATAACCAAAGGCCTCATCAGTTTCTGCCCAACTCTCCAAACTTCAAGCATGCAGAGTGATAGGAATATACGAAAGGTGACATTTCAGGTCAGACACTGAATTGTAGGCATGAGGTCTTGTCCAGAATCTGCCTCCATCTTAACCTGGAATCAGGCTGGTTTTTTCCTGAAAGCAAAAATTTCTAAAATGTCACATTGACTTGCTGTGACTATGAATTGTATGTTTCTTGAACCAAATGGAAGTTATCTGCAAATAAACAAACATCTTGGATGAAATGATGCACTCCATAGGTTTGTGAGTGTGTGTGTGTGTGCGTGTGTGTGTGTGTGTGTGTGTGTTTGTGAGTGATTGTGCGTGTGTGAGTGTGTGTGTTTGAGTGTGTGTGTGTGTGTGAGAGAGAGAGAGAAGGTCTGTTTGAGTGAGCTTGTGAGTGTGTGTGTGTGTGATTGTGCATGTGTGAGTGTGTGTGAGAGTGCGTGTGGGAGAAAGTGTGTGAGAGATTGTGTGTGTGTGTGTGAGAGAGCGAGAGAGTGTGTGATTGTGTGTGTGTGTGTGTGTGTGTGTGTGTGTGAGACAGAGGGTGTGAGAGTGCATGTGTGAGAGAGTCTAATACGTAATCTAAAACTGTACAAACTAATTAAGGTAGGGACAAGACCTCACACTTAAAATTCAGTCTCTGACCTGAAATGTCACCTTTCGCATATTCCTATTGCTCTGCCTGTTGAAGTTTGGAGAGTTGGGCAGAAACTGATGAGGCCTTTGGTTATCTCAGGGCAGTGACTTGAAACAGATTCTGGAATTTACATCTTAATGAATCAAAACTTGCGTCTTCTTTCTAACAGAGTTCTTTACACCCAGCTTCTGCAATTTCTAGGATGCAGGAATGTATGAATGATTAAATACTTAGCGGGAGGCAGTCAGCCAGCCATTGTAGGTTCATTCACTTAACTCACACCAATTGTACCACCCATTGATCTCTCTGCTCTTCATCTCTCTCTGCCTATAAACTCTGTGTGTGCTCTCCTCTCACTGCACCTGACTTAGGGGCTGGGCTCCAAAAGCTTCTGATTTCAAATAAACCTGTTGGACTATAGCCTGGTGTGGTGTAATTTTTTTTTTACTTTGTTCACTCCAGCCCAACACTAGCACCTCCACATCATTGCAGGGGTCTTTGCTGAGAAATCAGTTTTTAACAATTGAAATAAATGGCTTAGATGAACATAGCAAGAGAGCAGAGGTAATGGGAACTGCAGATGCTGGAGAATCCGAGATAACCAAGTGTGGAGCTGGATGAACACAGCAGGCCAAGCAGCATCTTAGGAGCACAAAAGCTGATGTTTCGGGCTCAGACCCTCCATCAGAAATGGGCAAGGGGGAGAGGGTTCTGAAATAAATAGGGAGAGAGGAGGAGGCGGATCGAAGATGTATAGACGAGAAGGTAGGTGGAGAGGAGACAGGCAGGTTAAAGAGGCGGGGATGTAGCCTGTAGAGGTGAGTGTAGGTGGGGAGGTGGGGAGGGATAGGTCAGTCTGGGAAGGACAGACAGGTC
This sequence comes from Stegostoma tigrinum, assembly GCF_030684315.1. NCBI lineage: Eukaryota > Metazoa > Chordata > Chondrichthyes > Orectolobiformes > Stegostomatidae > Stegostoma > Stegostoma tigrinum. The sequence continues at coordinate 88,584,751 of NC_081361.1, read as the reverse complement.
AAGGGGGCGGGATGAGGTTAGTAGGTAGGAAATGGAGGTGCGGCTTGAGGTGGGAGGAGGGGATAGGTGAGCGGAAGAACAGGTTAGGGAGGTGGGTACGAGCTGGGCTGGTTTTGGGATGCAGCAGGTGGAGGGGAGATTTTGAAGCTTGCAAAATCCACATTGATATCATCGGGCTGCAGGGTTCCTAAGTGGAATATGAGTTGCTGTTCCTGCCACCTTCAGGTGGCATCGTTGTGGCGCTGCAGGAGGCCCAGGATGGACATATAGTCTAAGGAATGGGAGGGGGTGTTGAAATGGTTTGCGACTGGGACGTGCAGTTGTTTAGTGCGAACAGAGCATAGGCGTTCTGCAAAGCAGTCCCTAAGCTGTAGAGGAGGCCACAATGGGAACAGCAGATGCAGTATACCACATTGGCAGATGTGCAGGTGAACCTCTGCTTGATGTGGAAAGTCTTCTTGTGGCCTGAGATGGGGGTGAGGGAGGAGGTGTGGGGGCAGGTGTAGCACTTCTTGCGGTTGCAGGGGAAGGTGTCGGGTGTGGTGGGGTTGGAGGGGAGTGTGGAGCGGACAAGGGAGTCACGGAGTGAGTGGTCCCTCCGGAAAGCAGACAAGGGTGGGGATGGAAAAATGTCTTTGGTGGTGGGGTCAGATTGCAGATTGTGGAAGTTCCCGTAACTCATCCCATATACCCCGTCCCAGCGATAACCGCCAAAAGAGAAAACCCCTCATCCTCACATACCACCCCACCAACCTCCAGATCCAACGCATCATCCTCCAACACTTCTGACAAGTAGAAGTAGTAGGAAAAGTAGTGCTGGTAAAAGTAGGAGCGTTATGCTGCAGTTATTTGGGCACTGGTGAGATAATGTTTCAAATACCGTAATGCAGGTTTGACGTCTTTATTTAAAATGGATACGAATGCATTAAAGGTTGTTCAGAGGAGGTTTGCCAAACCGGTATCTGGAATGAGTGGATCATTTTGTTAGAAAACGGCTGAACAAGTTGAACTTGTTTCCATTGGAGTTTGGAAGTGAGGTGAATGATTGAAATGTGTAAAACCCTTGGACGGTCAGCACAAAAATTATGGACTGGATTTTCTGAAGAGGGGTAATCTCGTTCAGATTGCTACTTTTTTTAGCAAATGGAGAGAGCTCTGCATTTCGGAGAGAACATGCTGAGCTATACTTAAATCTTGACAGTTCTGTCACTGAAGGGGGCAAACCCCTTTTCATAGCAGTCAGGTTCTGTATTTTGAGATGTAAATATCCACAATCATAGCTGCTGTCAAATGGTGGAGTGGTAATGTCTCTACCTCTTAGCCAGGAGGCCCGGGTTCAAGGCCTGCCTGTTGCAGAGATGTGTAGTAACATCTCTGAGTGGGTTGATGAGAAAATATCTATAATGTGTTAGGTTAGGGTGTCGGCTGGTTAGGGTAATAAGTTGGCAAGGCTGTAGGATGCCAGGTGAAATAAGGAGCCAAGTGGTAGAAGGTAAGGTGCCATGTAGGGGTAGTGTGCCAGAAGGTAGCGTGGCAGGTGGGTCAGATACCAAGTACGGAGGGGGCAGTGTTCTAGGGGTTAATGGGCCAGACGAGTGATATAATTTAATTTGATTGGGTGGGTGTTAGATATTGGGGCTGTGTGTGGGGAACAGTGGGCGTTGGGTGTGAGGAGATTAGTGCAAGAGGCAGATCAGCTCTAGAGTGGAAAATGGGGTTGGTGGGGTGGAATTGGTGCAATGTTTGTGTCTGGATTGGAGGAAGTAAGAGTAGCCGTCCTGGAGTGGTGGTAGTTGGGGTTAAGTGTCACAAGTAGCAAAAAGGAGAATGAGACTGCCAGATCTGAGAGACGCAAGTGTCTCTGAGTCTGGGAGTAGAAAGTGGGGTGTCAGATCGGGGTCTGGGAGGTGTGATTGATCTGGGGAAGGTGTAGTTGGAGCGGGGATGGATGGTAGCAGATGTGTGAGATACGTATGGGGCAATTATGTAGTTGCAAATAGTTGCTCAGGACTATCTATTTAATAGTCTAACTTGCCCTGAGTAACTCCTTTTATTGGAACCTTCTGAATTCTTGGACTTAATTGATACTTCCGGAAGTTCCCACGTGCCTGCAAATTGTGCAGTGGAATCTTACATTTATCAGGCAGTTCCTTCGGCATTTGCTATCATACATTCCCACATGTAACCACTTCCCATGCTGGACAAACCACTGTCTGCTCATTGGAAAATCTGGACTGGAGTTTCAGCTTGTGGATGAATCCTTAACTAGGGGGCACTGCTTCAGTGTTAAGGGATGACTTTTCTTTTCACTCAAAGAAGTGTGCGATTTTGAAACTCTCTTCTACTGAAGGCAGTGGAAGTGGGGGGTGCTGAATATTTTTAAGGCAGCGATAGATGGATTCTTGTTAGGCAGGTGAGCCAAAACTCACGGGGTTAAACAGGAATGTGATATTCAAAATGTAAACTAATTGACTGTGATCTTACTGAATGGCAGAGCAGGTTTGAGGGACTGAAGGGTCTTCCAATGGTCCTATTTCCTAGGCTTGTCTAAGCTGTAATGAAATGAGGACAATTGTGACATTCAGAACATTAGATGCTCTTTCAAATCAGTGTTCAGGGAATCTTTAACATTCACCATGCAGATGGGAGCTTATTTTAATGTTTTATATGACTATCTCCAATAGTGCAGCACTCTGCCAGTACTGCACTGAACTGGCACTCTAACACTCATTCTCAAGCCCTGCAGTGGGATTTGAACCCAGAACCTTATGATTGAGAGCTTAGAGTAGCATCAACTTAGTTAAGCTGACATGCATGTGTTGGCAATAAACATGCAATCCCCATCTCATTGACTACTTGTTATGGTCAAATTCTGAATAATTGCCAATCCTCCTGAAGCAGTGGCCCCACCATTAATATGCAATGCACTGCTTCATTATAAACATGCACCATTCTTTTTGGAAGTGTTCGCGATTTAATCATTCTCACTGTAGGATAGAGGATTTATTTCCAGCCTGCCTATCGTAATACGTGAAGTGTTACTGATCTGATGGAGTGTTTAGATGGCCAGAGAATGATCCCAATGGTTTGAGTTCGACCTGATCAAGTTCATGAAGCCCTGTCTCCTCACCTTGCTTCAGAGATAGCAAGAATTGCAGATGCAGCAGAATCTGAGATAACAAGGTGTAGAGCTGGATGAAGCTGGATGAAAGCCTAGGCCCGAAACATTAGCCTTCCTGCTTCTCTGATGCTGCTTGACCTGCTGTGTTCATCCAGCACTACACTTGTTATCTCCTTACCTTTGCTGCCTGCTTGTGCCTTCAACCTGTGCAAAGCCAATTTTCTCCATCTTGAATGTAGAGGATTATGGCTAATTACCTCAGCTTATATGATTTCCAACCCTCTGAAAGCATTGGACTGATGTTGGCCCGTTATACATATCCTGCCGTACCATTTGCGGCTGTGCCTTCAGTCACTGAAACCCTGTGGTCCTGAATTCCCTTACGAAATCATTTCACCTCCCTGACTTCCTGCAAGTTGCTCTTCAAAGCCCAGTTCATTGAATGACACTTCTTGAGATCACGTTATATGGCTTGCTGTCATCTTTGCCTCAAATTTTGTTACATAAAGTGCTATTCCTGCACAATAGGTCTTCCATAAAAGCAAGCTGCTTTTGTTGACAAATTAACAATTACACCGCTATCACAAACAGTCATTTGGCACATGGTTAGAGGGCTTTATGGACACTTTTATAAGAGCCACATCAACTGTTCAAGGATTAACTGTCAATGAGGCATATTTCTATTGTATCTTTTTACGAGGCATTATTAATTGATTAATGCAGTTTGAGATCTTTGTATTTTGTTCTCAAGCATATGAATGTAAACAGTACACGTCTTTCCTAACGTGTGGAAAATACCACTTTAGAACATCGTTAGGCAGTTCCCCAATGACCATGTTACTCTAGCTATTCTCACAATATGTTTTATGTGTGCCGTAAATCGTGGAAAGTAAAAAATGGCACATTTTTATACAGGCTTCTGAAACACAAACCGAGCAAATTACTGCTACAGAGAGGGCCACAATGTTAATGTGATTATTTTGTGATTGCCCTGTGAATGATTATATCTCTGCCTCATGTCTCTGTGGAGAAAATGATGAGGCAGCGATGCAAATGTCTGTACTTGCCTAAAGGCCTCAACACAAACAAAGAGGACGAAAGGCCTACCAATAACTAATGATTTACTTCAGCTATCATTATTACATTGCTTTGACCGGGAATTTTTCACTGCAATGTAATCATTATCACTTACGGAGATAGATCAGTCAATTTTGAAACACGTTATAGCTCAGTATTTTGTAACACTGCAGTCTAATTGAAATTATTTTCTAGGCATCACAGGAAAGCATTGCAATTTAACAAAACAGCTGCATAATATTATTTGAACTGCTTCAGCAGGGAAGGTTATGGGTTTGCAAATAAGCTTTCTGTTTTTAATCTTCGAAACTTGCGCACTTAATCACCACCACAGTTATTAATCGCTCAAACCAGGTCACCTGCACAAACAGGCCAGTAAGAATTTAATTTTGTTGCAAATAACTTTGTAGTTATTACAATTTCTTGTCCCTTAAATTATTAATATGAGCAATTCTATTGTATTTTTATACAGTGGCAACAACTGACCCTGGATCTGCTTCTCACATATTACCACAAATTTACCCAGCTTACCAGTTATTTCCTATGACGGCATTGAAGGGGATTAGGTTTTAGCTGTCAGCTGCCAGCTCATTTATTATTACTCCTAACAAGCTTCAAAGAGAGATACAATGAGTTCATTTTCCCTAGTCAGTTGATTTGGAATACGTTTGCTTTAATCTTTCCATATAAATAGGCAAACAAAACAATACACTGTTCGTATGCACTTATGAAACATTCAAGGATTATAAACTGGTGTCTAGACAAGAGAACCTAATATATGCAGTTTTTTTTAAAGAAATAGTTCCTAAAACATGTTTAAATAAAATGAGTGAAAGTTGGTTATGGATTCTATCATACTCCCAACAACTATATGGATATGGATATGTACAAATAGAGCTAGCCAAACCCAACTTGTTATCCTTCCTAGTGCAATAAATCCATTATATCCATCAAAGTGCTATGTGTACCCCAGATTTCCCCTTTGTGCTGTTGACATATAGCATGCAAAATGGGGTATTTGCAACAATGAGGATTTGTGATCACCTCATGTGAATGAAGGGGGATACTTGCGGTGGTATATTTTATTGTATGTCACCGGATATTGTGCATCCTTATGTATAGTATAATGTGGAGCACTGGACTGTAAGATAGAAGCACATCCAACTTACAATATTAGGTAAAGCCACGTTATGAATAATTATCATGTTAGATGTCAAGCTGCTGTTATTATTCCATAGAAACTAGGAACAAGAGTAGTCCATTCGGCCCTTTGAGCCTACTCCACCATTCAATATGATTATGGCTCATCTTCTACCTCAATGCTATATTCTCATGTTCTCTCCATATCCCTTGATGCCTTTTCAGTCTAAAAGAGTATCTGTCACTCTCTCTTAAAAGTGATGCAACAAGATTCTGCAGCATTAGTTATCTCCCTCAGGTGTCTATTTTGTTTATTATTATGGCCAACATTTAATTATAACAGAGCAATTGCCAACAATATCATGATTACATCACAGAGAGGCTAAACTGTAATCTGTGGCTGTCCAAAACAGAGAGCTGTAAGAGTTGAAAACAGTTTGTTATGTTATAATTGCTTGTTGACTCCTCTGTATTGGCATTCCTTTCTGCAGCTGGCAAAACGAACAGCGCTGGGAATTTTAAACTTTTTATACATAATTTATCATTGAACTATTCATATTCATGAGTTGCTATATGATTGAGGAAATAAAGTGAGTGCCCATTCTATTGATTTTACAATCCCAATGTGCTGCTCTCTTCAATATTCACACATCTTCTCATGCACTGTTGCACCGTTTGAACTGCTCTCTGATCTCAGACCTTCAAAAATTTAAGGGCCAGTTGTGCTATAAAGTTAATGTTGATGCACTTTCCTAATCTTTAGCTTTAATCTTTGCAATGTTATTGAAGAAGCTGATTCCTTTTCTGCTATTTGTCTAAAGCAAAATGTTCTGAAGAAGGGTCTCTGAACCTGAAACGTTAATTTTCCTTTCTCTCTGTAGACCTGCTGAATTTCTCCAGAAATTTCTGTTTATGTTTCTGTCATTGGTGGTGAGTGCAATTCTGTTGATCTCAGGTCACAGAACAGTATTAAGTGGGCAATACAATTTGAATCTCCTAACTTATTCAAGTCATGGTGTTAAACTAGAAGCAGTCATGGAGCAATCCTTAAAAACCCATATTGCATCAAAATTGTCTTCATACAGTTTCAGATGTAAATGATAGATTTACAGCATTTTGATTTCAATCTTCAAAGATTTTGTCTACTGTCTCGTGCAATCCTGAAATGGGAGCTTTTATCTGACTGGTGGTAGCTGGTGAGTGGTGAGGACTCCTGGTTCAGGATAACTACTGCGGGTGGCTCAGGTGGAACTCCTCCTTTGGTTCAGGGTGGAATTAGGACATACCTCTTCCCATTGCCTGAGAGCAGCAGGAAATGACACACCACCACAGACACGGATAAATTTGCCAGGAAGCAGCTCAGAATGAAGAATCACTAGACGGTGAGCCAAAACATCTGCCATTGCGTCGGAAACATGCGACATGCGATCAGTGTAGGTTGGCATCCAATTAAAATCACACCATTGTCTTAACAAAAATGCATTAATTAGTGGAGCAAACCAAGGAAATACTTTTTCTGTGCAGCTGGCTGTGTGAAAGCTGACTAGAATTAGCACCAATGCTGTGGGCTGATCTGAATTACCAGCGAGAGATGGTCTGATGTTCAAGCTGTATTTGTACTTGTTGCACCAGCTGCGTGTTATTCCTAAAGCCAATCGAGGTATTATTCCTTCCTCCGTTACCACTGACATTAGGAGGACGATTACATACTTGTTTTGCCATTTGAATTTCTCCTCACATAATTTTGGTTATCATTTTAATAATATTAAGAGTATAAAAATTACTCAAGTAGCCAACTTGATACCTTACATATGTTGACACGCATTTCTAAAGCATTTCAGCATCATTGCATAATTGCTTGTTTTTGGATAAAACATCTGTTTCCTTCTATTGTATTATGTTGGTGTATGAATTGTACAGAGAATAAGCTTTGGAAGGCAGTGCTGAGAGTTTTCCAGCCATGAGTACACAAGAGGCCAATGTTTGTTGGCCCTGTATAGGTGCAGTCTATCTAATCTCCTACAGTATGTGGAAATGATGTTCAGAGTTTCTCTGATCCAATGCCCATGCTAGGATCTGCATGTAGTGACAAGCAAGTGGCACAAGGTCCTGAGATTATTTTTGAGATGTGTTACGGTAGACTGCTGATCAAAGCAATCCATGAGAAAACACTATTTTCTGGTGCGAAAAGCCATCACCTTTCTCACATACAACTTCCATCAATTTTCTCCAGACATTCAAACCTACTTATATCTGGGAGGTTAAACTCATCTCCTTCATTATGATTGAAAGTTTCCACATTGAGTGTGGAAAATTCAAATAAAATGTGTTAGGATGCGTTTGTTCAGCTAGAATATTTTACTTTTGTCATTGCAGCTTCAATGGCTGAATTCATCACGTTATATAATATGTTATTGATTTCCAATGAGTTCAAAGTAATTATTCTCTATGTCACACTTTGTTGTCAGCAAAGTTCTATTGGGCTTATGGAAGCTGTTAAGGATTCTGTAAAAGTAGGCAAGTTCTTTATTCATAAACAAAAACAAAGTTGCTAGAAAAGCTCAGCAGGTCTGGCAGCATCTGCGGAGAAGGAAACAGAGTTAACGTTTCGGGTCCGTTCTGAGGGAAGGTGACCCGACTCGAAACGTTAACTCTGTTTTCTCCTTCATCATAAGAGGGTTTGAGTTCAGGGGCAAGGAAGACTTACTGCATCTATCCAGGATCTTGGTGGAAACATACCTGGAGTATTTTATCCAATTTTGTTCTCTTTACCTAAGAAAAGATGATCTTGTTATAGAGGGATTGCAACACCACATGATTCAAGACATGGCAGGTCTGATGTATGAGGAGAGACAGGGCCTGGAATTGTTCAGAATGAAAGGGGGTTTCACTGAAATACACAATGTTCTGGACAAAATGGGTACAGATACGACGTTTCCCCTGGAGGGAGGGGACCCAGAAAAAAGGTCACAGGATTTGCAATAGGCCATTTAATACTGAGATGAGGAGAAATTTCTTCACTCAGACTGTGGTGAATTTGTGAATTCTCTCCCACAGAAGATAAGGACACTGAATACATTTAAGAAGAAATAGATGGACTTCTAGAAGCTAAACATATCAAGGGGTATGGGGAGAGAGTGGGGCTGTGGATGGTCAAGATGGTGGCAGAGGAGGATGCTCCAACTGGAGCTCCTCCACTCCTTCTGTTTCCTTTTTTCCTTTTTTTCCTCTGGTCTCTCAGTGAGTCTCAGCCTAGTCACCCAGTGGCTTGAGGCAGGTCCTGGCCTGGTCTTTGGGCGGCTCCCAGCCTGGCCTCTCGGCGGTATGTTGGCTGGTCTCTGGGCGGCTCATGGCAGTATCTCAGCTCGGTGTGCGAGTGGATCCTACCCAGACATGTTCCCGAGGCACTGGAGGAGATCGGAGACATGTCCAGCAGTAGCGATGGTATCTCCAGCAGCATCATCAAAAATAGAGTGAGGTATGTGGAGGACTCATCAAAAACTGTTCAGCTTAAAAGTGATTCCTTTAGTTTCCTAGTTTCTTAATGTAAACTATTATCTATTTCTTTATTTTCCTCCTATTCTGTGAAGTAATGCTTACCTTTTTACCTCTCATTTCTCTTACTGCTTTGTACCTAAGCTCTTTTTGCACTTAGGTACCTTGGTACCTTAAATGGCACCATATGTTGTGACATTATACACTTGTTGCTGTAGTCCTGTACAAGTGTCAATAAAATCTAAAATCTAAAAGTTAAATCATGTTGAATATTGGAGTGGGATTGATGGACAGAAGGCCCGCATCCGGTCCCTACTTTCTACTCTTCTTGGGATTATTCCAAGTGCAGAATTTTGTCACTGTCAGTTATGTTTTGCAGTGCGAGATTCATGGTGCCCAATCTGCCATAGGTTGGTATGATTTTTCTCACACAATATCCCACTCTTCACCTCATCAATTATACTGCCAGCCTCTTGGGTGCCTGCCCTAGGGAACTGTGTAGCTAGACAGGGAAAGTGCTTACCATTGCGAGGATCCTCTGGTAGTTATACTGTGGGCACCAGATGTACAGCCAAACCGCTCACCACTTGGATGCCACAAGCCAGGAGTGACCTCTCACACCAACATTCAGGATCGAGTGGTGTTGATGGACAGGTTGGTGGAGAGGAAGGCAGGCCTGATGCAGTTCATCACTACAGGAGGCCTCACCACTGAACCAAGCCAGTCTTGGCTCAAATTGCTGCCCTGATCAGTACAATATCCTGGGCGAAATATGGTGCCCAGCGGTAGAGGAAGGAAGCCAATGATTTTTGAACATAGAACTGTACAGGACAGAATCGGGCCCTTCGACCTTCAATGTTGTGCCGAACATGACACCAAATTAAACTAATTCCTTCCACCTGCCATGGTCCTTATCCCTCCATTCCTTGCAAAGAACATAGAACCATACACTCTGTGCTCCTCAAGATTAAGAGCCACCATTTTCTCTCTGCTACCTCACACACACAGGGTCACCACTCTCTCTAACTCAGTCACTGTGCACACTTCCCAGCAAAGGCTCGTGCATTACAACCCTCAATATTGCCAGTATCAAATCCACTTAATGGCCTCTGATCAAATCATCCTTCCAAATCATTAACCCTTCCTGCTCTCTGCCACTTCTACTCACTCAGTGGGCTCACTTTACTGCCTGTCCTGCACATCACTGCTCGTGCATCCAGATTCCATTGTTTGAGAAGGTCATGGTCAGCATCCTGTTCTCATGGGCTGGGGGGAGGGTGCGAGGAGATTAATGTCAGGCTCGCCACCACACAGCCTTGGCTCTTTCTGACCTGGTGTGTTCTGTTTTCTCTTAGAATGACAGAAAGAGAAGGATTGAGTGAGATGGAAGTGGGTGTTCCAGCTTTTAGTGCAACTGAGGGGAAAGCTCGGGAGATGTCCCAAGTAAGTTGGAGGCAGAGGTCATGCAGGGTTAGTATTGTGGTGGATTGGGTAGGTGATAGTGAGAGAGGGAAGGCACTTCATGTGAGAGTGAGAATGGTAATAGCATTGGGCTGGTAATCCTGAAACTCCAGCCAATGTTCAAGGGACATGGGTTTATGTTCCACCATGACAGGTAGTTAATATCTGAATTTGACAAGAATCTCACTGAATGGTGACTATAAATAATTGTTGAAAAAAAAACAAAAATGTCTAGAATCCGCACAGAGCAGATTGAGGCTATTCAGCCCTTAGATCTGCACATGCCATCTGAAGACCATCACACCCAAGCCCAACCTGGTCTTGTAACCTTACCTTTCCCACAACTACACCATCAAACCTACACGTGCCTGGAAATTATGGGCAATTTAGCATGGCCAATTCACACAACTGGGAGGAAACCAGAGCACCTGGAGGAAACCCATGCAGACACAGGGAGAATGTGCAAACTTCACACACTCATGCAAGGCTAGGATTGATCCTTGGTCCCTGGCAGTGTGAGGCAGCAATGCTAACCATTGAATCAGTGTGCAACGCCCTCCCCGCCCCCCACCGATTTGATTCATTCATAGCCTACATGTAACTCCATGCCTACAGAAATGTGGCTGACTCTTAACTTTCCTTTGTGCAACAATTGTTAGCCTGACCAATGACACTCATATGCCATGAATAAATAAAAGAAAACTCTAATCGATTGTTGTAAACACACATTCAGTTCACCAATGTCCTTTGGGGAAGGCAATTTACTGTCCTTACAGATCTGCTATGCCCACATGTCAAGCATTGTGATTAATTCCTGCCTACCCTCTGGGCAATTCGAGGCAGGCAATAAGTGCAAAGATAGACAGTGACATCGACAGCCCATATACATGTTTTTTTAAATGATGCGAAAGGAAAAGTAGTATTTATACGCAGCGTGTTTCGGCCTGTATTGTGAGAATACGTACTTGCAGCTTACAGGACTGAATGGATTCACATCTTTGCTAATACTTCTATGACTATGGTGAGTTGAATCAGAATTATTGGCTGGCATAAGTAATGAAGTCCAGAGGGGAACATTCAGAAAACAAAGCTGTGAACACTAAAAATCTGGGACTGGAATTTCCTCTTTGGGTACAATTGTTGGCCAAGGTGGTACTGATTTTGGGAGTGGTTTTCTTTTCCATCTTAACCACATACCACACCTCCCTACCAAATTTTCACTCAATTTCAATTCTGTATTTGCCCTTTGCAGAACACCAGCTCCACACTTTCTTATCTTGGATTCTCCAGCATCTGCAGTTCCCATTATTTCAAATACCTGATCAAGTCAGGGTTGAAACTTCTCCAGCCAGTCATAGCAAACAACACTGCAAGGACACTGTTTGGCTACCCATGCTTAAGCAGCCTCTTATGAGGGAAGAGAAACAAGAATTGTTGGAGAAGCTCAGCAGGTCTGGCAGCATCTGTGGAGAGAGTGAAACAGAGTTAATGTTTCGAGTCTAGTCACCTTTCTTCAGAACAGTGTTCTCTAGAAGGGTGATAGACTCGAAATGTTAACTATGTTTCTAGTTCAACTAATGCTGCTCCAGCAATTTCAGTTTTTAATTTCAAATTTCCAGCATCTGCAGTGTTGCGTTTTATCTTTTTGAGGGAGCAGGTGTGTTTCGCATCACACTACCTGAATTTTGTCCATATTGGGAAGTTCTTCACCCACAAGCATGTGCTTTTTAGAAATATTTATGGAATTGTCTTCGAGATCCAACAACTCTTCTCATGAATCAATTTCTCCTCGCCTCCCACTAGCTTTTCATAGAATCCCCACCAAGAGAAAGAGGCTATTCAGCCCATCGAGTCTGCAACATCACTCAGAGGAGCATCCCACCCAAACCCAATCGCCCATTGCAACCCTGCATCCACCATGGTCAATCCACCTAACCTGCACATCTGGGAGGAAACCGGATCAACTAGCAGAAACCCAAGCAGACACCGAGAGAATGTGCAAACTCAAAATCTTCTGCTCATGATTTTGAATGTGTTTTAGTGTTGTTTTTGGATCAGAAATTGGCTTGCTGAAAGAAGACAGAGGGTGGTGGTTGATGGGAAATGTTCATCCTGGAGTCCAGTTACTAGTGGTGTACCGCAAGGGTTGATGTTGGGTCCACTGCTGTTTGTCATTTTTATAAACGACCTGGATGAGGGCGTAGAAGGATGGGTTAGTAAATTTGCAGACGATACTAAGGTCGGTGGAGTTGTGGATAGTGATGAAGGATGTTGCAGGTTACAGAGAGACGTAGATAAACTGCAGAGCTGGGCTGAGAGGTGGCAAATGGAGTTTAATGCAGACAAGTGTGAGGTGATGCACTTTGGTAGGAGTAACCAGAATGCAAAGTACAGGGCTAATGGTATGATTCTTAGCAGTGTAGATGAGCAGAGAGATCTCGGTGTCCATGTACACAGATCCTTGAAAGTTGCCATCCAGGTTGACAGGGTTGTTAGGAAGGCATACAGTGTTCTAGCTTTTATTAATAGAGGGATCGAGTTCCAGAACCAAGAGGTTATGGTGAAGCTGTACAAAACTCTGGTGTGGCCGCACTTGGAGTATTGCGTACAGTTCTGGTCACCGCATTATAAGAAGGATGTGGAAGCTTTGGAAAGGGTGCAGAGGAGATTTACTAGGGTGTTGCCTGGTATGGAGGGAAGGTCTTATGAGGAAAGGCTGAGGGATTTGAGGCTGTTTTCGCTAGAGAGAAGAAGGTTGAGAGGTGACTTAATTGAGACATATAAGATAATCAGAGGGTTAGATAGGGTGGATAGGGAGAGCCTTTTTCCTAGGATGGTGACGGCGAGCACGAGGGGTCATAGCTTTAAATTGAGGGGTGAAAGATATAGGACAGGAGTCAGAGATAGTTTCTTTACTCAGAGAGTAGTAAGGGTATGGAATGCTTTGCCTGCATCAGTAGCAGATTCGCCAAATTTAAGGACATTTAAGTCGTCGTTGGATAAGCACATGGACGTACATGGAATAGTGTAGGTTAGATGGGCTTCAGATTGGTATGACAGGTTGGCACAACATCGAAGGCCGAAGGGCCTGTACTGTGCTGTAATGTTCTATGTTCTATGTTCTAAATACGGAATCTGGCCATGAGTGACCACTATCAATTAGTTATTGAACAGAAAAGAAAGTTTTGCTCTAAAAATATTTCATGATATATTGAAGAGTGGTAACTTGGCACAGTTTGATTAATACAACTGACAGTGGGTTTATCACAAAGATTAAATATTTTAAGCTACAGTGCCAAATACCCTGCTGTGAATTAGCTGATTATAGTTTATTGTTACCTTTCAATAATACAGATATTTGTGAAAGTTGTAAAGATAAAGTAGTCTGTCTATTGGTGAATTAACATAATGACATTCAAAAGCTTTTAGACCATGTCCAGGCACCCAGCAAAGAACACATTTTATTTTTGGGGAATAAAAACCTGTAAGAACTGTGGATGCTGTAAATCAGGAGCAAAAACAAAGTTGCTGGAAAAGCTCAGCAAGTCAGGCAGCATCTGTGAAGGAGAAAATAAGAGTTCTCCAGCATCTGCAGTTCTTATTGTCTCTGATCACAAATTCTCAATTGTGGTCACTTTAACTAGGGGCCAGGTTTGTGGGCAGGGATGGCATCCATGCAATATTTTTAAAATTAGTGCAAAGATTTTAGAGAGAAAACATCTGCATATCCTAACTTACTTTAACCCCGCCCCCCCCCAATGATCTTTTACACTGGTTCGTCTGATTTTCGGTGAATTGTTCAGGTAGATACACTAAACAAAAAATATCTATCGAAGAAATATTGCTTTGGAGGTTGGGTACAGAAGGGAATGATTGCAAGGGTGAACGAATGCACTCATGCGAATTTACAGGAGAAGCTGGAGTTCTTTGTAGAACGTGGACAGTAAAAGGATTTGATGGAGACGTTTAATATTGTGAAAGGTTGAGACAAAGTATATAGTCAGACAGTTTCCAATAGCTGCAGTGTGAATAATATATGTCACAGGTTTGAAATGACTGGCAAAAAAAATCAGAGCCAGCAAGAGTAAAAAAAAATTTCACACAACAGGTGATTAAAAATTTGAACATATTGTCTAACTGGGAAGATGAGTGTCAACAGTAGTTTCAAAAAGGAATTGGATAAATATGTGAAGGAGAAAACTGCAGGGTCATGACAAAATACACACACAAGTTTGACCTTCAGAAGAGTCGATGCAGACGTGATGGGCTGAATGGCCTCCACTATATACTGTAATATTATACAGTCTTGTTTGTGCCTTATATGTTGTTCTGTGCATTCTTGTGGTTAACATCATATGCTCCCTGACTGAGGGCTACCAATGGGATACGAAATGTTAATGTTCAGTTTTACGTCCCTATAATTAATCCTCACTTCTCCTTCTCGTATCTGCAATTTATTCTGTAGATTATCACTGCAAACTGCTGGTTTACCTTGACTGTATTCCTCAAGAGAAGGGGGTAATCCTCTGGGAGCTGCACACCACACCTTCAGATTTAGATTTAGGTTTAAGTTTTATTGTCATGTGGATTCAATTATGGGGTACAAAACTACAGTGAAAAGAGTACAATATCACCACACAGTGCCATCTTGGATACAAAACCTTAGTTACGGAAGTAGAAAAATAAAGAAATACGTTTAAGACGTTCAGAACCACAGTTTTCTTCACATAAAATAAGGAAATAACGTTAAGACAGTCAAACATTATATTCCGTTGTTGAGCCATGGGGCTGCAGATACTCCAAGCTGGGCTTTCCCTAAGAGGGTTCCCTGTGTTGAGCATGCTTTCACCCACATTGGGCTAAGTCCTGACAGTGTTCACCAGCCACCTTCAATGCTGACCGCTGCTGCTGATCTCCATTGGGCACATTAGATTTCACCATTGCTCGCAATCCTTCGGCCCCAACCACCATTGCTGCCATCCTTTCGCGACTGACTGCTGCCACCTCATCGCTGAACGCCATTGTCGCCATCTGGGCCCAAGCTGGGCTCCGGCCACCGCCATATTCCATTGCCGCAGGAGACACCTCACTGCACAGTGGCGCTGCTCTGGACATCGGTGAAGCCATGATGCCACCGACTGCCTCATGGCTAACTGTCAAAGTACCCCCAACTGCTACACTATTTCACACTCTCAAAAATGCCAAGTAGGGAGTGAGGTCTGGTTGAGTGGCAGGTGAAGTGGCAGTAGGCATTAACTTCTTGAGCAGCGTGTGTGTGCCTCCCGTCAGTGTAAATCTTCCTTCCTGTCACATGCCACTTCCACTTCCTTAAGTGTAGAGCTTACTTATTATCGCACTGTTATCATGGAAATTCCCATGCATTTGCTACATGTGCAGAGACGCGCATTCCTTGTCAGAATTTGTTGTTGACACGCAGCCTCCAAAACATTGTAACGTCACCTCACTGTATGTGACACTGGAGGTCTGCTAGCTGTCATCAAAGTATTCTCCATTGTTAACATAGAATAAAAGGATGCAGCAATTATTCAGGAAATCTATATTTTGTAACTGGCAAATCAAGATAAAAGACTTGAGCAGTTGTATAACTGTTTCCAATACATAACCACATGGACCTTTCAGTTGAAGAGAAGTACCTTCGGGATGTTATACTGACTCCCTGATGTACAGATTGAATCCTATTATGTTAAGTCCTAGGGAGGAAGGGACCAATTATGATAAACAGGACAAGTGAAGGGCGACTATCTGATATCATTTTGGAGTTTAAAATAAAACTTGAGTGTCTGTTTAGCAGAAATCTCTGGGGAAAAGGTGACTTTTTTTGCGGACTGCTGCAAATTAATTTTTTTTGCTGGTTTTTGTTATCGAGGGTTGCAAAATAACTTTAAACTGGGGAAAAGATTGGTGTCAACATGTAGCTGATAAATTGTCATTTCGTGGAAGCTCAAATTAATTGCTTTCCACTTTCATATTCCACTGGCCTCCTTTTGTCATGAAGGCATTGCTATTGGATGTAAACAATTGATCAACAACAATTCTCCTGCTTTTCGATTATGAAAGTAATACTATCACATCCCTCTCTTCTCTGCTCATTGATAAGCCATGGCTTCAGCCTGGCGATGCCTTCAGTTTAAAATTCTCGTCCACATATTGATTTTGCCGTGAGGTTTGTTTGGTTAGTTGGATGGCCAAATGGTTTAAGATGCCAGCTGTGTGAGTTCAATTCCTGCACTAGCTGAAGTTACCATGAAGAATTATCCCTCTCAACCTCTTCCTTCACCTGAGGCGTGGCGACCCTTTTAATCAAACACCAGCCATCTCTCTCTCTCTCTCTCTCTCTTTACTGAGCGAGCAGCCGTTGGTCATCATATTGCTCCATGGATTACCTCTGTCTATCTGACCTCTTCTAGTGTACCGCAGTCTGATGTCTCTGTGCTGCGTTGGTTATGTTACAGCACAGAGTGCACACCTCAAGAAGTACAGTGAAGCATTTTGGGAAATCTCAGTCACGGAAAGTGCTACATAAATGCAAGTTATTTTCTTTACAAATAGAAACAGAAATTAATAGAAAAGCTCAGCAGGCCTAGCAGCATCTGTGGAGAGAAGTCAGAGGAAATGTTTCGAGCACAGTGGCCCTTCCTCAGTTATCTCCTAATTTCTTCAGTATTTTTGAAAAAAATTTAGGGAGAGCAGGTATGGTGTTGGTGGGCTGAATGGCCTGTTTCTGAACAGTAAGGAGTTACATTGAGGAGGTGCCTGGGAGAGTGAGTTTAATAAAGCCTCTCTAAGGCTGGAAGGTTTTGTAATGTCCTCTTAAGCAATATTTTCTTCTGGTCTCTATGTCTCTGTCTGCTTGCACTGCATCTGTCAAGCTCTAGACATAGCTGTGCAGACTCAACATCCCTACTGTTATAATTCCTGTGCCGTAGGTTGATATTTACTTTGTGGATTTTGTGATTGGGTACCAGTTGCTTTGGTGGGGTCTAATTCATTTACTCTCACTGTCAGGTGGTTGGTGAGTTGCTAGTAGGGCCTGTGGCAAGAATCCCTCCCGCTGACACGACCTGCACTTCGCCAAAATCCTGTAAGATTCAGCCCAATGCTGATTTATGTGAAGGCTGCATTACAAGATTGTATCATCACACAGTGATGACACGCTGTGCTGACTTCATTGCACTGTGACTGCTGATGAAGAGGCAAGGGTGTTTATACTGGACCATCACATTTCATGATGTCTCAAAGATACACTGCATCTCTGGGATCTAAGTAATAATATAACATTCCTCCCTTCCTTTTCCTTTAAAGAATGGGAAGCCTTTTCAATAAAAATGTACAAGGATGACTGTAGATGACTACCCAGTAAGATAACACATTAGTGAATGTATGGCATGAGCACATCTTGTCTTATTTAATTATCACAACTTGGCTGTGTAGCATCTACCTGTAATGTGCTGCGACCGATTGTGATGGATGTATATCATAGGTTTGTGGTTGTTGTTTGGCATGATAATTTCAGTATGTATAGAAATCGCCATCCTTTATGATTGCAGTCTAGTGCAGCTCACTTATGTCTTTGCAGGGTTTGACCATTGCTTACCTCAATGTGCAAAGCTGGACACACAATGTGGTTGTTTTCATGAGCCCACATGATTTTATATTCATTCCCGGGATGTGGGCTTTGCTGGCTGGCCACCAATTAGTGCCTCACCCAGAGGTGCCCTTGACAAGGTGGCGGCATGGTGCCTTCTTGAACCACTGCTGCCCACACACCGTAGATTGGCCCACAATGCCCTGAGGGATTTTGAACCAGCAACACGGAAGGAACGGGTGATATATTTCCCACGGTGGTGAGATTGACATTCATCCAGACAAATTAGAAGCAGGAGTGGGCCACTCAGCCCCTTGAGCCTGCTGTACCATTCAGTCTGATGGTGGCTGATGTGATTACTCCAGATTGTGGGCAATGCACCACGTTGCGAGATGAAGGCAGATATGTGGAGATGGTGCACAGAAAAAGAAAAGCAGAGTTTTTCATCGTTTCATGAGGTGTAAGCATCATTGGCAAGGCTGTTATTTGTTACTCATCCCTTATTGCCCTTACACCAGACTTGCTGGGCTATTTCAGATGGCAGTTAAGAGTCAACTAAAATGCTGTTGGTCTGGAACTAACGGTTTTCTACAGAAATCCGCGAGGGGAAAATGAAGAACCAGTGACAGTTCCGGCTACTAAGTTGCTGTCCAATGATTCTGTTGCTTCTTTTCACGTGTTGATGCCAGGCACAGACAGAATGGAACTAACTGCAGTTTGGATTATTCCTACTCTCTTGCCCCATGCTTGAGACAACACCACCTGGTTAAGACGCAAGATCATAGATATTCTTTGCATGAAAACCTTGAACTCTAAAGCTTTATCCTAGTTCAAGTCCGCATGCTTGTTGATCATGCTCTTGTGCCATGTTCTCCTTTCTTTCCAACAATATGTTGGGCATCAGTGCAGAGAGGGTGTGTGGAGTGAACTATATGAATCTGCCTATCAGAAACGCGAGTCACAGGTAAGCCATTGCCTTGAGGAGATGTGGGTGGATTTATCCAAAAGTCTTGGCAAGTTACTTTGTATTTAACTATCATGGGTATTAGGGAGTTGATTCGATCAGTTGGCTGGACAGCTGGCTCATGTTACAGGCTTATACCAACAGTTCAATTACTGTTTTGGCTTAAGTTACCATGAAAGGGCCACAATCTCGACCTCACCCCTTGCCAGAGACATGGTGACTCTCAGGTTAAACCACCACCAATTGTCTCTCTCAAATGTGAGAGCAATCCTCTGTGTTTGTGGTGACTTTACCATTGCCATTACTGTTTAAAAGGTGCAAGGCTGTTAGATTGAGGGGAGTGTGGCTACTGTATCAGAGATAATGGGAGCTGCAGATGCTGGAGAATCCAAGATAACAAAGTGTGAAGCTGGATGAACACAGCAGACCAAGCAGCATCTCAGGAGCACAAAAGCTGACGTTTCAGGCCTAGACCCTTCATCAGAGAGGGGGATGGGGAGAGGGTTCTGGAATAAATAGGGAGAGAGGGGCAGGTGGACTGAAGATGAAGAGGAAAGAAGATAGGTGGAGAGGAGAGTATAGGTGGGGAGGTAGGGAGGGGATAGGTCAGTCCAGGGAAGACAGACAGGTCAAGGAGGTGGGATGAGGTTAGTAGGTAGGAGATGGAGGTGCGGCTTGGGGTGGGAGGAAGGGATGGGTGAGAGGAAGAACCGGTTAGGGAGGCAGAGACAGGCTGGACTGGTTTTGGGATGCAGTGGGTGGGGGGGAAGAGCTGGGCTGGTTGTGTGGTGCAGTGGGGGGAGGGGACGAACTGGGCTGGTTTAGGGATGCGGTGGGGGAAGGGGAGATTTTGAAACTGGTGAAGTCCACATTGATACCATTAGGCTGCAGGGTTCCCAGGCGGAATATGAGTTGCTGTTCCTGCAACCTTCGGGTGGCATCATTGTGGCGGTGCAGGAGGCCCATGATGGACATGTCATCAAGAGAATGGGAGGGGGAGTGGAAATGGTTTGCGACTGGGAGGTGCAGTAGTTTATTACTGTGTTGGGTGCTCCAATTCCTGCACAGATCTTGGAAGTGTGTTTTAATCTACTGTGAGCAGTTTTGGGCACAATTTATTGAGGAACAATGAACTTACAGTGTGACAGATAACATGGCCACAGCATATAATGCTCAGAAAATTGTACAACAATAGTGTAGGGGAGATGATGGCCAAGTGGAATTAACTATAGACGATTAACCCAGAAGTTAACTGAAATTCTGGGACCCGAGTTTGAATCCCACATGACAGATTGTGTAATTTAAACGCAATAAAAATACCTGGAGTGAATAATGTACTGAAGACCATGAAACTGTTGCTGATCGTTGAAAAACCTCATCTGGCTCATTAATGCCCAATAGGGAAGGAAATCTGTCATCCTTACTTGATCTGGTCTACATGTGAGCCCAGATCCATAACAATGCAGCTGACTCTGAACTGCCCTCTGAAATGGCCAAGCAAGCCATTCAGTTGTATCAATTGCTACGATGTATCAACAAAGAAATTAAATCAAAAGGGCCACCTTGCATCGATCCAGGCACTGGAAAAGACAACAGCAGATGCAGCCCTGTTGACAGTGCAGTGTACTTCTTACTAACGTCTGTGAGTTAGTGCCAAAATTGGGAGAGCTGTCTCATGGACTAGTCAAGCAACAGCTTGACATGGTCATACACACAGAATCATACCTGACAGACAATGTCCAAGGCCCACCATGATCATACCTGGATATGTTTCAGGACAGACCCAGTAGAGGTGGCCACACAGTGGTGTACAGTTGGGAGGGAGTTGCCCTGGGATTCTCAACATTGACTCCTGACCCCATGAAGTCTCATGGCTTCAATGTTAAATGTGGGCAAGCAAACCTCCTGCTGATTACCACCTTCTGTCTTCCCTCGGCTAATGAATGAGTACTCCTCTATGTTGAACACCACTTGGAGGAAGCAGTGAGGATGGCAAGGGCACAAAATGTAATCTGGGCAGAGGATTCCAATGCCCACCCCTAACAGTGTCTCAGCAGAAGTATTAATGAACGAGCTGGTTGGGTCCTAAAGGACATTGCTGCCAGGCTGCATCAATGGCAGGCAGTGAGGGAACTAAAAAGAGGGATAAACATACTTGAACTTATTCTCACCAATCATCTGGCTCCAGGTGCCTCTGTCCTTAACAGTATCAGTACCAGTGACCACCTCACTGAGACAAAGCCCTGCCTTTACTTTGAGAATAACATCTGTTGCATTGTACAACATCTTATCATCGTACTTAGATAGGACAGACTTCAAACAGATTAGCTACTCATGACATGGGCACCATTGAGGCGCTGTGGGCCATCAACAACAGTAGAATTGTACTCCAGCACAATCAGCAACCTCATGGCCCAGCATATCCCCCACTCAACTATTACTTTCGAACCAAGGGATCAACACTGGTTCAATGGAGAGTGCAGGAGGGCATGCCAGGAGCAGCACCAGGCATATCTGAAAATGAGGTGTCAACTTGGTGAAGCCACCAAACAGGATTAGTTGCAAGAGATAGTAGGAACTGCAGATGCTGGAGAAACTGAGGTAACAAGGTGTAGAGCTGGATGAACACAGCAGGCCAAGCAGCATCATAGGAGCAGGAAAGCTGATGTTTCGGGCCTAAGTCCTTCTTCAGAAAAAAATTAGTTGTGAGCCAGACCCCATAAGCAGCAAATGATAGACAGAGCTAAGTGATCCCACAACCAATGGATCAAATCTGAACTCTGCAGTCCTGCCACATCCAGTCTTGAATGGTGGTGGATAATTAAACAACTCACTGGAGGAGGACTCCCTACAAATCTCCCCATCCTAAATGACGGAAGAGCCCAGCACATCAGTGCAAAGGATAAGGCTGAAGTATTCGCAGCAATCTTCAGTTAGAAGAGCCAACTGGATGATCCATTTCAGCCTCTCCTGTGATCCCCAGCATCACAGGTACCAGTCTTCAGCAAATTCTGTTCATTCCACATGATATCAAGAAATGGATGGCACAAAGGCAATGGGCCCTGATAACATTCCAGCAATAGTACTGGAGATTTGTGCTCCAGAGCTTGCTGATCCCCTAGCCAAGCTCTTCCAGTACAATTAGGGCACTGGCATCTACCCAACAATGTAGAAAACTGCCCAGGTATGCCTGCACACAAAAAGCAAGACAAATCCAATTCAGCCAATTACTACCCTAGCAGTCTAGTCTTGTTTATCAGTAAAATGATGGAAGGTATCATGGACAGTACTATCAAGCAACATCTGCTCAGTGATGCCCAATTTGTGTTCTTCCAGGGCCACATTATAGCCTTGATTCAAATATGGGCAAAAGCTGAATTCCAGAGGTGAGGTGAAACTGACAGCTCATGACTTCAAGGCTGCAAGCAACCAGGTATGGAATCAAGGAGCACAAGCAAAACTGGAATCAATGGGTATCAGGGACAAACTCTCCATGGTTGGAGTCATATCTGGCAGTTTGGAAAGATGGTTGTGGTTGTTGGAGGTCAGTCATCACAGCCCCAGAACATTTCTGCAGGCGCTCCTTAGGGTAATGTCCTGGGCCCAAACATCTTGAAATGCTTCATCATTGACCATCCCTCCATCATAAGGTCAGAAATCGGGATGTTCGCCTATGACTGCACAATGTTCAGCACCATTCATGACTCCTCAGATACTGAAGCAGTCCACGTTCAAATGTAACAAGATCTGGGATGAAAAGTGGCAAGTAACATTCCTGCCACGTAAATGCCAGGCAATGACCATCTCCAGTAAGAGACAATGTAGCCATTTCCCCCCCAGACATTCAATGGTTTTACCATCACTGAAATCTTCACTTTCAACATCCTTGTATTTACTAATGGCCAGAAACTCAACTGGACTCACCAGATAAACACTCATAAATACAGTGGCTACAAGGGCAGGCCAGAAGCTGGGAATATTGCAAGGAGTAACTCACCTCCTGACTCCTCAAAACCTGTCCACCATCTACAAGGCACAAGTCAGGAGTGTGATGGAATACTCCCCTCTTGCCTGGATAAGAGCAGCTCCAACAATACTTGTGAATCTTGACACCATCCAGGACAAGTAGCTCGCTTGGTTGGCCCTGTATCCACAAACATCCACACCCTCCACCACTGACAATCAGAAGCAATTATGTGTAGTATCTACAAGATACACTGCAGTAATTCATCAAAGACGTTTAGACAGCACCTTCCACACCCATGACATCTTCCATCTAGAATGACAAGGGCAGCAGACACATGAGAACACCACCACCTGCAAGTTCCCCTCCAAGCCACTCACAATCCTGACTTGGGATTATGTCATTTTCCTTCACTGTCACTGGGTCAAAATCCTGGAATTCCCTCCCTAATGGCATTGTAGGTCAACCCACAGCAGGTGGACTGCAGCGGTTCAAGAAGGCAGCTCACCTCCACCTTCTCAAGGGGCAACTAGGGACGGGCAATGCAACCTGGCTCAGCTTGCGACAACCACATTCCACAAGTGACTAATAAAATGCTTGTGATATCTTTTGTTTCAAGTGAAATGGTAAGTCATCAGAATGTAACCATGGTCTTTGAGATGGAAATTATTACCTGTACCAAGTTTCAGGAGGTGTTTTGCATGTAATGAGAGGGTTTCTTGATAGCTGGGGTTGATAGAGTTGGCATGTTTCATGCAGCTCAATGAGTTGAGCTGGGTCCTTACTGATGCCAGGAAAAAGGTGAATTCACATGCCAATCTCTTGCTTTCTTCTGATCCCATGCGGCTTATGATTGGATGATCCAACACGTCTTGATGTGAATTGCGCGGAACAATCACTTACTGGCCTTTGAAAATTACATTCCTTGAGAGTTCTTGTTCATTGCTGAATGATCAGAAAGAATGTGCTTGCTCAGGGACCTGTTGCATGTGTTCAGGTCATGCATTGGTGCTGAATTTTTTGAATGGATATAGCTTGCTGAATCTGCTCTGCTCAGCTGTGAACAAAATGAAAGAGATCAATGTGGAGAATATTTTTGAATTTAGATTTGATAACATCTACTTGTACATCCAAAGGAATATCTTAGTTCTTTCTTGGATTTAAAAATTGGCGAAGAGCCTCAGAAAGGACTTGGGGGCAACATTTTCACACGGAAAGTGGTGTATATATGGAACAAGTTGCTAGAGGAAGTGACATGGGCAGGTACAAATAAAACATTTAAAAGGTATCTGGATGGGTTTAGAGGGATATGAGCCAAATGCTGGCAACTGAAAATAGATTAATTTAGGATATCTGGTTGGCATTGACGTGTTGGACTGAAGGGTCTCTGTATAACTCTACGACTCCATGATTCTAGTCATCTGGGAACAAAGTTTGTGTTGCACTTCTAAATCCTACCCTTAGATTATCACTCGTAGACATACTAGGTCTAGAGATGCTCTTGTCATATGCAACAGTCTGTGGGGAGTCTGCCAATATAGGTATGTGCAGAACTTTTGTATTCCAAAAGTGAAAACAGTTTCCCTATCTATGTTCGGGCAGTTTGCCTGAGCAGAAATAGGCCATTCAGCCCATCGGGTCTACACCTCCATTCAATGAGAGCATATCTGATCTAATAATCCTTCACTTTCTTGCCTTCTCCTCCCATAAACTTTGATTCATTGAATCTTGATTTGAACTATATTCTTATAAAGCAGAGGTTGATCCTCTCCCTGAGAGCTAAAACTCAAAACACCCAGAGAGGAGCACCTCAACCTATAATCTGTAAAAAGAGTGTGAAAAGTGGTGTAACCTGGCTTTCAGTAACTTCTCGTGGTCAAATAAAACTAGATTCTGACACTGACCTTACAGTCAACAAATAACAATTTATTTGTCTAACTTTAACAGTGAACAAATTAACTAAACTGTTAACAAACTGGATAAAACCCTTCTAACTACTAACTATTCCTGAATAAAACAAGATTCTAATGGTATGCTGTTCCAATAAATATAAGTCACAACTAAACATAAAAAAAATTTAGCCTTGAGATTACAACCAGGTTACGTGTCTTCCAGATGTTCTGTGTCTTTTCCATCGATTGTTCCATCAGGAGTACCTTCTCCATTGATGCTTCTATCAGGAATATTAAGTAGTCATGCCATTGGCATCTTTGTTTTTTAGATGGTGCTTTCCCTAAGACTTAGAGACATCTGTGAGGGCCAGCGATTCTCTCTTGTGAGCTGAGGGCTGTTAACTAACCTCACCATCAAACCCGCAGACAAGGGCGGCGCAGTGGTACTATGGCGCACTGACCTATACATCGCCGAGGCCAAACGCCAACTCTCCGACACCACCTCCTACCGCCCCCTCGATCATGACCCCACACCCAAGCACCAAACCATCATCTCCAACACCATTCATGATCTCATCACCTCAGGGGACCTCCCACCCACAGCCTCCAACCTCATTGTTCCCCAAACCCGCATGGCCCGTTTCTATCTCCTTCCCAAAATCCACAAACCTGCCTGCCCTGATTGACCCATTGTCTCAGCGTGTTCCTGCCCCACCGAACTCATCTCCACCTATCTGGACTCCATTTTCTCCCCTTTGGTCCAGGAACTCCCTACCTATGTCCGTGACACGACCCACGCCCTCCACCTCCTCCAGGACATCCAATTCCCCGGCCCCCAACACCTCATTTTCACCATGGACGTCCAGTCCCTATACATCTGTATTCCACATGCAGATGGCCTCAAGGCCCTCCTCTTCTTCCTGTCCCGCAGGCCCGACCAGGTCCCCCTCCACCGACACCCTCATCCGCCTAGCCGAACTCGTCCTCACCCTCAACAACTTCTCTTTCGATTCCTCCCACTGCCTACAGACTAAGGGGGTGGCCATGGGCACCCGCATGGGCCCCAGCTATGCCTGCCTCTTTGTAGGTTACGTGGAACAGTCCCTATTCCGCACCTACACAGGCCCCAAACCCCACCTCTTCCTCCGTTACATTGATGACTGTGTCAGCGCGGCCTCTTGCTCCCCAGAGGAGCTCGAACAGTTCATCCACTTCACCAACGCCTTCCACCCTAACCTTCAGTTCACCTGGGCCATCTCCAGCACATCTCTCACCTTCCTGGACCTCTCAGTCTCCATCTCAGGCAACCAGCATGTAACTGATGTCCATTTCAGCCCACCAACTCCCACAGCTAACTAGAATACACCTCCTCCCACCCACCCTCCTGCAAAAATTCCATCCCCTATTCCCAATTCCTTCGCCTCCGCCGCATCTGCTCCCATGAGGAGGCATTCCACTCCCGCACATCTCAGATGTCTAAGTTCTTCAAGGACCGCAACTTTCCCCACACAGTGGTCGAGAACGCCCTTGACTGCATCTCCCGCATTTCCCGCAACACATCCCTCACACCCCGCCCCCACCACAACTGCCTAAAGAGGATCCCCGTCGTTCGCACACACCACCCCACCAACCTCCAGATACAACGCATCATCCTCCGACACTTCCGCCATCTACAATCCGACCCCACCACCCAAGACATTTTTCCATCCCCACCCTGGTCTGCTTTCCGGAGAGACCACTCTCTCCGTGACTCCCTTGTTCGCTCCACACTGCCCTCCAACCCCACCACAGCCGGCACCTTCCCCTGCAACCGCAGGAAGTGCTACACTTGCCCCCGCACCTCCTCCCTCACCCCTATCCCAGGCCCCAAGATGACTTTCCATAGTAAGCAGATGTCCACCTGCACATCTGCCAATGTGTTATATTGTATCCATTGTACCCGGTGTGGCTTCCTTTACATTGGGGAAACCAAGCGCAGGCTTTGGACCGCTTTGCAGAACACCTCCACTCGGTTCGCAATAAACAACTGCACCTTCCAGTCGCAAACCATTTCCACTCCCCCTCCCATTCTTTAGATGACATGTCCATCATGGGCCTCCTGCAGTACCACATTGATGCCACCCGAAGGTTGCAGGAACAGCAACTCATATTCCGCTTGGGAACCCTGCAGCCCAATGGTATCAATGTGGACTTCACCAGTTTCAAAATCTCCCCTTCCCCCACCGCATCCCAAAACCAGCCCAGTTCGTCCCTGCCCCCCACTGCACCACACAACCAGCCCAGCTCTTCCCCTCCACCAACTGCATCCCAAAACCAGTCCAACCTGTCTCTGCCTCCATAACCTGTTCTTCCTCTCACCCATCCCTTCCTCCCACCCCAAGCCGCACCCCCAGCTACCTACTAACCTCATCCCACCTCCTTGACCTGTCCGTCTTCCCTGGACTGACCTATCCCCTCCCTACCTCCCCACCTATACTCTCCTCACCACCTATCTTCTTTTCTCTCCATCTTCGGTCCGCCTCCCCCTCTCTCCCTATTTATTCCAGAGCCCTCACCCCATCCCCCTCTCTGATGAAGGGTGTAGGCCTGAAACGTCAGCTTTTGTCCTCCTGAGATGTTGCTGCGCCTGCTGTGTTCATCCAGGTGCACATTTTATTATCTTGGATTGCAGTTCGCTCTCTGGTCTTTGCCCAACTTCCCCCTTCTTTTATACCTCTGATGACATGTCAATTTCTTACAATAGGATTGGTTTTATGTTGTCAAAACCATCAGATTTAAATTTAATTTTTTTTTGGTGTCTAAATGCCTGGTTCAAATTGATTGGTTAAATTAAAAAACTTGTCGTCTTAGTAGCAAAACAAAACTGCTGCTTGGTCTGCTAACCGAATGGCTTTCACTATAAATGTTTCAAATCAATTGCTTTCTGTGTATTTGCAAACTTTCAACTGCTGCTCACAGGACTCCATTTTAAATCTCTAAGCATAGAAAAAGCACATATTTTTTTAAAGAGACCATGCAATGCTTTCCCCCTAGCATTTTACAAACACCAAATTCTAACATCCTGCCTCCCAAATTTGCAACAATATATCTTGAAAGTTTAGTAAGGAAGTTGGAATTTTATGATTAATTTTCTTTCGTTACGATCACACAAACTATGTCCATTGATTCATCCAATAGTATATTATTCTGCTTAAATTATACCTGACGTAGATTTCAGTTCTTTGGTATAATAGAGCCCTGCTTTGCCTCACTTGATAAAGTAATGTTCTATGTGATTGTGGTCAGAGTGAAAGTAGTAATTTACCAAAGCATCCTGTTTCGCCTCAAACTTCTATTTCCCAAAAGACGATTGTGAGAGTATGCAAACTTCAAGGTTATATAAGGTGAGTTAACATCCTCCCAGCTCATTAAATCCTTATCAAGCCATAGAGAAGATGGAGAGGGAGCTACTGGCGAAAGGAAGTCATGAGGACAGCATTATGTAGCACTTTCTCTTTGAGTTAACTTTGTAACAATGTATGTTTAAACTTGTGCTATACAATGTTTAGAATTTTAGTACTCAGGACAAGGTATATTTTTCCTGAATGTATCAGAACATTTTGCCACTTCATCCTTTTTGCACACTGTCTAAAAACTTGTTTATATTAATCTTCTGTGATCTTCTGTATATCGTTTTGAAGCTATAAGCAAACTTTTCCACTATATCCTTTGACTTATAATAAAACAATAACAGGAAACTCATCACAAGCTCCCAGAACCATAGGGACAAGAAATAAATCATGTTTTGCACGGCCTTGAAGAAAGTACAAATGGTCAGTGATAATTGTCAGATTTAATGGGTGGCTACCGAAGAAATGAAAATTGAAATGATGAGTTGAAGGGTATCAGTCATTGGGTCTCTCATTAAAAAAAAGTGAGGAAAATATCATAAACCATCCTCTTACCAAACACTCGCGAAATAAACATAACATAACCATAACGAAGTAGTTGGACTCATCACTGAGTGACAACTTAAGGAGCTAGTCAGGAAATAGTGAGAGATAAAGCCAATTAATGTCCAGCGTCCTGAAGAGCCAATTAGAGATTGATCCCTTTAACCAATTAGTAATAAACTTTTCTGATGCCTTTGGAATGTAATGATATAATTAACCATGTGTGGGCTGTGGCTTTGAATGGCTTAAAAAAACTGCAGCTTCAGTGACCAAGATATCTACAACTTTTGAAAGTGAAGTTATTCTGCTGTGCAGTTGAAAGCAGAAGACCCTTAGAGACCTACTTTTGACCCTGTGCCCTAAGTTAGATTGGAAGAGCCAGACTACACTTGTGATGGCCCTGCCCTGCTTTGATAAGTAATAACTATGCCTTAAGTAAAATTTCCCGAGTTACTGCACCAGAATGTCTCCTGTTGCCTTAAAGTCTCAAATGAACAAATACACCTCCTCCCTCACCCCTATCCCAGGCCCCAAGATGACTTTCCATATTAAGCAGAGGTTCACCTGCACATCTGCCAATGTGGTATACTGCATCCACTGTACCCAGTGTGACTTCCTCTACATTGGGGAAACCAAGCGGAGGCTTGGGGACCGCTTTGCAGAACACCTCCGCTCGGTTCGCAATAAACAACTGCACCTCCCAGTTGCAAACCATTTCCACTCCCCCTCCCATTCTTTAGATGACATGCCCATCGTGGGCCTCCTGCAGTGCCACAATGATGCCACCCGAAGGTTGCAGGAACAGCATCTCATATTCCGCTTGGGAACCCTGCAGCCCAATGGTATCAATGTGGACTTCACAAGCTTCAAAATCTCCCCTTCCCCCACCGCATCCCAAAACCAGCCCAGTTCGTCCCCTCCCCCCACTGCACCACACAACCAGCCCAGCTCTTCCCCTCCACCCACTGCATCCCAAAACCAGCCCAACCTGTCTCTGCCTCCCTAACCTGTTCTTCCTCTCACCCAGCCCTTCCTCACACCCCAAGCCGCACCTCCATCTCCTACCTACCAACCTCATCCCACCTCCTTGACCTGTCCGTCTTCCCTGGACTGACCTATCCCCTCCCTACCTCCCCAACTATACTCTCCTCTCCACCTATCTTCTTTTCTCTCCATCTTCGGTCTGCCTCCCCCCTCTCCCTATTTATTCCAGAACCCTCACCCCATCCCCCTCTCTGATGAAGGGTGTAGGCCCGAAACGTCAGCTTTTGTGCTCCTGAGATGCTGCTTGGCCTGCTGTGTTCATCCAGCCTCACATTTCATTATCTTAAATAAATATTGGGATTTGTGTTTAAACTGTAACCTGGAACTCACAACAATTCAGAAATGAATAAAACATTCTTAAATTCTCATTTCAGCTCACATCATAGGGAGAGGCAATAGCCTCGTGGTATCATCCTTACATGATTAACCAGATCATGTGCAGAGTCAGAAATGACTAGAAAAGCTCAGCAGGTCAGGCAGTGCCTGTGGAGAAAAAGCAGAGTTGATGGTTCTGGCCCAATGACACTTCTTTGGAATTTCTGATTTTGTTTTTGATTTCCAGCATCTACAATTCTTTGCCTCTTTTTGTTTAATGCGCTGTGGACCTTGGTTCAAATCCCACCATAGAAACCGTGGAACTTGAATTCAATAACTGAAAAAGTCTGGGCAGGGAGTCTAAGGGAGACCATGAAACCACTGCTGATTGTCAGGATAAATTCATCTGGTTTACTGATGTCCTTTCGGGAAGGAAGCTGCAATCCTTACCTGATCTGGGTCTACATGTAACTCCAGACCTACAGCAATGTGGTTGACTCACAACTGCCCTCTGGAATATTGGGGATGGACAATAAATGCTGTCCTGGCCAGTGATGCCCACATCTGTGAATGAATAATTAAGACATTCTAATGTCAAATTCAGGATTATTTTCAATTTATTCTGGATTAGAAATGAGTTTTAGTTCCATGTTATCCGATTTTAATTAAATTGTTTTTGGGGTTCTCCAACATAAAGATTGATGCTAACACTCCAATTGCAAAGTACCTAACCTTTGTATATTTGAGTCCCTGATAACTATAGCTGGGATTTCCAACTTGTATTTTCACAGAGAGTGAGCTGCTATCAGTTACCTGCACCCAGTTCATCACTGATAATGGGAACTGCAGATGTTGGAGAATTCCAAGATAATAAAATGTGAGGCTGGATGAACACAGCAGGCCAAGCAGCATCTCAGGAGCACAAAAGCTGACGTTTCGGGCCTAGACCCTTCAACAGAGAGGGGGATGGGGAGAGGGAACTGGAATAAATAGGGAGAGAGGGGGAGGCGGACCGAAGATGGAGAGTAAAGAAGATAGGTGGAGAGAGTATAGGTAGGGAGGGGATAGGTCAGTCCAGGGAAGACGGACAGGTCAAGGAGGTGGGATGAGGTTAGTAGGTAGCTGGGGGTGCGGCTTGGGGTGGGAGGAAGGGATGGGTGAGAGGAAGAACCGGTTAGGGAGGCAGAGACAGGTTGGGCTAGTTTTGGGATGCAGTGGGTGGGGGGGAAGAGCTGGGCTGGTTGTGTGGTGCAGTGGGGGGAGGGAACGAACTGGGCTGGTTTAGGGATGCAGTTGGGGAAGGGGAGATTTTGAAACTGGTGAAGCCCACATTGATACCATATGGCTGCAGGGTTCCCAAGCGGAATATGAGATGCTGTTCCTGCAACCTTCGGGTGGTATCATTGTGGCAGTGCAGGAGACCCATGATGGACATGTCATCTAGAGAATGGGAGGGGGAGTGGAAATGGTTTGCGACTGGGAGGTGCAGTTGTTTGTTGCGAACTGAGCGGAGGTGTTCTGCAAAGCGGTCCCCAAGCCTCTGCTTGGTTTCCCCAATGTAGAGGAAGCCGCACCGGGTACAGTGGCTGCAGTATACCACATTGGCAGATGTGCAGGTGAACCTCTGCTTAATGTGGAATGTTATCTTGGGGCCTGGGATGGGGGTGAGGGAGGAGGTGTGGGGACAAGTGTAGCATTTCCTGCGGTTGCAGGGGAAGGTGCCGGGTGTGGTGGGGTTGGAGGGCAGTGTGGAGTGAACAAGGGAGTCACGGAGAGAGTGGTCTCTCCGGAAAGCAGACAGGGGAGGGGATGGAAAAATGTCTTGGGTGGTGGGGTCGGATTGTAAATGGCGGAAGTGTCGGAGGATAATGCGTTGTATCCGGAGGTTGGTACCACCCTCCTGCAAAAATTCCATCCCCTATTCCCAATTCCTCCGCCTCCGCCGCATCTGCTCCCACGATAAGACATTCCACTCCCGCATATCCCAGATGTCCAAGTTCTTTAAGGACCGCAACTTTCCCCCCACAGTGATCGAGAACGCCCTTGACCGCGTCTCCCGTATTTCCCGCAACACATCCGTCACACCCCGCCCCCGCCACAACCACCCTAAGAGGATCCCCCTCGTTCTCACACACCACCCTACCAACCTCCGGATACAACGCATTATCCTCCGACACTTCCGCCATTTACAATCCGACCCCACCACCCAAGACATTTTTCCATCCCCTCCCCTGTCAGCTTTCCGGAGAGACCACTCTCTCCGTGACTCCCTTCGCTCCACACTGCCCTCCAACCCCACCACACCCGGCACCTTCCCCTGCAACCGCAGGAAATGCTACACTTGTCCCCACACCTCCTCCCTCACCCCCATCCCAGGCCCCAAGATGACATTCCACATTAAGCAGAGGTTCACCTGCACATCTGCCAATGTGGTATACTGCAGCCACTGTACCCGGTGTGGCATCCTCTACATTGGGGAAACCAAGCGGAGGCTTGGGGACCGCTTTGCAGAACACCTCCGCTCAGTTCGCAACAAACAACTGCACCTCCCAGTCGCAAACCATTTCCACTCCCCCTCCCATTCTCTAGATGACATGTCCATCATGGGCCTCCTGCACTGCCACAATGATGCCACCCGAAGGTTGCAGGAACAGCAACTCATATTCCGCCTGGGACCCCTGCAGCCATATGGTATCAATGTGGGCTTCACCAGTTTCAAAATCTCCCCTTCCCCTACTGCATCCCTAAACCAGCCCAGTTCGTTCCCTCCCCCCACTGCACCACACAACCAGCCCAGCTCTTCCCCCCCACCCACTGCATCCCAAAACCAGTCCAACCTGTCTCTGCCTCCCTAACCGGTTCTTCCTCTCACCCATCCCTTCCTCCCACCCCAAGCCGCACCCCTAGCTACCTACTAACCTCATCCCACCTCCTTGACCTGTCCGTCTTCCCTGGACTGACCTATCCCCTCCCTACCTCCCCACCTACACTCTCTCCACCTATCTTCTTTACTCTCCATCTTCGGTCCGCCTCCCCCTCTCTCCCTATTTATTCCAGTTCCTTCTCCCCATCCCCCTCTCTGATGAAGGGTCTAGGCCCGAAACGTCAGCTTTTGTGCTCCTGAGATGCTGCTTGGCCTGCTGTGTTCATCCAGCCTCACATTTTATTATCCGAGTTCATCACTCATTGATATCCTTGCGGAATACCAGATTCCGGCTTGTAGACTCTCTCCCCATCTATTCTTTCTGAATCGTGCTACCATTGACATCTCTTCAGTCAATACAGTCTATATCTGCCTTGTGGATTTACTCCAAATCCCAAACTCTCCAGTATAGTTAGTTTTAACCCACAACGGACTCACCCATTCTGTCCAATTGCTTACATCCTACAAGTGGTCATTCTCATCATCAAATCCCTGAAGCAGCTGGTATCAAAGTCATACATATACATAGTATTGCAGACCCCCGCATACACACACATGCAACTTCTTTGAGATCTTAACTATCCCACAGGATGAATCTGATTCATCCAATCCTGCAACTGAGTCTCTCGCTCCCTGAAGCACTCCATTATGAAATTCTTGAAATCTATCCTATTGTTGGACACCCTCCCTCACTGATATTTCCTGGATTTTTGCTTTCCAACTAATTTCACTCTGTGCACAAGTGATTAGCACATTTAGCCAAATCCTAGCAAATTGGACACACCATAGAATATTCGCAAATTGCAACACAGTTTGGGTTTGTAATGATTTAAAATAAACTGGTCAGCAGCAACATAAACAGAAATTGCAGTAAAGGTTCTGCAGGTCTGGCAGCATCTGTTGACAGAAATCAGAGTTAACGTTTCAGCTCCAGTGACCCTTCCTCAGAACTGATGGTAGCTAGGAAAAGGTTGGTTTTAATACAGAAGATAGGGTGGAGGGAGGGGTAAGGAGTAAATAATAGGTGGAGATAGAGCCCTGAGAGAGAGAGAAACTGATGGACAGACAAAGTCGTGGATAACGATCAGCTTGGGAAGATGAATAGCTACTAATGGAAATAGTTAGTGGCTAATAGTGGGTTGTTGGGGGTGGTGGTGGGAGGGGATGGGGAGGTGGATGGTTGGGGGTGGGCATTTGGTAAGCACATGTGAATGTATGTCAAGTCCTAAAATTGTTGAACTCAGTATTGAGTCCAGAAGGCTGTAGAGTTCCCAAGCAGCAAGTGAAGCACTGTAATTCCAGTTTGCAGTTTTCTTTTCCAACTTTTGGTCAATTCTTTGCTGCCAATTGCACATCAAGTGCTTATCCAAGAATGTGTAAATGTGATCAGGTTTTCTACGTCTATCATCCTTTCAAGCAGTGAGTTTCAGACCCTCACTATCTTCTGCAGAAATAAACTTCCCCTTAACTTCCCTCTGATCCTTCTATAATTGAGTTAAATCTTTGCTCTGAGTGAACTCTTTGCTAAGGGGATGAGTTCTTCCTATTGTAAGAAGTTTGTTATACAGTCATAGAGTTGTAAAACATGGAAACAGGTCCTTCAGTCCAACTCATTCATGCCCACTGGATATCCTAAATGAATCTAGCCCAATTCGCTAGCATTTGGTGCATATCCCTTTAAATCTGTCCTATTCATGTACCCATCCAGATGCCTTTTAAATGTTGTTATTGTACCATCCTCCACTCCTTCCTCTGGCAGCTGTTTCCTCACACATGTTACTCACTACGTGAAAATGTTGCCCCGAGGTCCCTTTCAAATCTTTTCCTTCTCACCTTAACCCTACGCCCTCTAGTTTTGGAGTCTCCCATCCCAGGGAAAAGACCTTGTCTATCCATGCCTTGCATAATTTTATAAACCTCTGTAAGGTCACCTCTCAGCCTCCGATGCTCCAGGGAAAATAGCCCAGTCTATTCAGCCTCTCCCTATAACTCAAACTCTCTAAACCTGGCAGCATCCTTGTAACTCTCTTCTGAACCCTTTCAACTTTCACAACATTCTTCCTATAGCTGGGTGCCCAGAATTGTACGTGGTGTTCCGATAGTGGCCTAACCAATGCTCTGTAAAGCTGCAACATGAACTCCCAACTCCTATACTCAATGCACTGACTACTAAAGGCAAGCATAGCCAAACGCCTCCTTCAAAGAACAAAGAACAAAGAAACCTACAGCACAGGAACAGGCCCTTCGGCCCTCCAAGCCTGCGCTGATCAAGATCCTCTGTCTAACCTGTCATCTATTTTCTAACGGTTGTGTCCATTTGCTCTCTGCCCACCCATGTACCTGTCCAAATATATCTTAAAAGACGCTAACGTGTCTGCGTCTACCACCTCCGCTAGCAACGCATTCCAGGCACCCACCACCCTCTGTGTAAAGAACTTTCCACGCATATCTCCCTTAAACTTTCCTCCTCTCACTTTGAACTCATGACCCCTAGTAATTGAGTCCCCCACTCTGGGAAAAAGCTTTTTGCTATCCATCCTGTCTATAGCCCTGATGATGTTGTAGACCTCAACCATGTCCCCCCTCAATCTCTGTCTTTCTAATGAAAATAATCCTAATCTACTCATAGATTAGTTCTCTTCATAGCTCTTCATAGCTAGCACCCTCCATACCAGGCAACACCCTGGTGAATCTCCTCTGCACCCTCTCCAAAGCATCCACATCCTTTTGGTAATGTGGCGACCAGAACTGTACACAGTACTCCAAATGTGGCCAAACCAAAGTCCTATACAACTGCAACATGACCTGCCAACTCTTGAACTCGATACCCCGTCCAATGAAGGAAAGCATGCCGTATGCCTTCTTGACCACCCGATTGACCTGCGTTGTCACCTTCAAGGAACAATAGACGTGAACACCCAGATCTCTCTGTTCATCAATTTTCCCTCGGACTTTTCCATTTACTGTATAGTTCGCCCTTGAATTTGATCTTCCAAAATGCATCACCTCGCATTTGCCCGGATTGAACTCCATCTGCCATTTATCTGCCCAACTCTCCAGTCTATCTATATTCTGCTGCAGTCTCTGACAGTCCCTTTCACTATCAGCTACTCCTCCAATCTTAGTGTCATCAGCAAACTTGCTGATCAGACCACCTACACCTTCCTCCAGATCATTTACATATATCACAAACAACAGTGGTCCCAACACAGATCCCTGTGGAACACTACTGGTCACAGGTCTCCAATTTGAGAAACTCCCTTCTACTACTACCCTCTGTCTCCCGTTGCCTAGCCCGTTTTTTATCCATCTCACTGTCCTATCTACCTGTGACTCCACTTGTGAGGAAATATGAACTTGCGCTTTAAGGTTTTTTTTTAGCAACTCTCCCCTGGACCTTCTACCAGTGTATAAACTCTGCCTTGACTTCCTCACATTTATCTAACTTAAACTCCATCTGCCACTCCTTGTACCTTTCCTCCTGTGTAGTTCTTGGATCCCAGAATCAGAGAGACAAAATGCATGTGATGAATGGGACTCAGATTAACTCAGATTGTTAATCTATTAACAATTAGATTATTAACAATAAAGTGACAATACCCTTTATGATTTGACTGGAAACTACAATCTCCCCTGTGGTCATTAGTGGTGTAGGTTTGCCCACTTAGATTTGTAGATGACTGGTTCCCATTTTTCTTCACCTCGGTGCAATGCCCACAGTTGGAATTTCTCTTATGATGTGCCAGTCACACTATCACACACACCTCTTTATCTTAGTCGTTCAATCTCCTGAGCTATGTACAACTGCAGGGTCAAAGACATATCTCCTCCTATGCTGTTTACGCAGCAATAAGATAATGTGATGGCCTTGTAGAGAAGGACACGTAGTTTATAGCCTGTTCAGTTGTTACTGGGTGGAATGGTGGCTCAGTGTTTAGCATTTCTTCCCTGCAGCACCAGGGACCTGGGTTTGGTTCCGCCCTGAGGCAACTGTCTGTGTGGATTTCCTCTGGGAGCTCAGGTTTCCTCCCACAGTCCAAGGATGTGCAGGTTAGGTGGATTGGCCATGCTAAATTACCCATAGTGCTCAGGGGTGTGTAGATCAGGTGGGTTATAGCGGGGTGGGTCTGGATGGGGTGCTCTGAGGGTTGGTGTGGACATGTTGGTTTGAAGGTTTCAGCACTGTAAGGGTTCTATGACCTTCACTTGCTTGCCTGCCATTCTTGTCAGGGACCAAGGATTCAAAATTGCAGCTTCTTTTGGTATTGTCTCGTGTCCATGTTTAAATTGATCATGAGTCAGAATTTTAATCCTCTGAATCACGGCTAACTGATTGAAAAACAGAAAGAACCATGGATGCTGGGAATCAAAATGAGTAATAGAATTTGCTGGAAAATCTCAGCAGCTCGGGCAGCATCTGTGGAGAGAAAGCAAAGTTAATGTTTCGGGTCCAGTGACCCTTCCTCAGAACTGCTGCAGGTTAACTGACGAAAGCCTTTCAATAACCAGGGCCTTCATATTTCCACACACCCTATTGAAATCTTGTGCATCTCTGTTGGAAGAAAACAGCTTGCAGCTTTTTGAGCTTTTTATCATTGTGATCATTTTCAGTTTTTGTCAACATCTTCCTTAACTTCCACATGTCTCAGACAATATTGTACGAGTTTTATTGTCACATGCACTTAAATGAGTAGAGTGTAAAGTTTACAAATTGACACTTAAGGTGCCATTCCAGTAACCAATGTACCTCGGTGCTCATTCTTCACTACAATTTCTTTGGAAAAATTAATTAGAAAAAGCAAGAAATAAGAAGCCCAGCATTGCAGATAGTAGGAACAAATTTTTAAAAATAGAGAAATAGGAAGTCCAGAGCAAAATCCGGGCCAAGAGATCTCCAGGCCAGACCAAGAGACAGCCAGACCAGGCCAAGAGACCGCCAGGCCAGACTAAGAGACAGCCAGGTCGGACCAAGAGACCGCCAGGCCAGGCCCAAGAGACCACCAGGCCAGACCAAGAGACTACCAGGCCAGGCCAAGAGACCGCTAGGCCAGATCAAGAGACTGCCAGGCCAGGCCAGGAGACCGCCAGGCCAGACCAAGAGACTGCCAGGCCAGGCCAAGAGACCGCCAGGCCAGACCAAGAGACCACCAGGCCAGACCAAAAGACTGCCAGGCCAGACCAAGAGACTGCCAGGCCAGGCCAAGAGACAGCCTCTCTGGATCGCGAGACCATCGCAGTAGGTTGAAGGGATGCCCGCTGAGTCCATGCTGAGGCCAGGACTCCGAAGTCAAGAGTCCAAGGCCAAGAGTCCAAGCCTGCGCTGAGGCAGGGAGTATGAGGCTAAGAAGAAAGAAGAGAATAGCAGAGAAAAAAAGAAAAAGTAAAAGAAACAGACAGAGCAGACAAGCTCTAGCTGCAGCTTCTTACTCCACTGCCATCTTGGAGCTATTTAATAGGGGCTTCGGGAGCAGAGGGACCTGGATCTCTAGGCACACAGAGGGGCCATGTTGTGGCACGGTGGTACTGTCCCTGACTTTGGATCAGAAATGTCTGGGTTCAAATCGTACATCCTCTAGAGGTGTGTAATGACTTACTTAGGGCAAATGAGTATACATACACAGATTATTGAAGATGGTTGGAGAGAGTAGGAAGTAAAGCATACAGTGTCCTCCTCTGTATTAAGAGGGACACAGAGTACAAGAGCTAAGAGGTGATGTTTAATTTGTACATGACACTTGTTACATCTCAACTGGAGAATTGTGGTACAATTGTGGGTCCCACATTATTGGAAAGAGTGCAGAAGCAACTGCAGGAATGAGAAACTTCAGCTATGATGGTAGAATAAGGAAGTTGGGGCTGTTCTCCCTGGAGAAAAGACTGAGAGGTGATTGGATTGAGGTTTTCAAAGTCATGAACGGACTGGACAGATCAAGTGGGGAGAAGCTGTTTACCACTTGTTAAAGAAACCAGGACAAGAGGACATAGATTTAAAGTGACATGAGAAGAAACACCTTTTCCCAATGAGTTATTAGGGTATGGAATGCACTTCTGGGAAATATGTCAGAGGCAGATTAAACTGAGCCATTCAAGAGAGCATTGGATGGATATTTGGATGGGAACAGTTTGCAGTGATATGGGGAAAAAGGCCAGAGATTGGTATTTGGTAAGAAAATATGCTTTCCCAATGTTGTATGACATTGGGAGGAGCTCAGTACAGTCTCTAACATCAAGCTTTCTGGGTCGTTTCTTTCTAAAACAGTTGTCTTCCAAGCCACCCCGAACCATTTATTTCAAACAATGAGCAGGGAAGATCAAAACCAGCAGCATGCAGGCGTGTAAAAATCAATTGTACTTATCGAAAGCCAATCAGCCTGGATATTAGATAACAAAGTTTGGAGCTGGATGAACACAGCAGGCCAAGCAGCATCTTAGGATCACCAAAGCTGATGTTTCAGGGCTAGGCCCTTCATCA
Source organism: Stegostoma tigrinum (assembly GCF_030684315.1). Classification (NCBI taxonomy): domain Eukaryota; kingdom Metazoa; phylum Chordata; class Chondrichthyes; order Orectolobiformes; family Stegostomatidae; genus Stegostoma; species Stegostoma tigrinum. Next base: position 88,545,345 of record NC_081361.1, on the reverse strand, counting down.
GAGCAGGGTCTAGACCCGAAATGTCAGCTTTTGTGCTCTGCTTGGCCTGCTGTGTTCATCCAGCTTCACACTTTGTTATCTCGGATTCTCCAGCATCTGCAGTTCCCATTATCTCTGATCACAGTTTTAGCCTGGATATCATGCTGCCTCCACACATTAATATATTTGGCACAGACAGGCTGGCAGAAGAGGGTAGGGAATTATTTTTATTCCAACTGGTTCAAATCAAGGAATGAAATTGGGGTAGCGGGGTGGGGGTGTGTACGTCCTTTAGCAGGTTGTGCCCTAGGTGCCTTCCTTCCTATTTGGCCATGACATTAACCCTGTCTGTTGGCTTCCAGAAGATTCTCCATCCAAAACTCAGGGCTTACTGATCTCTAGGAGGCTAGTTACAGTCCTAGGGGCAGTCATTCCTGAATTCTCATGTTGCTGGGAATGCTGGAGATGCTGCCCAATCAGCTGAGGGTGCCCATTTACAATAAATCAATCTTCTCAAGGAGGCAAGACTACACATGGTGAGCAATAGGACCCTGGGTAGCACTGAGGATCAGAGGGATCATGGTGTACACATAAACCAGTACCTGAAGGTATCAGGACAGGTGGGTAACGTGGTTAAGAAGGCATTTGTAAGGCATTTGCCTTTATTAGTAGAGGCATAGAGTTTAATAATAGGGAGGTTATGCTGGAACTGCAGAAAATGTTGGTTAGGCTACAGCTAGAATGCGAAGCTCTGGAAACCACATAATGGGAGGCATGTGATAGCACTGGAGAGAGCATAGAAGAGATTTATTAGAATGTTGCCTGGGATGGAGACTTCCAGTTATGAAGAGAGATTGGAGAGTCTGGGGCCGTTTTCCTCAGAGCAAAGGAGAATGAGAAGGAACATATAGTAGAGTTGATCTTTCTCCGCACCTTCTCTGCAGCTGTAACAATACATTCTGCATTCTGTTCTATTACCCTGATATGCTTAAGTAAGGTATGATTGGTCTAGTTAGCATGCAAAACAATACTTTTCTCTGCATCTTGGTTCGTGACAATAATAAATCAAATCAAATCAAATCAATTACGCAGAAGTTAAATGAGTTTAAATGAAGCTCAAGATCAGGGCTCAAAAGCCTTTCTCAAGAGTCATTCTCTTTTGAATGACTTAAATTAACCCTGCACTGAGTGCATTGATATATGGCAAGTTTAATATAGTGTAACATCCTGCCTTCACAGAAGGAAGTGTATAAAATAATGAGGGGCGTCAATAGAGTACACAGGAAGAAATTTTATCCCTTGTTAGAGAAATTAATGACCAGGGACATAGATTCAGGGGGAAAGGTTTAGTGGGAACATGAGGAAAATCCAGAAGGTAGAGGGAATCTGGAACTCACTGCCTGTAAGGCTGATAGAGGCAGAAGCCCTCATAACATTTAGACAGGCACTTGCTATGCCAAGACATATAAGGCTATGGGCCAAGTGCTGGAAAATGAGACTGGAATAGTTAGATGGTTATTTTTGATTGACATAGGAGCAATCGGCTAAAGAGCCTTCTTCTGTTTTGTAGATTTCACCGACTCTGAGGTTTGATCATGACAGGATGAAAGGTGTTGCTAAACGTGTCAGTATATCATTGTCTTTCAAGTGCCGGTTGAACCATTATGTGTATCCAAAATTTTCTGCGGGACACACAGACTGGACTTGCTTAATTCATATCAGATTCAAACCAAGGGCTTTGCCACTCCTGACCACAATAACATTCGCAATGAGTGCCTGATGATATTTACCCAGTGGACAGGTATAAACAACCTGATGAATATATTGGAACAGATTTACAAGTGTGGTTTCTGTTTGAGTAATCAGTAATACACAAGTATATTAAGATGGTGTTTTAAAATAATAATCCATTTTATCAAAGCTTAATTGTCCCAAGCAAGAACAGATTATTTAATGTCTGAGATAATAAAATGTGAGGCTGGATGAACACAGCAGGCCAAGCAGCATCTCAGGAGCACAAAAGCTGACGTTTCGGGCCTAGACTTTTGTGCTCCTGAGATGCTGCTGGGCCTGCTGTGTTCATCCAGCTTCACACTTTATTATCTTGGAATCTCCAGCATCTGCAGTTCCCATTATCTCTGATACTATTTAATGTCTGTATTTCTTTGGTAGCAGATTGGTTGTTATGGTAACACACCTGCAACCAATGTATTCCTCAAAATCTATTCTAAAGGGCTTGGAAAAGTTGGAATTCCTTGTAATTTTTAATAGCAATGCCAGCTCATTGCTGATGAGTGTTGAACAATGCCTGTACTTTAAAGTCTTAGCATAGTTTTCAAATCTCTCTATGGCGACGTCCATCAGATCGATAAAGCTACAAGAATTCTCCATTGCTCCAAGTATTGACCCCTTGTGCACCCCCTATTTCCTTTATCCTACTTTCAGTGGCTGTACCTTCAGCTGCCCGAGCCCTTAGCTCTGAAACTCCCTTGCCAAGCCACTCCATTTTTCTCTCCCCCTTTTAGACTGCATTGTTGGCTATTGGATCAGTGCCTCGTTCTTTGCTAAAGGGTCAATTCTTGAGATAACATTTACTTGTTTACATAAAAGCAGGAAATGCTGCAAGCATTCAACAGGTAAGGCAGTATCTGTGAAGGCAGGATGTTACACTATATTAAACTTGCCATATATAAATGCACTCAATGCAGGGTTAATTTAAGTCGTTCAAAAGAGAATGAGTCTTGAGAAAGGCTTTTGAGCCCTGATCTTGAGCTTCGTTTAAACTCAATTAACTTCTGCGTAATTGATTTGATTTGATTTGATTTATTATTGTCACGAACCAAGATGCAGAGAAAAGTATTGTTTTGCATGCTAACCAGACCAACCACACCTTACTTCAGCATATCAGGGTAATAGAACATTATGCAGAATGTATTGTTACAGCTGTAGAGAAGGTGTTGAGAAAGACCACCTCTAATATATGAGAGGTCTATTCATAAGTCTGATAACAGCAGGGAAGAAGCTGTTCTTAAATCTGTTGTGTTTTTAAACTTTTGTATCTTCTGCCCAATGGAAGAGGGTGGAAGAGATTATAACTGGGGTGGAAGGGGTCTTTGAATATGTTGGCTGCTTTTCTGAGGCAGTAGGAAGCATAGGCAGAGTCAATTAATGGAAGGCGGGTTTGTGTGATGAGCTGGGCTGTGTTTACAACTCCCTGTAATTTCTTGCTGTCTTGGGCAGAGCAGTTACCATACCAAGCCTTGATGCATTCAGATCGGATGCTTTCTATGGCATACCTATAAATTTGATGTGAGTCATTCTGGACGTGCCAAATTTCCTTAGCCTCCTGAAGAAGTAGAGGAGTTGGTGCGACTTCCTGACTGTAACATCGACGTTGGTTTACCAGGATAGCTACTCCTCGGAACCTGAAGCTCTCATTCTACCTCTACCTCAGCATCACTGATACAGAAGCTTCCTGAAGCTGATGACCAGCTCCTTCATTTTGCTGACTTGGTTACTCAGCACAACTCTTTTGTTGAGTCCTTCCAAACCTGCAGCCTCCACCACCTAGAAAGACAAAGGTACAAGGTACTTAGAACTGTCACCACTATTGCAAGGAAATAAGTCGGCTCTGCTTTAACACGATAGTTGCGTTCCTGCACAGCTTCGTGTTATAGAAAATCGTACTATAGGAATAATGGAGCCTATGGGAAAAGCAGGGTTGGGGGAGAGACCACAAAAAAACATTTAAAATTCACTGAAAAGCCTAACACAAAGGACAGCAGAATTTGAATAAATGTTTAATTCATACCCAAAATAAAATAAATGCAAATTAACACATTACCTTGAAAAACTGTTAAGACGACATGTTGGGGGAGGGAGTTTTGAGGTTGCTCTGTTGTTAATGCAGGAGCTGAGGGTCATCACCATTACCATCATCACCATCAGGTGCAGTTGTGGTTGCAGGGTTAGGGAAAGAAATAGTTAATCCAGAAGTGGATGGTAGTGGTTTATTGTCTTCTCTGACTGTTTCTTATGGGTTGGCTTAAAAAAAGACATCCAGTTTTTGCTGCGTTGCCCTTTGTCTTTCATGAAGCAGCTCTTCATAGGGTGCCAAACAAGATCTTATTGCACGAACTGCTACCCTGCTGCCTTCTGCATTGTAATCGTTGTCCTCTAAGAGCTGCAACTGCTTCTCAGTTTTGCTCCGGATAGAAGATAAAACAGAAGTGGAAAGCTCCGGTGGTGCTGCATCCTGGACTTCATCTTCTTCATCTCCAGCTTCCACTTGCCCCTCGGTGACAAGTTAGAACATAGAACATAGAACAGTACAGCACAGAACAGGCCCTTCAGCCCACGATGTTGTGCTGACCATTAATCCTCATGTATGCACCCTCAAATTTCTGTGACCATATGCATGTCCCGCAGTCTCTTAAATGTCCCCAATGACCTTGCTTCCACAACTGCTGCTGGCAACGCATTCCATGCTCTCACAACTCTCTGTGTAAAGAACCCGCCTCTGACATCCCCTCTATACTTTCCTCCAACCAGCTTAAAACTATGACCCCTCGTGCTAGCCATTTCTGCCCTGGGAAATAGTCTCTGGCTATCAACTCTATCTATGCCTCTCATTATCTTGTATACCTCAATAGGGTCCCCTCTCCTCCTCCTTTTCTCCAATGAAAAAAGTCCGAACTCAGTCAACCTCTCTTCATAAGATAAGCCCTCCAGTCCAGGCAGCGTCCTGGTAAACCTCCTCTGAACCCTCTCCAAAGCATCCACATCTTTCCTATAATAGGGCGACCAGAACTGGACGCAGTATTCCAAGTGCGGTCTAATCAAAGTTTTATAGAGCTGCAACAAGATCTCACGACTCTTAAACTCAATCCCCCTGTTATTGAAACCCAAAACACCATATGCTTTCTTAACAAGCCTGTCCACTTGGGTGGCCATTTTAAGGGATCCATGTATCTGCACACCAAGATCCCTCTGTTCCTCCACACTGCCAAGAATCCTATCCTTAATCCTGTACTCAGCTTTCAAATTCGACCTTCCAAAATGCATCACCTCGCATTTATCCAGGTTGAACTCCATCTGCCACCTCTCAGCCCATCTCTGCATCCTGTCAATGTCCCGCTGCAGCCTACAACAGCCCTCTATACTGTCAACGACACCTCCAACCTTCGTGTCGTCTGCAAACCTGCTGACCCATCCTTCAATCCCCTCACCCAAGTCATTAATAAAAATTACAAACAGTAGAGGCCCAAGGACAGAGCCCTGTGGAACACCACTCACCACTGACTTCCAGGCAGAATATTTTCCTTCTACTACCACTCGCTGTCTTCTGTTGGCCAGCTAATTCTGAATCCAGACAGCTAAGTTCCCCTCTATCCCATTCCTCCTGACCTTCTGAATGAGCCTACCATGGGGAACCTTATCAAATGCCTTGTTGAAGTCCATATACACCACATCCACAGCTCGACCCTCATCAACTATTCCAGTCACATCCTCGAAGAACTCGATAAGGTTTGTGAGGCATGACCTGCCCCTCACAAAGCCGTGTTGACTGCATTTAATCAAGCCATGCTCTTCCAGATGGTCATAAATCCTATCCCTCAGAATCCTTTCTAACACCTTGCTGACGACAGATGTGAGACTTACTGGTCTGTAATTGCTAGGGATTTCCCTATTTCCTTTCTTGAAGAGAGGAATTACATTTGCCTCTCTCCAGTCCTCAGGTACCACTCCAGTGGAGAGCGAGGATGCAAAGATCTTTGCAAGTGGCAAAGCAATTGCATTTCTCGTTTCCCAAAGCAGCCGAGGACAAATCTGGTCCGGACCTGGCGACTTGTCAATCTTAATGTTTGACAAAATTTTCAGCACATCAGCTTCCTCTATCTCTATCCATTCCAGCATGCACACCTGCTCTTCAAAGGTTTCATTCACTACAAAGTTTGTTTCTTTCGTAAAGACAGAAGCAAAAAGCTCCTCAGACTCCACACACAAGTTCCCTATGCTATCCCTGATTGGCCCTACTCTTTCTTTGACCATTCTCTTATTCCTCACATAAGTGTAAAATGCCTTTGTGTTCTCCCTAATCCGTTCTGCCAAGGCTTTCTTGTGCCCCCTCCTGGCTCTCCTCAGACCATTTTTGAGCTCCTTCCTCGCCTGCCTGTAATCCTCTGGAGCTGAGCTTGACCCTAGCTTCGTCCACCTTATGTAAGCTACCTTCTTCCTTATGATGAGAAGCTCCACCGCTCTCGTCATCCAAGGTTCCTTTATCTTACCCCTTCTTGCCTGTCTCTAGAGAGCTCTTCACAGTGGGACTCAAGCAGCTCTTCAACATCCTCACTCTCCACTTCTTCAAATCCAACTAGCTTTGCAAGATCAACATAATGTTCTTTGATACTTGGAAGCTCCTCTGATGGATCAGAGCCTTCAAAATATTGAAAAAGTCTGGGAGAAGCTTTCACCAAACTGCCTGCAAGCAGTCCTTACTGACAACTCCCCAGGCCTCTATGATTGCATTCTTGCTATCAATGCTCCTCCAGAATTGAATAACACTGTCCTTATCACCCTCAGTGGATGCATTCAGCCTCTTAAATGTGCCCCTTAAATAATAAGCTTTGAAAGCTGCTAATGGACCCTGGTCCATGGGTTGGTTGAGGGAGGTTGTGTTTGCGGGTAGAAACAGCACTCTGATGTTTTCAGAAAGCTCACCAATGGTGAGAGAATGGCTTGGCGAATTATCCAGGATGAGGAGAATCTTGGAATTCAATGTTTTCCCCCCCGCAATACTTTCTAAAAGCATCTTCCAAAACGCCAACAATAACGTCAGAAAAAAATTGCCCTGTCATCCACCCTTTTTCGTTTGACTTCAACTGGGTGCCTAGAGTAGACTTAAGGTGACCTTTCAAGGCTCACAGGTTGGCAGAGTGGTACATTACCACAGGATTAAGCTTTAAGTCTCCACTGGCATTGGCAACCAGCAGCACAGTCACATGATCCTTTGCTGTCTTAAAGCCTGGAGTGTGTACTTCATTCTCAGAAATGTAGGTTCTTGATAGCATTCAATTCCAGTATAAACCTGTCTTATTCAAATTAAAGATAATAAAATGTGAGGCTGGATGAACACAGCAGGCCAAGCAGCATCTCAGGAGCACAAAAGCTGACGTTTCGGGCCTAGACCCTTCATCAGATGGGGGTCTAGGCCCGAAACGTCAGCTTTTGTGCTCCTGAGATGCTGCTGGGCCTGCTGTGTTCATCTAGCCTCACATTTTATTATCTTGGATTCTCCAGCATCTGCAGTTCTCATTATCACTTATTCAAATTAAAAATTTGTTCAAAGTTGTAACCTTCTTTGTCAATTAATTTTTTTTACTATGAGTGAAAATGCCACCACGTGCTTCTCCTCTGCACTGGGACAGTGGTTCTTCATAGTGCCACTGCTAGCACTGAAGGTAGGCACATCTGCAGGGTTTTCATCTTTTTTGTTAGATCTTCAGAAATTGATGGGGCTTTCTCTTTAATGGTGATAAAGTTGGTCCCAGATCACTTTTTCTGTCCACACACTGTACCTTTCACAGAAAGCGCCTCATGAAAAAGTCTGCGAAATGATGAGAAGATGCCAGCGCAGAGACCCTCTCGGAGTTAACATTGCACACACTCAGGACAAAGCCCATGAAATGATCATGTGATGTTGATGCATCCTTCTCCCTGTACGATAGAATCAGTTCTAGTCAACAAAAAGTTTGCATTTTGGAAATAGCGTTCCCCTATTCATCAGTCACATTACAGCTAACTCACATTGCCGGAACATGCGCTACAGCAGAAGCGACTGTACACTATCCTGATGTCAAATTATATCATTGTTCCATTGTTATCATTGGGATAATCTCCTAAAACTACTTTCCTAACAGCACTAAAGGTTATTTCCACACCACAAGGACTGCAGCAGTTCAAGAAATCAGCTCACTACCACCGTCTTATGGTCAATTCGGAATAGAAAACTAATGGTGGCCCCAATAATGATGTTCACATCCTGAAAATGCTTAGAAATATTCTTATCTAATTAATTCTTAGGAACAATTACAGACTTGAAAATGATTTTCCCTCCTTCATCTTTGAACAAAGACACATCCCAAGGCAAAAAATGTTATTATGTATAAATACCAAATTTGTCGGGTTTGCTGAGTTTATGAAACTCAGAAGTTTAGAGTTTTGCAGAAGGAAATGGACTTTGCAAATAATAATGATAATGAGGTAGAGAAGTTGAATGATGTTATTGCTACATTACAATTTCACTTTTTATTACAATGTCTCATGGTTGATCAGAGGTGTGATTGAACAAGTGGAATTGTACGTGAGAATTTGCAAATTCTTATCAAAGGGTGCCAAATTGGGCAAAATACACTGACTAATTCCAAGTATTTGGAGAAGTTCAAATGAGGATGAAGATATTTCATTTAATTTCTAAAAGCCTTGTTCCCTTTTCTGAACCTGAACATATACTACGTGCCAAATCCCCAAACTCATTTACATTTAAAAGGCATCCGCCTGGGTACATGAAGAGGAAAGGTTCAGAGGGATATGGGCCAAATGCTGGCAAATAGGACTAGGTCAGATTGGGGTGTCTGGTTGGCTCAGATGAGTTGGACCGAAGGGTCTGTTTCTGTGCTCTGCGACTCTATGACACTTGACACACTATCCCTTGGGCTACTGTGTAAACATAGAAACACAGCTCCATACAATCAGAGATTATGGGAACTGTAGATGCTGGAGAATCTGAGATAACAAGGTGTGGAGCTGGATGAACACAGCAGGCCAAGCAGCATCTTAGGAGCACAAAAGCTGACATTTTGGGCCCAGACCCTTCATCAGAAAAGGATGGGGAGAGGGTGCTGAAATAAATAGGGAGAGAGGGGGAGGCGGATCAAAGGTGGCTAGACGAGAAGACAGAGGTGGGAGGAGGGGATAGATGAGAGGAAGAACAGGTTAGGGAGGCGGGGACGAGCTGGGCTGGTTTTAGAATGCAGTAGGGGGAGGGGAGATTTTGAAGCTTGTGAAATCCACATTGATACCATTGGGCTGCAGGGTTCCCAAGTGGAATATGAGTTGCTGTTTCTGTAACCTTCGGGTGGCATCATTGTGGCACTGCAGGAGGCCCAGGATAGACATGTCGTCTAAAGAATGGGAGGGGGAGTTGAAATGGTTCGCGACTGGGAGGAGCAGTTGTTTATTGTGAACCGAGCGTAGGTGTTCTGCAAAGCGGTCCCCAAGCCTCCGCTTGGTTTCCCCAATGTAGAGGAGGCTACAACGGGAACAGCAGATGCAATATACACATTGGCAGATGTGCAGGTGAGTATGTGCTTGATGTGGAAAGTCATCTTGGGGCCTGGGATGTGGGTGAGGGAGGAGGTGTGGGGCTAAGCGTAGCACTTCCTGCGGTTGCAGGGGAAGGTGCCGGGTGTGGTGGGGTTGGAGGGCAGTGTGGAGCGGACAAGGGAGTTGTGGATAGAGTGGTCTCTCTGGAAGGCTGACAAGGGTGGGATAGGAAAATGTCTTTGGTGGTGGGGTCGGATTACAGATGGCGGAAGTGTTGGAGGATGATGCGTTGTATCCAGAGGTTGGTGGAGTGGTATGTGAGGACAAGGGGGATTCTCTTATGGCGGTTATTGCGAGGACGGGGTGTGATGGATGAGTTATGGGAAATGCAGGAGACATGGTCGAGGGCGTTCTCAATGTCTTTCCACTTCAAGCAGATGTTCACCTGCACATCTGCCAATGTGGTATATTGCATCTGCTGTACCCGGTGTGGATTTCACAAGCTTCAAAATCTGCCCTCCCCCACTGCATTCCAAAACCAGCCCAGCTCGTCCCCGCCTCCCTAACCTGTTCTTCCTCTCACCTATCCCCTCCTCCCACCTCAAACCGCACCTCCATTCCCTACTTCCTAACCTAATCCCACCCCCTTGACCTGTCCGTCCTCCCCGAACTGACCTATTCTCTCCCTACCTCCCCACCTATACTCACCTCTACGGGCTCCATCCCCGCCCCTTTAACTTGTCTGTCTCCTCTCCACCTATCTTCTCCTCTATCCATCTTCAATCTGCCTCCCCCCTCTCCCTATTTATTTCAGAGCCCTCTCCCCATCCCCCTCTCTGATGAAGGGTCTGGGTCCAAAACGTCAGCTTTTGTGCTCCTAAGATGCTGCTTGGCCTGCTGTGTTCATCCAGCTTCACACTTTGTCATCTCCATACAATCTGCCCCATTTATCTAATGGAAAACTAAGGTGACATGGTGGTAATGTTGATCGGCTAGTAATCCAGAATGTCATGCTAATATGCTGGGGACATGGGTTTGCAATCCTACTGTGGTAGATGGTGAAATTCGAATTCAGCCAAAGTCTGGAATTTAAAAGAAATATCCTAATTATAACAATACAAGTCCATCCTGGAAGGAAATCTGCCATCCGTAAACATAAAAAAACAGGAATAGGCTATTTGGCCTTATGGCCCTGTTCTACCATTCAATATGATCTTGGCTGATCATCCAATTCAGTACCCAATTCCTACTTCTGCACCACACCCCCAATCCCCAGAGCAACGTGGTTGACTCTTAACTGCCCTCTGGGTAATTAGGGATGGGCAATAAATGCTGGCCTGGCCAACAACGTCCACACCCAATGATCGAATACAATAAAAGACCAGGAACGGAAAATAAACGGACATACTGACAATTTTCCTTTCTTTTCTCTGAATTTCTGCAAATATTTTATTAGTCATGAATTGTTTTAAAATGTAAGATTGTAGTCAATGCAAAAAACAGCAGCCAATTTGCCCTGGTTGACACGCTACAAACTACATTTAGCTAAATAGCCCATAAACTGGTTGTAGCGGTGATTACTCAGCACATTAATTGCCTGGGAGGGCAAAGCTTAAACATTGCTTAAAGCAAAGACAAAGTCATAGTGTCTGTACTCCTGGACTAAATGACCTGTGTTCAAATCCCATCTGCTACTTAAGTGTGCCAAAATGTACTTGCAATAGGCTACTTAGAAAAGTTGGCCTATAGTTAAAAAGCAAAGAGGCATGTAGTCAAGTCTTTTTGTCTTCCACTCATCTGAACAGGGCTGCAAGATCTCATTGAAATTTATAGAATAGTGAGAGGCTTGGATAGAGTGGACACGGTAAAGATGCTTCCATGAGTAGGACAGATTAGGACCTGAGAGCACAGCCTCAGAGTGAAGTGATGGCCCCTTTAGAGCTGAGATGAGAAGGAATTCCTTCAGCCAGAGGGTGGTGAATCATTGGAACTCATTACTGCAGAGGATTGTGGAGGCCAAGTCATTGAGATTACTTAAGACAGAGACAGATAGGTTCTTGGCTGGTGAGGGGATTAAAGGTTAGAGGGAGAAGACAGGAGAATGGGGTTGAGGAAAATATCAGCCTTGGTGGAATGATGGATTGAATGGCCTAATTCTGCTCTTGTATGTAATGGTCTTATAAGAAAGACAAAGAGATTTAAGGTTGTAATACCTGGAAAAGTACTTAGACATTTGTCTACCAATGTTTATACACTTGTCCCTTCTTGTGGAAATCTACAGAAAATTGTTCATTAACGTTACAGTGAGGGAGGGAATTCTCTCCTCAAAGAGGACAGGAGTCACCCAATACACAACCAAAGGAAGACATTCTGAAACAAGTTAACTTTATTGGCTTAAATGTTCTGCTACACACCCATCAATTGGAATAGAGTTGAAAAGCTATCCTTGCAGCTCAGTTTCGTCTGCACTCCATTTCCAGGATGGCGTTTGACCACTGGGCTTAGGGTTAGGGGACAAAGATGGAGCCGTGAAATGTTTACTCAGAAGTTGCCATGTGATAGCCCTTGGGAGTGGTGCAGTCACTGCAAGGGTAGTGAGGATATGCCTGGCCTGATATGCAACCCATATAGGGATGACTTTCCAGGCTTATGAGCCGAATCAAAGCTCATGGAGTAAACGGAGGAATGGACCATGGGTATACATTGGCCGAGTCAAAGGATCAGAGAATAATGGTGAATGGCCCTGTCTTAGACTGGAAGATGTTCGATAGTGGCATACCCCAGGGTCTGGTGTTAGAACCCTAAGTAAGGATAGAACTGCATTTCAGAGAAGGTTCACCTTGGAGGGCAGTGAGGTATTTTGAAGTAAGATTAGTCAGGTTCAGTCTGTATCCATTGGAGCTTAGAACAAAGAGAGGCGATATTCTCAAAACAAATAAGATCCTGAGGGGTCAAGGCAGGCTGGATGGTAAAAGTATATTTCCCTTGTGGGAGATACTTAGCGTCAAAGAGTCTTAGAGATGTATAGCACAAAAACAGAGCCTTCAGTCCAACCCGTCCATGCTGACCAGATATCCTAAGTTAATCTAGTCCCATTTGCCAGCTTTTAGCCCATATCCCTCTAAACCCTTCCTATTCATATACCGAACCAGATACCTTTTAAATGTTGTAATTGTATCAGCCTCCACCACTTTCTCTGGCAGCTCATTCCATTCACACACCACCCTCTGCATGAAAAAGTTGCCCCTTATGTCCCTTTTGAACCTTTCCTCTCTCACCTTAAGCCTCTGCCCTCTAGTGTTGGACTCCCCTACCTGGGAAAAAAGACCTTGTCTATTCACCTTGTCCACACCCCTCATGATTTTATAAACCTCTATGAGGTCACCCTTCAGCCTCTGACACTTCAGAGAAGATAGTCCCAGCCTGTTCATCCTCTCCTTGTAGCTCAAACCCTCCAACCCAGGTAACCTCATTTCTGTACCCTTTCAAGTTTAGCAACATCTTTCCTATAGGAGGGAAGCCAGAATTGCACACATTACTCCAATAGTGACCTAACCATCATCCTGCACAGCTGTAACACGACCTCCCAACTCCTATATTCAATGCATTATCAATAAAGGCAAGCATACCAAATGCCTTCTTCACCAACCTGTCCACCTGGGACTCCACATTCAAGGAACCATGAACATGTATCTCAAAATCTTTGTTTGTCAACAGAGCCCTACCATTAAGTGTATGAGTCCTGGTTTGCATTTCCAAAACGCAGCACTTCACATTTATCTAAATTAACCTCCATCTGCCACTCCTCGGCGCATTGGCCCATCTGATCAAGATCTTGTTGTAGTCTCAGATAATCTTCTCTTCTGTTCACTGCGCCACCAACTTTGGCATTGTCTGTAAACTTGAATCAGGTGATGCAGTTTAAAAATAGTGGGTTTATCATTTGACACTGCAATGAGGAAAAGTTTTTCTCTCAGATTGTTCTGAATTTTGAGGCTTTCTTCTATAATCTACAGATTGGTGGAGGCAAAGTGATTGAATAATCTTAGGACAGAGATAGAAAACATTTTGATGAGCAAGAGTGTCAAAGAGTTTTGGTGGGTTGATGAGAAACAGAATTTGAGGCTATAATCAGATCAGCCACATTTATTCTGGGAATTCAGATCCAATCCAAAAGAGCTAAATGACCCACTTCTATTTGTAATTGATATGTTTGCATGTTCCTGGCCTAGTCAGCATCAATGAGTACCTTATACTCCTTTCTCAAGTTCAGTCCTGGTTTAGAGGGCTCACTAACACAGCTCTTATTGGTTGATTTTTTAATTTTTCTTTTATTCTTTAGGCATCACTGGCCACTCCAGATTTTATTGCCCATGCCCTTCAGAAGGTGGTGGTAAACTGCTTTCTTAGGGTGGAGATAGACACACAAGGCCTTGGGAGGGAATTCCAGGATTTTGACCCAGCGATGCTGAAGGAACGGTGATATATTTCCAAGTCAGGATGGTGAGTGACTTGGAGGGGAACTTGGTGATGTTCCCATGTATCTGTTGCCCTTGTCCTCCTGGTTGGTAGATGTCAGTAGGAGGGAGGGCAGTAAATTTACTTGACTAATAATCCTAAGGCCTAGGGTAGTACTGCGAGGAGATGGGTTCAAATCCCACTGTGGCTGGTAACACTTAAATTCAATCAATACATTTGGAATTAAAAACTGGTTTCAGTCATGGTGACCATGCCAGCTATCATTCATTATTGTAAACCCAATCTAGTTCACTAATGTCCAACAGGGGAACAAACTGCTATCTCATCTGCCCTGGTCTTTATTCGAGAACCACAGAAAGAATTTTCTGCTGTCTTCTAAAGTTCCCTACCAAGCTGTCCAGTTCAAGGGAAATCTGTATTAGACAACAGGTGGCTGGCCTTGTCAGTGCTGCCCAACTTCCAAGAAAAAGTTAAAAAGTTGGTATTTTGAAAGGAGCTGAGATGGATTTCTGCATGTTGGTACACATTATGCCAGTGCAGTGTTGGTGGTGTGTGTGATGTCAATGAGGCAGACTTCTTCCTCCTGGGCACCATTGAGCTTCTTGAGTGTTGTCGGACCTGTGCCTTTCCAGCCAAGTGGCGACTATTCCATCCCACCCCGGCTTATGCCTTGTTGATGGTGGACAGGCTTTGGAGTTACTCCTTGGATTTATTTTGGCGGCTGCAGTATTTACACAGCTGATCCAGTTGCATTTCTGGTCAATGGGACCTCAAAGCGTGCCTCCAAAGTCACACACCGTGAAGACCCGTTGACGTATTATTGGCAGGGTCTGCTGTAGGGACTTGGCAGGGTTAGGTGAGAATAGGTTGGGGGTCGATTTGTGAAGGGTTGTGTGGAGGTGTTGGGGAAGTCTATTCTCCTCTATTGAAGTCCCTAGGTAGTAATTACCCGGGTTCAATCTTGGTGCTGGATTTGTCACGAATCACTTACCTTCCTCCTGCGCACCGTCTGCGTGTTCGGGCAATGTCAGATTACTTCCTGCTTTCTCTTTGTCGTTCTCATCCACCCTTTTCCAAGAGCAGAAACGCGCAGGGCCCATTTATTCTGGAGTCTGTTGCCAATGTATATTGCACCACCACATCTGTCACGATGCCTGAAATGAGTCTCCAGTAAACTGGCTGTCTCCTCACTGACAATTCATGTCATTCCAAGGGCTTTCTTCTATCTCCGGTACCCTGCTGAGTGTCAGTGTCGTAAGAGGTGGCATCAGCCAGGCCTGCAGAGATTAGCCTGAGTAAACAACCCACCTGATCCAGTATTTTGTCTCAATCATCCGGGGATGAGTCCTGGCAGCATCCTGGGGAGTAGGCACTGATATGAAATATATTATGTGATTGGCATCGTGCACTAGCTGCACATTAATTGAATGGAACCCTTCTGGTTTATAAAATTGAGAGTAATTATCATACATGGCTCTCTGTGGCACATGGATACAATGGATGGCACCCTGTACAAAAGCCGACTGCTCGCTCTCTTTTCATGGTAGGGGCCATTGGGAATGCAATACGTTGTACGAGCTGTTCAAAAATAGTACCAATTACTTTCCCCCCAATTCCTGACCATAACCACCATCAACATGTGCACTGTAAATTGACTGGCATCCTTCTCTTGGTCTGTGAAGCCAGCACTGGTGAGGTAGGTGGCCCAAGCCAGATTGTCTTCAGGAGAGCTGCTTCTGGGAGGGGTGGCTTTCAAATGGGTTGGGGGCAGCGGCAGGTGTGGGCAATGGCGGCTCATGCTGCCGAATGCAGTATGTTCTGAGGATCCCATGTCTGATATTCCCAGGTGTGAACGTGCACTGGGAGCACTTCATCATGATTATCCCACTAAGTGGCATCATTTGGATAGGAGCGTGTGGTGGGAATGGAGCTAAGGGCACACTGCTAACTCAGCGACTGACATGGCAAAGGCAGCCGAACATAGAAAGGGAATAAACTTGTCATGTGTTGTGCACATCTTCTGCCTCATTAAAGCTCATTGTTGAGGATGTGGCAGGGAAGCGTTCATTTGCAAACTCAGCTATCAACTCAAGTTTGATACTCAGATATATTTCTGTGATGAATGACTAGAAGATTGTTGTCTTTGAAGCACAGCTTGAGTTTCCACACACAGATGAGACCATAAGACCATAAAACATAGGAGCAGAAATTAGGCCATTTGGCCCATTGAGTCTGTTCTGCCATTCAATCATGGCTGATAAGTTCCTCAACTCCCATTCTCCCGCTTTCTCCCCATAACCTATGATGACTACTGAATTAGCTTAAGCTGTGTATTAATACGACTTCAATTGAGCCCAGATTACAAGTTGCTGTAGATACAGAAAAAAAACCCCAACATTTGGGAATGATATTTAAGAATTGAACACTTTTCAAGTCTCAAGGTGCAACATGTGAAATGAGAGAGTAATTTACTTCACATTGGGTGACGATAAAAATGATTAATCCTTGTTTTTAATTATCCGCAAACACACTGGGGCCTAGGCTTCTTAAACTCTTCATAGACCCACTATGGGGCCTGTGACAGATCTCAAAGATTCCAGACTCTGATTTCTTCATCTTCAGAGCTCTCTAACCTAACGCTGAATCCTCCAGGTCAAGGCTGTCCAATTGAAGTTGCCGCTGTATACCACCACTCCACACCCAATAAAATCTCCCCTCTGCAGCCCCTCTGAGGTGAGCTTCTCCACATGAAGGGTGAGGAGCTGAATATCAGACAGTCCACCACTCAGCTTGGAGTCTTTCTGCCCTACTGCATGCTGCTTTGCTCATGGAATGAGATAGGAGCACACATTAAGGGAGATGGAAGTGGAGGCACTGCTGTTATTTTTGATAAAGGTGGTGAGCTGTTCCGAGTAGGCAGTGCAAACGACTTGCTAAGTTTCTGGTGTCAGGGGCTGGGGTAGATGAAAGTGAGGGAGGGAAGATGTCGTAGATAATTCTGAAAGTGGCAGTGCAGGAATCCTGGTGGGAGGTGGGGACAGTTACAGAGATAGAGTGAGTGTGAGGTAACAGAGAGAAGATGGCATCACTTAAACGGATGGAGCAGACAACATTGACCTTCTTCCTACAGCACTGGGCTTTACTCCAGATAGCTTTAACCCAGGCAGTAACCTCAGACCAGGTGGGCATGGTGGCATCGTGGCTTCCACTGCCAGTCCTGGGAAATGAGGATGTCCCACAGCTGCACCACCCCATTCAGCAGGACCACTGTGTCAAGTCTGGGGCCAATATCAGAAACAGTGCAGGGCAGCTCCAAACTGATGGAGCTTGCCTGGGTGTACATGTGGCTTTTAAAGATGGCTGAGGAGCAAGGGATGCAGGAATTTCTGCCGAGTGGCAAGTTGTTCTAGGACTGGCGCGTGGCCAAATGGGGTCACAATCAGAAACACTGCTGGGCCTGGATAGATATTTAATGTGGATGTGTGAGGTGATTCTTTTTAAGGCTTCAAGACAAAATTGCCAAAAAATAAACACCTTGATGCAGGTATTCACTATTTTAATTCTCTCTGTACTTTTCCATGTTTCTTGCCATTACGTACCCTACACCAGGCAGGGGAGAATTCTGCCTTATATTTCAAAAGTTTATCATCGACTGTAAAACATTTTGTAACTTTTTGAGGGTATGAAATCTACTGTATAAACATAGGTTCTTCCTTTATTTTCATTTCATCTTGCTGAATTGTGCTTTTTATTCCAGTCGGCTACACTTAGTTTTGACATTTCATTGTACAGTACATTTCTGTTCTTACACAGAAATAAACCACATGGGGGTCATCTCTTCCATTGTTCACATAGTTTCACAGCAGCTATTTGCCCCAGTTGAGTTTGCAGAAATTAATCCATCAATGCTTTACCCTTTTGGTCTAAAATCATGCTGCTGTAGAAAGTCTTTCTGGAAAATGTCACAAAGATGTTCTACAATCTGACCATGTAATTATTCCAGTGTGCCTTGGCATATTTAAAGCCTCCAAATTATCACTTGATTGAACTAGTATATCTCTCCAATCTTTCCCTCTGACAACCTGTAATACATCAAGAATTGTTCGGTTTTCCTTTCTATTTCTTAAGCATATGGTTCCTGTGTTAACGTGTTCTCTGAGAAACATTCTCCATTCAGCACCCATTTCAACTCCCCCTCCCTCTCTCCCTCCAACATGTCTGTCGTCAGCCTCCTCCACTCTTGCAGTGACTTGCAATGCAAATTTGAGAAACACCGCCTTCTCTACTGCCTGGGCATCCTACAGCCTTGAGGACTCAACATTGAGCTCTCCAATTTCAAATAACCTTCCCACTCATCCCCCGGCTCCCTTTCCAGCCCCACCTCCTGCCTTCCATTCCACCTTCTGACCCTCCCTTCCAGCCACCCATTGGATTCATCCCTCCCATCGACCAACCAGATTGTACCTTCTATCAGTGTCCATCCATCACCACCATTCTGCCTCCATCTCCCCCACCTTTATCTACAGCTTCTCCCACCCCCACATCCAGTCCTGAAGAAGGGTAATACCCACAACGGTGAATGCTCCTTACCTCCAAATGTTGCGTGGCTTGCTGAGTTCTTCCCGCCTCCTGTTTGTCTCTTTACACAGTGATTGAATCTTTTACAAGTAGTCCCAATCACTCCTTTATTTAAGGTGAGATATTCATTTGAGATCAATTTCCTTTCTCAGTTAGGAGCGAAACATCCCATAGCCCTCATCAAATAGGAGTGACGGAGTCCTTCCCAATGACAAGGCTAATATTTATTCCTTGATCAACATTACTCCATTAAGTTGTCTGGTCCTGATCATAATGCTTTTTGTGCAACCTTGCTGTGCATAAATTAGCTCCAACATTTCTGACATCTCAGTAGTCACTACACTTCAAAAGTGCTACAGATATGAAATACTGCTGAATTCAGAATGGAAAACGCTAGAAACACTTGGCAGGTTATGTAGCATCTATCAAGAAGGATGGGACTAGCTATGATCCTGTGGTATGCTCTGAGTAGTTGGACTGCTTCGTATCACTTGTCCTTTGGAAAGAAAAGCAAGGAAGTGGTCAGCATGTAGTTTCCTCGAAACCCTATGGGGGAAAAGGGGAGGGTGGATCCTGTCGCATGATTCCCAGAGCAGGCTGTCAGATTCATTTGGCAGAAAGCCTCGTCACCAGAGCTTTCCAACAAGCATAAATACACCACTTGGCATGTGGTGAGAACAACTCTACCTGTCAGATCCTTCACGTACTCCCTGACTCGCTCACCTCAACACGCTGTCCTCGAAGGGGCTGTGGGTCGTTTAAGACTGTCCAGAACGTGCCTTTGCAAAGGAAGTCTGGAGACAGGTGCAGTGGCCCTTTTGTTGAGGTTTGTCCCGAGCAGCATCATGATGCAGGACTCTGTGCTGTAAGGTCTGTTTCCCCGGACACACTGAGACAAACCATCAACTGGAGGACCATCAACTCAGTGAAAGGCACGCTTTGGTCTGCCCAAAATGTGATGGCCTTCCAGAGCATAGAGTTGACCCTGAGTGAGTGTTGCTGACTGGCACATTCCAAGGTACAGGATCACCTGCTGAGGGACACAATAAAGCTTGGGGCAGCTGCTGCCAAGATGAAGGGGGGAAAGACCATCATCTACGGTCTTTTGGCCAAAGTATAATGAGGGTCTGTTCAGTTATCGGACCCTCCCAGCGCCTCAAATATCTGTACATTGTACCTTGCATTACTAAGATTGGTCTTGGGTTTGTTGGAACTGTCAGGAGAGTCAAACTCTAAAGTTTGTTTGTTCTCACTATACTAAGACCGTACAGAACCAAACTGCTGTAGTGACTATGTATGTATATCAAGTTTTTTTTAACAAATAAAGCATATTTTTGAAATTAAAAAAAATGTCAAGGGAAGTTTCCTCTCTCCACAGGTGCTGGTGAATCTGTTTTATTTTTCATTTCTTCTTCCAAAAATGCTTAATTGCCTGTAAAACATTTTGGGATCTTGGAGATTGCAAAAGGTGATATATAAATGCAAGTCTATCTGTCCTTCGATTTCTTTCAAAAATATTGCTGAAAATAGAGGGACATTGCCAAAATCTGTTGCCAAGGCATTGCCATGGAAAAAAACAACAGGAAAGGAAATGCCTCAGGGCGACGGTTTTGACAATCAATGTACTAACAAACAGCACTCTATGGCCCTGTTGGATAAATTGTTTCTCCTTTTGAGATTTAGAGTTCCTGCATTTGCCCTGATAGGTCCAAGATGCTTCAGCAACATTTTTCTCTGTTTGGCAAGATTCAAATTCTATCCTCTCAATACTATTTTGAAAATGCTGTAACCGGAAATATTAATATTACCCTAAGAAAGAGCCATGATCAAGTACAAAGATCTGTAAAAAGTTACAAGCAAATAGTACAAGAGAACAGAACAAAGAACAATACAGCACAAGGACAGGCCCTTCAGCCCTCCAAGCCTGCATCGACACACTTTGCCCTTCCACACTAAAACTGCCTTCACTTACAGGATCCGTTACCCTCTATTCCCTTCCTGTTCATGTATTTGTCCAGGTGTTTCTTAAATGCTGTTATTGTGCCTACTTCCACCACCTCCTCAGGCACCACGTTCCAGGCGCTCACTACCCTTTGTATGAAAACATGCTGCACACATTTCTTTTACACATCACCTCCCCCCCCCACCAAATGTAAGGGTATAAGCACAAATATTTCCTCACGGCAAAAGGCATCGAAAACACAGCTAAGAAAAGTTAAATTTGAGGCAGCTATTAGGCCAGGAAAAAGTGGATTAGCGATATTTATGGAGAAGCTTTTCACAGATATGTGAAGAGTCACAGAACTGTCAAAGGCTAAATTATCAGAATGAATAATACCCAATGCTGCAAAAGACACATTTGCTATGATAGCAATATTAATTGTGCAGTATATAATAGACTTCACTTTTGACAATAGTATTCAATATTTAGATTTTAATAGCGATGTTAATAATACATAATATATGATGATAAATGTAATAATAATTTACATATAATATAATAAAAGTAAAATTTGATAACATTAGTTCCAGAATTCAGAATCTTATAAGAGATGGACCAACTGGTCCAGATACTATTCACTTGGAGAGATGAAACATAGCTGGGTTTGGGTTAGGGTTAGGGTTGGGGTTAGCCCTTTGATCATATTTTTAACAATTGATGTGTCTGGAAGGAAGCTAATGCAGTCCCATCTTTTAAGACTGTGACAACATTCAATCAATGCACACCAGTCCTGCATCCTCTCAAGGTAATCTTGCAGGTTGAGTTAGTAGTCACGAAGGCAAATGCAACTTTGGCATTTATTCTGAGAGGACTTGAATATAAATGTAGGGATGCATTTCTGAGGCTCTATAAGTCAGGCCACATTTGGAGAATTGTGCACAGTTTTGGGGCCCATACCTCAGGAAAGATGTACTGGCTCTGGAGCAGTTTCAGATGAGGGTCACGAGAATGGTCCCTGGAATGAAAAGTTTAACATATGAGGAAAGTTTGAGGACTCTGGGTATATACTCAATGGAGTTTAGAAGGATGAGTGTGGATCCAATTGAAACTTACAGAATACTGAATGGCCTAGAGAGAGTGGATGTTGGGAAGATGTTTCCATTGGTAGGAGAGACGAGGACCAGAAAGCACAGAGTTAGAGTAAAGGGAAGACCTGTTAGAACGGAGATAAGGAGAAATTCCTTCAGCCAGAGAGTGGTGAATCTATGAAATTCACTGCTACAGAAGGCTGTGGAGGCCAGGTCATTGAGCATGTTTAAGATGGAGATAGATAGGTTCTTGATTGTCATGGGGATTGAGGGTCATGGGCAGAAAGCAGGAGAATGGGGTTGAGAAGGTTATCAGCCATGATTGAATGGCAATACAAACTCGATGGGCTGAATGACCTAATTTCTGCTCCTATGCCTTATGGTCTTATGGATAGAGAGTGAGAGTGAGGAATCTGATTTTGGTGAGTAGTGCGTTATGTTGGATAAGTGCTTCCTAGTTTATTGTTTGGAGTATATAAAGTTCACACTGGCCCCGTGGAATGCTCCTCCTGCAACATGTAGACGCTCAGGGGCACAGTCTCCATGGTGACTCCGTATGCAGGAAGTGTTCAGTTGCAGCTCTTGATCAACCAAATGGAGAGCCTGGAGCTGTGGATGGACTCACTATTAAGCATCCGTTCGGCTGAGAATATCATGGATAGAACGTTTAGTGAGCAGGTCACATCACCCATAACGGCTACACAGGCGAAGAAAATTTGGGTAACCACCAGAAAGGCAAGTGAATGTGGGCAGGCAGTGCAGGAGACCCCTTGTGGCCATTTCCACCATCAGGTAGACTGTTTTGGATACTGTCAAGGGGGGCTTGTGGGGTAGGTCTGTCTTGGACAGCTCAAGAGCTCATCTAGCAGGCCATAAGGATGGAACTCATGAATAAGAAAAGTGCAGTCACTTTGATGGAGTTACACTACATGTCTCCCAACAGCCAGCATGAGATTGAGGTGGATCATGGAAATATATAAAAACAGCAACATTGATGTCATGGGTGATTTTAACTTCCCCAGTATTGACTGGGAATACCATAGTGCCAGGAGTTTAAATAAAACAGAGTTTGTTAGGTGCATCCAGGAGAGTTTCTTGAAAGAATATGTAGACAATTTAACTAGGAAAGGGATAGCAAGAACTGCAGATGCTTGTGTCAGAGATAACATAGCACGGAGGTGGAAGAACACAGCAGGCCAGGCAGCATCAGAGGAACAGGAAAGTTAATGTTTCAGTTTGGGATGCTTCTTCAGAAAGGGTCCTGACCCAAACCGTCAACTTTGTTACTCCACTGATGCTGCCTGGCCGACTGTGTTCTTCCAGCTCACTACTATGTTATTGAGGGAAGGGGCTGTACTAGACCTTATTACTGGGGAAATGCACCTGGTCAGATGATCAAAGCTTCAGTAGGACATCATTTTGGGAACAGTGATCATAATTCTGTATGTGTTAAAATTGTTATGGATGAGGATAAGACTGATCTTCAGGTGATAATACTAAACTGGGGGAAGCCTAATTATAACACTTCTAGACAGGAAATTAGTTTGGGGGCAGCTGTTTCAGGATAAATCCACATCTGACATGTAGGAGTCTTTTAAAGGTCAATTGATCAGGGCTTAGCGGAATTGTGCTCTTGTGAGGATGAAAGATAATTTGGTAAGATTCAGGAACTCTGGATGGCAAGAAAAATTGAGGTTTGTATGAGGTTTAGGAAACTGAAATCAAACAAGGCCCTTGAGGAGTACAAAGGAGGCAAAAAAGAACTTAAACACAGAATTAGGAAGGGAACAAAGGGCCATGGAATGCCATTGACAAGTAGGATTAAGGAGAATTCCAAGGCATTTTACAGATATGTTAAGAGTAACAGGGTAACTAAGGGAAAGGTAGGTCCATCCAAGGAGAAAGGAGGGAATATATGCATGGAGCTAGAGGAAGTGATGAAGTCATTAGTAAGTAATTCACATTGGCATGGACATGGATGACAGTAGGATTGGGGAGAGGTATGTTAACATTCTCGAGCATGTCGATATTAAAATGGAGGAAGTGTTGGATGTTTCAGAAAAATCCCATCAGGGCCTGATTGGATCTACTCCAGGATACTGAAGGATGCTGGGGTCTTAAAAGAGATCTTTAGCCCCAGGCAAGGTCCCAGGATACTGGAGAATAGCCACGGTCATTTATTTGTTTAAGAAGGGCAACAGGTATAATCCAGAAAATTATTGGCCAGTGAGCCTTACTTCACTGGTAGGGAAATTATTGAAGTAGATACTTTGAGAGGAGTTATCTGCATTTGGAGAAGAATGGACTTATTCCAGCTAGTCAGCATGGCTTTGTATGGAGCCAGTCTTGTCTCACAAATGCAATTGAGTTTTTTTGAGAAAGTGTCAGAAATGATTGATCAAGGTAGGCAATGGGTGTTGTCTGTATGGATGTTACTAAAGTATTTGACCAGGTCTCTTATGGTTGGCTAGACCTGAAGATTAAGTCACGTGGAATACAGTGAGTTTATAAGTTGTGTTTGAAATTGGGTCTGTCATAGAAGACAGAGGGACACAGTTGTGGAGGGGAATTTTTCTGACTGGAAGTCTGTGACCAGTGGTGTTCCACAATGATTGGTGCTGGGACATCTGTTGCTTGTAATACATATAAATGATTTGGATGTAAATATAGGTGGTCTGATTATTACGGTTGCAGAAGACATTAAACTGGTTGATAATAAAGTGTGAAGCTGGATGAACACAGCAGGCCAAGCAGCATCTCAGGAGCACAAAAGCTGACGTTTCGGGCCTAGACACTTCATCTAGGCCTGAAACGTCAGCTTTGTGCTCCTGAGATGTTGCTTGGCCTGCTGTGTTCATCCAGCTTCACACTTTATTATCTTGGATTCTCCAGCATCTGCAGTTCCCATTATCTCATTAAACTGGTTGAGCTGTGGATAGTGAAGAAGGTTGACAAAAGACACAGCAGGATATAGATCCATTGGAAACCCAGGCAGGGAAATGGCAGATGGAGTTTAATCTGGGCAAGTATGAGCTGATGCATTTTGGGAGGTCAAAAGCAAGAGGTGGTATGCCATAAATGGAAGGACCCTTGGGGCCACTAATGTACCGATGGATTTTGAGGTGTAGGTCAATATCTTCCTGGCTTAGAAAGGGTGGACGCTAGGAAGTTGTTTCCATTAGGCGGGGAGACTAGGACCCGTGGGCACAGCCTTAGAATTAGAGGGGGTAAATTTAAAATGCAAATGAGGAGACATTTCTTTAGCCAGAGAGTGGTGGGCCTGTGGAATTCATTGCCACAGAGTGCAGTGGAGGCTGGAATGTTAGATGTCTTCAAGGCAGAGATTGATAAATTCTTGATCTCACAAGGAATCAAGGGCTACGGGGAGAATGCAGGGAAGTGGTGTTGAAATGCCCATCAGCCATGATTTAAATGGCGGAGTGGACTCGATGGGCTGAATGGCCTTACTTCCACTCCCATGTCTTATGGTCTTATGGTCTTATGGAAAGTGGCAACACAAGTGGATAAGGTGGTAAAGAAGGAGCATGCTTTCATCATTTGGGGTATTGAGTAATTAAGTACAATTTCAGGAAGCTGCAAAATCTTTACCACCCTTTCCTCACTTGTTCTTCAGCAGTTGTTGTACCTTTAGGTGTTTTTGCACCAGTGCACCACATGCGATAACATGCAAAGCAGACTCGTTTCTCTAAATCACTTTTAGATTAAGATGTGCAATAATAGATGAATTCTTTCCGTACAACCAGAACTCTATCTTGATTAATCTACCACAGTGGACTCTTCGCAGCCTGTATCATTTCTACTTCGGTGAACTGATGGTGGAAAAGCTTTTTTTCATGGTTTATTTAGCAGAAAGTCATTTTGATTAGCAAGATGAGTAATACTTTGCAGCTGTTTGCAATTACTCACATCTGTTCTGTCAGAGGCTCCAATTATTCGACACTTCATTGATAGAACGAAGAGTGCTAAAAGATCTAGCGTATGAATGTAATCTTCGACAGGTCACACCTCAATATCAGAATATGAAATAACCAAGCTCTCGCTGAAATTGGGGAAGTTGTTTATGATGGGATGATCCCTCTGCTAAAGTCCGCAACTGTAAAAATTGCTAGATCATGAAGTGGACACGATTTGAGGATGGAGTGAAGAGAACAGGTGTAATGCCATAAATAGCAACAATCTGGAACACTGACTTATCAAAGCGTGTTTAGCCAGGCCTAGTAGGGTGTAAGCACCCAGCTTTCATTGCTGCAGGAAAATAAATTGTTTTCGATAGTTCTGTAAAAGCAAGAAGACGTTTGCTTGCTTTATTCCCAAATATCTCATTCGCTTAATCAATTAATTTAAATCTCACGTCACAAAAGCAGCTGTTTTAAAAGCCTGCTCAGATGTTTTGCCATGCCTACATTGATCCTTTTCCAGTAAAAATATCTATAACGGTATGGATGTGGACCTGAAAAGTTACTTATGCATTGATTGAGTCTGATCCTTGGAGTGAGCAGGTGGTTTTTGCAAAGTGCCAGAACTACCTAGTGCTGTGGATACCATGTGGTCAAAAATGTTTCGACAGGCAGTTCATGGTTGGTGACACACTTGTCAAATAGAGGTGGCTGCCCTTCAAAACACTACCTCGATCCCGTGAAAACTCCTTTAACTTTGAGCTAGAATGCACATGCTATTTTTTTAAGTCCCTGTGCTGACCCAATTGGAAGGCTGGTGTTGAAAAGCAGACAATTCACATTGACAATCAGTAAAACAAAACTCATTTGGAAAGTCATGAGATTTGTATCTTTCAAATTAATTTTTAAAAATCAACTTGATTTGAGTGCTTGAGCTGCATTTTCTCAAGAGTAATATATTTTCATGCTCTTTTACAAAACCCTTTACATTATTTAAACGAACAATCAGGTGTAAGATTTTACATCCATCTGTACGTTGGTATGCAATTGTAGACACACGCAAAACATTTCTGAGAAACTCGTCAGTATAAATAAAATTCCCTCAATTCTTGTGACATTAAGAAGTGCAACTTGTGCCTGCTTTATAATACACTCGTAAAACTGCAATATTTTATTGCCTCGATTTTGTCTACTTCCACTGTTTATTTAATATTTTCTTATTGCTCATCTAATTTTATACAAATGAAGGAAAAAAGATTACTTTAAATCATGTCGGAAAGACAGCAGTTAGATGTCCTAGAAATAAGCTAATTGGAAAAAGAAGCAGAGGAGAGAGAATTCTTTAGTTGTGAGGTATTATGATCTACAATTCAGGAGTAACTTTCAACACATAATTGGTCGCAAGTACTTGAAGGAGATAGTTCCAGGTAATGCAAGTAAGGCAGAGTCACAAAGTCATACAGCGGGGAAACAAGCACTTCGGTCCAACCAGTCCATGCCGATCGTAATTGCAAGCTAAACTAGTCCCACCTGCCTGCCCTCAGCCCACATGTCTCCACACCTTCATGCACTTATCTAAGTATCTTTTAAATGTTGTAATTGTACCCACATCTGCCACTTGCTCAGGAAGTTCAATCCACATGCAAACCACTCTTTGTGTAAAAAATTTGCTCCTCATATCTTCTTTAAATCTTTCTCCTGTCACCTTAAAGAAATGCCCCGACTCCTGTAATCCTCCATCACAGGGAAAAGACAACTATCATTAACTCTATCCAAATCCGTTATTATTTTATAAACCTCTGTCAGGTGACCTTTCAACCTCCGATGCTTCAGTGGACAAAGTCCCAGCCTATCAAGCCTTCCTTTATATATCAAACCTTCCATACCCGGTAACATCCTGGTAAATCTCTTTTGAACCCTCTCCCGCTTAATAATACCCTTTCTATAACTGGGCGACAAGAACTG
Source organism: Stegostoma tigrinum (assembly GCF_030684315.1). NCBI lineage: Eukaryota > Metazoa > Chordata > Chondrichthyes > Orectolobiformes > Stegostomatidae > Stegostoma > Stegostoma tigrinum. The sequence goes on along the minus strand of NC_081361.1, from coordinate 88,518,073 downwards.
GACACAGTATTCCAGAAAAGGCATCCCCAAAGTCCAGGGGAATCAAATTAACTGCTTTAAAGAGTGGCCACAGGTATGATGGGCAGAATAAATCCCTTAAAATTAGTATCATTGTATGATGCAATCTTAATATGATTGTGTGGAATCGTAGGGCAGACCTGACAGCCTGAATGGCCTACATTTGTTGCTAATATAGCTGAGACAGAGATGCTAATAGCTTTGAGAAAATAATTCCTTCAATAATTTACAATGTAAACAGGAACATTTAAAAGATTTTTGCACCAAATGTTTCTCTTTCCTTAATGAGAGGTGTGATATCTGGATAAATCTGCCAACGTTGCCTGGCCTGGTCTACATGTCACTCCAGACCTAAAGCAATGTGGTTGTTTCTTAATTGCTGTCTGAAATGGCAGAGCAAGCTATTCAGCTCAAGGACAGTTGCGAATGGGCATTTCCTGGATTTGTCAGTGACAGCCACACATTGTGAAAGAATAAATTAAAGAAATATCACCTGGGCGTTGCTTTTATGTATGGGACTTACTGACATCAGGGAGCTGCACAATTCACCTTGGCTAGTATTCCCATCTCTTAAGGCAAAAGTCTTGGGAATCATGTTCCATTCCAGAGGCTTGAGGCTGACACTCCATGGTGCAGTATTGAGGGAACAATGCACTTGAGAACACGCCCTCTTTTGGTTGAGTTGTTAAACCAAGGTCCTGAGATGTTCTCTTGGTCAATGGAAAAGATCCCATTAAATGATTCTGAAGAGGATCCAAGGAGTTTTAGCTAATCCCAACCAATATTCATTCCTCAACAATATTACTGAAAATCTAATTATTGATGCACAGACCTTGAAATTTAGTTACATAAATTCATAGCATCCCTGGAGTGTGAAAGCAGGCCATTCAGCCTATCGAATCCACACTCACCGCCCGAAGAGCTTCCCACCCTAACCCACCCTATCTGTGTATTTCCCATGGCTAATCCACCTAGAATATACATCTTTGGGAGGAAACTGGATCTCCCGGAGGAATCCCACGGAGACACGTGGATAATGTGCAAACTCCACGCAGACAATTGCCTGAGGGTGGGATCAAACCAAATCCCTGGTGCTGTGAGGCAGCAGAGTTAACCACAGTGCCACTTTGACATTTCTTGCATTTGAAGTGACGACTTTTCAAAAGTAATTTGATTCTATAGAGTATTCCAGGATGCCTTGAATTCATAAATGGCGCTGTACTTTCCTTTTTTACAACTCCATTGTTGAGCACAGCTTCAAGTGTTAGCTCAGACTCCTAATTGTCAGTTACATCAGGCTGCCTGCCAGTTTTGCGTGCAATTAACTTTCTCAGCTCTCGTGCTTGAGTTGCTCAGAGATGGGATCAATAAATGTATTTTTCACTTTAAAAACTCAAAGCCATACTCAAGCCAACAAGTTGATCACTTCTATCACATTAGATCATTTCTATCACATTATTAAAGAATTGAGCAGTGGGCCTTTTTAATCAGTTAATGTGCATGATCCCATGAAACTACTGGGCTTGTTTATAGTCTAAAGTGTCCCAGTTTGCGTTGCACCATGGCTTTTTGAGAAATTGATTTTTTGTTATAAAAGAGAAAAGTGAAGCTGTTGGATCACCAAGCAGGCTCCTTCATGTCCTCCTGGCAATTCAGTGGAGACCTTTAGGGGAGAATGGCTAATGCTTTTATCTGGTCTCACCCATATGTGACTCCAGTCCCACACTAATAACGGGGACTACCTAACTGCTCTCTGCCTGGCTGAGTGAGTCTTTTCAGGTTTTTCCACGAAAATATTGAAACTTTTTCTAGAATGAATGATGAACATGTAGAACAGTGATGATAAATCCTTGAAATGAATGAGAAAATGAATATTTGCTGCTCATGGATAAACAATTTCTTGTCAAACCATCTGCAATCGCACATTACTCTGATTCCTCTTCAAGATCTTTTGTTATTCCTTAGTGTACCCTTATATATATAAAAAACTTAATTTATTTTCTCTGACTATTTTCTCCCCTGTCCTTAAGGTCATGGACTTCCATGTGATTGGTTCACAGTGGATTTTAAAACAACAATGCAGTGGTTTGCCATTGTCTTCTATAGGATGGCTGATCTGGAGACTATTCCGCAGCTACTATGTGTGATCAGGAGTATTGGAAGGATTTACAGGCTAATAATAAATCTGTTTGGCCATGTAACAGATACAACTGGCCAAGTCTTAGTGTGAGGTTCACATCCACACCTCCCTCAATGCCAAAGATCTCCTGTTGTTTAATTGTAATGTCTCAAATTGCATTGAATTGGTTGAGGCGATGATAGTTTTGTAGCAGACCCTTGTAATAAGCAATAACAAGAGCATAGTGCATTGTTTTAGAGGACAGGGTTGTGGAACAGTGATCAGTCTTCAGTTAAACAACCCCTCTTAAATTTCACTTCCCTGAAATTTCGTTCATGCTTCTCTGCCCTCCTGCAGTGTATGTTTCAAAGCAGATGGCGGCATGGTGGCACAGTGGTTCGCACTGCTGCCTCACAGCACCAGGGACCCAGGTTCGATTCCGGCCTTGGGTGTCTGTCTGTGTGGAGTTTGCACGTTCTCCCCGTGTCCGGGTGGGTTTCCTTCGGGTGTTCCCGTTCCTTCCCTCAGTCCAAAGATGTGCAGGCTAGGTGGACTGGCCATGCTACATTGCCCGTAGTGTTCAGGATGTGTAGCTTAGGTGGCTTATAGGGCCAATGGGTCTGGGTGGGATGTACTGAGGTTCGGTGTGGACCTGTTGGGCCGAAGGGCCTGTTTCCACACTGTAGGGGTTCTAATACTTAGATGTGGCTGGGTTCTGCAATCAATTCCTGTGTTTGCAATGTCTTCGGAAGTAATTTGATGTGTGCAAAATGATCTTTTAACTGAATTGCTGTGATACCATTGATCTGATAAGTCAGCATTTTTAACATCTCAAATTAAACATTTCCACATATACCTCTTCCGTTGTCTGTCATTTGCCAAAATTACAGATTTTCTCATTTCAGGAAACATTAGCAAATTGAGAGCACCCAATAGTTCACAGCCGTGCTCAAGGTAATCCCTGTTAATGTCAGGGGAAAGTAAAATCTCAAAAACTAACCGAAAGAACAGAAGATTATCAAGAAGCTTAATAAAATTACCATCCACAGCAAGTCACAAAGGGACACTGGGGGAAGGAGGTGATTACACTGGAGGGGATGCAGAGGAGCTTCACCAGGATTTTGCCTGGGATGGAGCATTCCAGCAAGGAAGAGAGGCTGGCTAGGCTCAAGTTCCCCTTGGCAGGCTGATGGAGAAAGTGAAGTCACATGGGGTCCAGGGTATCCTAGTTAGATGGATAAAAGACGGGCTGGGCAACAGGAGACAGAGAGTAGTAGTAGAAGGGGGTTTCTCAAATTGGAGACCTGTAACCAGTGGTGTTCCACAGGGATCTGTGCTGGGACTACTGTTGTTTGTGATATATGTAAATAATCTGGAGGAAGGTATAGATGGTCTGATCAGCAAGTTTGCAGATGGAACGAAGATTGGTTGAGTAGCAGATAGTGAAGGGGAGTGTCAGAGATTACAGCAGAATATAGATAGATTGGAGAGTTGGGCAGATAAATGGCAGATGGAGTTCAATTCGGGAAAATGTGAGATGATGCATTTTGGAAGATCTAATTCAAGAGCGAACTATACAGTAAATGGAAAAGTCCTGGGGAAAATTGATGAAAAGAGAGATCTGGGTGTTCAAGTCCATTGTTCCCTGAAAGTGACAATGCAGGTCAATAGAGTGGTCAGGAAGGCATACGGCAAGCTTTCCTTCGTTGGACTTGGTATCGAGTACTAGAGTTGGCAGGCCATGTAACATTTGTATAAGACTTTGGTTTGGCTACATTTAGAGTACGTCAAACAGTTCTGGTTGCCACATTACCAAAAGGATGTGGATGCTTTGGAGAGGGTGCAGAGGAGAATGTTGCTTGGTATGGAGGGTGCTAGCTATGAAGAAAGGTTGAGTAGATTAGGATTGTTTTCATTAGAAAGATGGAGATTGAGGGGGGACCTCACTGAGGTCTACAATATCATGAGAGGTACAGACAAGGTGGATAGCTAGAAGATTTTTCCCGGGGGGGGATTCAATTACTAGTGGTCATAAGTTCAAAGTGAGAGGAGGAAAGTTTAGGGGAGATATGCATGGAAAGTTCTTTACACAGAGGCTGGTGGGTGCCTGGAACGCGTTGCCAGCGGAGGTGGTAGACGCAGACACGATAGAGTCTTTTAAGATGTATCTGGACAGGTACATGGATGGACAGGGAGCAAATGGACACAGACCCTTAGAAAATAGATGACAGGTTCGACAGAGGATCTTGATCGGCGCAAGCTTGGAGGGCCGAAGGGCCTGTTCCTGTGCTTTAATTTTCTTTGTTCTTTGTTCTTTGTTGAGTTGTTCTCTCTGGAGCACAGAATGTTGAGGGGAGACCTGATAGAAAGCTATAAGGTTATGAGGAGCATACATAGGGTGGATAGAAAGTAAGCGTTTTTGATTAGTTGAAGGGTCAATAACAAGAGAACATAATTTTAAAGTGAAAGGCATGAGGCTTAGAAAGGATTTGAAAATAAAACTTTTACATCCAGAAAGTAATGAAGGTCTGGAATGCACTAAATAAAAACTGAAAAAAAAACTGCAGATGCTGGAAATCAGAAACAAAAGCAGAAATTGTTGGAAAAGCTCAGCAGGTCTGGTAGCATCTGTGAAGAGAAATCAGAGTTAACATTTAGGGTCTGGTGGCCCTACCTCATGTGGTTTTGCTGGTTAAACCGCACATCACAATACCTTTACTGTTACAGATCAATGTCTTGAAACTCCCTTCCTAACAGCACTGTGAGTGCAAGCACACCAACTGGACTACAAAGGCTCAAGAAGGTTTTTCGCCATCACCTTATGAAGGGAGTGTCCAGGATTCTCTAAAGGCTAACTTGCAGGTAGAGTCCGTGATTAAGAAAGCGAAGGTAATGTTGTCGTTTATCTCAGGAGGGTTGGAATATAAAAGCAGCGATGTGCTTCTGAGGCTTTATAAGGCTCTAGTTAGGCCCCATTTAGAACACTGTGTCCAATTTTGGGCCCCACACCTCAGGAAGGACATACTAGCCCTGGAGCGTGTCCAGCGGAGATTCACACGGATGATCCCTGGAATGGTAGGTTTAACGTATGATGAACGGCTAAGGATCTTGGGATTGTGCTCATTAGAGTTTAGAAGGTCGAGGGGAGATCTAATAGAAACGTACAAGATAATGTATGGTTTACAAGGTGTGGACGCTAGGAAGTTGTTTCCGTTAGGCGGGGAGACTAGGACCCGTGGGCACAGCCTTAAAATTAGAGGGGGTAAATTTAAAACTGAAATGAGATGACATTTCTTCAGCCGGAGAGTGGTGGGCCTGTGGAATTCATTGCCACGGAGTGCAGGGGATGCTGGGACGTTGGATGTCTTCAAGGCAGAGATCGACAAATTCTTGATCTCAGAAGGAATCAAGGGCTACAGGGAGAGTGCAGGGAAGTGGTGTTGAAATGCCCATCAGCCATGGTTCAAATGGCAGAGTGGACTTGATGGGCCGAATGGCCTTACTTCCACTCCTATGTCTTATGGTCCTATGGTCTTATGGAGTCACAATCAGGTAGCTCAGTTGGTTGGAGAACTAGTTTGTGATCCATAATGATGTCAACTGCATCATTCCAATTCCTGTAGTAACAATGAAGGTCCCGCCTCCACCAGTTGGCTCTCTCTAATAAGAGAGGTGGTCCCCTGGGACTACAGCAACATTTCCTTTACCTGAAGTGATTTAGGGATGGGGTTTAAATGACAGCCAACTAGCGATAAACAGTCTGTAAAAGAATAAAAACAGCAGTGTCGTGTAAAATATTTCAATATGCTTTTAAAAAACACATAGATAAAAGAATATAAGAAGGGCAATTTACAGTCGGTGTAAAGTTAGCAACACTTTTGACTATAGATTTTGAATCCAGTATGATATTTCTTCAGAACTTCAGAAGGGCATGAAATGTTAACTCTGTCTCTCTCTGCACAGATGACGCTAGACCTGCTGAATCCCTCTGGCACTTTCTGGGTTTGTTTCAGATTTCCAGCATCCGCAGAATTTTGCTTTTATTTCACGACAAGATTCATGGTCTTAGCCTGTGAGCATGTGGTCAACCTCAATGACACAGATTGAATTTCTGGTCTCCACTCACTGTTTAACCATAATGAGCATCTGTGGCATTGATAGTTTCAGTCAAAGTAAAAACATTTTATAAATGTTGGACAGTAAATTGTTTATATTGGAAGGAAAGGAATTCAGCTCAGAAGAAAACATTCAGGAAGAAATTGTGCATTCACGTTACCATTGCAAAAGTTTGCTTCTGGTTGAGCAAATTAACTAAAAAGAAAAGCAATTACCATGAAAATGATAAAACCCTGGGGAATAAAATAATGATTAGTTATTGCCTACTCTCCTGTGGAGAATCCAATCAATGAGTTGGTCGAGGTTGATAATTACTCCCTCTATTTCCAGTCTATGAAAGAATCAATAGAGGCAAATATCTGGATCAGAGAAAGCTGCAGGCTTGCTCTTTCATGTGGGCTGAAGCTACATTTAAGTGTTTTGCTATAAGAAATATGGTGCTATTGTCATGAAAGTAGCTTTCATTAAACTGCAGCACATTTATATGCATAGTTAAATACTATTCTGCTATATGTAAAATCACAACACATTTTTGATATTTTTTATCTTTTCCAGATACATGAGACGCCATAAGCCATATATTCTATTGTCCTTTTGTTGCCTTGTCAAGGTGTCTCTCAGTCATATAGGGTCATAGTGATGTCCAGCACAGAGACAGACCCTTCAAGTCCATCTTGTCTATGCTGATCGGTTATTCTAAATTAATCTAGTCCCATTTGCAAGCATTTGGCCCATATCCCTCTAATCCCTTCCTATTCATATAACCACCCAGATATCTTTTAAATGTTGTAATTTGACCAGGCTCCACCACTTTCTCTGGCAGTTCTTTCTATACATGCACCACTCTTTGTGTGAACAAGCTCTCCCTTAGATCCCTTTTATATCTTTCCCCTCTCACCGTCAACCTATACCCTCTAGTTTTGGACTCTGCTACCTTGGGCAAAGGAATGTTTACCCTATCCATGTCCCTCCTGATTTTACGATCATTGTGGTTATCATTAGTGAGTTATCCACTCATCAGGGCTACCACAGCTGAATCCTAGCCTTCTCTCATCTGTATGGGCACATTTCCAAGACTGCTACCATTGGACAGTGATTAAGAACAGTGAGGAGAGCCAGAGATTATTCCCTTAGCCCATGGATGCAGCAGTCAAATTGTGGCTCACATGTCACCAGCCGGGATAAAAAAGAGACCAAGACCAAGGGTTCAAGTTTGGATTTACAAGGTTTACATGGCCCATTTGTTCATTGGATAATGGCATTGGAGGATCCCCAGCAGTACAAAGGGTGAACTGTGAAATCCTGATTTCTGTTGATAAGAGTAAAGCTGGTGCTGCCACACTGCAAATGAATTAGCCAAAAAAAACTCATCAAATAATATCAGGCTTGGGATTATTCCACATTTTGTATGAAAAGCTGCAACACCCGAGGGCTGGTATTGTGTTAGATTTCACAGATGACAATACCAAGCCATGAAACACAATGCAATTCATATCTTCCATTCTACCTACATTGTAATTGAAATTCAAGAGCTGCGCACCAGTTCAAAATAATAAGTATTACTTGGCAATGCAAAGGATATTTAAATTTTACCTACATTGTGTGGATCGTTAAACTCCGTCATTACAATAGCTTTCAAATTCATAATCCTTTCTGGAGATGGCTTATCAAATGATTCATGTCTTAGTTTATTTTTACTGAACATATACAGCTTTAAAGTGTAGATGCAAGCATTTACAAATGGTTACTGATCAAACCTGGCACCACTTCTTCAATCTGTGCACATTATCTGCTCTTTATTCAGCATATTAATCACCGTTTTCTTCTCCCTGGTTTCAAGTTGAATTAAAGTTTCATGGAATGTCTACAAGCACCACTGATAATTTAGCTGTTCTCTATTATGACTCGCAGCTAGACAGATATTGCTTGGCTGATGCTTACATATTTTGCATCCAACCCTCCAAAGCAATATTCATTGCCTTAAATTTTTATGACCAAACCTCCTGTCTTCCACAACATGATGTACACTGCCTGAAAGTATAAACCCACTATGTGCACTTTAGCAGTCATCATTATTAATATATTCATTTCATGATCCTCCTGTTAGTGGAACATTTTGTTTCTATAACTTAACATCACACACTTGCTCTTTCATTGTTGCTTCGTGTTTCTAATTACTGTTAAAGAAAACACTCTAAAGCATCACATTTTATTTCATTTTCTCCTCATTAACTGTTTTCTCCTCCCATCTTTGCATTTGAACCGTATTGCTGGGATTTGAATCCATGAATGATGGAGATGAGTGTCTGCTACTGATATGGTGTTGACCATTGAATAATTGTGGTGTAGTAGAATATAATCCAATGGGTGTAAAAAATCCCATCACGGCAATTTATGAATTAGTTCTATTGAGTGACGTACTTCAACAAATGTTAGAGATTTGTCGGCTAGCATGAACGAATAAACCTGGAAAGCTATTCAATTTTCACAAGACCCTAACTGGCATATTAACATCCTCTGGGGAAGAGAATGAACCTTTTCCACCCCATCTTTGACTCCAGTTGTACACCCATGGCTAATGCCAGCTGCCAGTGTTTGCCCACTAGCCATTACAAAAATATTATGTGTTGGTAGGCTACTGATCTGTTAAGGTCGTCGTGAACTGAGGACTGTAACTCTACAGACTGCAGGAATGGAATTTGGGACCTGTTATCTTTCTGTTCTGTACAGTTCAGGATTCAGAAGAAATTTATTTTAACAAATTCATTCATGGCTGTGGGCATCACAGGCCAAGTTGGCATTTATTACCCATCCCTAAATGCCCAGGGAGCAGTTAGGTGTTAACCACATTGCAGTGGGTCTGGGTGAAATTTAGATGGGTTTTTCCTGACAATCAACAATAGTTTCGTGGTCATTGTTAGACTTTTAATTCCAGATATTTCTTGGATCCTAATTCCCCCAGCTGCCATGGCATGGATTTGAACCTGGCTCTCCAGAACATTACCAGTGTCTCTGGATTAACAGGCTGGCAACATACCATTAGGCTGTCCCCTCCCTAAGTTCGCAGAGGAGCCTATTGCATGGATTATCTAATAATGTAGAAGTTGGAGACTTTGTGTTTGGGAATAGTCATGAAAACAAATGACCACCTTGTGCAAGTCTTGATTTTTCAAATCTTTTTCTGTGGCTCACTTGAAAATTGTTCAAATAGTGGTTGTAGCTATTGTGGGAGAAAGGGTGAATCCTCTTGCAGTTTCAGAGTGTTTGATAGTTAATACTCAACTGGAAAGAAGACTCAATTTAGAATGCACAGCCTAATGAACTGAAAAAAAAGCCTTTTCCTCCATTAAATGCAATTGTCAATAATCTTAAAAAGTGTAATGATTTCTTATTAGTGTAGGAATGAACCGTGAAACTACCTTTAGAGATATTGACATTTCCACAGATATAAACACAGGAATTCCTTTCCCTTCATATACAAAGTGACAGCTCTTTGTTTTAAACTGCCTTTTTCTTTAACTGTTGGGCATAGGCCAATATTGCTACGAAAATGTGTCCTGTTATTCTGTATTGTAGATTTATCTTTAGCTTTTGGTTCAGTATATTTGTTTATTTTTGAACAATAGATGTAAAATAGTTTGAAAATGCTGTTGGAAAACAAGTCATGATACACAGTGTTGCCAAAATTCAATCAGTTTTTGCCACAAGTCAAATTCATTAACAATTAATTTATCAGATTTAGGTCTTGACCAACATTTCTAAAGTCACAAGAATTGCTTTTGACATAACGTAAAAACAGAAAATGCTGGGAATACTCAGCAGGCACTGCGGAAAGAAAATTAGATAATATTTCTTGTAAGTGGCCTTTCATCAGAACTAGCAAAACTTAGAAACAAACAAGAACAGGAGTGGTTGGAGAAAGTTCTAGCAGCATCAGAGAAAAGAAAACAGAGTTAACATTTTGAGTGCAGTGCCCCTTCTTCAGAAATATTTCAGGTATCCAGATCTGTAGTTGTTTTATTTTAGCGTATAATGGATTTAAATTAGTCTTTTTATAGAAGTTGTATGTGAATTTCAACTTTCATGACAAAAAGTGTTTCGTTTGATTGCATTTTGTAAGATAAATAACATTAATAATGTAACATAAGATGTAACTGACCAATGAATTTGGAATAAAATGAGCTCTGAGGAAGGGTCACTGGGCCTGAAATGTTAACTCTGCTTTTTCCTTCACAATTGCTGCCAGGCCTGCTGGGCTTTTCCAGCAACTTCTGTTTTTGTTCCTGATTTGCAGCATCTGCAGTTCTTTTGTTTTTTAGTGAATTTGGAATGCTGCTTGGAGAGAGAGAGAGAAATGAGCAGTTAGATGAAAAGAAGGAAGCCGATAAAGCTGGGAAATGAATGTTGCTCTCTTTAACTAACTTTAGCATCTTCCTGCATTTGACTTACTTCAGTACAGGCAGAGAAGCTTTTGGTAAGCATCTGATAAGTTATTCTGCTTATAATAGATAGTTTATAAACTTAAGCTATGGTAAGGCAGCTCAGCTAGGCAGAATATGCACCCTTAAGCATGTAATAAGTCATGGATATATCATTTAAAAACCAAAAGAACTGTAGATGCTGTAAATCAGGAAGAAAAACATAAATTGCTGGAACAGCTCAGTGGGTCTGGCAGCATCTGTGAAGAAAAACATCAGGCGTTTCAGGTCCGGTGACCTTTCTGAGATGCTATGAGACCTGCTGAGCTTTTCCAGCAAATTCTGTTTTTGTTCATGGATATACCTTGTTTCCTAGACAAATACATTTGCAGGAAATGTCTCCAGAGTGGGTAAGAGTGGCAGATTTCCTTCCCTGAAGGGAAATGGTGAACCAGATAAATTTTCACAGCAACAGCAACATGGTTGCCATTAAACTAACTCATAATTCCAGGTTTTATTAAATTAAAGCAACATTGTGTGCCATGGTGGGAGTCAAACCCATATCCTCAAAGCATTAAATAAAAGGAAAATACTGCAGATGCTGGAAATCTGAAATGAAAGCAGCAAATGATGAACTCAGCGAGTCTGGCAGCATCTATGGAGAAAGAAACAGAGTTAATGTTTTGAGTCTATTCTGAAGGGTCACGTTGGACTCAAAACATTAACTCTGCTTCCCTCTCCACAGATTCTGCTAGACCTGCTGATGTTCTCCTGCATTTTCTATGCTTATTCCCCTAACATTAGCATCAGTCTCTAGATTTCCATTCCCGTGACAGCACCACTTCCCAACCACTTCCTCTTCTGTTATAGTACTGTATACATTCACATAAAACATTGGGTTAATGATATTTTAATGTAGACCTGAGTCTGTGTTACGTAAGTAGATGCTGTGTTAAACTAGCACAGGCAGTTAAATGTGTGAAACATAAATTGCAAAAAAAAACTGGAAAAAGTTACCAGAATCATGTCAAACCTCACTGTATTGATGCTTGTATTGGTCCAAACCTCCTTGGTGCTCATTAGTTTTGTCAGTTAAGGATTAATGGAGTTTGTTTTAATTATCTTTTGATTGAGATGGTTGAGGGAGGGCGTCGGTAGGGGCTGATCAGGGAAATTTTAGGGAAAGAGCAAATTGTGAGAACCCTGCCATAATGAAAGTGGATGGCGTCTATAAGACTCCAGTTTTGATTGTAAATCTGAATCCAAATTAGCTTTATTGTCAGACATAGTAGGAACTGCAGATGCTGGAGAATCTGAGATAACAAGGTGTAGAGCTGGATGAACGCAGCAGGCCAAGCAGCATCAGAGGAGCAGGAAGGTCCATCAGCCTTACTGCTTCTCTGATACTCCGTGGCCTGCAGTGTTTATCCAGCTCTACACCCTGTTATCTTAACTTTATTGTCACATGACTCAAATGCGCATCATAAAAACTTTACAGGTTTCTGCATTACGGCACCATCTTAGGTACAAGGTACCTTGGTACAGATTCTTAAGAATAAATACTGTGGGGAAAAAAATCAGAAAAATAAAGGAATAAAAAGTACAGCATTACAGATTGTCAGGATAAATTAGAAAAAGAAATAAATTAAAAGTTCAGAACAACAGTCTTTTCAACTCAGTCCCTGTGTAGATGGGCTCTGGAGGGAATAGAACATAGAACAGTTCAGCACAGTACAGGCCCTTTCGCCCACGATATTATGCCGAACTTTTACCCCAAACCTGAGGTCTATCTAACCTCCACTCCTACTTTATACTATCATCCTTATGCCTATCTAATAGCTGCTTAACTTCCCCTAATGAGGCCAACTCCACTACCCTCTCCTGTAATGCATTCTACGCCTCTACTACTTTCTGAGTAAAGAACCTACCTCTGATGTCTCCCCTATATCTACCTCCACTCACTTTAAAACTATGTCCCCTCGTAATAGCTACCTCCACCCTAGGAAAAAGTCTCTGGCTGTCTACTCTATCTATGTCTCTGATCATTTCGTACACCTCTATCAAGTCACCTCTCATCCTTGATAAGAGATAATGGGAACTGCAGATGCTGGAGAATTCCAAGATAATAAAATGTGAGGCTGGATGAACACAGCAGGCCAAGCAGCATCTCAGGAGCACAAAAGCTGACGTTTCGGGCCTAGACCCTTCATCAGAGAGGCTCTCTGATGAAGGGTCTAGGTCCGAAACGTCAGCTTTTGTGCTCCTGAGATGCTGCTTGGCCTGCTGTGTTCATCCAGCCTCACATTTTATTACCTCTCATCCTTCATCGTTCTAAAGAGAAATGCCCTAGCTCCCTCAACATTTTCCCATAAGACCTTCCCACCATTCCAGGCAACATCCTGGTAAATCTCCTCTGCACCTTTTCCAAAGCTTCCACACCTTTCCTGTAATGAGGCTACCAGAACTGGGCACAATACTCCAGATGTGGCTGAACCAGGGTTTTGTATAGCTGGGGCATAAATTCGCAGCTCTTGAACTCAATCCCTTTATTAATGAAAGCTAACACACCATACGCCTTCTTAACAACTCTATCCATCTGCATGGCAGCTCTCAGGAACATGAACCTCAAGATCCCTCTGCTCCTCCACACTGCCAAGAATCTTTCCGTTAACCATGTATTCTGTTTTCAAGTTTGTCCTTTGAAAATGAATCACCTCACACTTTTCAGGGTTAAACTCCATCTGCCACTTCTCAGCCAAGCTCTGCATCCTATCAATGTCCCTTCGTAACCTCGAACAGCCCTGCACACTGTCCACAACTTGACCCAACTTTGTATTGTCCGTGAACTTACTAATCCACCCTTCCACTCCTACATCCAAATCATTTACCCAGAACAGATCCTTGTGGTACACCACTCATAACTAAGCACGATGTTGAATATTTTCTGTCCACTACCAGCCTTTGTCTTCTAAGGGTCAACCAATTTTGAATCCAATCTGCCACATTTTCCCCATCCCATTGCCTCCTTACTTTCTGCACGAACCTAGCGTTGGTGTTCCAAAAGAAACTGCCTCCTTTAAATTCTCACATTGCTTAATTTCTAATGTAGTGCTGAAGTGAAGACCAGCTTGGGATAATGGAGCAAACGAGATTCATCAGGATGCTGTCTGCAATGGAGGGCAGGTCTTACGAGGAAATGTTGAGGACTTTTCTCACTGGAGCGAAGAAGGATGAGAGGTTAATTGATAGAGGCATACAAGATGATGAGAGGCATCAATGGAGTGGATAGCCAGAGACTTTTTCCCATGGCAGAAATGACTATCATGAGGGGGCATAATTTTAAGGTGATTGGAGGAAGATATAGGGGAGATGTCAGGGGTAGATTCTTCACACGGAGAGTGATGGGCGTGTGGAATGCCCTGGGAGTGGTGGTAGTAGAGACAGATAATAGACACATTTAAGTGACTCTTGGATAGGCACATGGCTGATAGTCAAATGAAGGGTATGCAGGTTAGCTTTGATCTTCAAGTCGGATAATAAGTTGGCACAACATTGTGGGCCGAAGGCCCTGTACTATGCTGTATTGTTCTATCCTCTATGTTCTAAGACAGAGGAATTTACACATTAGTTAGTTACACTGTCAGATATACTGCCTTTCAGGTTGGCTGTAAAACCAGTCCACCTTCTGAGCTCTCAATGGACATAAAAGATCTCACAATGCCCTTTTGAAGAAGGACACGTGATTTCTTTCCTTTGCCTTGGCCAAGATTTGTCCCTCATTTAACATCAAATAAAGCAGGGCATCTGGTTTGTGGCAGCTTCCTATGCACATAGCTGCCACAGGACCTGCATTTCAACAGTGATTACAATTCAGTACATACCTCATTGGCCATAAAGCAATTTTAGAATTAGCTTTATTGTCACATGTCTACAGTGAAAGGTTCACAAGATGCCATATTTAGGCACCATCTTAGGGACCAAGGTACGTAGGTACAGATTCTTAAGTACAAATTCTTAGGAAAAGGATAGCAAAACAAATAAATAAGAAGGTCAGAATAACAGTCCTTCCAACCCAGTCCGAGCTAGGCTTCTGCTTGAGGCCAAGAGTTTGAGTCCATCTTGAGGCCAAGAGTTCGAGTTCACCCTGAGGCATCGAGTTTGTATCCATTTTGAGGCTGGGATTCGGGTCCACGCTGAGGCCAGGAGTTCAAATCTATGCTGAGGCTAGGAGTTTGTATCCATACTGAGGTGAAGAGTTTGAGTTGATGCTGAGGCCAGGAGTTCGTATCCACACTGAGACAGGGAGTTCAAGTCCATGCTGAGGCCAGGAGTTCAAGTCTGTGCTCGGGCCGGGAGTTCATGTTTGTGACATTTGTTGATTGTGAAAGGCATTATGTAATCTTTTTTCAAACTAAACCTTTTTAAAAAATATATAAGACTTTAAAATTACCTCAATTACATCTGCAAAACTACTCTGGACAATTATACATTGAAGTTGTCTAACGATAGTGTTCAGTGCTTATTACTTCACTTTATCAAGCCAACTATGTTGGAATGAGGTACCCCAGCCCATGGACATGAAAGAGACATTTTCCTTCATCTGCAGCCCAAATGATATTTGTACTTGATTTGCTGAAAATGTGACGTGGTAATGGCATGACGGCATTTTAGGGAGAGTCTAGGACCTCAGTGGGACCGACAGTGTGTTTTCTTCAATAACAGGATTTAAGGAATGCGAAAAAAAGTAAATGGGGAAGGAGGATGATTAAGTCATATCTATTAATCCAGTCAAGTCTCAATACTAGCTGAAAGGCAGTCGTGTCACCATGTTTTCAGTTTGTGTCAATTTTAAAGGCAGATTAGCTTTCTGTACAAGACAATATAACTGGAAAGAGAAATCGCGACATGGGAAAAATGATTTAATTGGTAAAAAGAATCAGAATGGTAAAGTAATTTTGAAAGGATGTCAGTTTTTAAATTTTTTTTGATAATTGTGCAGTTATGTTGTCTTGTACAGAAAGCTAATCTGCCTTTAAAATTGACACAAACTGAAAACATGGTGACACGACTGCCTTTCAGTTAGTATTGAGACTTGACTGGACTAATTTCAGGATAAAATCAAAAGGGATCTTTTGAAATTTAATGAACATTTTCAAAGCTAAATAGGAACCACTTGACAATAGTTCCCTTGGATGTGTGAATAGCTCTTCCTCACTCACCACGACATGGAAATGAGAACCATTCCATCTAAGAGCTGAGGCAATTAAAAGCGAATTCTTTAACAAAATGACAATGGGTAGAGACTGTGCCCCAGGCCTAAGCAATCGAATATCTATCACAGAAGATCAATTTGTATGAACAGATTCAAGAACAGCTTCATCTCTACTGTTATTAGACTTATGAACAAACCCATCGTATATTAGAATTGATCTTTCTCTGCACCTTCTCTGTAGCTGTCACACTATTTTCTGTGTTCTGTTCTATTATCCTGATGTACTTGTGTAAGGTATGATTTGCAGAGTCATAGAGTCAACACAGTAACAGTCCCTTCTATCCAACCAGTCCATGCCAACTATAATCCCAAACTAAACTCGTCCCACCTGCCTGCACTTGTCCCATATCCCTCCAAATATTTTTTATTCATGTACTTACCCAAATGTCTTTTAACTGTTATAAATTTACCTGCATCCACCACTTCCTGTGGAAGTTCATTCCACACATCAACCACTCTCTGTGTAAACAACTTGTCCATCATGATTTCTGAAGACGGGTCCAGGCCCAAAACATCAGTTTTCTTGCTCCTCTGATGCTGCTTGGCCTGCTGTGTTCATCCAGCTCCACATCTTGGTATCCCTTGCCCATCATGACTTGTTTCTATCCTTCTCCTCGCACTTTAAAAGTATGCCCCCTAGTGGTATAATCCTCCACCCAAAGGAAAAGACACCTGCCATTCACCTTATCTATACCCCTCATGGTTTTATGAACCTCTATAAGGTCACTCCTTAACCTCCTATGCTCTACTGACCAACGTCCCAGCCTATCCAGCCTCTCCTTATAACTCAAACCCTCCATTCCTGGAAATATGCTGGTAAATCTCTTCTGAACACACTCCAGCTTGATAATATCGTTCATATAATAAGGCAACCAGAACTGGACACTGTACTCCAGAAGAGGATTTGTCTGGTTAGCACGCAAAACAATAACTTTCACTGTATCCTGATGCATAGTAAATCAAATCTAATCAAAATCACCCATTTTGGAACCGCAGCCACTTTCAATTTTGAGAACTAAAAAGGCTGTGAGTAATTATTTTGGTATGTATAAAATCTGAGCGACCACGAGAGGGATACATTGAGGCAGTCCTTCCTTCTCAAATGGGAAGACAAACTAGCTCAAGGACTGCTGCAGCAAGGTTACCAAAGGTCACAACAAAGTGGGTTGCAGAAGTTAAAGAAAAGAGCATTCACTCGCTCCCAGAAGGTGTTCAGCTCAGTACTACAACAGGAGAAACCTCTAACTGCTCAACTGTAGAAACCATCACCAACACTGAATTCTGATTTCAAGTTTTCAACCCCTTCACATTGGAAAAAGAGTGCAGTGATTGTAAAGAGGTCAGCCAGCTGAACTTCATAGAATACAAGTTCCCTGATTGGGGCTGTTAACCTGATCCAATCAGGGAGCCCTGGCTGACAGATAAAATGCGGGAATATTAGAAATGCTGACATCCTGATACCTGCCTCTGACTGAGGCAGTACTAAAGTCAAGGACTATTCATGTGTAAAACAGGGTGACTTGGTTGTAGGATGCCAGTCTCAGTAGAGTTACTTCAGAGAGTCTCCAAGCAAATCTGTACTTATATTGGAGACTGATTTAATGTTCATCTTTATAAGTATCTTTTACTGTTAGTAAATTTTAATCTTTGTATGTATATTTTAGTTCATAACTTCATGTCTCTTTTTCACTTCAATAACTTCCAGCAAGAGAATGTAATAATGTCTGATCTTGTTTAAAGTGTAATACTGCAGTGTTGGTTATTTTAAAAATTGAAACATGCAAACTAAAAAAAGTCTATAAATTAGTGTACAGAACTTTGCAGTTCATGGATCACTCAGGGGATACATTTGGTGTGGTCGTGTCAATAAGATGCAGGATGAGACTCAAAAGATCAAACCTTTTCCTTTCTGGACTGAAAGGATTGATTAGTATTGCATTAAATAGTATCATTTTGTTAAAAGGTTATGTATTAATTGTAAATTGCGACTTTCTGTAGTCATTTCAACAAGCAATTAATGATCAAATTCAGCAAGTTATTGAAAGTAATGGGAGCCAAGAGTGAAATGCCGTCTGTGCAAAGCAAATGGGGGAATCATGTAAACTGGCCAGAAATGTAGAGATTCATAACCTCTCGAACAGTACTGTCATATAACTTCTGGGAACAATTCTGTATAATTGTTTGTTTCAGTTTTAAAGACAGATTGCCTTTCTGTACAGTATAATATAATTACACAATTATGAAATTCGAGATGTAAAAGCAAAGTGTACTTTGATAACATCCTGCTGCTTTACAGGAAGATCTGAGCTTTTGGAGGAAGGGTTACCATGGCAATACTGACACACCGATTGCTATACCCAGTGACCCACGTTGGGTGGGATTTAATGATCCCTCTGGTGGAGAGTTTTGGAAGCGGAGCACATCAGCTGTGTGGGAAAATGGGTCATAGCTGCCTTCCCATCTCTACTCAATAGGTCCAAGGCTGGAAGGCTTATGGACAGCCTCAAAATATATAAGTTCCCGAGGGGGCTTGACCTACTGGATGTTGAAAGAATGTTTCCAATGATGGAGGAATCCCGAACCAAGGGTCACAGTTTGAAAATAGGAGGTTTAAGACAGAGATGAGGAACCAATTTTTTTTCTCTCAGAGGGTTGTGAGTCTTTGGAATTCCCTTCCTCAAAAAGCACAGCAGCATTTTAACGACAGAGGTAGATTCTTATTTACCAAGGAGTTGAAAGATTGTTGGGGATATGTGGGAATGTAGAGTTGAGATTTTGTGAAGAAATACAATCTTATTGAATGGCAGTACAGGTGTGAAGGGCCAAGGGGTTTACTCTTGTTCTTTTGTCACATTGTCCCACATAGAAACTATTAAGTCAGCAACAATGCCCAATCAGTGATCACTTAAGGGCCTTGTCTGGTTTCCAGTATATTCAACCAGAGAGAGTTGGGGAGCTGTTACACAGAAGGCAACAGCCTAATGATATGATCATTGAACTGTTAATCTGGAGACCCAGGTGGTATTCTGGGGGCTCGGATTCAAATCCTGCCATGATGGAATTTGAATTCAATAAATATCTGGAATTAAGAGTCTGACGATGACTATAAATCCATTGCCGATTGCTGGAAAAAAACCCGTCTGACTCATTAATGTCCTTAGGGAAGGAAACTGCCATCCTTATCTGGTCTGGCCTACATGTGACTCCAGACCCACAGCAATGTGGTTGTCTCATAACTGCCAGCTGGGCAATCAGGGATGGGCAATAAATGTTGGCCTAGCCAGCGACACCCTTATCCTGTGAATGAATAAAAAAGGACTGACAATCATATTCTATCTGATCAAGTGTATGGAAGGGGATGGCCAGCTGAGGCCTAGACACCCTGCTTTTTTTCCTACCCCACCCAACCCCAGCCAGTGACTCGCTCCCCACTCCCCACTCACCATTGACCCTGTGTTTTTGATCGATCCTTAGGCTCTGCCAGGTACATTACCAACAGCAGCCTCCTATCTGAGATAATGGGAACTGCAGATGCTGGAGAATTCCAAGATAATAAAACGTGAGGCTGGATGAACACAGCAGGCCAAGCAGCATCTCAGGAGCACAAAAGCTGACGTTTCGGGCCTAGACCCTTCATCAGAGAGCCTCCTATCCATTGACTCCACGTATACTGCCCGATCCCTCTGAAAGGCAGCCAATATAATCCAAGATCTCTCCCACCCTGATTATAATCTCTTCCAACCTCTTCCATCAGGCACAAGGTGTAAAGCTTAAACACATGTGGAAACAGATTCAAGAGTAGCTTCTTCCCTGCTGTTATTCGACTTCTGAATGGAGCTCTCAAATTTCAAATCTAACATTGATCTTGTGATTTGTGACATTTTGTGTAACTTTGTATTCCTCGGTCTGTTCCATCACCCTATGACACCTGTGTGGTTTGATCGGCCTGTGCTATATGCGAAACAAAACTTTTAGCTGGACCCAGGCACATGTGACAAAAATAAATCAAATCAACTCAAACCAATTCATATCAAATCAATCCCTGAATGACCTCTGATTGACCAGCAGCTGCCTGGATGGGTGAGGGATTTCCATACCTCCCAATGGTCCTCATTCGTGGTAAGACCCTGTGCTGGCCAGTTCAGTCCCTGATGGGCATTCACTTCTGTCTGTTCTTCCTCAATGGAAGTGGGCTGACTGAGAATCCCCCCTTATTTTCCAGCTGGTGGGTCAAATCCCCAATAAATTCTATCCAGGTTGTTACTGTCTTAAATAAACACAGGAATGTTGAAGATTTGTTTATTGTTAAGATGTGAGTGACAGGCATGTTTTCAGAGTGCAGTGGGTTATTCATCCGGTTATATATCAACGCTAATCATCTGTAGGCAGCAAAGGCTTCAGAACTTGGAACGTAAGCACTTGAGCTGATACTGTACATCACCGGGAGAGAAGGTTACTTGGAAAAAAGACACATCTTAACTAAACAAGAGACCTTGTGTCAAGTAACTTAAGCTGTGGGAGCTCAGGTAGAAAGTCAAATGAAGAAAAAAAATTAATTATCCACTGCAGTAATTGTTATTATGTGGAGTAACATGCAGTTATTGATTAATGAGCCTGTGCAGTAAGTGCTCATAGGAATTTAATTAATTTCCTATGCACAGGAGGAGCTATGAAGGTAGCTGAAGAGAATTCACCTTTAACCCCTTCTTAAATGGACAAACGGAGATAGCTGTGCCTTTGTGAAGCTCGTTTGGAATTTTCAAACATTCGTGGTCATTAGTAGTTTTGCTGCTTCTGAAGTAATTCTCGAGCAGTTGGTCTGGGATGTCGAGTACCTGTGTGAAATAAATGTTACTGTTAATGAGGTATCGAAGGCAGCATTGTTGTGTGCATTTATTTTTCTGATTAATTGACACCATTGTGGCTGATTCTGCTTTAGAGTAATTGGTAATAATACATATAAGTATGTACAGGGGGTCCCGAATTTACAAATATCTGAATAAAAACCGAAAGAACTGCAGACGCTAAAGCAGAAACAAAAACCGAAATCTTTGGAAAAGTGCAACGGGTCTGGCAGCGTCTGTGAACAGAAATCAGAGTTAATGTTCTGTGTCTGGTCACTGATTTCTCCACTTTTTTATTCATTCACAGGATGAGGACTTTGCTGGCTGGGCAGCATTTATTGCCCATCCCTGATTGCCCAGAGGGCAGCTGAGAAGCTACCACATTGCTGTGGGTCTGGAGTCACATGTCTGCCAGACCAGGTAAGGATGGCAATTTCCTCCCCTAATGGACATTAATGAACCAGATGGGTTTTTCCTGACAATCAACAATGGATTTACAATCATCATTAGATTCTTAAATCCAGACATTTATTGAATTCAAAATTCTACTATTTGCCATGGTGGGATTTGAACCTGGATCCCCAGACAGTTATATGGGTGTCTGGATTAACAGTCCAGCAATAATGCCACTGGGCCATTGCCTCCCTTAAAAGCTTCTGTTTTTATTACAAATATCTGACTAGTGAATGCTTGTACATATGAACTTGATCCCATACAGTAGGGTATCAATATTAATTTTACAGATCCAACATGTAATTATTTCCTCACACTTGTTAACCTCTATTTAAATTGTCCTGCATTGTGTTCCAACATGTGCTAAAATTAATTTGCAGACAAACTCAGAAATGGACCCTGTTCACAGCCTGGGAACTGCCTGTAGTATAATTAATAATATCATTGGTCAAATGTAGAACAGACCAGCCTGTGGTGCTTTTAATTCTTTGAGGGCGTGACAAAGTTGATTGATGAGGGAAAGGCTGTAGACGTCATATACATGGACTTCAGTAAGGCGTTTGATAAGGTTCCCCATGGCAGGCTGATGGAGAAAGTGAAGTCACATGGGGTCCAGGGTATGCTAGCTAGATGGGTAAAAAGTGGTTGGGCAACAGGAGACAGAGGGTAGTAGTAGAAGGGAGTTTCTCAAGTTGGAGACCTGTAACCAGTGGTGTTCCACAGGGATCTGTTGTTTGTGATATACGTAAATGATCTGGAGGAAGGTGTAGGTGGTCTGATCAGCAAGTTTGCTGATGACACTAAGATTGGAGGAGTAGCTGATCGTGAAGGGGACTGTCAGAGACTGCAGCAGAATATAGATAGACTGGAGAGTTGGGCAGATAAATGGCAGATGGAGTTCAATCCGGGCAAATGCGAGGTGATGCATTTTGGAAGATCAAATTCAAGGGCGAACTATACAGTAAATGGAAAAGTCCTAGGGAAAGTTGATGAACAGAGAGATCTGGGTGTTCAGGTCCATTGCTCCCTGAAGGTGACAACGCAGGTCAATAGGGTGGTCAAGAAGGCATATGGTATGCTTTCCTTCATTGGACAGGGTATTGAGTACAAGAGTTGGCAGGTCATGTTGCAGTTGTATAAGACTTTGGTTTGGCCACATTTGGAGTACTGTGTACAGTTCTGGTCGCCACATTACCAAAAGGATGTGGATGCTTTGGAGAAGGTGCAGAGGAGGTTCACCAGGATGTTGCCTGGTATGGAGGGTGCTAGCTATGAAGAGAGGTTGAATGGATTAGGATTATTTTCATTAGAAAGATGGAGATTAAGGGGGGACCTGATTGAGGTCTACAAAATCATGAGGGGTATAGACAGGGTGGATAGCAAGAAGCTTTTTCCCAGAGTGGGGGACTCAATTACTAGGGGTCATGAGTTCAAAGTGAGAGGGGGAACGTTTAAGGGAGATATGCGTGGAAAGTTCTTTACACAGAGGGTGGTGTTTGCGTGGAATGCGTTGCCAGCAGAGGTGGTAGACGCAGACACGTTAGCGTCTTTTAAGATATAGCTCGACAGGTACATGACGGGCAGGGAGCAAATGGACACAGACCGTTAGAAAATAGATGACAGGTTAGACAGAGGATCTTGATCAGCGCAGGCTTGGAGGGCCGAAGGGCCTGTTCCTGTGCTGTAGGTTTCTTTGTTCTTTGTTCTTTGTTCTTTAACATACATCTCATTTGGCTTCCTCAGCCGCCAATGTTTTAGCATCCCCAGTCCTGGGTCTGATCACCCTCTTTTATCAGAGATAATGGGACTGCAGATGCCGGAGAATCCAAGATAACAAAGTGTGAAGTTGGATGAACACAGCAGGCCAAGCAGCATCTCAGGAGCAAAAAGCTGATGTTTCGGGCCTAGAGGTTCCAGGCCCAAAACGTCAGCTTTTGTGCTCCTGAGATGCTGCTTGGCCTGCTGTGTTCATCCAGCTTCACACTTTGTTATGTCCACCCTCTTCTATATTTGGTTTTGGCATACCATGATTGGCCCACAATTGGACATGTTGCATTCAGGACGCGTGAGGGCAACAAACTCAAAAAAAAACTGGTTCAATTCGATGCAGCATTTCCCTTCTGCACAATTTTGCTGGGGCTTTCAGGTGGCAACAGATTTTGGAGTGGGTCATTTGCCCACAGTTCAACATCCTTTTTAAAAGAGTTTCCATTGTCGTTTCAGGACACATTGAGAATAAATGCTATTACATGCATCTCTGACAGTCAGGATTTGGTCACTCTGAGTAAGTTATTTTTAAAATTATTCATTAATGGTATAGGGTCATCACAGACTCAGCAAGCTTTTATTGGCCTTTCCTAGTTGCCCCTGTGCAGGTTGAGGTGAGGCAATTTCTTGAACTGCTACTGTCATGCATGCTTGGCAAACCCACAATGCCCTTAGGGAGAGTGATCCTGGATTTTGACCCAGAGAAATTGAAGGAACAACAATATAGTTCCAAGTGAATTATTTCCAGGAGAATGGCATTGAGAAGCATCATCTGAGTTTGAAAGGCAGAGCAGACACGATGGGCTGAATGGCCTAATTCTGCTTCCTTATCAAATTTTTTTCGATCTTACGCATAAATGGTACCAGGATATGCAGCCAGTCCCTGCACTCCAGCGTAAGACCATAAGACCAGACATAAGGAAGTAAGGCCATTCGGCCCATCAAGTCCACTCCGCCATTTAATCATGGCTGATGAGCAGCATCAGTCTCAACAGGCATTTTGAGCTGGTATTTGTCACTGCCAGTCACCAGCACTGCCACTGTCACTGTGTGGATGTATGTGTGAATGCAGAGGGTAAATGTTCTCATGGTTTGAAGACGTCCCTCCCAGATCCTCTTGCAGGTGTCCCGGAGAACGCTGAAGCCTTTGACATCATGGGGATGGTGTTTCCCAGTGACGGCAGCAGGACATCCTCCCAGACTGAGGCATCCTGAACAGAGAAGGCTGGCTGAGGAGCTGGTCAGCTGTGGGTTCCACAACAAAACTGGATCCAATGTTAGAAGAGAGTTGATAGCCTCCTGAGCTCCGTTCAATACAGTTTAATCAAAGTGGCCCCCATGAGGCGGAGAGGTAGTGGGTTGGTCAGACATTGGGGAAAAACAGGTAACAAAGGGCTGGAAAGTGGGATTGACTGAGATTAATTATTTAACAGAATCTTCTGGGCCAGGAGGCAAGTCACAAACTAATGAGGCAGGATGCTAGGATGTCAAAACCCCTCCAACATCTTGCCTCCACCTGATTTAGGTCAAGCTTGGGCCTTGCCTTCCCGCTGCCAATTGAAGCCCTCAAGCAGCCAATGAATGGCTGCCTCAGGACCTATTTCTACTTGGGCTGCAGAGATAATGGGAACTGCAGATGCTGGAGAATTCCAAGATAATAAAGTGTGAGGCTGGATGAACACAGCAGGCCAAGCAGCATATCAGGAGCACAAAAGCTGATGTTTCGGGCCTAGACCCTTCATCAGAGAGGATTTTGTTATCTACTTGGGCTGCAATGCTTTCAGCTGTGGTCAGGACGGGAACTATTCCGGCTGCTTAACCACTGTAGGCAGGGCTGGATAAAAGTTTGGGTGAAAGGATAGCCACTGAGAAGTGCCCCCCCCCCCCCCCCCCCCCCCACGCCCCCCAGCCTTCCGAACAAAACCATTTCTGCGAGATCTCTTCAGGGGGTGGGGGGGGCATCCTTTGCCTTGGGAGTCTGAGGGATTTTGCCAAATTCTGGAGTTGCTGGCCTCAGACTGGTGCTTGGCCCTTCCTGGTCTGGGGTCTTAAATTTGGCAGAAAGCCCACCAGTGCACCCCACTCTCTGATCATAGACAGTTTTTTCATTTCCATAGGCTTTTCCTCTCCTGCATTCCTGCCACTTTCAGACTTCTTTAAAGCCATTTATCTGGTAACATATCTGCATGTCTGCATGTGCCTCCGTGAAACACACCATTGTGCCCCTGAATCCTCCACCTGTCACTTAAGGCTGACCCACTAAAGAGTTGCATTAACGATGTTGTATGGATGCTTTTGTGTTGTTTCTCCTTAAAGTAAAGAATTAGAATTATGTTTCGTTGTCACGTGTACTTAAGTACAGGGCAAAGAGAGTACAGTGAAAAGTTTACAATGTTGTCATTCACAGTGCCATCTTGGGTGCAAGGTAACTGGGCACAAAAATGTAGGTACAAAGTAGAACAAAGAAGATAGTGCAGAACAGCACAGGAATGGGCCCTTCAGCCTACGATGTTGTGTGGGACATGATGCCAAATTAAACTAATTCCTCTGATGGCCCTCGTTCCATATCCCTCCATTTGTTGCATATTCATATGCTTATCTTAAAGTCCCTTAAACACCCCCATTGTATCTGCCTCCAGCACCACCCCTGGCAGTGTGTTCCAGACTCCTAGCACTCTGTAAAAAACTCAACCCTGCATCTCCTTTAAACTTTCCACCCTCTCACCTTAAAAGCAAACCCCTAGCTTTTGACATTTACCCCTGGTTTTAGTCAACTGATAAAATAGCTTAAAAGATTAACATTGCAGTTCTTCTTGGTATAAAGTAGTAAATAAAGAAATAAAGTTAAGAGTTTCAAAAATTACAGTTTTTTTTCCCGTGGGGCTGCAGTTGCTCCACACTGGTCGTCCCCACAAAGGCTCACACTCCCCACCAGGGATCGATCTCCCCACCCACACCGGGCTCAATCTCTCCCCCACCACAACACTGGCCTCACTCTCCACCCTTCCACACTGAGCTCAATCTCCCTCCATCCCACACTGAGCTCAATCTCCCCTCTCCCACACTGAGCTCAATCTCCCCCCATCCCACACTGAGCTCAATCTCCCCCAGTCCCACACTGAGCTCAATCTCGCCCCTCCCACACTGAGTTCAATCTCCCCCCATCCCACACTGACCTCAATCTCCTCCCTCCCACACTGAGCTCAATCTCCCCCCATCGCACACTGAGCTCAATCTCCCCCCATCCCACACTGACCTCACTATCCACCCTCTCCCACACTGAGCTCAATCTCCCCCCCTACCACACTGAGCTCAATCTCCCCCAGTCCCACACTGAGCTCAATCTCCACCCTCCCACACTGAGCTCAATCTCCCCCCATCCCACACTGACCTCAATCTCCTCCCTCCCACACTGAGCTCAATCTCCTCCCATCGCACACTGAGCTCAATCTCCCCCCATCCCACACTGACCTCACTATCCACCCTCCCACACTGAGCTCAATCTCCCCCCTCCCACACTGAGTTCAATCTCCTCCCTCCCACACTGAGCTCAATCGCCCCCCTCCCACACCTAGCTCAATCTCCCCCCTCCCACACTGAGCTCAATCTGCCCCCCTCCCACACTGAGCTCAATATCCCCCCCAACACTGAGCTCAATCTCCCCCCTCCCACACTGAGCTCAATCTCCTCCCACACTGTCCCCCACCAAGCTCAATCTCACCCCCCCGACACTGAGCTCAATCTCCCCCCATCCCACACTGAGCTCAATCTCCCCCTCCCACACTGAGCTCAATCTCCCCCCACGCTCACTGTGCTCACTCTCCCCCATCCCACACTGAGCTCAATCTCCCCCCATCCCACACTGAGCTCAATCTCCCCCTCCCACACTGAGCTCAATATCCCCCCCAACACTGAGCTCAATCTCCCCCCCTCCCACACTGAGCTCAATATCCCCCCCAACACTGAGCTCAATCTCCCCCCATCCCACACTGAGCTCAATCTCCTCCCACACTGTCCCCCACCAAGCTCAATCTCCCCCCTCCCACACTGAGCTCAATCTCCCCCCATCCCACACTGAGATCAATCTCCCCCCTCCCACACTGAGCTCAATCTCCCCCCACGCTCACTGTGCTCACTCTCCCCCAGTCCCACACTGAGCTGAATCTCCCTCGTCCTATACTGAGCTCAATCTTAGCCCTTCCCCACTTGGCTTGATCACTCAACCTCCCCCCAACCCCGGCAACCGTGCTGACCTTGATCTTGCGACCCCCACCCCAACAATGACTGAATCTCCCCTCCGCCCCTCCCTGGGCTCGATGTCTCAATCCTTCTGCCCCCATACTGCTGTCTCACCACCAGCTGCCACCTGGGTTCACCAGCCACCACACCGTAGACCGCAATAGTCCCGCGCTGGTTCCGCTCTACAGCCCCAGCCACTTCCAGGATCCAGCCCTTGTTGAACGCCAACTGTCACTGACCACCAGAGTTCTGCCTGGGCACACTTTATGGCCGACCGGCGAAGTCCCTGCTCCATGCTCCCAGATGCTGCCATCACTACCGCTGCCTCCATGACTCATCTCCCTCCAGAAGGTACATGGAGGAACAAAAAACTGAAAAAAGAAAGAAACAAGTGAAGATAAAGAAAGAAAAGCGGTGAGAGAGGAGAGGCTCTGGCTCAGGAGCCCTATGTGCCTCCATCTTGGCATAAATATAACCCTCTTCAGTTTTCTGCTTGAATGCAGGACTGACCCACAGCGCCATGGTCTAAACCATGGGTAGGACAAGGAGTCAAGTATTGAATCCAAGATAACAAAGTATGGAGCTGGATGAGCACAGCAGGCCAAGCAGCTTCTTTGGAGCACAAAAGCTGACGTTGCGGGCCTAGACCCTTCATCAGAAATAGGGATCAAACTGTGTGTGGTTGGTACCAATCTTACAGGTCAATCCAGCCAACTGAGCCAACCAGACTCCCATGCAGGCCCAGTTGTCGTAGCAACATGTGACTATAAGACATAGAAACAGAAGTAGGACATTCAGCTAGCTTTGTCTGCCCCACCATTCAATGAGATCGTGGCTGATGTGATAATCCTCAACTCTATCTATTTAGCTGCCCTGTACCCATGTTTTCGGGAGGAGTGAGAGCGAGAGAGAGAGAGCACCAGGAGGCTGCCGGGAAGGTAAGATTTTCCCACTTTAAAAAGCTTACCTTGAGCGGGAGCGGTCGTCATTTATTTGGGCAGTGGCTGAATCCGAGACACTTCTGTGTAGTGTCTCCCACCCGCCCTCCTCCTGTAACCAAAAAAAAAGGACTCGGTGGTGTGTAGATAAGGTGAGGCTTTTTCTTTTTCACGTTTTTTTATATTGTGTGATTGGCAAAAACTTCATGCGTTCGTTTTTTCAACTTAGTTAAGTTTAAGATTAAAAATGTCAGGAGATCCCAGACCCGTGTTATGCTCCTCTTGCTCAATGTGGGGGCTCAGGGACACGGCTGATGTCCCTGACCCCTTCACATGCAGGAAGTGTGTCCAGCTGCAGCTCTTGTTAGACCGCATGACGGCTCTGGAGCTGCGGATGGATTCACTTTGGAGCATCCACGATGCTGAGGGGATCGTGGATAGCACATTCAGCAAATTGGTCACACCGCAGATTAGGATTGCTGAGGGAGAAAGGGAATGGGTGACCAAAAGGCAGAGAAAGAGCAGGAAGGCAGTGCAGGTGTCCCCTGCGGTCATCTCCCTCCAAAACAGGTACACCGTTTTGGATACTGTTGAGGGAGATGGCTCATCAGGGGAAGGCAGCAGTAGTTCATGGCACCGTGGCTGGCTCTGCTGTACAGAAGGGCGGGAAAAAGAGTAGAAAGGCTATAGTCATTAGGGATTCAATTGTAAGGGGAGTAGATAGGCAGTTCTGTGGTTGAAAATGAGAATCCCGAACGGTATGTTGCCTTCCAGGTGCACGGGTCAGGGATGTCTCAGATTGACTGCAGAACATTCTGAAGGGGGTGGGTGAACAGCCGGTTGTCATGGTGCATATAGGCACCAATGATATAGGTAATAAACAGGGTGAGGTCCTACAAGCAGAATTTAGGGAGTTAGGTGCCAAGTTAAAAAGTAGGACCTCAAAGATAGTAATCTCAGGAATGCTACCAGTGCCACGTGCTAGTCAGTGCAGAAGTGAAAGAATAGCCAGGATGAATGCGTGGCTTGAGAGATGGTGCAGGAGGGAGGGATTCAGATTTTTGGGACATTGTAACCGGTTCTGGGGAACGTGGGACTATTACAAATTGGAAGGTCTACACCTGAACCAGACTGGAACCAATGTCCTTGGGTGTTCTTTTGCTAACACTGTTGGGGAGGGTTTAAACTAATGTGGCAGGGGGATGGTAAGCAAATATTGGACAGAAAGGAAGTAGTACCTAAAGCCTGTAGGGAACTAGATAATGGAGTCAGTCAGACTAAAGGGAATAGTAGTCGGGGAGCAGATAATGAACACAAAGGGACAGGTGGTCTGAGGTGCATTTGTTTTAATGTGAGAAGTGTAGTAGATAAGGCAGATGAGCTTAGGCCTTGGATCGGTGCCTGGAAGTATGAAGTTATTGCTATTGCTGAGACTTGGTTGAGGGAAGGGCATGATTGGCAACTAGTTGTCCCAGGCGGGATAGAGAGGGGGGTAAAAGGGGTGGAGAAGTTGCTATACTGGTCAAAGATGATATCACAGCTGTACTGAAGGAGGGCACTCTGGAGGACTTGAGCAGTAAGGCAATATGGATTGAACTCAGAAATTGGAAGGATGCAGTAATAATGCTGGGGCTGCACTACAGGCCTCCCAACAGCGAGCGTGAGATAGAGGTACAAATATGTAAGCAGATAATGGAAAGGTGTAGGAGAAACAGGATGGTGGTGATGGGAGATTTTAACTTTCCCAACTTTGACTGGGATCAGTGTTAGGGGTCAAGATGGAGCAGAATTTGTAAGGAGCGCACAGGAGGGTTTTCGAGAGCAGTATGTATGTAGTCCAACTCAGGAAGGGGCCATACCGGACCTGGTGCTGGGGAATGAGCCCGGCCAGGTGGTTGAAATTACAGTAGGGGACTACTTTAGAAACAGTGACCACAATTCTGTAAGTTTTAAAATGCTCATGGGCAAAGATGAGAGTGGTCCTAAAGGAAGAGTTCAAAACTGGGGGAAGGCCAACTATACCAAAATTCAGCAGGATCTGGGGAATGTAGATTGGGAGAAACTGTTTGAAGGTAAATCCACATTTGATATGTGGGAGGCTTTTAAAGAGAGGTTGATTAGCTTGCAGGAGAGACATGTTCCTGTGAAAATGAGGAGTAGAAAAGGCAAGATTAGGGAGCCATGGATGGCAGGTGAAATTGAGAGACTAGCTAACAGGAAAAAAGAAGCATACATAAGTTCTTGGCGACTGAAGACAGACAAAGCTTTGGAAGAATATAGGGAATGTAGGGCAGGTCTGAAACGAGGAATTAAGAGGGCTAAGAGGGAACATGAGATATTGTTATCAAACATGGTTAAGGAAAATCCCAAAGCCTTTTTTTCATATATAAAGAGCAAGAGGGTAACTAGAGAAAGGATTGGCCCACTCAAGGACAAAGGAGAGAAGTTATGTGTTGAGTCAGAGAAAATGGGTGACATTCTTAATGAGTACTTTGCGTTGGTATTCACCAAAGAGAGGGACATAACAGATGTTGAGGTTAGGGATAGATGTTTTAGGATAGGTCAATTTGGCATAAGGAGGGAGGAAGTGTTAGGTATCCTAAAAGGCATTAAGGTGGACAAGTCGCCAGATCCGTATGGGATCGATCCCAGGTTTCTGAGGGAAGCAAGCGAGGAAATAGCCGGGGCCTTAACAGATATCTTTGCAGCATCCTTAAACACGGATGAGGTCCCGGAGGACTGGAGAATTGCTAATGTTATCCCCTTGTTTAAGAAGGGCAGCAAGGATAATCCAGGTAATTATCGACCGGAGAGTTGGGCAGATAAATGGCAGATGGAGTTCAATCTGGGCAAATGTGAGATGATGCATTTTGGAAGATCTAATTCAATAGCGAACTATACAGTAAATGAAAAAGTCCTGGGGAAAATTGATGTACAGAGAGATCTGGGTGTTCAGGTCCATTGTTCCCTGAAGGTGACAATGCAGGTCAATAGAGTGGTCAAGAAGACATATGGCATGCTTTCCTTCATTGGACAGGGTATTGAGTACAAGAGTTGGCAGGTCATGTTACAGTTGTATAGGACTTTGGTTCGGCCACATTTGGAGTACTGTGTGCAGTTCTGGTCGCCACATTACCAAAAGGATGTGGATGCTTTGGAGAGGGTGCAGAGGAGGTTCACCAGGATGTTGTCTGGTATGGGGGGTGCTAACTATGAAGAGAGGTTGAGTAGATTAAGACTATTTTCATTAGAGTGATGGAGATTGAGGGGGGACCTGATTGAGGTCTACAAAATCATGAGGTGTATAGACAAGGTGGATAGCAAGAAGCTTTTTCCTAGAGTGGGGGACTCAATTACTAGGGGTCATGAGTTCAAAGTGAGAGGAGGAAAGTTTAGATGAGATATGCGTGGAAAGTTCTTTACACAGAGGCATGATGGGTGCGTGGAACGTGTTGCCAGCAGTAGGTGGTAGACGCAGACACGTTAGCGTCTTTTAAGATGTATCTGGACAGGTACATGGATGGACAGGGAGCAAAGGGATACAGACCCTTAGAAAATAGGTGATAGGTTTAGACAGAGGATCACGATCAGCGCAGGATTAGAGGGCTGAAGGCCCTGTTCCTGTGCTGTAATTTTCTTTGTTCTTTGTTCTAACCCTCAATTTCCTGACTAAATAAAAACCTTGATTACATTTACCAACCCAACCTCAACAGCCCTCTGTGCTAAACAATTTAGCAGGTTCACCATCCTCTAAGAGATAAAAATTCCACCTCACCTTTGTCTTAAATGATTACTTCAATTCAATTAATTTAACTCAATTCAATTGAATTAGTTACATTTAAATTACTATGAATTTCCCCTAACTTTGAGATTATGCCCTCTGTCCCTAGACTCTCCGACAAAGGGAAGCAACTCTTTCATTATCAAACCTGTCAGGTCCCTTGAGAACCTTATTTGTGTCAATAAGGTTGCCTCTCACTTTCCTAAATTCTAATGTTAACACACCCAACATACTCAACCTGGCTTCATGACACAGTCTCCAGTCTGAAAATGGCAGATCATATCTGAGGTTGGAAGCTGGGTTAGTACTTGGATGGGAGACTACCTGGGATACCAGATGCAATAGGCTTTATGGGCCCTCTTGTAGTGTGGTGGTAGTGTTCCTGCCTTGGACTGGGAGGCCTAGGTTCGTGCTCCAGTGGTGTACAATAACGTCCCTCAGCAGATTTATCAGAAGAATAGGTGTTTCTAAAAAGCTGTCCCTCCAACATATGCATGGATCTTTCTTGCCAGAACTCCTACAGCTTGCCTATGGCATGTGTTCAAAGGATTTTGAGGTTGATTTTTTAAAATTTCAAAACTGTATTTTATTCATAAAAATATCTTTATATACGTATATAGTCGCTGACTATCGTTGGTTCTGTACAGTAGGTGATGAAGAAACAGACAAACTTCGAAGTTTGACTCCACCAACAGATAAATCTACAGCATTTTTTACCTTTACAAGACTACACATTACTTAGATTTGGGGCATTGGAAGGGCCCAATAACTGAATGGACCTCCACCATACTTTGGCTGAAAGACCTTAAATGGTGGTCTTTCCCCACAGCACCTTCACAGAAACTGCCCTGAGGTTTAGTGCATCCCTCAGCACATAGTCCTGGACCTTGGAATATACCAGTCTGCAACATTGTTCAAGGCCAATTCCTCGCTCCGGAAGGCCAGAGTTTCGGCAGACCGAAGAGCGTCTTTCACTGAGTTGACATTCCTCCAGGCGAAGTCGATGTTTGTCTCGGTGTGTGTCCCAGGGAACAGAACATAGAGCACAGAGTCCTACGTCATGGACCTGCTCAGGACAAACATTGACAAAAACCTCTGTAACTTTCTCCAGAGATAACAGAACACATTTCTGAAAAAGGGTCTAGGCCCGAAACGTCAGCTTTCCTGCTCCTCTGATGCTGCTTGGCCTGCTGTGTTCATCCAGCTCTGTACCTTGATTTCTCAGATTCTCCAGCATCTGCAGTTCCTACTATCTCCGCAACTTTCTCCAGATTCCCTTTGCAAAGGCACATTCCAGCAGCAGATGTGTGACAGTCTCTACCTCCCCACAGCTGCTTTGAGGGCAGCGTGCGGTGGCGCAGAGAGTCCGGGCGCACATGAATGATTTGACGGGCAGTGCCCTTCTCACCACATGCCAAGCAATGTCTTGGTGAATGATTCTTCTGTTGATGGGTCATTCAGCCAAATGACTTTGACAGCCTGACAGTATCCACCCTCTCATTTTCCCACAGGTTTGCGAGGACACATGTGCTGACAACTTCCTGATGGACTTATGGTCAAATGTGCCTTTCTTTGCAAGTTTCTCCACAAAGGATGGGTGATACGGAACAGTCTTGGAGAGTTTCACGGCAGCGATGCCAGTCCCATCCATTTCGACACCGGCAACAGGTAGAACTTCCATGTTTGCATACCAAGGGTCGACTCATAGCTTGATGCAGTCACACACAGAAGTGACCATCAGGATGAGAGTATTGTTGGATATGTTCTTTTCCCTCTTATCAAGAGCTTTGTGCACATTGTCCCTGTGGACATGATCCATCTTCGAGCTCCAGGTGAAGTGGAAGATAGCTTGGGTGACTGCAGCAGTACAGTTTCGGGGAATGGGCCAGACCTCCGCCATGTACCATAACAGGCTCCGTGCCTCACACCTGATGACTAAGATTTTTTTAAACCAGCAATGGAGAGGAAGCAGTGCTCCCAAAAGCCCAATTTTTGCTTCAACTTGGTGATGTGCTCCGCCCAAGATTTTGCGCATGCTTCGGCCCCTTGGAACTATATTCTCTGCACCTTCAGGTAATCCATCCTGAAGGTGAAGGGGATAAAGGAGAAAATAACACGGCCTCACCCTTGCCTCGATTTACCTTGGCTCCCCAGGCCAGTTTGAACTGGTCATAGATGCTCAAGAGTCTACACACTGACAGTGGATCCCAGCATAAAACAGCAATGTCATCCATGTACAGGGAGGCTTTGACCTGCAGATCTCCACTGCCTAAAATAATCAACCCTCTCACAGTCGCATCCTTCCTGATGGATTCAGCAAAAAGCTCTGTACAATACGGATTCTAATTCTAATTCTAATTCTAATACACTAACAAAGCAAGAGAGAGAGGGCAGCCCTGCCTGACTCCAACTCTGACCGGGAAGCTTTCTGATTCCCACCCATTGATTGAGACTGCACTAAAGACGTTGGTGTAGAGCAGTTGATCCAGTTGTGGATTCCTCACCCAAAGCCCATTTTGGAGAGCATGTCCCACATGTAGGTGTACCCTGACAGAGGCTTTTTCCTGGTCCAGGCTGATAAGGCAAGCATTTATCCCCTTGTCCTGCACATAGACAATCATACCCCTGAGGAGCCCGAGGCTCTCAGAGATTGTCCTGCCTAGTACAGCACAGCTTTGGGCAGGTTGATCCCAGAGCAGATCTGACCCGGGTGGCAATGACATTCGACAGGATTTTGTCATCTGCAGTCAGCAGTGAAATTGGTTGACAATTTCTGATTTCCGCCTCTCTCCCTTCCACTTGTTGATGAGGGTGATAATACTTTTCGTCATGGATTCGCTCACAGTTCCTGCCAGGAGCGTACTGTCATATACCTCCAGCAGGTGCTGGCCAATCAAGTCTCAATAACTGAATACAACTCGGCTGGTAGGCCGTCGCTTCTGGGAGTTTTATTCTTCCAGTGGACTCGACAGGCTTGGTCAGATCATTCAGAGATACCGCCCAGTGCAGCATCTTCCCCAATCCCCCAATCCCCTCCAACCCCATGCTGTCGTTTAAGATCTCCATGATAGATGGCAGGGCAGCATAGAGGACAGGAACATCTGGGAGGGTGCACTATATGTGGGGCTTCATGTCATACAGTCTGGTATAAAAGGATTTGCTGATCCTTGGGATGCAATACTGAGATGATGTCACAGAGCCATTTTCTCCCTTCAGGCTGCTGGCCACAAAGATTCTTTATTCTTTATGTATTCACGGAATGAGGGTGTCACTAGCTAGGCAGCATTTATTACCCATAGGACAGTTGAGAGTCAACCACATTGCTGTGGACCTGGAGTCACACATAGGCCACGATGGCAGTTTCCTTCCCTAAATGACAATAATGAACCAGATGGGTTTTTCCCAACAATTGGAAATGGATTAATGATCATCATTAGATTCTTAACTCCAGATATTTTAGTGAATTCAAATTCCACCATCTGCTGTGACAGGATTCAAACCTGGGTCCCCAAAACCTTATCTGGGTCCCTAGATTAACAGTCCAGCAATAATACCACTAGGCCATCACCTCCCCTTCAGGTGAGCCTCTGTAAGAAGATACACAAGCATATCTCATCCTGCTCCCCGGAGCAAACCCTGGACCGTAGGATTATCTTGGATACCTCCAAGGCAAACAGCGAGGCCTACTGGTCCTTTAGCTCCTGGAGATCCTCTGTGACATTGACCGCACCGTCTGCAGCATCAGTAGGTTTTGTGTACTTATCTGGAGTTTGGACAGCCTTTCCCATCCCTCTTTCTTGCCTTCTAAACACCTTTGAGGATGAAAAACCTTGTGATGTTCCACTTGATTGTTTCCCACAGACAAGGAGAGCCAAATAGGGGCCTCACGGTTCGCCAACCTGTGCCATCCCTTTTGATTCCCTCCATGTTTTTTTAGAGTCAACAGTATCATATTCAACTGCCATGTTCTTCTGCCAGCTCCATGGTCATCCTGTGGGTGACAGTTGGCCAGCAGGAGGCAGTGATCAGAGAAGGACACCAGCTCAAAGGATTTTCAGGTTGATACAAAAACCTGTTTGGTCACTTTTTTTTGACCATCAAGTCCTGAGTGGAACTGAGAGCCTCTACCTCACTATGTCCACAAGGCCTCCTTGTGATCAAATGATAAATCAGGAGAAAAGTGACCTCTACTTGATTAATATTGGGTAGTGGCTTTAAAAATAACAGAAAAACAGTGCTTGACAGATGAGTTGTGGCCAGTCAAAAGCAAATCACCAATGCTCCATATAACAAGGCCTCTGAAGAGGAGAGTGTGGACTTATTACCATGGAAACCCAGAGCAAAATAGTTTTTTTCAAGTGAGATTTTCTCGATATGCTGAAAAATGATCCATGAATTTGGTACCTCTGTGTCGTGCTCCTGAGTTTATCTAGTATTCCTTTAACATTATCATTGTTTTTCAACACAAGTCATTAAAGAGGCAATGATGGGAAATAATAGGCTCTTCCACACTTTCCTGGCTCACAAAAGCAGTAATTGTAATAAGCAAAGCTTTAACTTAAGCAGAGCCTTTTTTTCCTATTTTCCTCCTTGGTGATGACGGGGCCTAGTGCATTATTGCAGGAACCTACTGTCCCAATTTCTAATTCGCCTCAAACAGAAGGGATGAAATTCTCCAGTCTCTGATGGTTGCTAAGATCTTAAGTGAAATTAGTTTAGACATGTTCAACCCAGGCCCCAGTGGATGTGCTCCAGGTACAAACCTGCCCCCAATTTGGCTGTAATTGGCACAAATTCAGCAATTGAGCCCCGAGGGCTGGGAGTAAGGGAAGCGCAAATGCCTTGCTAGGGAGGTGCTCTTGTATTCTGAGTTTGAGGCTGAGATACAACATCAAACGATTGTGTGTGTGTGTGTGTGTGTGTGTGTGTGTGTGTGTGGAAGTGGAGTTAGATTTCAGGCGGCCGCTGCAAAAACTGGTTTGGGATCATCGGGCGTTTGTGCAAACATAAGAAAATCAAATACACAAGTCCTTTAAGTCATAGATTATTCCCAGCTCCCCATTAAATGTCAGTCTCAGTGAATTAACGGGAGTTTTCAGTTGTGTAATTAACCTGCATGCATTTACTTGTATTAATTTACTCAAAGTTTACCATAGCAGCAATTCAGCATTTTGCAATGAAGCATTCTGCATCACGTTGTTTCATCTGTACAATGTGTTTACCTGTATCTAACCGGTGATGCATGAAGTAATACAATTGACAATTTTATTGTCTAATGGTTTACACTATAATGTTCTCATCACAAATTCATGCTTCTAAGGGGCAATATCTTCGTTTTATTTTCTCCTTCTTTGCAAAATAGTAACTGCTTGAAACAACAAACTGAAATGAAATTCATTGCTCAAATTTAGAACATGTAACTGCCAAGGCAACTTTAACTTGCTCTCCCTCCAAATATTCTCCCAAAATTAATGACCTGATAATGTAATCAAACCAGATTACTAAAAGACATATCATAACAATATTGTGATGCCAGATAATTGGAGTCAAGTCCTACCTGTTCCAAACGTGTATGATAACAGTTTGATTAAAAATTGTAGCAGTGACTACTCCTCAAAAACTCCTGAGCTCTCTGGTGGTCAGGAAAGCTACTATATAAATGCAAGTCTGTCTGTCATTCTTTTCTGTGTAACAGTCTTTTCAAAATGATTTGACCTGGACAGCTATTTCTAAAACTTGGTTTAATTCGACTGTGCAGCAATCTTTATGAAGAAATTCAAGCAATATTTTTGTGGTTATATGTTGGCTGCATCTTCTTTTTGCAGTGTGTTGAACAGACAGGAAGAACGCACTTATTAACAGTGATACTTCTTTCTGTCTTGACCTAATACAAAGACGAGGTCCTGCATATCTCTACCAAACACTAAATCAGCCGCACTGCTTACAACTTGCCCGGTAAATAAAACATGCACTTCGTAATATGATAGATTTATTAAATAAATGTGAGTGCTGTTTACAGGAGCTTAATAACTAATTACAGTGAAGAAAGCAAAATAATTGAATTAAATTGGAGTGTTCCCAGGCACATTTTTAAAAATGTTTATTTAATAACCAAAACAATGCAACCATGACAGCGCATTGCAAAGAGTCTCGCTGGTATGAAGGTCTTGTCACGAGGTCCTTATAATTGTAGAAGGTTTTCAGGGAATGTATTATTGAGGTGTTGTATCTTACATTATTCTCCAACTCTGTGCAAACTGTAGATGCCTTGCTTAGCTATTAAAGTTGTTTACTGTGCTCGGTGTGTGACCCTGCGTCTGGTCTTTGTAGCAGTTTTCCTGTTGACACTTTGTGGAGAAGAATTTTGAATCCATACTGATGAAGGCTGATGTAGGGCATGTAGCTGGTGTGCACTGATTTGGGAACTGAATTAACTTGTCTGTTAGAAACTATCAGTATGGAGTTACTTGTATTCCAGTCTCCAGATTTTAAAGGCAAATTAATTCAATGTCAGATCCAAGTTTTCTACGTCCGTCTTTGCTTGAGTTGAAATAGACTTAGTTAAAAATCTTGACAAAAATTGTAGGTGAGCCAAGCTGGAGGAGAACATACTGTAATTCTGTGGGCTACAAAATCAACACTTCCTCTCAGTTTCCAACCACACGAAACTGATAACCAGGGGACTGGATTCCTCTGTTTTGCTACAGTTGCATCCTTAAACTGCCATAACCTTGAAAGGACGGGTGGCTGAGTTGTCTACAGCTTATCCAGCACCTGGTCCCATTCCCCATCAATGCCTTAATCCTCATAACTTACATGGCTCCTAGTCCCTGAATGCCTCATGTTTAAAAGACTTCATGCCAAAACACCTCATTCTTAAATTGCATCTTTCAATTCCACTCGGTGGTTCCACTTTAGAAAGTGAACATCCTAGACAGTAGGAGCAGGTGTAGGCCATTCAGCCTTTCAAGCCTGCTGCACGGTTCAGTATGATCACAGCTGCTCATCCAAATCAGTCCCCTGTTTCCTGCTTTCTCCCCCATACGCTTCAGCCCTAAGAACTATATCTAACTCTTTCTGGAAAACATCCAATGTTTTTCCCTCATAATAATAAAACGTGAGGCTGGGTGAAGACAGCAGGCCAAGCAGCATCTCAGGAGCACAAAAGCTGACATTTCGGGCCTAGACCCTTCATCAGAGAGGGGGATGGGGAGAGGGTTCTGGAATAAATAGGGAGAGAGGGGGAGGCGGACCAAAGATGGAGAGAAAAGAACATAGGTGGAAAGGAGAGTATAGGTGGGGAGGTATGGAGGGGATAGGTCAGTCCAGGGAAGACAGACAGGTCAAGGAGGTGGGATGAGGTTAGTAGGTAGGAGATGGGGGTGCAGCTTGGGGTGGGAGGAAGGGATGGGTGGGAGGAAGAACAGGTTAGGGAGGCAGAGACAGGTTGGGCTGGTTTGGGGATGCAGTGGGTGGAGGGGAAGAGCTGGGCTGGTTGTGTGGTGCAGTGGGGGGAGGGGACGAACTGGGCTGGTTTAGGGATGCGGTGGGTGAAGGGGAGATTTTGAAGCTCGAGAAGTCCACATTGATACCATTAGGCTGCAGCGTTCCCAAGCGGAATATGAGTTGCTGTTCCTGCAACCTTCGGGTGGCATCATTGTGGCACTGCAGGAGGCTCATGATGGACATGGCCCGAAACGTCAGCGTATGTGCTCCTGAGATGCTGCTTGTCCTGCTGTGTTCATCCAGCCTCACATTTTATTATCTTGCATTCTCCAGCATCTGCAGTTCCCATTATCTCTGATACAATTTTAACCCCAGCCTGTCTCTGCCTCCCTAACCTGTTCTTCCTCTCACCCATCCCTTCCTCCCACCTCAAGCTGCACCTCCATTTCCTACCTACTAACCTCATGCCACCTCCTTGACCTGTCCGTCTTCCCTGGACTGACCTATCCCCTCCCTACCTCCCCACCTATACTCTCCTCTCCACCTATCTTCTTTACTCTCCATCTTCGGTCCGCCTCCCCCTCTCTCCCTATTTATTCCAGAACCCTCACCCCATCCCCCTCTCTGATGAAGGGTCTAGGCCCGAAACATCAGCTTTTGTGCTCCTGAGATGCTGCTTGGCCTGCTGTGTTCATCCAGCCTCACATTTTATTATCTTGGATTCTCCAGCATCTGCAGTTCCCATTATCCCTGACACAATGTTTTTCCCTCAATCACTTTCTGTCACAGAGAATTCCAAAAGCTTGCCACGACCTGGGCGATGCTATTTCTTCTCACTTCAGTCCTAAATGGCCTAGCCCTTGTCCTCAAGCTGTGACCCGGCTCCGAACTCACCGGTCCTTGGGAACATCCTTCCTCTGTTTACCCTTTCCAGTCCTGTTAGACTTTTATGGGTTTCTATGAGAATTCCTTGCTTTTCAAGATTTTCCTTAAGAGTCATGTCTTTCACGAGATTTTGATAATCTACCCCCTACCCCCTTAAAGTCTGTCTTTGGCACAGAGACAAAATTTTGTGTCTGGTTTCAAACTATGGAAAAGGCACGCTTCTTATGGACGCATCTTGAAAAGGGCTCCTGGCTTCTGGAGCAATGTGAAAAACTACAGTAACAGAAGCATTGAAGCATGAAACAAGAAAAACAGATGCAGGAGTAAGTCATTTGGCCCATTGAACCTGTTCTGCCATTCAAATTGATCATGGCTGATCCTCCATCTCAATGCAGTACTCCCCCTTTCTCCCCATTCACCTTGATACTGTTAACTGCTAGAAATTATCATAGGTTTACATAGCACAGAAGCACGCCCTTCGGTCCCACTTGTTTAGCTAACCAGATATCCTAATCTGACCTAGTCCCATTTGCTAGCATTTGGTCCATATTCCTCTGAACCCTTCCTATTCATGCCCCCATCCAGATTCCTTTCAAATGTTGTGATTATACCTGCCTCCACCTGGCCCATATTCCTGTAAACCTTTCCAATTCATGCAGTCGCCCAGGCACCATTTAAATGTTGTAATTGTATCAACCTCCACCACTTCCTCTGGCAGCTCATTCCACACAGGAATGTGTGATAGAAGTCCCCCCTCGGCCCTTTCTAAATCTTTCCCCGATCAGCTTAAACCTATGCCCTCTAGTTTTGAACTCCCCCAACTTAGGAAAAAGACCGTCACCATATCCATGCCCCTCATGATTTATAAATCTCTGTAAAGTCACCCTTCAGCCTCCGATGCTCCAGGGAAAAATGCCTCTGTTTCTTTGTTAAATATATTCCTTGACTTGGCATCCATACACTTCTATGGTAGAGAATTCCACAGTCTGCCATTGTCTAAGTGAAAA
Source organism: Stegostoma tigrinum (assembly GCF_030684315.1). Taxonomy (NCBI): domain Eukaryota; kingdom Metazoa; phylum Chordata; class Chondrichthyes; order Orectolobiformes; family Stegostomatidae; genus Stegostoma; species Stegostoma tigrinum. The sequence continues at coordinate 88,476,770 of NC_081361.1, read as the reverse complement.
ACAATTCTCCTAATTTCAATCCAAAATAGCCCAGCGCAAACCCTGAGACTATGACTCTTCGTTCATGAACTCCCAGCCAATAAAAACATCCAGTATCCACTGCCGTCAGGGATTTTGTGAAATCACATGGAATAAACCGAATTGGCTGTAACTAACAACTATGACATTGGGGACATCTGGGGGAGTCCTTGACAGATTATTCATTGGATGCTACTGGCTGAAGATTTTTGAAAATGATTCAGCCTTACATTTTGCACTGATGTGGTGTGCTCTCCCATTATTAAAGATAAGGATATCTGTGGAGCTTCCTCCTCCAGTCAATTGTTTAAGTGTGGACCAGTATTCATGATTGAATGTGGCAAAACACGCCCCAACCAAAATATATTCTGTAGCCTTGCAACCCTAAATGCTAACTGTTCAGCACAAAAAATAAGTACGGATTCATCAGTCAATGGGAGGTGGTACATGATAATTGGCAGGAAGTTTTGTGGCCCATGTTTGACATGATTTATTGAAACTTCATGGGTTCCAAAGTCAATGTTGAGGGGTCCCTCCTGACTGTAAATCACTGTGCTGCTACCTCTGCTGCCATATTATTTGTAAGGTACAATTCTGTGAGTATAACAATGTCAGGTTGTAGCTTCATTAGATTGTAAGACAGCTCTCTCAATTTGGTGTAAGCAGTTGATAAGGATGACTTTGCAGGATCAACAGGGCTGAGTTTACCACTTTCCACTCTTAATCAATCTCTTGCTCCGCTTCCATTGAATTCTAAAGTTTTCCTAATCCTCAGACTTGTTCCTTTTTCCCACAACATTATATAACTGCTCTTTGGACCTTATATTACTCTTAAATTCTCTTGTTAGCAGTGGTTGCGCCAATTTTCCTGTTGTGATTCTGTGCCAAAAAGAAATGCAGAACTGCTGGAAAATGCACACTCATTACCTCGATATTAGTCGCTACCTATCGGCTGTTATACATTGTTTCATTGATAGTTTTGTTAATGAATTCCAGTTTCTCAGATCTTTCTCATTGCAATTTTATGATGATGTGTTAATGTAATGAAACCCAAAAATTATATCGTGGTTCCCATTTCAGCTGCTTGACTTAATACTTATTGGCCATATCTTATTAAGCACACAAGTGTATTTTCTGATTCCACACATTCTGCTTATATGCTTTTTGACAGCACTCCAAGAAAGACCAGGCGGAACAAGCATGGAAACATGTTTGTGAACACAGTCATCATAGTTACAAAAACAAACTCCTCAAAATTAAAGTACAGACAATGTGATCTTTGCTATAGATATGGCACTGCATAGAAGCAATTCCTGCTAAATAATTTAGGGAAGAGCATTCGTATTAAAAAAAAACAAAAGAACTGTGAATACTGTCAATCAAAAACAGAAATTGCTAGAAAAGCTCAGCAGGTTTGTAGAGAGAAACCAGAGTTAATGTGTCAGATCGAGTGACCCTTCCTCAGAAACTATTAGAAACACATTTAAAAACACAAGTGAGCAGAGGATAATTCAAAACTACACATTCTCCAAAACATCTTTTATACAATTACGACATTATGTGCGATTACACAGACAATCAGTCCATGAGGAGCCCTTCTATTAATAATGAGGCCTTTATTAGATTTCACTCCTTACCCTGAACAAGGATGTGCCAAATATCCTTTGCAGAGGTGGTTGTATTTGTGGGTTTCTTCAAGCCCCATATGGTTAGTGTGGATGAGGATAACCACCTTTCTGGTCTAACTAAAAGAGTCTAATCACATAAACAATAGGAAGTTTATTGCATTGCTTTCACTTTTTAGGATTACATTACTATGACCTACATGAACCATTAGGGGAACACTCGCCTATCAGCAAGTCCCTTATCAGCTCCTTATTTACTCTGACAAAGTTCTCATGAGATCATCATAAAAGGGTGGTGCCTCTTGCTCTCAGTCATGCACTAACTTTTGCAGAATCATTCAGACTCATATACAACAGCCCTCCCGACCTCTAGTCTTTTTTCTCATTCTATCATTGTTACATTTATTTGTTGATTTAGATTTACAACCACCCAATCTCCCCTCTAGACTTTGACTTTTCAAATTCAGGTGATTAACAGGCTTATCTATTCGACCCAAACATATTTGCTTCATGCTCGGAAGAGTAGTAATTTGTAGGTAAGTAGGCAGCTGACTGAGATTGTGTTCCTGATGGCTGAGGTTTGTGGTTCTCTGTTGAATCCTAACCCTATCGCAGATGTGTTTCTATACCTTACAGCTATCAATGAGACCTCTGCCAAATCAGGGATTTGTTTTTTGTTGAAGCATCTTTGATCTGTGTACTTATTTGTCTATCCTTGGTGCTGTACTCCATGGGGTTATATGTGCAATAGCTTCAATTTCTGTCAGTGGACTTGGGCTCTCATTCTGCCTGTAAATCTGTGCTGAGGTAGAAATGCCTTAATGTAAATTTCTTGAATGTTTGAGACCTCCTGCTCCTACAGGTGTTGAATTATTCTTGACTCCAGACTGTTCATTTCCTCAATCATGTTAGCTGGAGATACATTCTTACTTGATACTAAAGCTTTTATTTTTGATTGGGATTTTTCTTTGGAAAGTGGTGAGGTTAATCTTTGCTTTACCTTATTTCCATCCAATACCACATTCTCAATGACAGAATTGAATTTGAAGTGTATAATGCGTTCACTGTGATGCACACCAACTTGACTGACTTCAGTTGCAGATTTTTCTATTGTCTATCTATCTCAGTAAATCTTCCCAAATTGTGTAGCTAGTTTAGTTGATATCTCTTTGCTTGCATCTTGTCTCAAACCTAGTTGCCAGGTTAAATCTGAACTCTTTTCAGTTTTGATGGCGGTGAAAAAGGTTTTAGCCATTTGGTCTAGTCATAGCTTTCCATCTCATTTATTGTGTGAAATGTATATAAATTGGTCACTATTTTAGGAGTTTCTGCTTTTTTGTCTACATTAGAGTAGATTACCTACAGTGTGGAAACAGGCCCTTCGGCCCAACAAGTCCACACCGCCCCTTGAAGAATCCCACCCAGACCCATCCCCCATAACACACACCCCTGAATACTACAAGCAATTTAGCATGGCCAATCCACCTAGCCTGCACATCTTTGGACTGTGGGAGGAAACTGGAGCACCCGGAGGAAACCCACACAGACACGGGGAGAATGTGCAAACTCCACACAGAGAGTCGCCTGAGGCTGGAATTGAACCCAGATCCCTGGTGCTGTGAGGCTGCAGTGCTAACCACTGAGCCACCGTGCCACCCCAAAGCCACCGTGACGCCCCAGTTTCAGTGTAGTTTCAGCTATGAGCTTAAAAAGTCCAGCAATTGTTCTAACTAACTGTTCTTTGACTTTTCAATGTTTAATATTTTTGAAGTTTTGGAGGTCTGTACATGTCCATCTAGTTAAACCTGGTAATTCTGAGTGAGAAAATACTCAAAGGTTTTCTGGTATTTGGTGCCTGCTATGTTGGGGAGATGCTCGTAGTATACTCTTAATTTCAAGAGTGATCTCCCGTGGACCAAGGATTTGACAGCGCTACTTATTTTCTAGCCATGCCATGAGAACTATTCCTTTCCCACCCCTCATCTGCCAGCCAACCATCGCTATTCAACCAGCGATCTGCAAAGTCACAAAGAATGTGGTTGAGTTCATGTCTTCCAGCCTGGACCTTGGCTTGTTTGGCTCATTCATTTTCAACAACAGGCAATGACCCCACTGCACAAGATACCTCTGTAATAAAAGCTAAATGCTGTAAAGGATGAAAATCTGGAAAGAAAACAGAAAGTGCTGAAGAAACTCGACAGCCCTGGGCAGCATCTGTGGAGGCAGAAACAGATTTAATGTTCTGAGTCCAATATGACTCATTTTTGGAAGAGGAGTCGCATTGCACTCAAAACCTGACTCAATTTCTCTCTCCACAGTATCTCTAAATATAGGCAAGGTGGTTGATATCTGCGTTACTCAGCTGAACACCAAGTACGGTTCCCAATTTATTGAAGGTTTTCCCATCACACTAATAATCCAATGTGCAAATATATTCTCTTATGGAGACTTATGTTCTTTCTCTTCATTTTCAAGAAAAGTTAAAGCAAAATAGTTCAGACAATTTATGGCAGCAACGGTACCATCAAGCCTAATTAGGCATGGGCAGTTTGTGTGTTTACTGACTAACAAACAGCACAGCCTAGCTCACTCATTCACAATTAAACACCAGGACCTAAGCTTTTTTTGATAAAAACATGAAATCTGAAGACATTGTCAGTAAATTAATATTACATTAATAGTGAAGACAATGGGCCATGTTAGTACCCAAAATTTAAATCTAAGGCCAAAGAAAGTACCAATATGGTTTAATATCTAAATAAACAGCCAAGGAAAGTTAATCTGGACATAAAATTCATACATCAGGGCTAGAGCATGGAAACAGGACAATGTTCAAGGTTCTGGGGATGGATAAAACTGTTTAAGGTGTTCAATCAGCCACAATTGTATTGAATGGTGAGATAGTCTTGATGGGCTGAATGGTCGAGTCCCATTCCTATGTTCATTTTAAAGTATTTTTCATAGGATGAAGGGCAATGCCAGTATTTATTGACCATCCCTACTTGCCCTTTGAGGGTACTTAAGAGTCAACTGTACCACTGTGAGGCCTGAGTTACATATAGGTCAGACTGGAAAAGCATGCAGATTTCCTTCCCATAAGGCATTAATGTATCCGTTGGGCCTTTACAACAGCTGGCAATCACTATTACTGAGACTAGTGTATTTTCCAGATGGTTGTTTGCTTTTTATTAATTAACTTCCAATTCCATTAACTACTGTAATGGGATTCAAACACATGTCTATGAGCCTGGGCTTCAAATTCTAGTCCAGTGACATTAACACTACACTACCATCTCACCCTTTATACCAGTATCTATGAGCCACCTCCAATTCTACTTTGTGCTATCCAATCCACGTTTCCCCCTATTCCATTCTCCCTTGAATGCTTTTATGGTCACTCACTCAACTCTTCCTTGTGGTAGTGAGCTCTACTTTGTAGAAAGGAATGTTAGGAGGTTGCTTCTCATAGATTTCTCACACATTGTACAGATAATTGGCCAGTTGTAATTTGTTCTGTATTTTCCCTAAAAATGCAGGAACTTTCTTTAAGTTCAGCATTGACATACAAGACAGATATGGCAGAATACATTGAAAACTAACTAGCTCTTTGAATATTGTTCATTTAATCTATAAAGACAAATCAACAGTGTAGTCGGAAAAATAAAGGTTTGTGTTCTTGCAGGGGAAGGGCAACAATATGTAGATTTTTCTTACTAAAGTTATTAACATCTAACAATAAAACAAACTATGAAATCCTGCAATAAAATAAGGCAGTAGTTTTCTTTGCCTGTGAATTTTCTGACAAAGACGAAGGCAGTCTCTTGCACAAAGTGTGCTATAACGTGTAATGGTTAGTATTCCACAGGTCAAGAGAGTTTCTCCAAATAGATTTGAATCTCAGGGAAGAACAATCACCCAGAAGAAACATTGCTGTTGTGGAACTTTTAATGGATTTCTGCAAAAGGGTTGTAAGATCAATGTAGAGGGACAGAGCTACACAGGACAGGAATTCCCATCAGAAACATTTTGAAGGAAATCAGAGCAACGGATAAAGTGAACTGTTCCAGCCATGAGATGCCTCCCAGGTTTCTGCACTGGACACTGCTACATGTGTGTTGTGTCCCTGAACACCTCCGCAACGGGCCTGCTCTGACATAAGAAGCTTCAGGAAGATGAACAACATCATCTGAATTGCTGGTAGAGGGGAGGAAAATTGCTCCCATTGCACAATGCACTGCTTTTGCATTCAATCACATGACTCATTACTACTTTCAGTTCAAAAATATCGTTTATGCAGTTTAACACTTAACTGTTCAAAACACAATCATTTCTGCTTAGTCTCCAAGCCGAAATCATTACTTATTTTGTTTTACAATTTTCAATATTGTTACAGTCTGGTTTCATTTCTTATTTTGTACAAATGTTTTCCTTTGCACCAATTTCCTTGTCTTAATTCTGTTTAATTTGGCCCTTTTACAGTCAAAATGCATTCAGCATGGTTTGTTAAACATAATCAGAGATATAATCTAGCCCAGGGCATCACTTAAAAGGTTACTTATACAAAACTAGACTCACTTTGCAGGCTAGAGTGCAGCCTGCAATGTGTATCTTTGAGGAGATCAGATTCCACAGTGTAAATCATACAGTTTATGTAACATAAGGTGATATTTGGAGAAAGCATTTAGAAGAACTGTTCATGCATTGAAGTAAGAAGTTTTTTTTAAAGAAAGCCTTGGAATATATATTCATCATAAGCCAGATTTATTCTGTTTTCATTGCTTACAGTAACTTGGAATAAACCAAGTTCAGTTTGAATATAATAGTCAGGCACTTAGCGAATAAAATGGGTTTACCTTCCATACAGTATTAGTACTAAGTGAAGCATATACAAGGCAAAAAGATCTGTCACAATGCATTTATTTTTTCAGCAGCTCCCCAGTGCTTAATTGAAAATATGCTTCTTAAAATAGTCACAGTTGTGGATCAAACTCACAATTTCTATGATTAAACTGCTGCCTTGCTTTAAAATGACCACTGCAAGAATTTTTTCTTGCTAACATAATTACCCTTTTTGTGTCTGTCAGCTAAAACATGGAAATTTCATTCTGCTCTTATCTTACTAGGATGCTGGAGAAAGGGAGTTGTTACTGTGCTTTGATAGTTTTATAGTTAACCTGAAAGGTTGTGTTAATATTAGCCCACGGTGAGTGCTTGCTGGCACTTAGATGCTGTTTGCTGAAATGACCAGTTTACTTTGGATGCATTGACGGCTCTACTGTAAAATTTACCAGCATTAAAGGTCAGAAAGACTCCGGGTTTCTTTTTCCCTTCTAACTCATTCTCAGCCAAAACAGAATAAATCTCGGAGCAGAATCGCTTTTTCTGAAAATAATTTATGAATAATGCACCAGCTGTGTTTGAATTGAGAAAAGGCTTTCATATCCTTTCCATTAGCTCAGATTAAGTTTTCATACGGATGCTGGGAAGCATGCTAGCAATATCCTTAGCTCGTTTTTATGAAAATTTTATCAGAGACTTTTTTTTCCTGTAGAACACTCTGTCTGTGAATCTAAAGCTCGGCTTTGGACATGAACTTCTCTCAACCTGGCTGGCTACATCTCCAAAGGTTTCAATATTTTATGGGCTCTGGCTAACTCAGCCGTGAGATTTCAGCTGCAGAGATTTAACTCTAATGCAAAATCCGTGAACGGATGAAAACTGGGATGTCATGAGTAATACATCGACTAGTGTGGGGAGGGGAGAGAAGTTACAATTTTTAAAAGGGGTTTTTAGAAAGAAAACAGCACTCTCTGCTCTCCCTTTATGTTCCCAAAATGAAAAGCCTTTTGAGCTATTACAATAATACGTGCCTTCTTTTTATGTGTTTGCTTGCTTTTCTTCAATTGCTGCTTAATTGTTACATTTTTTCCCTGAGTTCAGCCATCAACAAGAACAGTTCCTAAATGTCAGGTTTTCAGGAGAAATGGGCCTCACATCACTTAATGTTTATGGGCTGGAGCCATTTCTGTGCATCGTCCTTTTTTAATGTCTCAAAACTGATTTAAAACATTTGGAAAATCTGCCCATTCAGCTGGAGTGTTCTGGTGCATTCTTCCCTGGAAACAGCGGGGTCAGATGTGATTTGTCTGATGGACTTTTTTGCTGCAATCTATAGCCATTTCCCTTGAGTCATGTAGAGTCTAGCAAAGAAGAGCAAGCCTATAATGGTTCCAATAACAATGTGTTCTTTGTGCAGAAGAATCCAAGGTGAAGTGCTGGAAGGTGCGATAAGCAAGAAAAAACAGTTTTTAGTTCTTGCTCGTATTTTTATTATACAAGTTGGCTGTGCTGGAAATATTTTCTTGACAGCCGTTTTCACAATTTCCTTTCAGTATTTTGCTACAAAGCCCGAGCAATCTGGAGATTTAAGAATTGAAAGTGCCCACGACTATTTACATATTTACAAATTATAACAAAAAAAGGTTGCTGGATGAACTGTCTTGCATCATTAGTGAATTAAATTTATAGAGCAATTAAGAAATTAAAAAAGACTGCTCTTCCATTGATTTTACAATGCTCCAGGCTACAGATCATATATTCAGAGACAACTATTGCAGCATCAGTGGCTATACCCAAGAGACAATGCTTAATATTTTCGATACCTAGAACTCTTAGTATGTAAGTTGCATGGAAGTGTGTTACCCCTGGTTTATTAACCAGAGATCTGTACATTGCAGTTCTGTGAAATGCCACTATTCGGTTCTGATAACAGATTTTCAAGAAAGTCAACAAATTAAAATTGCCTTAATTCTTACTTATATAACATTGCATACACTTTGAAGTGCATTCCACCTGAAGCATTTAATACAAGTATTACAGTGGTGACAGTCTAACTTTGGTGACATACGGACATGGATACCTTTATGCATCATTTTGCACTGCGCACGTTAGGGTTTCTTGTCAATTCTCTGCCTCATGGCATAGTACTCGGTTTACACTTATGTAAATGACCTGGGACAGGGACCCATGTGATCTATGCTATTTGCCAGAATGGAGTTGAAAGAACTCCTCTTGATTTTGTAAATATAACCATGGCTTTCCCCCACGTTAAAGCTGGAAGCTGCCAGCAACAAAATACCAAGTTGTGCATGTCAGTCGACTGGCAATAGTCCCTAAAGTACTGAAGGCTCCAGAGGAAAACACACTCCCTTAGGACCTCCAGACAGTGAGCTCATTTATAGGTCAGGCTGATACAAACTACTTCCACAGATTTTGATTCAACATCAGATGGTGCTGTAGCAAGTGCTATGTAGAGCAGTTAAGAGAATATCTCTATATCCAAAGATTGCATCAGTGGAAATAAAGGTGGCAACAGCATTTTCTCCAAGTCATATATAAATTGCTGTTTTCCACCAGTTTTAGTGTTGACATTCATCAAGTGTGGATAGCACACTGCTTCTTTCAGCTCATTACTGTCTTGCTCCAGAGACTTGACTATTGTATCTGATTCTTGATGGTTCCACGGTGTCCAACTAAGTTTGAAATCCTCTGTTTCAGGATTTGCAAAAAGCCTGAGAGCTTTTAAATCTCTAAACACTATGTCTTAATGGATTGGTTTTTAGTGAAGGGTTGTATGATTACCTGTATGATATTGTGCATTGGGTTCTCCCCAGATCCTGCCAGTACTTCCTAAGATATAATCTAGGATGGAAGTACCTAGCAGATAGTCTGCCCACTGATTTCAGTTCTAATCAAACAGAGAAATGCTGTGGGTACAAGATTGGATCAGAGATGAGGGAATTCTGCAGCATGTAACACGCCTCCTGACTCAGCCAAGCCTATTTGCTACTTGCAAGGCTCAAGTGAAGAGTGCAATAGCATACTCTCCACTTGCCAACAACAGGTAAGAAGATTGACACTATAAGAATCAAGCAGCCTACTTATTTGGCATCCTATCCACCAAGTTCAACATTCACTCCCTCTGCACTGATGCACAGTGGCAGCAGTGTGTGCCATCTACAACAACCTGCCAAGCATCCTTCTAAAGCACTTTCTAACCTGTGACCTCCACCACCTGGGAGGACAAGAGCAGCAGATGTATCGGCACACCAGCTCCTGCAAGTTCCTCTCCAAGCCACTTGCCTCCCTAACTGGGATATATATATTACTGTTCCTTCGCTGTTGCTGGATCCAACTCCCTCCGAACAATATTGCGGGTGCACTTACATCGGAGGGACTGCAGCAGTTCAGGAATGCAACCCACTACCACTTTCTCAAGGACATTTAGGGATGGGTAATAAATGCTAACCCTAAGCCTCACCCAGTGAAGGTTACGAATGAATGAAGAATAAAAATGTAAGTGCTCCTTGTGTGCTATCTACAGTGAGTACTTCACCAGGGTGTTCCGCATCCAATACCACATTTCTAAAGCCCAGTCAATGCTTTAATTTATATATTTTGCTTTTATTTAATTAAACCTTTTATTAAATGTATAAGCTGGCTTAGTGCCGACCTGAATTCTGTGACTTACTTTTGGAATTCCCTCCCATCAAAAGTTGTTAAATTTAAAGCGCTTGAAAGTTTAAAAACTAAAATTGACGTGTTTTTGTTGGGTAAGGCTGTTAGAATCAGATGGCACAGATAAAGACCATTTGGCCAACTTAACCTGTACCAGCTCTTTGAAAGAAGTATCCAACTGGACCCCCAGATCTACTTTTTGCTCAGAACTTTGTGATTTGTTGGTAAGGGTTTACAGAAATACATGGAGTTAAGATAGAGATCAGCCTTGATCGAATTGAAGTACAAAATATGCTTGGGAATTGCTAATGCAGGCAAAAGATCTCCTCTATTTCCTGTTAATTCTGCGAATCCTTACGCTTAAGGGTGCCATAAATTTTGGTTTAAAATTTATATGTGCTCTGAACCTGTGTAAATGAAGGAAAATTGTATTGTACTTTCTTTGGGTTCAGGATCAGTCCGCTGACACTGTCCATGGACAGACAGGTTAAATGGGCATGGAGGTGAGAAGCAGGAAGTTTTTTGGGACCTGAATTTTAGCAAATGAAAGGCTTGCTTTTAATTAACTGCTACTGGAGCAGTCTTGTCACCCAAGGTGATATTAGAAATTAGTCCTCACATTTTCAAAAAAGATCCTGATAAGTGATAATTCAATGAATGATGATTTATTGCAACAACTTGGTAAAATGCAGTGAAAAGCTTCAACTGTCAGAACAACCTGGTGCCATTTGACTACATGAAGAATAAAATGAATAAAAAAAAAGCTGAAAGAAAGACCATCATCATTTACTATGAGTCCTGAGCCAGCAGCCAACGACAGTCGCACTGCCATCTGCACTGTACCCACCAATGTTGGAGTCTCCACACTTCAGGTGCCATCTTTTCATCGTTGTACCCACCTCAGTGACACACTTGTTGATGCTAGGTCTCTTGCTGGACTTACACCCACCCTGCAACTAGGAAACCCTGGCTCTGGGTGTACCACAACCAGGAGACCCCGGCTCCAGGACTACCACAACCAGGAGACCCCGGCTCCAGGACTACCACAACCAGGATACCCTGGTTCTGCTGCCAGCCAGGCCACCACCATACCAGGAGGCCTGCTCCAGCCACTCCCTTTCATGACACCACTGGCACGAAAAAGGCAAATTAAAAAAAAGGAAAGAAGACTAAAAGGAAAGAGGGAGGATGTGAATGGACCCAGGAGCCCAAACACTACCTACCTTGCCAGTACCGCCATCTTGCAATTTACTGATTATGGAAATGGCAGCTCCTGATCCAACTAAAGTTTCCCATGGAATTTCCCATGCTACATTGACAATATTAAGTTTATGGATTCCATCCGTGGTCTAGTGGTCAGACAATTGGTGATGGGACTGTGGCTTTCAAAACTGGATCCTTTGCCAGCAGGTTTGCAGTTACTGTATTCCCTCTGTTTTGTTGAGAGCCCCACTGTCATAGCTGTCTCCTTTCTTTGGCCAACAGACCAACTCCAGTTCTCACTTGTGTTTCAGTGATATTGGTGGTGTGTCCACAAACCTACAAGCTACAGTTCATGCTGTATCCACTCAGATACATTCACCCTTCCTTGCCATTACCTCCAATCTCATAGAATCAGCAAATCCCTACAGACCATTCGGCCCAACAAGTCCACACCAACCCTCCAAAGAGGACCTGACCCGGACCCAACCCCCTAACCTTCCCCTGTAACACGACATTTTGCATGGCTAATCCACCTAACTTACACATCTTTGGACTGTGGGAGGAAACTGGAGCACTCAGGGGAAACCCACACAGACACAGGGCGAATGTGCAAATTCACACAGACAGAAGGGGGTCTCTTGGCCCACTGTGCTCGCTGAATGAGTATCTGCCAATCTCCTGCTTTTCATCTATACCCTTGCACATTATTTTTAGCCATACAATCATCCAATGCTTCCATTGAGTAGGCCTCTGCCTCAGAGCGCCAGGGCCCTGGGTTTGATTCTCCCTCAGGCAACTGTCTGTGTGGAGTTTGCACATTCTCCCAGTGTCTGCATGAGTTACCTCTGAGTGCTCTGGTTTCCTCCCACAGTCCAACGATGTGCAGGCTAGGTGGATTGGCCACGATAAATTGCCCATAGTGTTGAGGGATGTGTAGATTAAGTGGGTTGGGGGAATGGGTCCAGGTGGGATGCTCCAAGGGTCGGTGTGAACTTGTCGGGCCGAAGAGCCTGTTTCCACACTGTAGAGTTTCTGTGGAATCTATAGAGTCCAGCTGGGTGTTTTATACTATCTCATTGACATCTCCGTCTCTGGTTAAAGTGGGAAATGCCATGTTCAGGTGCAGGGCTTCAAATGTATGGGCTCCATGGTAACCTGTCCTCTGCAAACACATTGCAGCTCTGCCTCTGCTCAGCTGTAAGGCTCCAAACCCTCCAGCATAATGGAGCTCACTTTGTCCTGGATGTTCTTTGCAGCAGCTTGCATTGTAGCGATAACTTTGTGCAGCTTCACTTTAATGTGTGGACTGCCTTTAAGAACAACAGACAGGCCATAACATCTAGTAAACCCACACTGTCCTGTCTGACCCTCCTGTTGTGTGCAGGAGCAAGGTGGGAGTAATTTAAGCCAGTCATTCTCAATGAGTTTGCAAAGTTTGTCTGTTTCCCAACTAAATTTGAAGACACATGGTCAGGTCGTGACTCGCAACCTGTGTGCCCTCAAATAAACAGGACTAATCATTTTCTGTCCTGATGTCTCTTTGGTTCCTTAATAGCTGCTAGAGTTATTTCAGGTCCAGAGGTACATTTGAAGAATGTGATGGAATTTACAACTGAACTATTTCTTTTAAATGAAGCAAACAGCATTCTAGGGGAGTGCAGGAGAGGAGAATATTCTGTGACAGGAAGTGTTCAACAATTCTTTCCAATGACTTTTCTTTCTCATTTAAGGTGCCCATGGGACACAGTTTGTTTATTCACCATGTCATAATCCTTACATCCATGTACTGCAGTACACCAGATCAACTCTTGCAGATTTGTGGTTCTACCCCTCCATTATGATTGGAGTACAATTATTAGCAGAGCAACAGAAAAAATGCCATTCAACACATTGATTTAGAAGGTAGGAGTGTGAAAATGTGCAATCAGATCTAAATTCTAGCTCCTGTTGAGTTTCACCTTTACATTAAGATATTTTCCAATCAACTTGTTCAGAGATCCCATGACACATCTTGCATTAGATGGGACTTGAACCCAGGGTCCTAGTCCAGAGGTTGGGGCACGACCTCTGCATCACAAGAAGCCTCAATTTCAAAGGTTAATTTTTTTTTAAATCAACCTGTTCAGATGTGTACTGAGGCACCACTGAAGGATGTGAAATTTGAACCTAAGCTGTCCACTTTATAGGTATGGACATTTCAACTGCACCACAAGAGATCCCATTGGCTTCAATAGATATTTTCAAATCAACCTGTTCGGAGACATTATTACATATCGCTAGAGTGGATGGGGCATGAACCCAGGCCTAAATTAATGGTTAATGATAGGCTACTATATTATCAACATGTTTTACAATAATGAGAGCAAAGAACAAAGAGCAATACAGCACAAGTACAGGCCCTTTGGCCTGCCAAGCCTGCGCCAACACATTCACTTGCAGGACCCATAACCCCCTATTACCTTCCTAATCTAATATTTGCTCGGGTGTTTCTTGAGTAGGATAGGAAACGCTCATCACTGCTAATGAGTTCACACTTCCTAAATGTCCTTCAGGGAAGGAAACTGCCATCCTTACTTGGTCGCCCTACACGTGACTTCAGACCCACAGCAATGTGGTTGACTCTTAACTGCCCTCTGGGTAATCAAGGATGGGGCAACAAATGCTGGCCGGGCCAATGATGCCTTCATTGCATGAATGAATTTTTTAAAAAATTCCAATGTTACCTCCTAAGTTACTCCACCTCTTCCTAAATTGGCTTGCACACTGTTGAAATGATCATGTTTTTTCAAGCAGATCTCCATCTCTTTCGATTTAGGGCTCGGGGATATCCTAACTTCAAGTTTCTACAATAACTTCCTTGATTGTTGGATTATTTTAATTGCAGAGCAGTGGCCTACTTGACAAATCAGTGTACTGACTGTGTGCTCTTGTGGCACAGTGATAATGTCCCTACTCCTGAGCCAGGAGACTTGGGTTCAAGCCTTACCTTCTCCAGAGGTGTATAATAGCATCTCTGAATGGACTGATGGCAGAATGTCTTTGACTACTGCTTTGAGGTTGAGCAGTTCCTGGTCAGGCGTCAGCTCATGTGCTGCCATTGACCTGGTTAAGAGAACACCCAGTTTGGTGGTGTCCATGTTGGAGACAAATTTCTCTTTTGTCTAGGTATTCAGCAACACAAGTTGTAGTATTTGCTTTGTGCTGGGCCATAGCCTTAATCTCAACATGGGTCTGGCCATCATGAACTATGGGAGCAACAACACTTCATAGAAAAACTAAAGTAGATATTGCTGGAAAAACTCAGCAGGTCTGGTAGCATCTGTTGGAAGAAAGCAGACTTAACTCTGCAAGTCTAACTCTTCTTCAGAACTGAACTCGTATCCTGTAACTTTTCATCTGAAGTATCAGCAGAGATTTGACATTGGCGGCACAGTGGCTCAGTGGTTAGCACTGCTGCCTCACAGCTCCAGGAACCTGGGTTCAATTCCACCCTCGGGTGACTGTCTGTGAGGAGTTAACATGTCCTCCCCATGTCTGTGCAGGTTCCCTCCAGGTGCTCCAGCTTCCTTCCACAGTCCAAAGATGAGCAGGTTAGGTGGATTGGCCTTGCTAAATTGCCTGTTCTGTTCAGGGAAGTGTCGATTAGGTGGGTTGTAGGGGATTGGGTCTGGGCCAGATGCTCTGAGGTTTGGTGTGGACTTGTTGGGCCAAAGGGCCTGTTTCCACACTGTAGGGATTCTATGATGACTTTGATCCTTGTTTCAGCAAAACAAGGTCTTGTCCTGGGCATCTACATTGTTTTGAGGTTGAAGTCCAGATTCATCTTAGTTTGTACTCTCTTCATAATATCTGCATATCATGCTGAGCATTGCTGCTGTCTGGGAAAAAAAGTGCTTACTGTGTCATAATGATGTATTGCAGAAGCTTGATAATAAACCTTAGAGAGTTTCTGCAGGTATATACAAACTGGTCTGAGGATTATTTACAAAATAATTATAAACAGCACAGACACAGCACCTTTAGAATGCTGAGATTTAGCGATGCTATGCACTCATTAGCAGTACCATGGTATTTCCCTCCTGATTAGTGTAAAGCTATTATTAATTTCACAGGCTACCTTTTATATTTAAAGCTTGGGCCAGGAGGTGTAGCTTCAAATCGTACCTTCTCCAGAGGTGTATAAAAACATCTCCGAATGGGTTGATTGGGATAACTTTAGGCTGGGGCTCACGTGGCCAATGGTGGTATACCTCATTCTAGACCAGGAGGCCTGGCTTCAAGTCTTGCCTTCTCCAGAGATGTATAATATCTGAACAGATCAATTATCAATCTTTACAAGCAGGCTTTCATTATGGCTCTATGATGCAGTGGTAGCGTCCCTATCTGTGAGACAGGATGCCCCGGTTCAAGTCCTACCTGTTCAAGGAGTGTGTGATAACAAATCTGTACAGGTTGGCGAGGAAGTATCCTATTTACTACCAGACAAGCTTTGAAAGTACCTTAATGTTGATTTAAATCTGCTCGTTCATAAATATACACTATCCCTTTAAACCTAGGGCTTTAATAAGTTGATGAGAAAACATAAACTCAATTCTTCAGGTTCAATGGTAGTGTCCTTACCTCTAGACCAGATGGTCTGGGTTCAATTCCCACCTGCTCCAGAAATCTGTTCTAACGTATCTGAACAGTTTGATTAAACACATCTTTACCACTAAGGCTAAAATTTAATAAAAACTAGGAATTAGATCTTGTTGTAAAGAGATAGATTGTTCACTCCAAGCCTCAAAATGAATTGAAAAATATTTATCCCATTGCTGTAACATTGAACATAGAGCAGTACAGCACAGGAACAGACTCTTCAGATCTATGATGCCATTTCCACCGATTCCATCTACCTGCACATGGTTGGCATCCCTCTATCTCTGCTGGCTCATGCATCTGTCTAAAAGTCTCTTAAATATTGCTATCATATCTGTTTCTATCACCTCTCTTGGCAGCATGTTCTCGGCACCCACCACCCTCTGTGTTAAAAAACTTGACTTGCACAATTCATTTAGACTTTTCCCTTCTCACCTTAAACCAATGCCCCCAAGTATCTGACATTTCCATCCTGGGAAGAAAGACTCAGACTATCCACCCTATTCACGCCTCCCATAATTTTATATACTCCTCTGACACTCTAGTGAAAACAATGTAAGTTTGTCCAACCTCTCTGGATAGCTAACACACTCCAACCCAGGCAACTTCCTGGTAAACCTCTTCTGCACCCATTTAAAAGCCTCCTTATCATTCCAGCGTAGTGATCAGAAGTGCACGCAATATTCCAAGTATGGCCTAACTGAAGCATTACAGAGCAACAACATGACTTACCAACTATTATGCTCAATGCCCCGACTGATGAAGGCAAGCATGCCTTCTCTACCACTTTATCCATTTGTGTTGCCACTTTCAGGGAGCAGTGGATTTGCATCCCAAGATCCCTCTATATATCAGTATTCCTAAGGGTCCTGCCATTTACTGAATACTCTCCTCTTGCAATTGACTTCTGAAAATGCATCACTTCATACTTGTTTGGACTAAACTCCATCTGCCATTTCTCCACCCAACTTTCCAACCAATCTATATCCTGCTGCGCTCTTTGACAATCTTATTCACTATTTTCAACTCCACCAATTTTTGTGTTGTCTGTAAACATACAAATCAAACCACCTGGGTTGAAAGCCAACTCATTTATATATAATATAAACACCAGAGGTTCTAAGACTTATCGTTGTGGAACACTACTGATCACAGAACTCCAGGCACAGAAACACTTCTCCACAACTACCCTCTGTCTTTTATGACCAAGCCAATCTTGTAGCCAAATTACAAACTCACCACGGACCCCATGTGACTTTGTCTTCTGGACCAGACTGCCATGAGGCACCTTGTCAAATGCTTTAGTAATGTCCAAGATGCAAAGCCACATGATGCTAGGCTTTAGTTCAACAGGTTATTTGAAATCACAAGCTTTCATCGAGTGAAACGTATAGTGATGTCCATGTAGACAACATACACTGGCCTATCCTCATCAGTTATCTTCGTCACTTCCTCAAAAAGTTCAATCAAATTTGTGAAACAAAACCTTCCCCGCACAAAGCCTTGATGACTATTTCTAATAAGTCCTATCTTTTTCCCCAATTACTAGTAAATCCTATCCCGAAGAGTCTTCTCCAGTAACTTCTCAACTATCGATGTAAGAGTCACCTGCCTATAAGTTCTTGGATGATCCCTGTTGCCCTTCTGAAACAAAGGAATAACATTGGCTGTTCTCAGTCTTCTGGGAACTCATCTATGGCTAAATAAAATACAAAGATTTCTGTTGAGGCCCAAATAATCTCCTCCCTTGCTTCCTTCAGTATCCCAGGATAGATCCCACTAGGTTGTAGGGGCTTACTTATCTCCATGTTTTCAAGGCATACTACCCTTCCTCCTTCTTAATATCAACACGTTCCCTAATCTTACCATCATCCATATCCTTCTCCATGGTGAATACCAATGTAAAATGCTTGGTAAGGTCCTCACCCACTTCCTTTGTCTCCATGCATAAATTCTCTCCTTTAGCTTTGAGTGTTCCTAGCGTATACATATAAAATGCCTTGAGATTCTCCTTAATGCGGTCTGTTAAGGAAATTTTGTGGCTCTTTTCAGCCTTCCTAATTTCTTGCTTAAGTGCTTTTCTGCTTCTTTTATAGTCCTCAAGAGCCCAGTCTGATTCCTGTGTCCGAACCCTTAAATATGCTTCCTTTCTCTTTTTGACCTGACATTTAATATGTTTTGTCATCCAAGGTTCCTATATCTTGCCATCCCCATCTTTCAACCTCAGAAGAACATGTTAGCCCTGAACTCTGAGCAACTGGCCTTTAAAAAGATTCCCACATGCTAGTTGTGGATTTACTCTCAAATAGCCATCCCAATCTAACTTGTCCAGTTCCTGCTTAATACTGTTGTAATGAGCCTTTCCCCAATTTAATGCTTTCACCTGAGGGTCAGTCTTATCCTTATCCTTAACTATCTTGAACCTTACGGAATTATGATCACTGTTCCCAAAATGCTCCACCAGTGAAACTTCAATCACCTTGCCAGGCTCACTCCCCAGTACCTGTTGGACTATCTACGTATTGTTTCAAGAAACCCTCCTGGATGCACTGAACAAATTTTGCTTCATCTCAATTCTTGGCACTAAGGGTGCCCCAGTCAATATTGAGGAATTTAAAATCACCCATTACAAGAATGCTAACCTGTTCTTCCTCTCACCCATCCCTTCCTCCCACCTCAAGCCGCATCTCCATTTCCTACCCACTAACCTCACCCCGCCTCCTTGACCTGTCTGTCTTCCCTGGACTGACCTATCCCCTCCCTACCTCCCCACCTATACTCTCCTCTCCACCTATCTTCTTTTCTCTCCATCTTCGGTCCGCCTCCCCCTCTCTCCCTATTTATTCCAGAACCCTAACTCCATCCCCCTCTCTGATGAAGGGTCTAGGCCCGAAACGTCAGCTTTTGTGCTCCTGAGATGCTGCTTGGCCTGCTGTGTCATCCAGCTCCACACTTTGTTATCTTACAAGAATGCAGTTGTTTTTACTTCTTTCCATGATCTACCTACACATTTGTTCCTCTCTCTCCCGCTGGCTGTTTGGAAACCTGTCATTTAACCCCATCAAAATGATTGTACATTCCTTGTTCCTGAGTTCTACCCATATGGTCTTGTTAGATGAGCCCACCAAGATGCCCTCTTTCAGTACAGCAGTGACATTCTCCCTAACCAGTAACACAACTCCCTCACCCCCTTTATATCTATCTTTATCTCGCTTGAACCCTGGTACATTGAGCTGCCAGACATGTCCTTCTCTCAACCAAGTTTCTGTAATGTTTCTGTTACAACATCATATGCTCACCACCCCATTTCAGAATGTTCTTTGCCTGCTCAGAGACATCTTTGACCCCAGCACTGTGGAAGCAACGCACCACCCTAGAGTTTTGCTCACAACCACAGAGTTGCCTGTCTGCGCCTCTGACTGTAGCATCTCCTATCACTACCGCTCACCTATACTTCGACACTCTCTGCTCTGCTGCAGCTAATAGTGGTACCACTGATCTAGCTGCTACTGTTGCTTTCCCCTGAGAGGCCATTCCCCCAACAGAATCCATACTGGTAGACTTTCTTGATAGGGGAATAGCCACAGGGGGCTCCTGCACTGCCTGCTTGTCCCTCCTGGCAGTCATCCATCTATCTGGTTGGACCATTGCTGTGACCACATCTGTGAAACATCTATCTATAGAACTTACTGCCTCGTGCATGCTCCTCAGTGAGTCCATCTGTTGCTCTTAGCAACCCATGCAGTCTGTGAGGAGCTGCAGGTGGATGCACTTCCTACAGACATAGTTTCAGGGAGGAAGTTTTGAGGAAGGGTCACCGGACCCAAAACGTTAACTCTGTTTTTCTCCTTCGCAAATGCTGCCAGATCTGCTGAGCTTTTCAAGCAACTTTGTTTCTCGTCCTGATTTACAGTATCCGCAGTTCTTTCGGTTTTGATTTCATAGTTTCATGGAGATTTAATGTCTTCCTGATCTCCCTCATCTCACAGAAGAAGCGTACCAATCCACTAACTACCATTATTACGCCTCCACTAACTACTGGATTGCCTTGCCGTACCTTAATGCTACTTACCTTCCTCAACAAAGGAAAGCCTGCACTTTGACTTCAATAAAAGCATTTCAACCTCACTGCTGAGGCTCCACTGTTCCTGAGCCACAATCAAGTTTTCTAACAGCTCCTCTCTCTTGGTTCAAGGAGGACAAAGGGAGGGAAGCATTACTTGGCTATTAGTTGTACTCCAATCACAATGGACTGATAGAACCATAAATCAGCTGGAAATGATTTGGTGTATATCAGCAGATGGATGCAAAGATTGTGACTTGGTGAATAGACAATCTGTGTCCCATTGTCGTACGGTATCAGAAAGGAAAGGTAAGTGAGGGGTTAAAATGTTTAAAATAAACCAGGCAAGTCCTTTAAAGCAAAAAATACCTCCGTGAAATGTACAGGAGAGCATTCAAATAGCATTCAGATTCTTGTAAATACACTTGTAATCATAATCGAGAAATGAAGAAAATATAACAATCAATATGAAGAAAACAGAATATTGATATTTTTCTTTAAGCCACCAACCTTTGTCTTTTTATTTGTTGCAGTAGGTTCTCTTGGACAGTGCAGAACATTGATAACTGCCATTTGTCCTTGGAAATAAAACACTCCTGTGCTTTGATTAAAAGCTTTGGCCTGTGACATTCATGTTTTTCAGTTGGAGAGTAATTTATTGCCTTATACACTGCGGACAAATAGATGTCATCACTTAAATGAAGACAACTGGTACAAATAGAAGCTTCGGCCATGGCTTGGGACTCCCCTAATAAATCAGACATCCCTGCTTATGGGATCATTGTCATCTTCTCCCTGCCTCGCAGCATTAGGTGAGCAGTTAACTTGCATCTTATTAACCCTTTCCATTTTTTTGTTCATCCTATCAAGCTATTATCCATTGTAATCACTTTAATGCCGCAGCTGAAAGTGAGCATTATTTTAAATGAATATTGAGCCCAAACAGAATGAATATTTATTCCATGTACAGATTGACATTGTTTTCATCCCCAAGTGAAACCTAAACTTATCTAGAAACAAACTTATCAACAACCAGCATAAAATTCTGGATTTTGCGTTTGGATATCTCTGCAATTCTTTCTGAAAACTAAAACAGGAATGAATATATGGCTTGTCATTCAGATCTCCCTTATGTTCTGAGGATCATAAAACCCAAAAATGGTTACATCGCAGACAGTGGGACTATTCAGCCCATCATACCTGTACTGGCTCTTTATAAAAGAAACACATCGAATCCCATTCCCCCGTCTTTCCCCTGTCACTCTGCACATAGTTTCCTTTTGGATAACGATCCAATTCCATTTTGTGAACCGTAGATAAAGCAACCACCTGCACATTCTTGGGCAATGCCTTCCAGTCCCAAACCACTCTCTGTGTTTTTAAAATAATTGTCCACAGAGCTACCATTCGTTTTGTTTGTGCCACCCACTTTAGTCCCGATGCTCTCTGCGTCTTGATCATTCTACTAACAAGAACTGTTTCTCCCTAACTCACTCTGTCCAGCCACTGCAAGATTTAGAACACCTCAGTCAACTGTCCTCTCAAACTTATACAGTCATGGGGTCATACAGCATTGAAACAGGCTCTTCGGTTGAACTAGTCCATCCATTCATCTTCCAAACTAAACTAGCTCCCCCTGCCTGTGCATGGCCCATATTCCTCCAAATCTTTCCTATTCATAAACTGATCCAAATTTTTTTTAACATTGTAACTGTTCTGCCACTTCCCCTGGCAGTTCATTCCACACACAATCCACTTTGTGTGTAAAAAATGTTGTCTCCTTAAGCCTTTATCTTGTCATCTTAAAAATATGCCTCCTTGTTTTGAACTCTCCCACCCGAGGGAAAAGACCCTTGCTATTCCCCTTATCTATGTCCCTCGTGATTTTGTAAACCTCAATAAGGTCACTGCCTCAACCTCCTAAGCGCTAGTGAAAAAGTCCCAGTCTTTCCAGTCTATTTTTACAACTCAGACTCTCTATTCCCTGCAACATCCTGGTAAATCTTTTCTGAACTGTCTCCAGTTTAATAATATCCTTCCTATATCAAAGCAACAGAACTACATACAGGATAATAAAATGTGAGGCTGGATGAACACAGCAGGCCAAGCAGCATCTCAGGAGCACAAAAGCTGACGTTTCGGGCCTAGACCCTTCGTCAGAGAGGGGGATGGGGAGAGGGAACTGGAATAAATAGGGAGAGAGGGGGAGGCGGATCGAAGATGGAGAGTAAAGAAGATAGGTGGAGAGAGTATAGGTGGGGAGGTAGGGAGGGGATAGGTCAGTCCAGGGAAGACGGACAGGTCAAGGAGGTGGGATGAGGTTAGTAGGTAGCTGGGGGTGCGGCTTGGGGTGGGAGGAAGGGATGGGTGAGAGGAAGAACCGGTTAGGGAGGCAGAGACAGGTTGGACTGGTTTTGGGATGCAGTGGGTGGGGGGGAAGAGCTGGGCTGGTTGTGTGGTGCAGTGGGGGGAGGGGACGAACTGGGCTGGTTTAGGGATGCAGTAGGAGAAGGGGAGATTTTGAAACTGGTGAAGTCCACATTGATACCATATGGCTGCAGGGTTCCCAGGCGGAATATGAGTTGCTGTTCCTGCAACCTTCGGGTGGCATCATTAGGACTCAGACCTCATCAATGTCCTGTATACCTCTGACATGATATCCCAAATCTGAGGAAATAAAGTTCTGATGAAGGGTCACCGGAACTGAAATGTTAACTCTGTTTTCTCCTCCACAGATGCTGCCAGACCTGCTGAGCTTTTCCAGCAACTTTGTTTTTGTTTGAAGGAAATAAGCCCTGCTTCTCCTGTCTATCCTTGCACTTGAAACACTTCATCCTCAGACTCATTTCAGGGAGATGATGGCCTAGCAATGTTATTGCTAGTTTGTTAAACCAACAGATCCAGGTAGTATCCTGGGGACCTGTGTTTGAATCTTCTCATGGTATAATTTGAAAGCAATTTTGTCAATATTCAAAATGACCATTTTGTCAATATTCAAGGTGAATGTACTAATTCACTGGATCGATAATGTCCTTTAGGGAAGGAAACTGCCACCCTTACCTGATTTGGCCTACATGCGACTCCAGATCCACAGAAATGCGGTTGACTCTCATTTGATTCAGAGAACCCATAAATTGTGGAAAAAGGCCCTTCAGCCCAACAAGTCCATACCAACCCTCGGAGCATCCCACCCAAACTCCTCCCCCAAAAGCCATCTAATTTAAACACCACTGGGAACTATGGGCAATTTAGCATGGTCAATCCACCGAACCTGCACATCTCTGGACTGTGGGAGGAAACCGGAGCACCCAGACGAAACCCACGCAGACACGGGGAGAATGTGCAAACTCCACACAAAGAGTTGCCTGAGGCTAGAATCTAACCCAGGTCCCTAGCGCTGTGAGGCAGCAGTGCTAACCACTGAGCCACCGTGCTGCCCATGCCATCTGGGCAATTAGGAATGGGCAATGAATGCTGGCTTAGCCAGTTACATCTGAATCCAATGAACACAAAAAAGATTTATGTGGCACCCTCTGGCACCCTCTCCAATGCCTTCGCATTCTTCTGAGTGTCAAGTACCCAACACTGGACATAATGCCTCAGTTGAGACTGAATGAGTGTTTTATAAATGTTTATTAGAAAAATAAAAGAGACCTTAATGAACCATACAAGATTGTTACGGGGCTTGACAGGGTCCTAGTGATGAGATCTAAAGCATGGAAAAAGACCCTTTGGCCCATCAAATCTGTGCCAGTCACCTCACTATTTTTATCCCAGTTTCCAGAACTTGGCACATTGCCTTGTATGCCTTGGCATCCCAAGTGCTCATCAAAATGCTTCTTCAATGTTATCAGGGTTCCTGCCTCTACTACTCTTACAGGCAGTGAGTTCTAGATTCCCCCATTGTCTGGGTGAAAAGGTTTTTCCTCAATTCCCTCTAAACCTTCTGCCTTTTAAATCTATGCTCCAGGTCACTGATTCCCCACCAAGAGGAAAAGCCATGTTCTGCCTACCCTATCCATACCCTCCATAATTTTAAATATGTCAGTCATGTCCCCTCCTCAATCTCCTCTGCTCTAAGGAAAGCAACCCCAGTCAGTTAAATCTCTTTGTAACTAAAACTGTTCGGCCCAGGAAACATCCTGGTAAATCTCCTCTGCATGCTCCCCACTACGATCACATCCCTCCTACAATGTGGAGATAGTAAATACTGCCGATGCTGGAGTCAGAGACAACACGGTGTGGAGCTGGAGGAACACGGCAGACCAAGCAACATCAGACAAGCAGGAAAGTTGATGTTTTGGGTCAGGTGGGCAATTTTGAAGAAACATCCCAAACTGAAATGTCAACTTCCCTGTTCCTCTGATGCTGTCTGGTCTGCTGTGTTCCTCCAGCTCCATGCTGTGTTACCTCCTGTAATGTAAATTCCAGAACTGCACATAAAGGGAGATGTGGGAAAATTGCTTCCGCTAGTTGTTCAGTCTCAGCCCAGAGGGCATT
This sequence comes from Stegostoma tigrinum, assembly GCF_030684315.1. Taxonomy (NCBI): domain Eukaryota; kingdom Metazoa; phylum Chordata; class Chondrichthyes; order Orectolobiformes; family Stegostomatidae; genus Stegostoma; species Stegostoma tigrinum. The sequence goes on along the minus strand of NC_081361.1, from coordinate 88,452,206 downwards.
CTCTCAGACTACAGGGTTTTCCATTTAGGACAGAGATCGGGGGGGTTTGTTCTATCAGACGACAGTGAACCTGTGGAACTCTTTACTGCAGAAAGCTCTCGAGTCTGGTTCATTCTGTATATTAAAGGCTGAGATGGACAGATTTTTAATTAATACAGGAATGAAGGGTTATGGAGAAGGTGGTTAAAAGGGGCTGATGATTATCAGATCAATCAGGAACTCATTGAATGGTGGAGCAGTCTCAATGGGCTGAAAAGCCTACTTCTGCCCCTACATCTTATGGTTTTATTAACCACTTTCACAACTTTCCCTACCACTTTCGGGTCTCTCAGCATCTTTACCCGCTTAGGAATTAAATCTCTTATTTTGCATTGCTTCATTCTCCTTATTTTTGTGAATAAGATGAGGTCCAGTTAATGACCAGGTACAAGAAGATAACCTTAAGAGTGACTGTCAAGCACCAACAGAGGAACTGAAGAAGAAAAATTGATCTAATGCAAGATATATTGGAGAATTATATATAATGATATCACTTGGTAATGGTAGGCAGAGATATGTGGGGATCCTGTCTGCCATATTATCGAGACAATCGGAACTGCAAATGCTGGAGAATCTGAGTTAACAGATGTGCAGCTGGATGAACACAACAGGCCAAGCAGCATCTTAGAAGGAGGAAAGCTGACATTTCGGGCCTAGACCCTTCCTGCTGCATTCATCCAGCTTGTTATCTCCTTGCCATATTATCATTCCCTTTTGTACAAGTGGGGAAAAAGTTTATTTCCAGTATACAACCTTTCTGTCCTTTCAGACCATTGGGGGTAGGAAAGGTAGGAATTAGAAACAGGATTTTGATATCATCGAGGGTCGGTTTGTGCAGATCTTAAAATCTCAAACCAAACAAATGTGATGTCAAACTCCCCAGAGCTTTAAACTGCATCAGGCACACGCGCAGAATAAACCCAGTAAATTATTCATGAGCACTGATTTTTGCCACTAATTTCAATGCAGCCAGTAGTGAGGGTTTAAGTCAACATGTTTGTTTATTTGGAACTTGTTTGATAGGTTATAAACAAGCTGCCAGCTATTGTTGCTTCAGTTGATTAAACTCACTATTTACTTCTCGAGGGACAGGCTCTGAAAATTAAAGGGGAAATTTTGCATTCGTGTAGCACCTCCAGTTTGCACATGGGAAGCTCCCACAAACAGAATTGCGACAATGAGTGGATAACCTGCTTTTGGGGTGTTTCATTTCAGGAGAAATATTAACTGGAATATTGGGAAAAGCTGCCGTTATCGTTCATTGAATTCTGCTGTGGGATCTGAGAAGGCAAAATGGTCCATGGTTCCCGGTCTTGTCTTTTGAACTGGTGTTGCGAGGAAAATCAAAAACGAAGCACATTAAAAACCAGAAAGGCTATTTGTGAAAAAAAATGCATTTAGATACCTATATTACAGCTTTCCTTAAATTGCATCTTTAAAATCACAGATTTTGGTGCTTTGTGCTTTTAGTTGCACTCTAGAGACGGATAATTAACTGGGTAGTGACAAACTGTTCTGACACAACTTGCTCATAGCCTGCCTAGTACTTAACATTCTTTTTCTTACAAAATTACAGCTGGCTCGAAATAACTGTGTCATAGGTCTAGACATTCCCCAATCCCTTCTTCACCCACTTACAAAAATGGCATATAATAGCAGATGGACATAGATTTTATCAACGTGGCCTTTACCTGTATTGAGAGTTGATGGATAGTAAATTGCCTCTTACAATTGCTGATGTCCTTGAAGAAACATTTCCGAATGGCACTATTACATGAGGCCAATGTAGCCTCATGTTAAATTAGACTCCATCAGAGAGAGAATGTTAGCTTCCATAAAATCATGAGTCCTAATTCAAGACTATTGTTCTAGAGGCATAATTTGACACAAATTAGAGGGAAGTTCCCAGTGAAATTGCATTCTTTGGTCTTCACTGTGTAGCAATCACATCGCCCACAGCCATGCTTTCTGTAAACTCAGTTTGCACAAATGACTTGGCCACCTCTGCTGTATTGACACAGTGTGTCCATGAATGACATTAGGGCTGCTTAGAAATGGGAAGAAAACAATGAAAACAGAATCGAGAAACTACTTCTGAAAATTACCTCTCCCAGTGAAACTCCCTCAAAGTGCTCTGATGTGGCTGAAGGTGGTTTTAAGTGGAAAATGTCAAAGCAGCACAGAAAGAAATTGATGGAAAATGGAAGGGCACGTTTTGGTTATTTGATGCATTCAGTGGATTAGGACTCTCCAGTTCAAACCGGTTACTAGCTATGCTTTTGCAGCACCAAGAAAAATGGTTGAAACCATTACACGGAATAATTTCTTTTATTCCCGTTTTCTCACAGCAATAGATTCCCTCAGGGATACCTTGAGAGCTGAGTCGAAAAGAAGATTATAAAGGTGATTATATTACTGCCTTCATTTGGACTTGCAAACAGCACAATTGTTAATGGTTATATTTTCCACCAACATGAATTAACAAAATGCACTGGTCTTTTGTAGGTCTGGGGAACTGATTGTCTAATGTGTTGTTTATTTAAACAGGGGATGTGAGCATTCATGGTAAGATCAGCATTTGTTCCTTATCCTTTATGGTGATAGCGCGCTGCCATAACAGTGCTTCTGATGTTACATATGGACAGGTTGGTTAAAAAGGCATCAGCACACTTGCCTTCATTGTTCAGTCTTTTTTGAGTATAAGAGTTGGGAAGTCATGTGTTGAGGTTGTACAGGGCATTGGTGAGGCCTCTTCTGGACAATTGTGTCCAGTTCTAGGAAGGATATTATTAAGCTGGAGGGGGTTCAGAAAACATTTACCAGGATGTCAAAATCTTGTTTCTAACTCTTACCTTTCCCTGCAAAGGTCAGAAAGGAAGAAAAGAACTTAGGTTGTATTCTGGAAATAAAGTTTTTCTCCACTTGTACAAAAGGGAATGATAATACGGTAGACAGGATCCCCATGTATCTCTGCCTACCATTACCGAGTGATATCATTATATAGAATACACCAATATATCTTGCATTAGGATCAACTTTTCTTTTTCAGTTGCTGGGAATGGAAGGTTTGAGTTATAAAGAAAGACTGGATAGGCTGGGACTTTTTCCACTGGAGCGTAGGAGGTTAATGGGGTGACTTTATACAAGTGCGTAAAATAATTAGGGGTATAGATAGAGTTAATGATAGTCATCTTTTCCCTAGGATGTGGGGGGAGTGGTTTCAGGGCTTGGGGGCACATTTTTAAGGAGAGAGATTTAAAAATGATGTGGGAGCAATTTTTTTTACACAGAGTGTGATTTGTGTGTAGAATGAACTTCCTGAGGAAGTGATGGATGTTGGTGTAATTACAATGTTTAAAAGACATTTCGATAAGTATGTGGATAAGAAACATTTGGAGGGATATGGGCCAGGAGCAGGTTGGTGAGATCAGTTGAGTTTGGGGTGACGTTTAGCGTGGACTGGCTGGGCTAAAGGCTCTGATTCTGTGCTGTATGACACTATGACTCTATAATGTATTTATAGCCAAAATGTTAGGATTTGGATATATTTTCAAGTCAGGATGGTATAAGCCTTGGAGGAGAACTTGGAGGTAGTCATGCACTCAATGCTCTTGTCCTTCTAGTAGTTAAAAGCTACTGGTTTGCAAAGTACCATTAAGGAAAAGTCTATCTAGAGGGAAAAACCAGGAAACTAAAGCCAAGGGTCCGTGGATGTCAAGGGAGATAGAAAATATGATAAAACAAGAAAAGAAAGAGGATGTTAGGAGTATTCTTCAATTGAGAATCAGGACATATAATAGTTGACAAAGGAAGTTAACAGGATTATAAAACTGGCAAAGAGAGAATATGAGGCTAGAATGGCCAACACCATAGAAGACAACAGCAATGCCATCCACTGGTGGCAGCTAAGGTTTTCAAAACAATAACCGCAGGTTATTACCTAGGCTTGCCACTAGACCATAAGCTGCTCTGGTTGCAGCTATATAGGACGTTGATGATCAGAGATAATGGGAACTGCAGATACTGGAGAATCCAAGATAACAAAGCGTGAAGCTGGATGAACACAGCAGGCCAAGCAGCATCTCAGGAGCACAAAAGCTGACGTTTTGGGCCTAGGCCCTTCATCAGAGAGGGGAATGGGGAGAGGGTTCTGAAATAAATAGGGAGAGACGGGGAGGCGGACCGAATATGGATAGAGGGGAAGATAGGTGGAGAGGAGAGTATAGGTGGGGAGGTGGGGAGGCGATAGGTCAGTCCGGGGAGGGCGGACAGGTCAAGGAGGCGGGATAAGGTTGGTAGGTAGGAAATGGAGGTGTGGCTTGAGGTAGGTGGAGGGGATAGGTGAGAGGAAGAACAGGTTAGGGAGGCGGGGACGAGCTGGGCTGGTTTTGGGATGCACTGGGGGAAGGGGAGACTTTGAAGCTTGTGAAGTCCACATTGATACCATTGGGTTACAGGGCTCCCAACTGGAATATGAGTTGCTGTTCGTGCAACTTTCGGGTGGCATCATTATGGCACTGCAGGAGGCTCATAATGCACATGTCGTCTAAGGAATGGGAGGGGGAGTTAAAATGGTTCGCGACTGGGAGGTGTAGTTGTTTATTACGAACCGACCGGAGGTGTTCTGCAAAGCGGTCCCCAACCCTCTGCTTGGATCATCTTGAACCTGGGATGGGGTGAGGGAGGAGGTGTGGGGGCAGGTGTAGCACCTCCTGCGGTTGCAGGGGAAGGTGCCGTGTGTGGTGGGGTTGGAGGGGATTGTGGAGTGGACAAGGGAGCCACGGAGAGAGTGGTCTATCTTCTCCTCTATCCATCTTCGGTCCGCCTCGCCCTCTCTCCCTATTTATTCCAGTTCCCTCTCCCAATCCCCCTCTCTGATGAAGGGTCTAGGCCCGAAATATCAGCTTTTGTGCTCCTGAGATGCTGCTTGGCCTGCTATGTTCATCCAGCTTCACATTTTGTTATCTAGGACGTTGATGATGCCACTTTTGGAATATTGCGCGAAGTGACAGAGGCTGGTACAATTACAACATTTAAAAGGCATCTGAATGGGTGCATGAATAGAAAAGGTTTAGAGGAATACGGACCAAGTGCTGGCAAATGGGACTAAATGAATACAGAATATCTGGTCGGCATGGACAATTTCGACCAAAGGGTTTGTTTCATGCAGTGTATCTCTGTGACACTATGGTTCCATTTAGAGAGTTGATATTTGGTTAATTAGGGAGACCCAGCATTGTCATTTGTAAAAGGTAGATTGCGTTCGACTTATCAAATCAAATTTGTGATCAGGTAATAGAGAAGGTTGATAAAGAGAACACGATGTATGTTGCTCTTATATGTTTTAAGAAGTCTTTGACAAAAGACAGGTTAATGAAAAAAAAGAGATAGTAAATGTTGTTTCTCAGGTTGGAGGATATTCCTCAAAGGTCAGAGCTAGGATCACAGTTCTTTTTAATGTATATTCCATACATAAATGACTTGGACTTTGGAATACAGAGAAAAAAATTCAAAATGCAGATTAACATGGAGGTGTGGTAAACAATGAAGTGTATTAGTGCTTGAAACAGTCAACAGCTCGAGAGCCACCCAGAGCCCTGTGTTGACTGCATTTGGGAAAGTCCGCCATGTTTAGGAGCACTCTGGCATTTTTCTGGGCAGCAGCAGCAGACCTTATCAAAGACTCCAGCCTCCTGCCAGCCAATCAGGCAGCAGCAGCCTTCTCTGAAGACCCACTGTGGATGTGGTAGATGTTGTTGGTATGATCCGGTGACTAGCTTGTCCCGTAGGCAGATCTGTCGATTGGAATCTGAATACAATTGAAGCGCCAGCAGAGTGGCTTCAATTTCCACACCAGCTAAGGTTACCATGAGGGACTCTCCTTCTCAGCCTATCCCCTGGCCTTCAGGTTAAACCATCATCTGTTGCCTCTCTCTACTGAGAAAGCAACCTCATGGTCCTCCAGGACCACAGTGACTTTACCCTTTACTCAAATCTTTTCGATATAAAGCCAACATACCATTTACCGCTTGCTGCACCTTCATGCTTACTTCAGCGAGAGACGCTCAGGTCTCAATGTGTCTTCCTCTTCCTCAATCTATCGACATGCAGACAATGATCTGGCTGCCTGTCTTTGCTACCAGAGTAGATAACATCGCATTTATCCGCATTATTATTCATCTGCCACACATGTTCCCATTGACTTATCCTGTCTAAATCACGAAGTGTTTCTGATCCCCACCCTATTCGGCTTTGCAAACCTAAAAATATTACATTAAATTCCCACATTGAAAGTGAATCATTTAGTTCAAATTTAGGTGGCATTCAGTTGAGGATTCTGAAAACATTTGAACAATGGGAATAAAATGTTTTTTTCTAATCATTTGTGGGATGTGGGCGTCATTGGCTGGCCCCTAGTTGTCCCTCAAGAAGGTGGTGGTGTGCTGCCTCCTTGAACTGCTGCAGACCTCCTTAAAATATTTTAAAAGGCAAGAATAGAACCAGACTCCATCGACAGAGCGGCTAGTTCCCCCCAGCTCCCACAGACTGTGTGCACTTTAGAGGCTGTGAATTCACTCTGGCAGCAGTTGAACCTCAAACAGTCTCATGCAGCTGGGGTAATGCTCCCAGCATTGTCAGAATGTACCTGCGTGCTACAATGGCAGCTCCCACGGGTGTAAGAGGTTGTGTGAAAAATCACCACAGACCCACTCAGGTTTACAGCAGACTTTAGATCAATTTTAGGTCACAGTTCAAGGTTTGATAAAAGTTTAAATGCCGAACGTTATTCTGATGACTTTGAGCTCAACTTGTCGAGGGAAACAGCCACTGCTAAAGTTTGGATTGTACATCAATGTTATATTGCCTAGTATAACTCATTAGATATTTAATGGAGAAATGCATTCTCGGGGCTGAATGTAGAAGGACGTGAAGTAGTGATATATGTGAAGAATACTGAATAAATAGGAATCTGATAATTATTCCAGTTCACAAGTGCCCCAGTCACCCCTTCCCCATGTTAGTTTAGTGCAGACATTTCTGGGTCATAGCCAATAAAATTAAATAACAATATTTTCATTTTATGATGTACTGACTGATCTCCTGTTTAATTATTTTGTTCGATATTGGGTGATAATGACAGAAAGATTGTTCTGTCCTTCACGCAATGTCTAGAGATTTGTGTAACCCCAATTGTTTCCTCAGGTGCTATACTGTGGTCAATGAAGGGTATATCCAGATGTGAATTGGAGGCCAGCAATAGAAAAGTAAAGGACAATATGAGCTGAGATTTTCTTCAGTGTTCAATACTTAAACATGTGATGGATGCTAGGACGAATGGCAAAGTATGAAGTGTAACAAATGGATCTCAGAACGTCATAAGCCTCCTTGTTTATGATGAGTTGGTAGATGTGCAGTTATTTAGTGGGAGGTGGTGCAGCAGTGTTAAAGTCACGGCAGAAGCCCAGCTGACAGGAATGTAGGAGCAGGAGTAGGCCATTCATCCTATTGAGCTTGCACTCCCCATTCAATGCCATCGTGGCTGATCATCCACTTCAACGCCTCTTTATCCCACACAATCCCCATATCCTTTATATCTTATGAAATTTAGAGGTCTGCTGATCTTTATTTTAAACATACTCTATAACTAAGCTTCGACTGGTATCTGAGGTAGAGGATCTCACTAAGATTTACAGTCAACTGGGGAAAAAAAAACTTCTCCTCACCTCTACAGGAGACCCCCATCCCCACATCTAGAATTTTCTAATCAGCCTCTTCAGAGATGTTATTAAAACACCTTTGGAGTAGGTGGGACTTGAACCTGGACCTCCTATCTCAGAGACAGTGATATGACTGCCACACAATAAGAACCCCAAAACAGAATAAACAGCAGTCTTTTCCTACCTCCTTCAAGAATTTTCCTAATCAATCTGTTCAGAAATGTCACTAAACACCTGAGCAGATGGGACTTTCTTCTATGTCTCATGGTCTAGAGGTAGGGGCTCTACAACTACTCCACAAGAGTCCTAATTCTTCCATATCTAGATATTTTTACTCAACCTGTTCGGGGAGCTTACAAAACACCTCTGGAGCATTTGGGGCTCGAACCTCTGGTCTAGAGGTAGGGGCACTGCCATTGTGCCTCAAGAGACCTTTTGTTCCTATTGCTGGGACACAAGTGCTAATCCTTGTAGTAACGCACTAGTCACAGTCTGTCAAAAATGAGAATAACCTGTTAATTCTAACTGAGATAATGGGAACTGCAGATGCTGGAGAATCCGAGATAACAAAGTGTGGGCCTCGATGAACACAGCAGGCCAAGCAGCAGAGATAATGGGAACTGCAGATGCTGGAGAATTCCAAGATAATAAAATGTGAGGCTGGATGAACACAGCAGGCCAAGCAGCATCTCAGGAGCACAAAAGTTGATGTTTCGGGCCTAGACCCTTCATCAGAGAGGCCAAGCAGCATCTTAGGGGATGGTGATGTGGCCGTGTACCTGGTTTGCTTCGGGACACGCTCGAGCAGTTTCAAGGCCAAAGAGATTACAAGAGAGTTGCAGTGGGAGAGAGATCCCCTGAGGTTTGCCTGGAGGGAGGAGGGTAACTTCTGCAGGTTAGGCATCCCTGGAAGAGGCTTCGCTTTGAGGTTAAAATTGTGTCAGAGATAACGGGAGCTGCTTTTCTGATGAAGGGTCGAGGCCCAAAATGTCAGCTTTTGTGCTCCTAAGATACTGCTTGGCCTGCTGTGTTCACCCAGCTCCACACTTTGTTAAATCTTATTGTCTGTTTTACGACTGTTAACCAACACCTAATCCACGCTCTTCTATCCTACGTACTTTAATTTTGCCAACCAACCTCATATGAGGGAATTTTGTCAAAAACCTTTTGAAAATCCAAATGTACTATGTTCCAATGACTTCCCTTTGTTCGCTTCTGTTTGTAACCTCCTCAAAAAGAACTCCAAGTTCATCAAAAACAATTTCCCATTTACAATGCATGCTGGCTATGTTGAATTAGATCCACATTAACTAAATGGTTATCATAGCATCAACATCTATTCTGTAATATAGCATTTTCCTCAATATTGATGGAAGGCTGACACATCTATCGGTTTGAAGTGAAAACAGAAATTGCTGGTGAAACTTAACAGGTCTGGCAGCATTTGGGGAGAAAGCAGAGTTAACATTTTGAGTCCAATGACTCTTCATTAGAAGAGTTTTATTAGAGGTCTGTGGGTTCCCCCTATTCTCCCACTGTCCCTTCATAAATAACAAGGTGATATTGTCTAACTTCCACACTGCAAGAATCATACCAGAATCTATGGAATTTTGGAAGATGATAACCAACACATCCATTATGTCCAGAACTACCTACTCCTATTTATTCAGTATTCCAGTCCATTTGTCAATCTGATAATTTCCAGAATTGGTGACGTGATGCTCCTCTGATGCTGCCTGGCCTGCTGTGTTCATTCAGCTCTACATCATGTTGTCTTTGATGATGTTGGCAGCCTTTCTGCAGCAGCGGGCCATGTGAATAGAGTCCATGGATGGGCGGTTGGCTTCTGTGATGGTCTGGGCTGTGCACATAACCTTCTGTAGTCTCTTACGGTCCTGGGCAGAGCAGTTGTCATACCAGGCTGTTCCGTGCCCAGACAGCGTGCTTTCAATGGTGCATCTATAGAAGTTGGTGAGGGACCTCATGGACATGACAAATTTCCTGAAACGCCTGAGGAAGAAAGGGCGTTGTTGTGCCTCCTTGACTGTCGCATCTGTGTCGACAGGTAGTCGGTTGTTGTCACTCCGAGGAACTTGATGCTCTTCACTCTCCATTGTTCCATTGATATAGATGGGGGTGTATTCTCCTCCTTTATTTCTGAAGTCAGTGATCAGTTCTTTAGTTATGCCGATGTTGAGAGACAGTTTGTTTTCATTGCATCACGTCGCCAAGCCCTCTATCTCCCTTCTATATCTTGATTTGCTGTCCTGCTGAGCTTTTCTAGCAACTTATGCTTTTGTTTCTCACCTAGGAATGTCCAGTTTGGTCACTCAATGAGGGGGGAGCCATGGTCAGTCCATTGGGTCCATTTAGAGAACTAAGGGGAGGGAGGGGACAAAGGCTGCTCTTCCACAGGAATGAGTCTTGGGCAGTTAGTTGTTGGCAGGGGGCTCTGGAGGCTGAGGGGATGACTGAGTATGATAATTGTGTAGGGGAAGCAACAGTATCTGCAAAGCCGGGGGCAAAGGTAAAGCTCGGATGGGAATGCGGTCTTGTGGACTTGGCATGATCACCTCATATGCCAGGGCTTGGAGTGGGCATGCTCATTTGGATGGGTTGGGAGAAAATATGCAATGTGGATGACTATGGTAAAGATCCCATTGGAAATGGTGGAGCAAGTATCTCAACACATGAGGGAATAGGTGACTAGACCAACTGATGTGAAGATGAGCCAAAGGAAACAATATTACACTCAGACCCACACAACTTACAAAGCAGAGCTGCAGAATCCCTCATCACTGGCCGTCCTTAGACATTGGCTTCCTATTTGCTGTGCACATACCTGCCCCAGGCTTCACTCACCACCTCATTCACACCAGTACATTGTACACCAAGGTCAGGGAAAGAGTAAAGATTTTGCCAGATGAGGGTCAAGAGTATCAGTAGGATTCATTGCCTTGTCATATACTTTGTTCATCTTGTTCCTAAATGCTGCAGCAACCTCTTAATGCAGACATCAATCCACAGTACTTCCTGTATAGCCATGAGGTTATGCCTCACACTGGAAAGGTTACATTTAGGCCTACACAAAGAAACAACCAAGCAGATGGAAGGTCAAAGCAGTGCCATTTATTTAAAAAAGTGCCAAATAAGGCACAGTGCATTGTTACTCAGCCATGATCCTATTGAGTAACTGAGCAGGATCGAAGGGCCGAACAGGCTACTCCTGGTTCTGTTTCTTATGATCTTATAGCCAAAGTACCCTCAAGAAGCTTTTACTATCTTCTCCCTCCAACTACATCTTAGTGCAGCCCTGGTTCCCCAGCAGGGTGAAAGAGCCAGCTCAGCTATAGCCCCTGTTGCCCCTGAAGGCTTGGCCAGGTAACCCTGTGGGTGCTTGGGTCTAGGTGGCCTGGACACGTCTTGAGTCCTCTTGCCAGATGCAAATTGACTCTGCTCGGGCTGAGCTTCCAAGTGTTGGAGGGCAGCAGAAGGGCTGGAGTTGGTGGGCAGGTCACTTCTGGAGTGTTCTGACTGGAGATTTCTGATGGGGATGTGGTTCCTCTTCTAGCTTGGCACTGCCCTGTCTCCCTTTGTGTAAGGGGCAGCTGGTGTGCTCGCCACGCTCCCTGTCACCATGTCACCATGACTTTGGTCCTGAAGCCATGGTGATGACCCTGTGTATGTGTGTGTATTTGTGTACGTGTGTGTGTGTGTGGGTGTGTGTGTGTGTGAGAGATTGCGTGTGTGTGTGTGTGTGTGTGTGTGTGTGTGTGTGTGTGTGTGTGCGTGCATGTGTGTGCATGTGCGTGTGTGTGCATGTGCGTGTGTGTGTTTGTGTGTGTGTGTGTGTGTGTGTGTGTGTGTGTGTGTGTGCGCGCGTGCGTGTGTTGCGTGTGCGTGTGTGAGTGCTTGTGTGTGTGCACAGATCTTGAGGCAGATCTACCTGCCCGACTATCACAGCCTCTGACCTGTCTATGGAGGTTGGACCTGTCCATGTTCATTGACCTTCTCAGCACTACAGTGTCTGAAGAAATGAAATTATATTTTTAATGTAAGTAGTCTATAATGATTTTTTTATTCATTAAATTCAGTATTATTCAATATCATTTCTGTGCATTCATTCTCTTTTACTTGTTTTCTTCAATTTCAATTGATCTAACAATAGATTCCATTTGCAGAAGTGACTTTGAAACGTCTACCAAGGTGTTTCCTAGTTTCACTCCAGGATGGTCTGCTCTAAGTTTCTTGGCTATGTCCCCTTTGTCCTAGATTGACAACAAGCATAAATACCTCCTGTTTATGACGCCTTTAAGTTCCCCCAATATCTTGAAATCATCCATCAAGTTATCCCCGTAATCGTCTAATTTCAAGAATCTAGGTTATATTTTTGGTAAATCTACGCAGCACACATTCTAAAACCAATAATATCTGTCAAAGGCTTGGTACAGAGAACTAAACACTGTAACCCAAAATTGCATGACTTTTAAACTCTTTGACTCTACTTCTTTGGATATAAAGACCAGCATTCCATTAAGTGTTTTGATTATATTTTTGTTTCTCAGAAGCAGGAAGACAGAAAGCAGAAAACTACGGTCCGTTACAGGCCATTGAAAAACAGTAGAAACTATTATTAAAGAAACTATGTCAGGGCACTTGTATAAGTTCAAAGTAATCAGGCAGAGTCAACATGGTTTGGTGAAAGGAAAATCACCTTCAATCAGTACATAGAGGGGCTAAAAGTGGTATGGATAAAGGGAAGAACCAGTGAATGTATTATACTTAGATATCTAGATGTAATAAGGTGGCACCTTACAGGTTGTGGCAAAAAAAGGGCTCATGATGTAGATGGTAGAATATTGGCATGAATAGACAGGAAATGGCTAACGGGAAATAGAGGTAAATGTTTCTTTTCCAGGTTGGGCAAATATAACAAGTAGTGTCTCACATGGACCAGTACTGAGAACTCAGTTGTTTAGAATTAACATGATTGACTGGGATGAAGAGGTAGAAGATACGTTTGCCAAATTTGTGAATGATACAGAGATAGGTAACGAAGTAAGTTGTGAAGAAGACATAGGAGGCTACAAAAAGATGCGCATAGGTTAAGAGTGGACAAAGACATTGAAATGGAGTATAACATGGGAAAATATGAAACTGTTCACTTTGACAGGAAGAATAAAATAGAAACATATTATTTGAATGGTGAGAGATCACAGAGCTCCAACATGCAGGGAGATCTGGGTGTCCTCATGCATGAATTACAAAAGGTTGATATGCAGGTACAGCAAGTAATAAGTAAAGTTAATAAAGTTGTATCATTTTTTACAAGGGAAATTGAATACTAAAGTAGGGAAGGGTCATCGGATGCAAAACATTAACTCTGTTTTCCTCTTCACAGATGCTGCCAAACCTGCTGAGCTTTTCCAGCAACTTTGTTTTTGTTATGAAAGTAGGGAAGTCCTGTTTTAGTTACACAGGCCACTGTGTATAATGCATATTGCACAGCACTGGTCAAGTTAAATCAGAAAGGATGTAAACACACAGTTCAGAGAAGGCTCATCAGAGGAATGCCTGAAATGGGAGGGGGTTGTTTTATGAGGAAAGGTTGAATGGATTAGCCTTGTGTCCCCTGGAGTTTTGAAGAGTGAGACTTGACTTGATATAAGATCTTGAGGGGTGTTGATAGTATGGATCTTTCTACTTATGGAATAATCTGCAACTTGGTGTTACTGTTTAAAAAGATCAGGGGTTACCTATTTAAAACAGAGACAAAGTGAAACTTTTCTTCCTCAGAGGGTCATGAGCCTTAAGAATTCTTTTTTTGAAAAGATTGCAGAAGCAGAGTCCTTGAATATTTTTAAGGCAGTGAAAGATAGATTCTTATTAATCAAGTAGTCGGAAGGTTATCAGGAATTGGCAGGAGTGCAGATTTGAGGTTAATATCAGATTAGCCATGACCATACTGAATGGCGGAGAAGGCTTAAGGGACTAAATGACCTATTCTTAACCCTCATTCTTATGTTTGTACATATCTATCCATGACATATTAATGATCTACATCTGTCTCCGCTAAGTGTCTTTGGACCTGTGCATTTTCAAAAGTTTCACCATTCAGAACAGCCTATTCTATCCAAATAGATGACCATTTGTCTATTTTGACATTCATTTGCCACAGTTTGGTATTCACTTAATTTTGTACTCACGTTACATTGCTTAAAATACTACCAATACTTCCTCAGCAAGCGTGAATATTTGATTTTCTAACCTTTAATAAAGTCAGAAGAATTCCAGTTGAGAAAAATTGTCCTTCTGAAAGAGATATGAATCTATGTAATTCTCTACCACATTCCATTGTTGAATACATTTAAGGCTGGGATTGATGGGTTTTTGGTCTGACAGTGAATCAAGTGTTAGAGGGAGTGGGTGGGAAAGTAGGTTTGAAGCCCAAGATCAGCAAAATCTTTTTGAAAGGTGGAGTAGGCTTGATGGGCTGAAATTTCTACTTTGTTCCTCTTTTTTGTTGTATATTCAGTGAATAGTTAAAGTTGCAACAGGGATCCTTATGAAACACCAACCATCATATCCTGCCAGTATAGCAGCTTCTCATTATCTATTCTCTGTCTCCCGCAGCCTAGCTATTCTCCAAATAAGTCAATAATTTGCTGTTATACATTGGGAGATGCAACCGTCATTTTTGACAAATAAAGTTCCCACCAACAGCAATGGGATAATGGTCAGATAATCTGTCATAGTGATGTTGATTGAATAACATTTTCCTTAACCCCTGCAGCTGGATAAATAAACAGCACAGATTCATCAGAGAAATGTGAAAAATCAACACTGAATTCTCAATATAAGAGAACAAAAATAACTGAGGTAACCAATTAGTGTCTCTCTCTCAATCTTTCTGCGCCACTCTGTCAATCTTTTTATTTACTTGTGTTTCCTGACACGCAGAAATGTTTTGCTGTCAAACAGCCTCATAAGAACATTCTTTATGCGCAAGGCAGTGAGAATAAGGAACTCAGAACTACAAACAACACATCTACTTAGAAAGAAACTAGCAAAGTACATGAGGGAGAAGTGAATCGGGAGGTAAATTAACGGAATCAGATGGTTTAAAATGGGAGCATTGGCAGACCAATTTGGTTGAATGCAATTTTTCGGTGCTGTAAATTTTAAGTAATTCTAAAACTCTTCTTTTCAGTTGTGTTGAAATTATCTGTAAAAAAAAACTCATGATTACGACTACAGTCCAGGAAAAACACACATCAAGCTCATCCATGCTGGCAGAGTTTCTGGGTTAGACATTCTCAGATAACTGCATTCTGGGAATAGTAGAAGCATTTGAGCTATTTGTCACTCTTGAAGTGACTGAGATGAGTGTAAGAAAGGTACCAGAACATGTACGAAGCTCTGGATCAAGGGGGTGGTTGGTGATGGTGAAAGAACGTACCCGATGTCACCCTCACCCTGATGGTCACTTTTGTGCACAGCAGCATTAAGCTATGCGTAGACCCTCGGTACACAATCACCTAGAGTTACCATGTACTGACTTTTTATCAGCCCCCACTGTCGCAAACGATTGGACTGCCCTTATTGCGGCAGACCACTCCAAATATTTGGACTGATCCTCATCATCTGTCCTTCATGGAGAAATTTGCAAAGGAAAACACCTTTCACAGCAAGTCCAACAAGAAGTGGTCAGCACGTATTGTGTCCTGCAGGAAAAGGAGAAAGTGAATCCTGGCGTTTCGGGCCTAGACCCTTCATCAGAGGGTCTAGGCCCGAAACGTCAGCTTTTGTGCTCCTGAGATGCTGCTTGGCCTGCTGTGTTCATCCAGCCTCACATTTTATTATCTTGGAATTCTCCAGCATCTGCAGTTCCCATTTTCTCTGAAAGTGAATCCTGTTGGATTATTCACTGAGCAAACTGTCAAAGTCATTTGGCAGAATGCCTCATCACCAGCACTTTCCAACAGGCACCAAGACATCTCTCAGCAGGTGGTGAGAAGGGCACTGCCTGTCAGATTCTCCTTGTATGTCTGGACTCGGCATCACCACACGCTGCCCTCAAAAAAGCGGCAGGAGGGTAGATCTGTTGCACACTTCCTTCTGGAATGTGCCTTTACAGAGATACAGTAGTTTTTTCGAGGGTTGTCTGGAGCAGCTCCGTGCTACAGGATTCTGTGCTCTGCGATCTGTCCCCTAGGATGCACACTGAGACAAATATCGGTTGTACCTGGAAGACAATCAACTCAATGAAAGACACTCTTTGGTCTGCCCGAAACTTCCAGAGCAAGGAGTTGACCTCAACTGAGTGTTTTAGATTGGCACATTCCAAGGTCCAGGACTACATGCTGAGGAATGCACTAAAACATGGGGCAGTTTTCGCCAAGGCCCAGTGGGGAAAGACCACTGTCTAAGATCTTTCTGCTGAAGTACTATGTGCTTTATGAGCCCTTCCAGTGCCTCAAACATGTGTAAATTTAATATTGTATGAGTAAAAAAATGCCTTTGGTTGGTTTGATGTGGAGGTGCTGGTGTTGGACTGGGATGGACAAGATTAGAAGTCACATGACACCAGGTTATAGTCCAATGGGGTTATTTGAAATCACAAACTTTCGAAGCACTGCTCCTGCTTCAGGTGAAGTGAAGAAAAGCACACGGGCACAGAATTTATAGGCAGAGAGATCATGAAGCAGGGAGATCAAAAGATCATACAAATACTGTGAGTGGAGTGTCAACAAAATGAATAATAAGTCTCTGCAGGTGATTAAAAGTGTCAGATGGTGTGAACACTGTCAACAGCTGAATAACATGAAAAGGGATTAATTGAGGCAGAGAGATAATGACAAAAAAAACAAAAATAAGGCACATCGCCGAGGCCAGATGCCAGCTCTCTGACACCTCCTCCTACTGCCCCCTTGATCATGACCGCATCCCGACCATCAAAACATCATCTCCCAAACAATCCACAACCTCATCACTTCAGGTGACATCCCACCCACAGCCTCCAACCTCATCGTTCCCCAACCCCACACCTCCCGCTTCTATCTCCTTCCCAGAATCCACAAACCCGCCTGCCCTGGTCGACCCATTGTCTCCGCCTGCTCTTGCCCACCGAGCTTATCTCTACACATCTTGACTCCATTTTCTCCCCCGTTCCAGGAACTCCCCATCTATGCCCGTGACACCACACACGCCCTCCACCTCCTCCAGCAGGAGCTTTTTCAGCAACTTTGTTTTTGTTCCTGATTTACAGCATCTGCAGTTCTTTTGGTTTTTATTTAGTACCAGTGGCACATCTAGTTAATATACCTGATAGAAGAATCAACAGAGAAGATATTCCTGATCAAAGAATCAACGAAGAAGGCACAGAACACTCTGTAAGACACATAACCTGGCTGCAATTTCGAGAGACTAAATTCTTTTTTTATATATGTGGGACTTATATTTATTGGAACAGCATACCATTAGAATATTGTTTAATTCAGGTGCAGTTAGTAGTTAGAAGGGATTTATTCAGTTTGTTAATAGTTTAGTTAATTTGTTTACTGACAAGAATAAATAATATGAGTGTCAGGGGTTTTTTAATTTAATCACTAGAAGTTGATGAAAGGCAGGTTATACCACTGAACACACTCCTTTTGCAGATTATAGGGCAAGGTGCTGTTCTTTGGGTGTTTTGGTTTTAGTTCTCAAAGTGGGCGTCAACCCCTGATTTATAACAAATTGTGGCCTCGTTGTCTGGGATTTAGACAGATTTGAACAGATTTGGGGTACAAAAGATCCCAGCAGATTTGAACAGATTTGAGGACTAGTGTCCTAGATCTTTATAAGTGAAAAAAGTCAAATCTGTATAATTTCAGTTTGCTTGTTGGAAAACGGAAAGTGGGGATATGGCTCTTAACGTTGCTAAATTTGCCAGCAAAGTTTAGAAAGGCTGGAAAAGGTGACACTTGTCAAATTAGCAAGCAGGCTAAATTTGGATTTAACTAGGGATAATAAGAAAGCTGAAACTGTAAAGGCGTTAGCCAAGCATTTAGGTATACCAGAGAAACAGTTAAGTCCAGCGGAGTTAAATAAAGTAAACCACAAATGAGACAATCGGGCTTAGAAGTAAAAGAGAGAGAGGGTTCCTAGCTGATGAAAAAGAAAGGGGAAGGAGAGCCCTAGCAGAATAAAAAGAAAAAAGAAAGGATAACCATGGCAGAAGAAAGGAAAAAGATGTTTGAGTTATAAAAGATGAATTTGGAACTTGAGGCAAAAAAACTTCAAATGACAGAAGTAAAAGTACACAATAAAAGTAATGATGAGCTAAATTATCATCATCATCAACAGCCTGGTCGGGATATATACAAATATGCCCAGACATTATCAAAATTCAATGAAAAAGATGTAGAATCTTTTCTCATTTCCTTTGAGAAATTGGCTATGCACATGAATTGGCCATAGGCTATGTGGGAAATGTCAATTTAGACCAAGTTGGTAGGCAGGGCTATTGAGGTGTTTGCAGCATTGTCAGAGGAGGTGTCACGACAGTATAGAACATAGAACATAGAACAGTACAGCACAGAACAGGCCCTTCAGCCCACAATGTTGTGCCGACCATTGATCCTCATGTATGCACCCTCAAATTTCTGTGACCATATACATCTCCAGCAGTCTCTTAAACGACCCCAATGACCTTGCTTCCACAACTGCTGCTGGCAACGCATTCCATGCTCTCACAACTCTCTGCGTAAAGTATGAAGAAGTAAACAGGCTATTTCGAGTGTCTTCAAACTGGAACCAGAAGTATACAAACAATGCTTCAGAAAAGTAAGAATGGAACCAGGTCAGAAAGAATTAAACAGAGCAATTTTAATAGATGGGTGAGAGCATTAAAGATAGAAAATGCATGTAAGGATCTCAGAGAGATTACTCTGATGGAAGAATTTAAAAGCTCACTTCCAGAAGTGATGAGAACTCATGTTGAGGAACAGAAAGTTAAAACAGTGAGAGGAGCTGCAGAGATGGCAGATAAATGCACATTAGTGCACACATTGAAATCCAGCTTCCAACATCAGTTTCATTGGGTGAGGGATAGAAATTGGGAAAGAGAGAGATCCTTCAATGAAAAACAAAACATAAATCACACTAAAAGTAGTTTACCACATGTGAAAAAGGAAGCCCAAGAGGGTGAAAAAAAGGCATTTCCATTGCAATAAGGTGGGGGACACAAAGTCACTGTGCTGGTGGTTTAAGAGAGGCAGCGCGAAAAGGGTGTGGTAAAGAGATTAAACCAATAGGATTAGTTGAGGTAGTGAAAGAAATCCCCAGGGAAGTCAAGGAGCTGCAGGAGGGTGCACAGCCTAGTCACGGGCTTGAAAGTAAGATAACGCCCAATCTTTTCCAGGAGTTCACCTGTGTGGGTAAAATTAAGTGGAGGCTGGGATGTTAGATGTCTTCAAGGCAGAGATTGATAAATTCTTGATCTCACAAGGAATTATGGGGTACGGGGAGAGTGCAGGGAAGTGGAGTTGAAATGCCCATCAGCCATGATTTAAATGGCGGAGTAGACTTGATGGGCCTTACTTCCACTCCTATGACTTATGGTCTTATGGTGTTATGATTTACTCAGGCAGAATGGGGAACTGGGTAAAGAATTTAAAATATTGACAGGTACGGAAGCTAATGTGTCTCTAATAGTAAGAGTTGAAAATATTTGCACTCCTGCTGAAATATTGCCCAAATGTGGTCTTACAACATTTTAATGTTTATTTTGCAAACAATTGTGTATACTGATCACAATCTTTTGACATTGCTGGTTAGATCTAAGGACAAGAACACCAGATCATTTTGATGAAGTCTCATGTTACAAACATTTAATTTACAGATTGTACAAGTTGCGGATTGTGAAAATATTATCATGGATGCTTTATCGCAAATTTAAAAGAAAAATGCTTATATAAGATAGAAATGGCAGTGTTCTATGTCAGATATAAATAGAATTAGTATAAAATGTGTAAATCTAGATTATTGAGCTATGGATCTAGTAATATAGTGGAGTTAAAGGTTTACATAAAAAATGAAGCCATCTTTCCTAATGATGATTCATTTTTCTCCTAAGGACGGAGGTGTTATGAAGTTGGGTACAGTACTTGTGGATTGGGAGGCGTAAATTAGAATTTGGTGCTTGTAAAGTGCTGGGCTGTGGGAAAGCATTGCGTGGTCCCTTTATGAGATCATGTGCTTTTTCGGTGCTTAGAGATTTAAAATGGACATCTGTTAGCAGCAGTTTGAAAGTTTGCAAGTATACAGAGAACATTCAAATTGAAACATTTGTATTGAAAAGATGTACATTTAGCAGGCCAATCAATAGTTTACTTTTTACCAAGACAACCAGCTTTTGAAATTAGCTAAATGATTTGAACCAAGTACTCAGATACCAAAAACCTATTAAATTTAAATCTGATGGTTTCGATAATATAGGAACAATTCCACTGTACAAAATAATCCTATAATGCCAAAACTATCGCGCTTGAATTTCAATCCCTCAGACATGATTTGAAACAGAGCAAAAGTTACATTTATACTGGGAGGTCAAGAAACAAATAACTACATGAACAGTGTTGACTATGTGTACTTGATTTGTGAGTTGGTTGAATGCAGGGTACTGAATTGGATTATAGAAGTGGCAGGGTTATGAAGACAATCATAGGTGCTGTTCCCATGTAACAAGAAAAAAAAAATGCATGAAACAAAAAAGCTTGAGCTGCAGCTAAAAACAGCAGAAGGGACAATAAAAGAAGCATGCCTGCATATCATTGCTGAATATCCACATAGGGTTGTCTGTCTTGCTAAGTCTACTACACAACAATAATATTGCAAAAGCCAGGACCATCAGACTATCAAATTCCCCAGCATGAATTGGAAGGCTACAGATGTCCTAAATGAATTTAAGCCTTTAAACAAAGAATCAAGCTAGATTTTTCTTTAGACCTGGCCATTGCAGAGCAAGATAAGCAAGGGGTAAAAATAAAGCAAGCCATTCAAAATTAGGGGCTGCACATCAGGCCAGTCTGAAGAGGACCAGAGAAATTCTGAAAAGTTATAGGAAATAACGGAGGTTCAGCTTTGTGTAAAGTGAAGCTTGGGATTCATCACCGAAAGGTAATATCTTACAGGAGAAGGTGACAAGAAACAATTCATCAATAGATGCCATAACAAGGACCACGGTTGTCCTTAACCTGAACTGATATCTTCAAGCTAATAGGAACTCAACATAAAAGTAATTACGAGCGTTCAACAGAGCTTTGGTGAGAACATATCTCAAATACAATGTGCAGTTTTAGTCTGCTTCATGAAAGAAGGATGTAACGGCTTTTCAGACAGTTTAGAAGAGGTTTACTTGTTTGATTCCTGGAATAAGTAGATTATCTCCTGTGGATAGGTTGGCCATCTAGCTTTGTTTCCACTGAAGTTCAAAAGTTTAGCGACTTGACTAAAGTTCATAAAATTAAGAATAGTCTTGCCAAAGTGGAAGTAGAATGGATACTTCCTCTTGTGTGTCAGTCCAGAACTGGAGGGCACTGTTTTAATATTAGGGATGGCCCTTTCAGGATAGAGATGAGGAACATTTGTTTCTGACAGTTTTGTGACTGTCAAACTCTCTTCCTCAAAAGACTGCAAAGGGGCTCATTGAACGTTTACAAGGCAAAGGTGTTAGGCAGACAAATTGGGGATTATCAGGAGTAGATATCAAATGTAACGTCAAAAAACCCTAGCAAAACTGGAGTCAATCAGAACTGAGGGAAATCTCTTCATGAGTTGGAGTCATATCAGGCGCAAAGTGAGATGATATTTCGTTGTTAGAGGTGAGTCACTGGGATATTTTTGCAGAAGTTCCTCAGAGTAGTTTCCTCAGCCCAACCCCCTTCAGCTGCTTCATCAATGACCCTCCCTCCATTTTAAGGTCAGAAGTGGGGACGCTCATTGAAGATTACACAACATTCAACACCATTCATGACTCCTTAGATAGTGAAGCAGTTCATGTCCAAATACAACAAGACTTGGGCAAAATCTGGTTTTAGGCTGACAAATGTCAAGTAACATTCACACGACACAAATGGCCATCTCCAATAAGAGAGCATCTAATCAGCACACCCTGACATTCAATAGAATTATCATCACTGAATTCCTCACTATCAACATCCTGGTACTTATCATCGACCAGAAATGGAACTGAAGCTCCTTAGACAGCACAAATCCAACACATGTCCAATACCATCTCGATGGACAAGGGCAGCAGATATGTGAGAACACCACACACCTGAAAGTTCCCCTTCGAGCCACTCACCATCCTGACTTGGAAATATATCATTGTTCATTCACTGTCGCTGGGTCAAAATCCTGGAATTACGTCCCTAATGACATTTGGGAGTACCTACACCTATTGGACTGCAGTGATTCAGGAAGGTAGCTCACCACCACTTTCTTAAGGACAACTATAAGTGTGGTTATCCAGTGCACCCACATTCCTTGAGTAAATTTTAAATAAAAGATGGGAATGTGGAATTTGAAACTCATATATATCAGCCATGATCTTATTCAGTGGCAGAACACGCTCAAGTGGCTGAATTGTTTACTTCTGCTGTTATTTCATCTGTTTATGATAACACATTGTTGAGAGATAACTGCAGGTATGAATCTGTTGCAGTTGGACAACAACATCTGCAAGCATTAGGCACCGTCGCCAGTATTGATGCAATGTCCAGGATGCAGAGGGCAGGCAAGCACTGTGAAAAGTGTAGTCTGCGACACTCACAGCAAAGCTATCCTGTGTTCCAAGTTGTTTGAGAAAAGACACTGAGCTCACCAGCGCAAGATATCTGCAACCACTGGACAAAAAGCAAGTACAGCAATGTTGGTAGCAACGGTGAGAGATCCACAGAAACGCAAGTGCTTACATGAACAAGATAGACCAGGCTTAAGATTCAGAGTGGAGGAACTTTCAATCACAGGGTAAACAGACTTTCCACCAGGTGAATATCTCACAACTGAGGCCAAACAGTTTGAAGCTTTTGTCGGTATTAACATCATTTGCTGTTGGAAAATTAACGAAGCACTATTAAGTTTAAGGTTGACACGAGAGCTAGAGTAAACATCCCACCAGTCAGATTCCTGAAGGATAAAAGCAAAATACCGTGGATGCTGGAAGTCTGAAATAAAAACAGAAAGTGCTGGAGAAACTCATTGAGTCCGATAGCATCTGTGGATAGAAAGCAGAGTTAACATTTTGAATTCAATATGACTCTTCTTTAGACCCGAAAGAGGCAGGAAAATGGTGATTCTTAAGCTGCTGACAGACGGGAAGGAGGAGTGGGCGGGAACAGACCAAAAGGGGTGCCCAGAACGAAAGAAATTAAGGTGTAAAAGAAAAAAAAAAATGGGCTAGGCCTGCCGCGCGTAAAGGCAACAAGATACAAACAAACATGGCCTGGTGAGTAACTTGCCACGCTATTTGTCAAAAATCGTAAAAGGAGCAATGACAAGCTCCTGATGTTGAGATCTGTCTCGCTGGACTTCTCACAGAATTCTGTAACAAATCTCATCGAACCCACTTCACTCAAATTGGCCCCGTTTTAACAATTACACTTGAATTAAGATATGCAAATGCCATGCCATGGAAAGGGTGGATTGCACAGATAGTGGTGGAGTTGCTCTTTGGATGTCAAGGGCGATGGTTAGACTCTCATCTATAAAAGATCATCACTGCCTTGCACTACATACAGCACAGAAAAGGCCCTTCGGCCCACTGACTCTCTATCACTAAATCTACACTCAATCTACGCAAGTCCCAATTTCCTGCACTAGGCCCATTGCCTTGAATATTATGACATTTCAAGTGCTCATCCAATAACTTTTTAAACGCTGTGAGGTTACTCCACCTGTACCCGTCCTGGGAGTGTGTTTCAGTCCCCCACCACTCTCTGGGGTGAAAATGATTTTCCTCAAATCCCCTCTAAAGCTCCCAGCTTCCACCTTAAAAATGTGTCCCACCCCCATTCCAACCTTGTTACTGACCCTTCAGCTAAGGGGAACATTGTCTTCTATCCAGCCTCGTAATCTTATATATCTCTATCAGGTGTCCATCAATGTTCTCTGTCCCAAAAAATAGCAACCCGAGCTTATCCAGCCTCTGTTCATCGCTAAACTGCTCCATCCCAGGCAATCAACATCGAAGTGAATTGATGAATAGGAAAGATTTTGAGGGATATGGGCCAAATGCTGGCAAATGGGACCAGATTAATTCAGGATATCGGGTCAGCATGGACGAGTTGGTTTGAAGGGTCTGTTTTCTTTCCACACATCTCTAAGATTCAAGCAACATCCTGGTTAAACTGCTCCTGCACCCCCTCCCATGCAATCACATCCTTCCAATAGTGTGGTGACCAGAATTGCACACAATGCTCCAGCTGTGGTCGAACAACATTTGTGTACAGCTCCAACATAGAACATAGAACATAAACCCTGTTCATATAATCAATGCCTCGACTGATGAAGGCAAGTGTCCCATGCCTTTAACCTTTTGATAAAGTGCATGACATCACATGTATCAGGGTCTGCCACTCATCTGCCCATCCATTTACATCCTCCTGTAACCTAACACCTTCCTCCTCACTGTCAACCACCCAACCAACTTTTATGTCATTCACAAACTTACTTATCACAACCCCCACGCATTTTCTTCTCTATTGTTTATGGATATAATCATGAACAATAAGGATCCCAGCAATGATCCTTATTATACAACACTGGATCATGGCCTCCAGTCATACCTTCATCCACCACTCCCTGTCTCCTGCCATTAACCCAACTTTGGATCCAACAGAACCATGTTACTCTGGATTCCATGTGCTTTTACCTTCTTTATAAGTCTTCCATTGGACCCTTGTCAAAGGCCTTGTGGAAATCCATATAAACTACTTCGACTGCACCAACTTCATCTGAACTCCTGGTCACTTTCTCGAAGATTTGAAACAACTTTGTTCCACACGACCACCATCTGACAAAGCCATACTAGCTACCCTGATTAAACTTTCCTGTTCCAAGTCAAGATTCATTCTCTCCTTCAGAACTTTCTCCAGAAGTTCTCATGATATGGGACTCACTGGTCTGTAATTCCCTGGCTTATCTCCTCTGCCCTCCTTGTAAAGTGGAAACACAATGCTTGTGTGATGTGACAACAGGTCTGCACATGTTGGTCCTCAGTAAGTTAGAATGGAAGATGGAGGGCAAACAGTGGGGAGCGTAGGGCATGAGTTAGAGTTAGTTTGGAATGGAGAGTATGAGGGACCATTTGGATAGGTAATGGTATGGATAAGGTATGAAGAGTTGGTAGGGGTATGAAGAACAGTGGGTGGCAGTGGATGTGAGGGCTAGAGAACCTACTATTTATTAAAATGACTGGTTCAAAGTTCTGGAGAGTCAACATTGCCCTTTTAAAGTCCTCATTTTGGAAGCCTCTGCGGCAGCCTCCAATCTCCTTTGTGGGGTGATGGGCCTTACTCTGTCTTGCACCATCACTATGCTGCTATGTTGATCCCCAGCATCTGGGAGGGGCTTCCCTCACCCCCACCACCCCCACCACCACCACTACCACCAGGCAAGAGAGGGGAACCGGGAGATTTCCTGACTTGAGCTACCTAAATCGGGAGGAAATCCAGACATGTCTCTCCTCATCTATCTCATCTGACCCATTCACGATTTTAAAGACTTCCATCATCTCTAATGTAAATCCTTCTACCTCCTGAAGAAGAAATCCCTGGCCTGTTCAATCTTCCCCCATAGGAGTCCTCTCTTAGTGCTGGTACTATTATTAGATCATAGAATTTCTACAGTGTGGAAACAGTCCGTTTGGCCCAAAATGTCCACACAGCCCTTCTGAAGGGCATCCCACCCAGACCCAGCCCCCGACCCTTTCCCTTTAACCCTGCATTTTTCACATCTAATCCACCTAACTTACACACCCCTGGACACTATGGCAATTTAGCATGGCCAGTCCACATTACCTGCACATCTTTGGACTGTGGGAGGAAACTGGAGCAAACCTGCACAGACATGGGTAGAACGTGCAAACTCCACATAGCCAGTCGCCCAAGGGTGGAATCAAACCCAGGTCCCTGGCGCTGTGAGGCAGCTGTGCTAACCACTGAGCCACCGTGCTGCCCTAATTATCAATTGTTTATGTGCACCTTCTCAGATGCGTCTCTGTGTGTTTTCCACTCACTTCATTTGACATGTTACATCAGCAAACTGCATCATCGCAAACAACTGGCCAAGTGCATGCTTATCTTGTGTATTTGCTTCAGATGTTGTGGTATGGGGTTCAATTTACCGAGTGCGTATATGGACATGGTGGCACAGTGGCTCACTCTGTGGGTTTCCGCCGGTTGCCTTGTTTGCCTTCCACAGTCTAAAGATATGCAGGTTAGTTGGGTTGGCCATGCCAAATTGCCCCATAGTGGCTGGGGATGTGCAGACTGTGTGGATTAGCTGTGGGAAATGCAGAGTTAGGGAGTTGGGTAGGGGAGTTGTTCTGGAGTGGGATACTCTTTGGAAGGTCGGTGCGGACTTGATGGGCTGAATGGCATGCCTCCATGCTGTGGAGATTCGATGATGACATTCCCTTCACTGAATCCCCCACTATCAAACAGAATTACAGGATCTCCACAAGGTCCCTTTATTTTCTTCTGACATGCAGTTGAGCACCATCTGGTACAGGGAGCACTGGAGTTCACAGGAGGAGGAACTGATTCGCTTGTAACAGATTTTTAGTGTAAGAACCTTTGGTTAGGATCACATATTTTGTCGTGTACAGATGGCCCTGTTATGACTCGCTGATTTTTGAATGTTTACCACCGATCACTCTTGTATGAATTCAATGTGGGAAAGAGCTGCAGGCAGTAGTAGGGATTTAACAACTGATTTCAGTGGGTGGGATGTGAAGAACAGCAAGCAGCAGCTCAGGTCAGTTTGATCTGACTAGAATTTGCCATTTCTGAGGTGGTGAAAATAACAAGATAATTAAGTCGCACAAATTTATGCCTCTGGTACAGTTGACTGGATTTCCCCTCTTTCAAACCCCAGTAGCATTAGGGCAGGAATTCTGTCTGGTGTTAGTATCTGGCCCAACTCTTCTGAGCTGAGAATCATTTCGAAAGAAAGCAACATTGCATTTCTGCACAATAGCCCTGTTACCATTATATTTGAATTTAAATCACTGAATAATTAGTGCAAGACCCTGAAAATATAGCAAATCTGTTGACTAATGTGTTTAGAATCTAATTTATCATGGCCAAATTGAAATGCTTTATTTTTAAAATTAGCTCTCAAATCTTTGTATCAAATTTGTCTCTGTTCTATTTGAATTGAACCATTAGTCTATTTCAACATTTCTGCCTTCGCTAAAATAATAGAGAGGAATTTGTAACAAAATTGCTAAGCACTTGTTCAGTACACTTATAGGCTGAAAACTTTTGGGTGAGTTTTCTTTTATATAAACAATTTCACAATTTTCTTTTTTTCTGTCTACTGATTACTCTAGACATGAGTACAGAAGCAAGTACAAGAGTAATGCACTTTACTCATATGTATAGTCTTTATGGTAATAGTCAAGCAAGCCTCATCAAACTAATTTGTGTGGACAACCACCAAGCATAATCTCTTTTCAAATATCCATTAGTGAATTCACAGAGGTAGATGAGTTCTTTTGGCAATAATTAACTTGAAGATATGCTTGTGTATATTAACACTTTAAGATTAGTTTCAGCACTCGATTTCATTTCATGCCAAAACAAATCCTATTGTGCTAAATGTATGATAACCTCAAGTATCTCTTTCACTATTGTTTAATTAACCTGCTAATAGCCACATGACAGCATCTTCATTTGCCTGATTACCTAAAATATTAGCTCATACATTAGGTCTGCACATCTGAAATGAGTTGCTAAACTATTTCTGTAATGTTTGTTCATGGTGTTCATTGCAAGTCTAATAGGAACACTGTTAATTCTTCTAGTTTCATATTTTACTGGGTATTACAATAAAAAAGTCAACATTTAACAACATAATGTTATAAGTGTAAGCTTCTTCCAGAGCTGAACTACATAACTTAACCTGACACTTTTGAACAGATGCCAGGTGATGGTACAGCGGTAATGACACTCAACTAGTAATCCAGAAACCCCAGTCGGATTGTCTGAGGACCTGGCTTTAAAATCCATAAAGGCAGACGGTGAGATTTGAGTTCAATAAATACAAAGTGTACAATTAAAAGCTAACCTAATGTGACCCTGCAAACCTTGTGGGTTTTTGTACTTGCTGCACTAACAAAGGAAGCCAGAAGAAGGGTAATACCCAAAATGCTGACTGTTCCTTTCCTCCAGATGCTTCCTGGCTTGCTGTGTTCTTCCAACATCCGGTCTGACTAACTTGGTTTCCAGAATATGCAGTTTTTTTTTGTCTCTAAGCCTGCTGTCTTATCTGGTCTGGCCTACATATGACTCCAGATCCAGAACAACGGGGTTAAGGGCAGCACAATGGCTCAGTGTTTAGCACTGTTATCTCACAGTACCAGGGGCCCGGGTTCGATTCTACCCTCAGGTGACTGACTGTGTAGAGCTTGCACATTCTCCCCATTTCCTCTGAATTATCCAGTCTACTCCCACAGTCACAAAGGTCTACAGGTTTGATGGATTGGCCATGCTAAATTGCCTCATAGTGCAGGGAAGTATGGACTAGGTGGGTTAGCCATGGGAAATGGAGGGTTATGGGGATAGGGTGGTGGGATGCTTGTCGGGAGGGTCGCTGTGGATCCACTGAGCCAAATAGCCTGCATCCACACTGTAGGGATACCATTCAATGACTCTTAACTGCACTCTAGGCAACCATTCAGTTGAAGTGCAACATATTCTGAACCTCATCAGCAATGCTGACATCCCATATAAGAATAAAGAAAGGACACAAGTTGTATGAGAACAAAGAAAGAAAATTACAGCACAGGAACAGGCCTTTCGGTCCTCCAAGCCTGTGCCGATCCAGATCCTTTATCGAAACCTATCGCCTATTTTCCAAGGACCTGTATGCCTCTGCTCCCCGCCCATTCATGCGGCGTTGGAGACGGCATCCTTCAGATGATGTTGAACGTTTAGCCAATACGTTAGCCAGGCAAGACAAGATTAACTGGGCATTCTGTTCTCGTGCAGAGGGGTGATCAAAGAAGGATGGAGAGGATTATTAAGGTTCAATCTTGGACAGTGACTTACAAGAATAATCCCATTGTTACCGGAGACTGCAAGTTGATCTGGAGACTTTGTTTGGTCTTTTAAGGAGAATGTAGAATGTGGATATTTAGCTGTAAGTACTGAACTAAAAAGCTTTTAAGAACAAATCTTGGAAGCCTTAAATAAAACAGAGATTGTGTTTTCTGTGTTGTGTACTTGGCATATGGAACAAATTCTCAGCGAAGATAAGTACTAATTAAATTCTCTGAAAAACAAACTGTATATCTTTCTTTGTGATTTTCTTTCTTTGCTTTCTCTTTGTTTTGCTGTGTCAAAAATATTTTCAATTTATCTTAATCTCCCCTCCAGTATTATCGTCTGTATTCTAATGGTCAGGACCTGAGATGAGGAAAATTTATCTGGCTTTCAGTGCTGTTCCTCAGCATTTTCAGACGTTGTTCATATATTCTGAGATCGTTAAAGGTTCACGATATCCTTTTTTCACAGCTTCATGAGATACCCTCTCATTGGTTTTGAGATGTACTCTGCACTAAGAAGATGCTTTTGAAGATCATGCATTCAAAAAGGCCGATATTTATTGCCTGTCCTTAATTACCCTTAAGAAAGGAGTAGTGAGCCATTCTCTTGAACTGTGGCACTCCATAAGATGTAGACAGCTTCAGGCTGTTGTTAGGAAGGCAGTCCCAGGACTTTGACCCAGCAACACTGAAGGAACAGCAATAAAGATCTGATTTGAGATGGTGTGAATTGTAGGGGAATTATAACTTGTGCTGCTTCCATGCCCTTGTCCTTCTAGGTGTTGAACTTTACAGGTTTGGAAGTTGCTGTTGAAGAAACATTGGTGTGTTACCGCAGTGCATGTTGATGATGCTACACCGTGTATTATGTTCCAGAGGAAGGAATGATTCAAGTAGTGAACAGAGTGTTGCTCATATGTGATACTTTCTTTTGAGATTCTTGAATGTTATCAGAGTTATACTCATCCAGGCATGCAACAAGCTTTTCATCACACGCCTAACTTGTGCCTTAGAGATTAAGTTAGGCATTGGGGAATTAGGAAGTGAATTAAACATCAAAGGATTTGTTCCTTCGCAAGACACCAAATTCTGACCTCTCCTACAAAACCCAGTTAATAAATTTGGGCTAGGGCATAAGGAAAGTGCACTCTACTAGACTCACTGAACTTGGTTTTCCAAGTTGAGTCACTAACTGAGGTTGATGTACTTCAGCACAGGCCTATTAATTTGGAAGGGGTCTTGCATAGAAAATGAGACAGGAATGCCAATCACTGCCACAGGTCTGAAACAGCTTAAAGAGCAGAAGAGGGATGTTCTCTAAAACAAGTCGCCAAAATTCCTCCACCTCTCTATGGTTGCCTAGTTTTGATGTTCAGGCCTTTGGTGTCTGCTCTAAGCTGAAGCAATTGCACTCAAAACACCAAGCCTATTGTCTCAACGATAATGGGAACTGCAGATGCTGGAGAATCCAAGATAATAAAATGTGAGGCTGGATGAACACAGCAGGCCCAGCAGCATCTCAGGAGCACGATCCTATTGTATCAATCTTACTTTTTGACTTTTGCAAAATGAAGGCTCAGGAACTTAAGAGGAGAAAAACAAAGACATTGGAAACAACAAAATTTATCTGGCAACTGGTCAATATTTCCTAATCTTCAAAGAAAACTCCAGACGTGTAAGAAATGCAGACACTAGGTGTTACATGTCATCTCCCCATCACTTCTGCTTTGCACCTAGAAAATCAATGAGCCCAAGAGTAAAATGGGCCAAATCAACTATTTGCACTTGGTGTGAAAAAGGAATCCAACTTTCCTGCAGGCAGATTTAGCAATTGAAGTGAATTGAGAGCTTTCACTTGAAATATGAAGAAATAATTAATTCAATGTCAATAGATGATGGAGTAAGAGGGGATAGTTGCTGAGGGAGTTGTAGTTACAAGATTCCCCAGATGGGGGAAACAATATCTTAGTATTTATCCTACCAAGGCCCTACAGATCTTATAATTTCAGTGAGCTCATCTCTCATTTTTCTAAAAATGCAAGGGTCTAGGTCCAATTTACTCAGACCTCATCTCAGGGGCTAGTCTGGTGAATCTTCACAGCGCTGTCTGCATATTCTTCCTTCAATACAGAGACCAACATTACATACAATATTTCAGGTGTTGTCTCAACAAGACCTAAATGAATGGAAAACTATGAGGAAGAAATCCAAAATCTAAAGAGCAGCTGCCCGTTATTTCCAAGGCGCTACCGATACTGGATAGCCTTCAATTTTCAAAAATCCTTATTCTTCTAACGACATATACTAAGAAGGGCCAATTACTCAGACTGTTTGAAACTCACTGCCTAAAGATGTAATAAAGGGATAAGCTCTGAACTCATGTGAAAGAAATTGCTGGAGTCTGCATCAAACACAAGAAATTGGGATTGGCCTCTGGCTCAAATTCTGGCTGCCACAGATATGATGGGCCAAGTGTCCTCTTTCTATGGCAGAAAGAGAAATTGCTGGAGAAACCCAGCAGATCTGGAAACATCTGTGGAGAGAACATAGAATGATAGAAAATGGATTCTTTTTGTGTTATAAGCTGTCTCTGGTTCTATTACATCAAACGTTGGCTCATAAGCAAGTGTTAACTATTCTTGATTGATAAAGCAAAATAATAATTGTAATTTCTGTGTAAGCCCATTTTGTTATTTTTGGTTTCTGCCCTCTCAAATTGTTTTATTGCCCTAGCATCTTTGCTTTTTATGTGCTCCCATTTTCATCAATAGGGAGTTTGAATCATGCATGAAAGATACCTTTTCCCCAGGGTAAAGGAGACCAAGCTACAGGGTGTAAGTTTAAATTGAGAGTGGAAAGAATTAAAGGGGCACCTTTTTCACACAGAGGGTAATGTGAATATGGAACAACGTACCAGGGGAAGCGACAGAGGCTGATACAATTACAACATTTAAAAGCCATCTGGATGGAAAACGAACAAAGAATGGTTTAGAGGAATCTGCGCCAAACACAGGCAAATGGGAGATAATAGGAACTGCGGATGCTGGAGAATCCAAGATAACAAGGTGTGTAGCTGGATGAACACAGCAGGCCAAGCAGCATCTTAGGAGCACAAAAGCTGATGCTTTGGGCCTAGACCCTTCATCAGAAAAGGGAGAGGGTTCTGAAATAAGTAGGGAGAGAGGGGGAGGCAGATCGAAGATGGATAGAGGAGAAGATGCGTGGAGAGGAGACAGACAAGTTAAAGGGGTGGGGATGGAGCCTGTAGAGGTGCGTGCAGATGGGGAGGTAGGGAGGGGATAGATCAGTTTGGGGAGGACAGACAGGTCAATGGGACAGGATGAGGTTAGTAGGTAGGAAATGAGGTGCGGCTTGAGGTGGGAGGAGGGGATAGGTGAGATGAAGAACAGATTAGGGAGGCGGGGATGAGCTGGGCTGGTTTTGGGATGCAGTGGTGGGAGGGGAGATTTTGTAGATTGTGAAATCCACATTGATACCATTAGGCTGCAGGCTTCCCAAGCGGAATATGAGTTGCTGTTCCCACAACCTTCAGGTGGTATCGTTGTGGCACTGCAAGAGGCCCAGGATGTACATGTCGTCTAAAGAATGGGAGGGGGAGTTGAAATGGTTTGCAACTGGGAGGTACAGTTGTGTATTGTGAACCAAGCGGAGGTGTTCTGCAAAGCGGTCCCCAAGCCTCCACTTGGTTTCCCTGATATAGAGGAGGCCACAATGGGTACAGCGGATGCAGTATACCATGTTAGCAGATGTGCAGGTGAATATCTGCTTGAAATGGAAAGTCTTCTTGTGGCCTGAGATGGGGGTGAGGGAGGAGGTATGGGGGCAAGTGTAGCACCTCCTGCGGTTGCAGGGGAAAGTGCTGGGTGTGGTGGGGTTGGAGGCGAGTGTGGGGCGGACAAGGGAGTCACGGAGAGAGTGGTTGCTCCGGAAAGCAGACAAGGGTGAGGATGGAAAAATGTCTTTGGCGATGGGGTCGGATTGCAGATGGCGGAAGTGTTGGAGGATGATGCATTGGATCTGGAGGTTGGTGGGGTGGTACGTGAGGACGAGGGGGATTCTGTTTTGGCGGTTATTGCAGGGGCGGGGTGTGAGGGATGAGTTACGGGAAATGCGGGAGACACGGTCGAGGGATTTCTTAACTGTTGCCGGGGGTAAGTTACAGTCCTTGAAGAACGAGGACATCTGAGATGTACAGGAGTGGAATGCTTCATCCTGGGAGCAGATGTGGCAGAAGCGAAAGATTTGGAAATAGAGGCTGGATTATTTGCAGGAAGGTGGGCTAGAAACCAATATCCATTTCAAGCCCACCGACTCCCACAGCTACCTAGAATACGCCTCCTCCCATCCACCTTCTTGCAAAAATTCCATCCCCTATTCCCAATTCCTTCGCCTCCACTGCATCTGCTCCCAGGATGAGGCATGCCACTCCCATACATCTCCAATGTTCTCATTTTTCAAGAACCGCAACTTCCTTCCTGCAGTGGTCGAGAACACTCTCGACTGTGTCTCCCACATTTCCCGCAACTCATCCCTCACACCCCGTCCCCGCAATAACCGCCAAAAGAGAATCCCCCTCATCCTCACATGTCACTCCACCAACCTCCAGATTCAACGCATCACCCTGCGACACTTCCGCCATCTACAATCCGACCCCACCACCAAAGACATTTTTTCCATCCCCACCCTTGTCTGCTTATCAGAGGGACCACACTCTCCGTGACTCCCTTGTCCGCTCCACGCCCCCCTCCAACTCCACCACAGCCGGCACTTTCCCCTGCAACCGCAGGAAGTGCTATACTTGCCCCCACACCTCCTCCCTCACCCCCATCTCAGGCCACAAGAAGACTTTCCACATCAAGCAGATGTTCACCTGCACATCTGCCAATGTGGTATGCTGCATCTGTTGTACCCGTTGTGGCTTCCTCTACATCAGGGAAACCAAACGGAGGCTTGGGAACTGCTTTGCAGAACACCAACGCTCAGTTCGCAATAAACAGCTGCACCTCCCAGTCGCAAACCATTTCAACTCCCCCTCCCATTCCTTAAACGACATGTCCATCCTGGGCCTTCTGCAGTGCCACAATGATGCCACTCGAAAGTTGCAGGATCAGCAACTCATATTCCAGTTAGGAACCCTGCAGCCCAATGGTATCAATGTGGACTTCACAAGCTTCAAAATCTCCCCTCCCCCCACTGCATCCCAAAACCAGCCCAACTTGTCCCCGCCCTCCTCACCTGTTCTTCCTCTCACCTATCTCCTCCTCCCACCTCAAGCCGCACATCCATTTCCTACCTACTAACCTCATGCCGCCCCCTTGACCTGTCCATCCTCCCCGCACTGACCAATCCCTTCCCTACCTCCCCACCTACACTCACCTCTACGGGCTCCATCCCCTCCTCTTTAACTTGTCTGTCTCCTCTCCACCTATCTTCTCCTCTATCCATCTTCGATCCTCCGCCCCCTCTCTCCCTATTTATTTCAGAACCGTCTCCCCCTCCCCCTTTTCTGATGAAGGGTCTAGGCCTGAAACGTCAACTTTTGAGCTCCTAAGATGCTGCTTGGCTTGCTGCGTTCATCCAGCTCCACACTTTGTTATCACAGGCAAATGGGGCTTGGTCAGTTTAGGAAACCTGGTCGGAATGGATGAGGTGGGCCAAAGGGCGAACTTCTGTGCTGTATGACTTCATGACCTGAACGTGGTCACTGTCTAAATGCATCAGTAAAAAGTTCTGACTGGAAAATGTGAGTCACAGTTCTGAAATGAAGCTACATATTAATTAAATGACTTCAACATATGTTCGAATGATTGACTTGGACAGATCTGGATAACTACCAACATTTCCATCACGACAGTGATTCCTCTTGAGGTCTGCTTGTCTTGACATTTACTTAATAATTTCAGGGCAGCAGAACCTTCATAGTTTTGCTTTTCCTTCAGCCTTTGGATACTGGAATGGAGAAAAGGCTAATACTATTATTGCATGATGGTTCTGTTACTTACCAGAAAAGAAGGCTAATTGGATCCTATCCTTTGCCAGAAGGAGAATTGAACGTAAAAGTAAGGATGTTATGCTACAGATCTGCTGAGGCCACATCTTAAATATTGTGAGCAGTTTTGGTCTCCACATATAATGAAGGAGGTGGTCGAGAGAAGCTCATACTTTCTTGATACCTGGATTGAGCAGGTTGTCATAACAAGATGGTTGGACTGACTGGGCTTGCTTTCAATGCCCTTTTAAAAAAGTAAGAGTGGCTTTTCTCGACATGTATAAGACCCAGTTTGGTCCTGATAAGTTGGGCGTTGAAAGAATTTTTCCTCTTGCAGGAGAATCCAGAACTTGGTGGGGTACCAGTTTGACATGAGGGATTGTTCACCCTTTTAGTATAAAGATGAGGAGCGATCTTTCCTCTCAAAAGATTGTCTGGCTTTGGAAGTCATGGCAACTGGAGCTAAAGTAGAGTCACAGAGTTGAACAGCGTGGAAACAGACCCTTTGATCCAACTTATCCGTGCCAACCAGATATCGTGAATTAATCTAGTCATTTGTCAACATTTGGCTGATATCCCTCTAAACACTTCCTATTCATATACAAACCCAGATGCCATTTAAATGTTTCAATTGTATCAGCCTCCACCACTTCCTCTGGCTGCCCATTCCATGCACGCACCATTCTCTGCATGAAAAGTTGCCCCTTGGGTCCCTTTTAAATCTTTCCCCTCTCACGTTAAACGTATGTCCTCTGGTTTTGAACTACCCCACACTAGGGAAAAGATCTCGGCTATTCACCCGATCCATGCTGCTCATGATTTTATAAACCTCTGTAAGGTCACTCCCCAGCCTCTGACACTCCAGGGAAAAGAGTCCCAGCCCATTCAGCCTCTCCCTATAGCTCAAACCCTCCAATCTCAGCAACATCCTTATATATCCCACAACTCATCCATCACCCCCTCCCTGCAACAACAACCAAAGCAGAATGCCCCTCATCCTCATGTACTACCCCACCAACCTCCGGATCCCACCTATCATCCTTTGATACTTCTGCCATCTGCAATCCGACCCCACCACCAAAGACATTTTTCCCTCCCCACCATTATCTGCTTTCCGAAGGGAACACGCTCTCCATGACTGCCTTGTCCACTCCACACTCCCCTCCAACCCCACCACTCCTGACATCTTTTCCTGCAACTGCAGGGAGTGCTACAACAGCCCCTACACTACCCTCCTCACCCCCATCCCAGGCCCCAAGAAGACCTTTCACATCAAACAGATGTTCACCTGCACATCT
This sequence comes from Stegostoma tigrinum, assembly GCF_030684315.1. Classification (NCBI taxonomy): domain Eukaryota; kingdom Metazoa; phylum Chordata; class Chondrichthyes; order Orectolobiformes; family Stegostomatidae; genus Stegostoma; species Stegostoma tigrinum. The sequence goes on along the minus strand of NC_081361.1, from coordinate 88,415,828 downwards.
GCTAATGTGATATACTGCATCCACTGTTCCCGATGTGGCTTCCTCTACATAGGGGAAACCAAGCGGAGGCTTGGGACCAGAGATAATGGGAACTGCGGATGCTGGGAAATCCGAGATAACAAAGTGTTGAGCTGGATGAACACAGCAGGCCATGCAGCATCTTAGGAGCACCTGCTCGGTTCATGAAAACGACTGCACCCCCCCCCCCCCCCCCACCCCCAGTCGTGAACCATTTCAACTCCCCCTCCCATTCCTCACACAACATGACTATCCTGGGCCTCCTGCAGTGCCACAATGATGCCACCTGAAGGTTGCAGGAACAACACCTCATATTTCGCTTGGGATCCCTGCAGCCCAATGGTATCAATGTGGTCTTCACAAGCTTCAAAATCTCCCCTCCTCCCACCACATCCCAAAACCAGCCCAGCTCATCCCTGCCTCCCTAACCTGTCTGTCCTTTCTCCCACCTATCTACTCCTCCCACCTCAACTCCCACTCCACCTCCTACCTACCAGCCTCAACCCGCCTCCTTGACCTGTCTGTCCTCCCTGGACAGACCTATCCCCTCCCTAACTCCCCATCTACACTCATCTTTACTTGTTCCATTTCCACCTCTATGACCTGTCTGTCACCTCTCCACCTATCTGCTCCTCTATCCATCTTCTACACACCTCCCCTCTCTCTACTTGTGTCAAAATCTCCTCCCCCTCCCCCCTTTCTGAAGAAGGGTCTAGGCCCGAAACGTCAGCCTTCCTGCTCCTCTGTTGCTGCTTGGCCTGCTGTGTTCATCCAGCTCTGCATCTTGTTTTCTCATATTTTAAAGTAATGGTGCTTTAAAAAATGCATTTATTTTTGTTATGCAAGAAATTGAAGGGTGTCAGAAATCGATAGAAGTATAGAATTCTGAACACAAACACGTTGATCATGGTCTTGTTGAATGTAGGACCAGACTCAAGGGGCAGAATAGATTTTTGCTACATACTCATTTGTTAGCTTGAGACAGTATTTTGCAGTGAGTAAATATTGTGTGTAATTTTTTTTCATTTGATACAGCTGAGTAGATTTGGAGCTTCAAATCAAATCAAAGTCTTCCATAATACCTTAAATATATTTGAGCTTTTTTTTCAAAGAATACAGTAGTACATGGAATATATTTAATTACATTGAGCAACAAATCCAATTTAAAATGAACACAAGCACCCTTGCACACAATCTGTCGTTTGGAAATTGATATCAGGTAAGATCCTGGGATGTGTTAGAGATTGATGCTTGCTGGGTTGGTAGTTCATTCAGACTTGGGGAATTTTCAGTGGTTAGGGCTTTCCCAAACATTCGATGAGTGAGTAGGGAGCACATCACTGTCGACTGCAGCATCATTTTGATTGGAGCTAGGTGAACTATCTGAGTCCAGCATCAGACGGCTGCTGGCCAAGCTGATTGTAGCCAATGGGTTATATCACTGGGTACTAAGGGCCCTTTCCTGTGCTGTGTTTGATGGTTCAGGGAGCATTTAATCAGGTGGAAGAATGGCAGGCTCCCATCACTTTCCTACCTCATCCTAAATAAGTCCATGAAAGGACTTGGAAACTCATCATGAATTGAGGCCCTAAGTGTGCAATGAATGCCTGCTTTAGGAGCCTCAACTCACTGCTGTTTGTATGAATCCAACAGGGGACAGGGAACTCACCATTTGGGGAGTTTAAGGAGCAAACCTTGTTGACCGCAGCTTCAAAAGTGGAGCACTCAAAGGTACTTGGTGTTTGTCTGAAGGACCTGGCATCAGGAAAGGGTGACCTACTGGAAGTCACCATGGAACTGACTGGTCACATGATTCATCTGGCATGACCCCCATTCCTGAGTGCCACCCCAAACTCCTCCAGCTCCACAGTTGTACCTGCATCTATCTTCAAACAAAGACCTCAGTGTGTCAGCAGCAACCGCCAGCTCCAAGTCTTTTGATGATGTTTCTGGATGCAGAGCAACTGTTGACATCTGTGTGGGCAGTGGCTCTTAGTGGTTAGGGGCTCTACCCCTGGGGTCCCTAGATGTGGGCCAAGGCCTATTCCTGGCTACAGTGCCACAAGATGTGGCAGGCCTTCCTGGAAAGGGATGACAAGGAGGTGTCTCCAGATCCCCCAGGCACAAAAGAGGCGCCACTACAAAATTCCTCCCAAAGCCCTGGAGTCCAGGGCCCAGATAAGTGCTGGAGGAATGGGGCTTCTCACAGCAGTGGTGGGGTGGAAGGGGAGAGGAAGAAAGGAAAGGTTGATGTCACAGGTGCAGATGGGGAAGAGTGGAGAGGGGTTATGGTCGTGATGGACAGCCTGATGGGGTGAAGGAAGTACCAATGAGGATCAGACCTTGGAGTGGAGATGCCTGATGTGGAAAGGGGCCATGGAGAGCAGTTACTCCCCACTTCTGCCTGAGGCCAAGCAAGGTAACCTGCTGCCATACCCACCCCATCGCTGAACTCTACCCATCAGTCTCAACACTGACTTCAGGAAGTGGTCCTTAAGTGGTTAATAATTGGTCATTTAAGGGCAACAATTGAGGCTGAAAAGCGTAGAGGTCAGGCTAAGTTGCACACTGCTTCAGTAGAAGTTGGCTGGGAAGGCAGCTAAAATCCCATGTGGCTAATGTTACAGCCTCTACCTCTCACTTGCAAACCTCAGACAGCCTAATGCTCTTCCTATCAGAGCTCCGACTTAATTTGACTTGAATTGATTTATTCCTTCACGTGTACGGAGATGCAGTGAAAAGTGTTGCTTTACATACTACCCAGACAAATCATACATTACATAAATATATCAGGGTAATATCACAGAATACAGAATACAGTTACAGAGAAGGTGCAGAGGAAGATCAACTCTAATATATGAGAGGCCCATTCATCAGTCTGATAACAGTGGGGAAGAAGCTGTTCTCAAATCTGTTGGTACATGTTTTCAAACTTTTGTGTCCAATGGAAGAGGGTGGAAGAGAGTATAACTGGGGTGGGAGGGGTCTTTGATGATGTTGGCTGCTTTTGCGAGGCAGCAAGAAGTGTAGATGGAGGCAATGGATGGAAGCCTGGTTTTACTGATAAACTGGGTTGTGTTCACAACTTCCTGTCATTTCTCAAGGTCTTAGGCAGAGCAATTGCCATAATAAGCTGTGATGCAACTGGACAGGATGCTTTCTATGGTGCACCCATGAAAATTCATAAGAGCCATTGTGGACATGCCTTAGCCTTCTGACAAAGTAGAGGCATTGGTGCACTTTCCAGGCTGTGGCGATGTGGATGGACAAAGATAGATTGTTGGTGATATTTAGTCCTAGACACTTGAAGCTCTCGACCATCTCTACCTCAGCACCACTGATACAGACCGGGGCATGTCCTCCAACCACTTCTCAAAGTCACTGACCAGCTCCTTCATTTTGCTGACACTGAAGCAGAGATTGCTGTCTTTACACCATGTCACTAAGCTGTCTCTTTCCTGTACTCTCTCTCTTGGCAATTTGAGAATGAACCTACTATGGTGGTGTCATCAGCAAATTTGTAAATGGAGCTGTAGCTGGATTTGGTCACACAATCAGTGTATAAAGAGAATAGTGAGGGGACAAGTATGCAGCCCTACAGTGCACTGATGTTGAAGATTATTGTGATCAGAGATAATGGGAACTGCAGATGCTGAAGAATCCAAGATAACAAAGTGTGAAGCTGGATGAACACAGCAGGCCAAGCAGCATCTCAGGAGCACAAAAGCTGACGTTTCGGGCCTGGACCCTCTGATGAAGGGTCTAGGCCCGAAACATCAGCTTTTGTGCTCCTGAGATGCTGCTGGGCCTGCTGTGTTCATCCAGCCTCACATTTTATTATCTTGGATTCTCCAGCATCTGCAGTTCCCATTATCACTTCCTTCTATTGAATCCGTCTAAACTTCCGGCTGCCTCGGCAAAGCAGCCAACATTATCAAAGACCTGTCCCATCCTGGTTACACATTTTTCCACCCTCATTCATTGGGCAGAAGATACAAAAGATTGAGAACACAAACCAACACAATAATCTTCAAGATAACAAAGTGTGAAGGTGGACCATCAGCTCTCTGATGAAGGGTCTAGGCCTGAAACGTCAGCTTTTGTGCTCCTGAGATGCTGCTGGGCCTGCGGTGTTCATCCAGCCTCATATTTTATTATCTTCAATAGAAGGAAGGTTGTTTTTTGTGATAGAGGCATATCTGATCTGGATTTAAGGAGATTGAAAAGGTCTCTGTACTTGGGCCAGACATAGGGGTAATCCCACTTCAGCAAAACACAAGGCCCAGTCCCTGTGTTAGTCGTGGCCCACTCTCCAACAACAGCTGGACCAATCAGACAGTCAGCAGTGCTCAACAGTGCCACCACTGGTGGCGGCTGCTCTTGATGCTCCAGCTGCAACATGAGGGCACTCCTGCCCATTGGAATCCACAGGAAGTGTGCTAGGGGTTACCTAACAGTTTCTCCAAATTGTGAATCAGCCCTCTCTCCCACCTCACACTGACAAAGTGACTGCAGGGTAAGAAAGTAGCCTTTAAGGGGTCACCTCAGGGGTCCACTTTGGCTCCAGATGTGTGAGGTCCATCTGCCACCCTTTCTATTGTTGACATGATGATGTAGCAGTGGAAAGATGGTGACCACACCACACGTGCCATTTTGCATTACTTTCTGCCACCCAGCCACTACCCTCCAATAGTGAAACCACTTTTCTGACCTTTCAGTCCCATTCTCCAGGCCGTGAGAATTTCTTTGAACATTTGATGCCAGGCACAGTTGTTATGCAGAATGCCACTAGATGTCCTATGAGATAAAGAAAGAATGAGAAAAGAATTTTGACTTTGCCTAAAAATCATTATTTCCAGTTAATGTTGATGGAAATAAAAGGAGGTCTTTCAGGATGCCTTTTCTAGTATATCCCTTGCAAAGGTGGGGGCTGTTAAAATGTGTCACAACATGTAGTGAGTGGGGGCTAGTGTGTTGAGTCAATGGATGTTCAAATCTATAATTTCATATTGGGACAATGGATGATTCTTCTAAATTGTATGGAGCTAGAGTATTTGAAATTGTGCACCCAAACGTAAGGAATTGGGGTAAGAGCAGGAGTTAAACCTAATGAAAATTATGAGAAGCATATGGGGATAGATGGGTGAATTGAAAATGTGTGGCCAAGTATCTGGGATAAAGTAAGGAATGAGATGGGCTGATGGGAAATTTTATCCTGACCAAATAGTGCTTTGGAGATTTTACAAAAACTACATTTGTTCTACCCTAGTTCCTATCTTTGCCACAAACAACAATTTGTCTTTATAAACAGTCTCATCACAAAGCATCACAAAGCCATTCCTGTGACCGTTATGAACCAGAATTTGGCACATAAGACATATGAGGGAAGACAACCAAAGTCTTGGTCAAAGAGGCAGGACTTAGAACTTGTAGAAGGGAGAGGATGTAAAAAATGTAAAATTAGAAGTGGAGAGGTTTAGCAAGGGAATTTCAAAACTTAGAGTCTAGGTGCTGTAGGAACAGTGAATAATGGAGTGGTTAAATTCAGGAAGCCTGAGAGACATCAGAATTAGATGAATAAGGATGTCTCGGGGGATTCATTAGTTGGAGGACATTATAAAGATAGCGAAGGGCAATGTCACAAATGAACATAGAACATAGAACATAGAAAAGTACAGCACAGTACAGGCCCTTCGGCCCACCATGTTGTGCCATGGAATAATCCTAAATGGGTATGAAAACAAAGACAGGAATTCTAATGTCAACTTGATGCATGAAGGACCATCTTTTTATTCATTCCTGGCATGTGGGCATTGCTGTCTGGATCAGCATTTGTTGTCCATCCACAGTTGCCCTTGAGAAATTGGTAGTGAGCTGTCTACTTGAACCTCTGCTGCCTGTGTGTTGTAGGTTAAGCCACAACGCCCTTAAGGAAAGTTCAGGATTTTGACCCAGAGATACTGAAGGAACAGTAATATATTTACAAGTCAGGATGGTGAATGGCTTGGAGGGGAAGTTGCAAGTGGAGGTGTCCCATGTATCTACTGGAAGCTGCTAACAGACATGAGAATTGTCACGTTGCACCACTGATAATTATATTACGGCTCTGAAATGCTACTAAAGTTGAGGTGGGATGTATGACAGCACATTCCAGTCAAGTTTTGGAATACTGTCACAAGGTAGCTCTTTTCAGTTAATAGCAGCTAGACTGGAAATGAATCAAGATTATTAAGATAAACTAAAATATAAAAACGTATTAGTTAATGTGTAACATTTTGAGCATTATCATTTCTTTAAATGGCATGTAAATTTGCTAAGTGCGTTATAGATTGCCCTCTATTTTATCATTCATGTGAAAGTAGATTTGCATAAATTGCTGCATTGGTTGGACGTCATAGAGACATGAACATATGCTTCATTTTGCATTTGACATGTATTATACCAGTGGGCATAACTGTTAGCTTGATTGGCTAAATAGTCATCATATGATGAAGTAAGGCAATGAGCAAATCCTCAAAGCCTTTACAGGAGCCTATATTTTGAATAAATACTGAAGCATAAAGTTATTAGCAAAGTTTTTGTTTCCAAACAGTTTAATCTGCCTTTTGGCCTCAATAGATTTTACTTTTCCTCGCTGATAAGAATCCTTGTTATCAGGGAGCTATAAACGTTAGGAGTCAGAGCATGTGGACAAGAGGATAAGGCTATTGCTCATTGTTGGCATCTGTATGGACAGCTGCTCTTAGTGGGTAGGGGCTCTACCCCGGGGTTCCCTAGATGTGGGCCAAGTCCTATTCCTGGCCACAGTGCCACAGGATGTGGCAGGCCTTCCTAGAAAGGGGTGACAAGGTGGTGTCACACAACATCACAAAGCGCACACTGTTGCCCCACTAACACTACACTAAAGAGGTTACATCCTGCTTGTCCAGTTAAAATCTCTCTTTATATTTCTTGCCCGTCCAGAATTTGTTTTTCATTTGTTCATAGGATTTGGGGATCACTAGCTAGGCCAGCATTTACTGCCATCTCTAGTTGCCCTTGGGAAGGTGGAGGTGAGCTGCCTTCTTCCACTGCTGCAATCCATGGAGGGTAAGTACACCACAATCTCATGAAGCAGGGCCTTCCCATTTCAGTTTGTTTATAGGCTGTGTAGTGGTTTGCACGAGGCCAGTGGTGTAGTGGATAATGTGTCTGACTGCAGGTCAGGAGACTGCAGGTTCAATTCCTACCTAGCTCAAGTATAGCCCGTAACTTGGGCAGTATGGTGGCTCAGTGTCGAGCACTTCTACCTCTCAGCAGCAGACACCTGGGCTCAATTCCATTCTTGGATGACTTTCTATGTGGAGTTTGCATATTCTCCGTGTGTCTGCACAGGTTTATGCTGGGTGCTCTGGTTTCCTCCCATCAGCTGAAGGTGTGCAGGCTAGGCGAATTGGCTATGCTAAATTGTCCATAGTATTCAGGAATGTGTAGGTTAGGTGTCATAGCCAATATGGGAATGCAGGGGTAGGAAGATGCATGTGGGTGGGATGCTCTTCAGAGGGTCAATGTGGATTTGTTGGGCCAAATAATCTGTTTCCACACTGTAGGGGCTTCTATGTTTTCAGGGGACATTTTTAGTCAATGAGGACCTAGAACCACATAGTGACCAGACTAGGTAAATAGAGCAGGTTTCCATCTATAAAGGATATTGGTGTGAGCCAGATGGCTTTTTACAAGAGTATTGGAGAAGTTCACTAAAGATCCTTAGGCAGCACTTTCCAAACTCACCATCACTTCCATCTAGAAGGACAGGGGCAGAAGACATATGGGAACACCACCCCCTTGAAGGTTCCCTCCAAGCCACTCACCCTCCTGATTTGGAAATATATCACCGTTCCTCCACTGTCGCTGGGTCAAGCTCCTGAAATTCCCTCCCTAAGAGCATTTTGGGTCTACCTGGAACACATGGGCTGGGGTTCATGAAGGCAGCTCACCAACACCTTCTCAATGTTAACTAGGGACAAGCAATAAATGCTGGCCAAGACAACGCTCAAATCCCACAAGTGAAGAAAAGAAACTCTCTGAAGGAGGCTGCACTTGTATTTCGGTGAAAACAATAGTATTAGACCCATAAGGTAAAGCAGAACAACACTTGAGTTGTGGGATGTTCTAACAATTCAATTATCCATGGTTGACAATGCAGCCATGCTTATTACTCCTCAGAAGATGTGGCCCAATAGTTTTAAAATGTGTTAATTAAATTTCAGCTTCTTCCATAAACTCAAGTTTACGTCCCAAACTATTATTTTTGATGTCATACCGTCAAATTAAAATGGAGGAATTATCAATGGATTACAATGTCTTGACACGCTGCCTGCGAAAATATTTCAATTTGATGCTAATTCCATTTAATATGGGGAGGTTCCTCAAGGCCAGGCACATCACAAAAAAATTCTAAAATGTACTGGCTGATGTGGACATTTTCCCAATTTCCTGAGGCCTGACAGTAGTTCTCCAGCATAGATGCAAGTTGTGTATGGAGACCATGCAGGGGCCTTCTTCATTACAGACTCCAAAGAAACTGCATGAAAATTAAAAGGTGATCAGAGATAATGAGAACTGCAGATGCTGGAGAATCCAAGGTAACAAAGTGTGAAGCTGGATGAACACAGCAGGCCAATCAGCATCTTAGGAGCCAGGTCAGCTTTTATGCTCCTACGATGCTGTTTGGCCTGCTGTGTTCATTCAGCCCCACACTTTGTTATCGAGAGCTAAAAGGTCCTGTTGGGGAATCCCTCGTGCCGGGAAGAACTCCATAACATTCCATTATAATAGAGATTTAGGAGTGTTGCCAGAAATTAAGTTAATGGTCACTCAGGGCAAGTTAGACTATTAAATGCATTGACAAGTAAATACATAGTCTAAATCCTGAGTACTTATTGAACTGGTCATACACTTACCTGATACATTCCTAACTACCCCTTTCCCCAAACATTTACATTGCCTGCATCGTGACACCTCTAACCTGCTCCAGATCTAACAGCCCCCTTCCCTAACTCCAGAACTAAACACCCTTCCCCTGCTCCACCCCCTTGCGCCACCCCACACCCCCCACCACTGACCTGCTTTCATCTTCCCCCAGCTACAGACTCAATCTGGCATCCTGTATGCCCGTATCACCATGGGAGCTTGGTCACACCGGTCCCATTGCCCCATTCAGGACACTATCTGTTACCCTCCAATAGAAGCTGGCTCCCACTCTGAATGTTATCTGTCACCTTCCTCACCTTATGGGAGCTTGCCCACTTGCCCTAAACCCACTTGCCCCCACCACCCTCCCTTATGGCCCTAACCTCACTCTGCCCCAGGCCAACCTCTTTGGAGCTTCATCAAGAAAGCAGGGGCTGCAAGGTTTTTCACAATATTTCAACAGCTCCCCTTTCACTGATTTCTAAGAAGGAAAAGATTCATTGCAAACAAGAGGGTGGGAGTGTCAGTGGCCTCACTTTGGAGGGCTAACATAACAGAGAGCGGAGCTCTGGTGGAAAACACCTGCTCTGGCTGTGATCAGGTACAGAATTTTGAAACTGTTCCATAAAATATGAAACCATTTCCAAGCGGGGATCGATATTCAATTAATTCTTGACCTTTTTTATGACTGAGGTAATTAATTTATTCTTTTGGCTACCTGTGGCTCATCTAATTGCATCTCTGTGGGTTTACATAACGCAGGGATTTTGTGCTGGAAAATGGTACATATCAAAATGTCATGCATCTGTAATGACTGTTCAATGTCACCGTCTGAAAAAACAGGAGCCTTTTAGTCATGTTCACACAATGCAAATAAAAACCTAGAAACTACAGGAGTGCAGACATAGAAAAATAATTTGGGAACATTGGAATGACCAACTGTGGCCTTTTTAAGTTGTGAATTGCAAATTCATCCAGCACAATATTCTTGTTTTGACTAAAGGCTCCAGAATCTCTACCAACTTAATAGTTCAGATTTGCAATACTTTGTTGTATTCCACAATTTCACATACAGGAACACAATTAAAAAATTAATTGTCCGCCAGTGTACATCTAATGCATTTTCGTGATTCTAGTTTAGTTTCCATTTGGCTTGAACTGGCATTTATCATTAATTTTCCATTATTGTAAAAGGTGATCTGGGTTTTGCCTGCCTAATTATTTATTTACATCTCTAGGTGGCTACTTATGACACTGTGCTTAATGGAATCAAAAACATTCAGACTCATTTATTTAAGCATTAAGTCCAATACATCAGAGGAACCTCATGTTTCCACTCAACAACCTGAAAGTGTTTGCGGAATTGACTACTGGTCCCATGCCTCTAGAGCTTTTGATGGCTAAAGCTGCATGTAAAATGAATGCTCCGAGACATCAGGCAACAACTAGAAACTTTGTTTGCTTAAGCAACTGTGCCAGGTGGGAAAAACCATTTGCAGACTCATCTATTGATCTGCTTCCTATCAAATGGTTTGACAACTCAAAAAGCCCCAATAGTTTGGAAACAGGCCATTTGGCCCAATAAGCCCACACCAAAGAGCATCCCATCCAGACTCAACCTCCCCTACCTTATCCCTGTATTTCCCAGGGTTAATCCACTTCACCTAATCTCTGGCCACTATGGGCAGTTTAGCATGGCCAATCCACCTAACCTGCACATATTTGGACCAGGGAGGAAACCCACACAGACTCAGGGAGAATGTGCAAACTCCATACAGACAGTCACCCAAGGCTGGAATCAAGCCCAGGTCCCCAGCACTAACCACTGAGCCACCAAGTCACCCCAGGAGTGTAGTGAAAAGTTTTTACAATGGCTACCCCTAATGGCGCTATCTTAGGTGCATGTACCTAGGTACAAATCTTGATGACAAAGGAGGAATCAAAGGAAAACTGAGTAGCATTCCTTACAGTGTCTAAAAAATAAGTTAGAAATAAGATAAACCCTTTATTCATTTGTTAAGAGGTCAAGATGTCTCTACTTTTATTGAAATGTGATAATTTGCCTCAGAGAGAGGTGAGGGAAGGTGACTGAAACATTTTAAAATGCGTTCTTGTGAACTTATTTTTGTTTTCAGCTTCAGGCGATAATTTTCCTCAAATAATTAAATGTATTTCTTATTCAAATAAAACCCAAAGATCTGACAGGTCTTTTGCATTCATCCATCACAATCTGCCTGTTCAATGCACAAAGACTCTCTTGCTTTAAACTAACTTAGGCAGGATTTGCTTATCGGCAACTTGTTAAATCACCAAGGCAGAACAATAACAAAACACAGTAACTACTAAGCAACTATGGCAAAATGAAAGGGTGTTTCAATCAAGGCAATAGAAGAGAGAAAAAAAGACAGTTATATATTTGAATATTCCACTGGCGAAATGGCAGCCGAGTAGAATGTTTCACCTGGAGTTGCTCTGCTTCACCTGTTCTTTTCCTTTTCTCTCTCTTCGTAGCAGTCCGAGAGCAACGCAATGTGATATGTGTCCCAGAGCAGCGCAATGTGATATGTGTCCCAGAGCAGCGCAATGTGATATGTGTCCCAGAGCAGCGCGATGTGATATGTGTCCGAGAGCAGCGCAATGTGATATGTGTCCCAGAGCAGCGCAATGTGATATGTGTCCCAGAGCAGCTCGATGTGATATGTGTCCCAGAGCAGCGCAATGTGATATGTGTCCGAGAGCAGCGCAATGTGATATGTGTCCCAGAGCAGCGCAATGTGATATGTGTCCCAGAGCAGCTCGATGTGATATGTGTCCCAGAGCAGCGCGATGTGATATGTGTCCCAGAGCAGCGCGACGTGATATGTGTCCCAGAGCAGCGCAATGTGATATGTGTCCCAGAGCAGCTCGATGTGATATGTGTCCCAGAGCAGCGCGATGTGATATGTGTCCCAGAGCAGCGCGATGTGATATGTGTTCCAGAGCAGCGCAATGTGATATGTGTCCCAGAGCATCTCGATGGGAAGTGAGACGCAGTGCAGTGAGAGGGGACATGAGTCCTGGAGCGGTGTGAGAGGAACGAGGCCTGGTGCAAATGGAGGGGAACAAGGCCTGGTGCAGTATGAGGGGAGATGTGCCTTGGTGCAGCGTGAGGGGAACGAGGCCTGGTGCAAATGGAGGGGAGATGTGCCCGAGTGCAGCGTGAGGGGAATGAGGCCTGGTGCAGTGTGAGGGGAATGAGTCCTGGTGCAGTGTGAGGGGAACAAGGCCTGGTGCAGTGTGAGGGGAACAAGGCCTGGTGCAGTGTGAGGGGAATGAGTCCTGGTGCAGCGTGAGGGGAACAAGGCCTGGTGCAGCGTGAGGGGAGATGTGCCCTAGTGCAGCGTGAGGGGAACGAGACCTGGTGCAGTGTGAGGGGAACGAGTCCTGGTGCAGTGTGAGGGGAACGAGTCCTGGTGCAGTGTGAGGGGAACGAGTCCTGGTGCAGTGTGAGAGGAATGAGTCCTGGTGCAGTGTGAGGGGAACGAGGCCTGGTGCAGCATGAGGGGAGATGTGCCTTGGTGCAATGTGAGGGGAACGAGGCCTGGTGCAATGTGAGGGGAACGAGGCCTGGTGCAGTGTGAGGGGAACGAGTCCTGGTGCAGTGTGAGGGGAACGAGTCCTGGTGCAGTGTGAGAGGAACGAGTCCTGGTGCAGTGTGAGGGGAACGAGTCCTGGTGCAGTGCAACATACCTTATTGCAGCTGAGTGCTGGTGCAGAACAGACTGGAGGCTGCAGTGGAGCGGAACAGTTGTTGGACTGGGCCCTGGTGTGTAGGGGAGAGGTCAGACCAGGTGCTGAGCTGCTGCTATTTGAAATTCTTTACCAAACTGTAATGTCAACCTTTTAGCTATGTTCTAATCATCTTATTTCTAACTTTTCTTTTAGACACAGCAAAGTAATGCTACTAGTTTTCCTTTTATTCCACTTTTGTATCCAAGATTTCTACCAAGGTACAACATTGAGGGCCGAAGGGCCTGTACTGTGCTGTAATGTTCTATGTTCTATGTTCAAGGTACTTGTATCTAAGATGGTGCCATTAGAGGAAGTCATTGTAAAAGTTTTTCACTACACTCCTGTACTTATGTTTTGGCTTACATGACAATAAAGGATATTTTCTATTCTATTCTATATTGGAATATTTGATACTTGACCCTCAAAATATCAAAAGGTTGTGTAATCTGTGAAATAATGTTGATATTAGAGCTAGTGCAGACATATTGGGCTGAATGGCTTCATTCTACTCTGTGATAATTCTGATTCTGGTCCATTGCAAGTCCCTGAACTGTTGCTGTAGCAATGGAGCAGCGGTCAGTCCGGCTGGTGTGTTTAGTGTGAAAATTACACTTCACAGAATCATTGAGGGATTATCCTATGGAAAGAGGCCATTCAGCCCATCATTCCAGTTCCCACAAAAGTGCAACTAGGGCTAACATATCCCGGGAACTAAACAGCAGTCAGCTTAACATCTCTGGTAGAAAAATAATGAAATCTTTACAAAATGAGAGATTAGGATAACAGTCAGAAATGAGACATAATAAGGAATAATCAGCATAGTTTTCAAATGAGAAATTTTAACTTGTTTAGTTTAATGAATTTGTGAGATGGCAGAGATTGTGGAAAAGGGTTATGCAGTAATTTACCTAGGTTTTAAAATGGCGTTTGATGAGGTGTCCCATAAAATACCAATAAATAATACTTTACCAAAAAGGGCTGTAGAGACAGGGTCATTAAGTACATTCATTGCCGAGGCAGACAGATTTTAAATCAGTAAGGGATTCAGGTGTTATGGGAAAAAGGCATGAAATTGAAGTTGAGGATTACTGGATCAGCCATGATTTCATTGAATGGCAGAGCAGACCCGATGGGCTAAATGGACTACATCTGTTCCCAGGTCGAACCTGATTAGTCGATCCCATTTGTCCATTCCTTTCACAGTTGTGCTGCATATGTTTCTCTTCAGATTGATCTTCACTTTGCCGCTTTAAAAAACCACAACTGAATCTTCATACACCACAGCCTCAGACAGTGTACTCCACATCCTGTAATGGTGCATAAAAAAATTTTCTTCACACCTCCTTTGGAACTTTTGTCATTGATGTGGGGCTAGGGGGAGCTGTAGATAAAGCAGGGGAGGGGTGGAGGTGGAATGGTGGTGATGCGTGGACTCTGGTGGTAGGTATGAGGATCCCTCCACTAGCACCACCATTCACCCCCTCCCCGCCCCGTCTTTATTTGTAGTTCCCACTACCCCCACATCCAGTCCTGAAGAAGGGTAATGCCCAAAACGTCGACTGCTCCTTTCCTCCAGATGCTGCCTGGCATGCTCCATGCTTCAACCCTCCTGTTCATCTGCCTTCATCTTTACATCATTCCCATAAAAAGTGTCGTGCCTTCACATCCTTTATAAAGTCTGGTGTCTCAAATTGGGTGCAATTTTCCAATTGAGAACAAACAAATGTCTTATCAGCCTTTACCGTTCTTCCATGAATTTGAGCTCAATGTCCCTATTTATTCAACAAAAGAACAAAGAACAAAGAAAATTACAGCACAGGAACAGGTCCTTCGGCCCTCCAAGCCTGCGCTGAACCAAATCCTCTATCTAAACCTGTCGCCTATTTTCCAAGGATCTGTATCCCTCTGCTACCTGCCCATTCATGTATCTGTCTCGATACAGCTTAAATTATGCTATCGTGCCCACCTCTACCACATCCACTAGCAACGCATTCCAGTCACCCACCACCTTCTGCGTAAAGAATTTTCCATGCATATCTCCCTTAAACTTTTCCCCTCTCATCTTGAAATCGTGACCCCTCATAACGGAATCCCCCACTCTGGGAAAAAGCTTCTTGCTATCCACCCTGTCTACACCCCACATGATTTTGTAGACCTCAATCAGGACCCGCTCAACCTCCATCTTTCTAATGTAAATAATCCTAATCTACTCAACCTCTCTTCATAGCTAGCGCCCTCCATACCAGACAACATCCTGGTGAACCTCCTCTACACCCACTCCAAAGTATCCACATCCTTTTGGTAATGTGGCGACCAGAACTGTACATAGTATTCCAAATGTGGCCGAACCAAAGTCCTATACAACTGCAACATGACCTGCCAACTCTTGTACTCAATACCCCGTCCAATGAACGAAAGTATGCCATATGTCTTCTTGACCACTCTATCGACCTGTGTTGCCACCTTCAGGGTACAATGGACCGGAACACCCAGATCTCATCTCTCTGTGCACCAATCTTCCCCAGAGCTTTTCCATTTACCACATAGTTCGCTCTTGAATTGGATCTTCCAAAATGCATCACGTTGCATTTGCCTGGATTGAACTCCAGCTGCCATTTCTCCACCCAGCTCTCCAATCTATCTATATTCTGCTGCATTCTCCGATAGTCCCAATCATTCTCTGCTCCTCCACCATTCTTGGTGTCACCTGCAAACTTGCTAATCAGACCATCTATATCTTTCTCCAGATCATTTATATATATCACAACCAACAGTGGTCCCAACATGGATCCCTGTGGAACACCACTGGTCACAGTTCTCCATTTTGAGAAACCCCCTTCCACTACTGCTTTATGTCTCCTGCTGCCCAGCCAGTTCTCTATCCATCTAGCTAGTACACACTGGACACCATGCGACTTCACTTTCTCCATCAGCCTACCATGGGGAACCTTATCAAATGCCTTACTGAAGTCCATGTATATGACATCTACAGCCTTTCGCTCATCAATCAACTTTGTCACTTCCTCAAAGAATTCTATCAAGTTGGTAAGACATGACCTTCCCTGCACAAAACCATGCTGCCTATCACTAATACGCCCATTTTCTTCCAAACGTGAATGGATCCTATCCCTCAGTATCTTCTCCAGGAGCTTCCCCACCACTGACGTCAGGCTCACCGGTCGATAATTACGTGGGTTATCCTTGCTACCTTTCTTAAACAAGGGGATAACATTAACAATTCTCCAGTCCTCCAGGACCTCACCCGCGCTCAAGGATGCTGCAAAGATACCTGTTAAGGCCCTAGCTATTTCCTCTCTCGCTTCCCTCAGTTACCTGGGATAGATCCTATCTAGACCTGGGGGCTTATCCACTCTAATGCCTTTTACGATACCCAACACTTCCCCCTCCTTATGCTGACTTGACCTAGAGTAATCAAACATCTATCCCAACCTCCACATCTGACATGTCCCTCTCCTCAGTGAATACCAACACAAAATACGCATTAGGAATCTCACTTATTTTCTCTGGCTCCTCACATAACGTTCCTCTGTTGTCCTTGAGTGGGCCAAACCTTTCTCTAGTTACCCTCCTGCTCTTTATGTACGAATAAAAGGCTTTGGGATTTTTCTTAACCCTCTTTGCTAAAGATATTTCATGATCCCTTTTAGCCCTCTTAATCCCTCGTTTCAGATTGGTCCTACTTTCCCAATATTCTTCTGATATTTTCAGTTGCCTAGACCTTATGTATGCTTCCTTTTTCCTCTTTGCTAGTCTCATAATTTCACCTGTCATCCATGGTTCCCTAATCTTGCCCTTTCTATCCCTCGTTTTCACAGGGACATGTCTGTCCTGCACTCTAATCAACCTCTCTTTAAAAGACTTTCACATAACAAATGTGAATTTACCCTCGAACAGTTGGTCCCAATTCACATTCCCCAGCTCTTGCCGAATTTTGCAATTGTTGGCCTTCCCCAATTCAGCACTCTTCCTTTGGCTATCAGTATTCTAACACTTATGGAATTGTGACCACTATTCCCAAAGTAATTCCCTACTGAAACTTCAACCACCTGGCCGGGTTTATTCCCCAACGCCAGGTCCAGAATGGCCCCCCTTTACATACTACTTACATATTTATTATTTACCTGACTATTTATATACCGCTCTAGAAAACCCTCCTGGATGCTCCTTACAAATTCTGCTCCATCTAAACCCCTAACACTAAGTGAATCCCAGTCAATGTTGGGAAAATTAAAATGCTCCACCACCACCACCCAGTTGCTCCTACATCTTTCCATAATCTGTCGACATATTTGTACCTCTATCTCACGCTCACTGTTGGGAGGCCTGTAGTACAGCCCCAGCATTGTTACTGCATCCTTCCTATTTCTGAGTTCAATCCATATTGCCTCACTGCTCGAGTCCTCCATAATTTCCTCCTTCAGCACAGCTGTGATATCCTCTTTGGCCAGTAATGCAACTCCTCCACTCCTTTTACCTCCCTCTTTATCCCACCTGAAGCTTCTATATCATGGAATATTTAGTTGCCAATCTTGCCCTTCCCTCAACCAAGTCTCAGTAATGGCAATAACATCATACTCCCAGGTACTAATCCAGGCCCTAAGTTCATCTGTCTTACCTACTACACTTTTCGCATTAAAACAAATGCACCTCAGACCACTTTGCATTCATCATCTGCATCTTCCCCTCAGTCACATTGACTTCATTATCTAGTTCCTTACAGGCTTTAGTTACTACCTCCTTACTGTCCACTAACCTCCTCATTTGATTCCCATCCCCCTGCCACATTAGTTTAAACCCTCCTGAACAGCATTAGCAAAAGCAGCCCCAAGGACATTGGTTCCAGTCCTGCCCAGGTGTAGACTGTCTGATTTGTAATAGTCCTACCTCCCCCAGAACTGGTCCCAATGTCCCAAAAGTGAAACCCTCCCTCCTGCACCATCTCTCAAGCCACTCATTCATCCTGCCTTTTCTTTAATTTCTACTCTGACTAGCACGTGGCACTGGTAGCAATCCTGAGATTACTACCTCTGAGGTCCTACCTTTTAACTTGGCTCCTAACTCCCTCAATTATCCTTGTAGGACCTCATCACATTTTTTACCTATATCATTGGTGCCCATATGCACCACAATGGCTGGGTGTTCACCCTCCCCCTTCAGAATGTCCTGCAGTCAATCTGAGACATCCCTGACCTGTGCACTTGGGAGACAACATACCATTCGGGAGTGATAATGGGAACTGCAGATGCTGGAGAATCCAAGATAATAAAGTGTGAAGCTGGATGAACACAGCAGGCCAAGCAGCATCTCAGGAGCACAAAAGCTGACGTTTCGGGCCTACACCCTTCATAGAAGAGGGGGATGGGGTGAGGGTTCTGGAATAAATAGGGAGAGAGGGGGAGGCGGACCGAAGATGGAGAGAAAAGAAGATAGGTGGAGAGTAGAGTATAGGTGGGGAGGTAGGGAGGGGATAGGTCAGTCCAGGGAAGACGGACAGGTCATGGAGGTGGGATGAGTTTAGTAGGTAGGAAATGGAGGTGCGGCTTGGGGTGGGAGGAAGGGATGGGTGAGAGGAAGAGCAGGTTAGGGAGGCAGAGACAGACTGGGCTGGTTTTGGGATGCAGTGGGGGGAGGGGAGGAGCTGGGCTGGATGTGTGGTGCAATGGGGGGAGGGGACGAACTGGGTTGGTTGTGGGATGCATTGGGGGAAGGGGAGATTTTGAAGCTGGTGAAGTCCACATTGATACCATTGGGCTGCAGGGTTCCCAAGCGGAATATGAGTTGCTGTTCCTGCAACCTTCGGGTGGCATCATTGTGGCACTGCAGGAGGCCCATGATGGACATGTCATCTAAAGAATGGGGGGGGAGTTGAAATGGTTCGCGACTGGGAGGCGCAGTTGTTTGTTGCGAACCGAGCGGAGGTGTTCTGCAAAGCGGTCCCCAAGCCTCTGCTTGGTTTCCCCAATGTAGAGGAAGCTACACCAGGTACAGTGGATGCAGTATACCACATTGGCAGATGTGCAGGTGAACCTCTGCTTAATATGGAAAGTCATCTTGGGGCCTGGGATGGGGGTGAGGGAGGAGGTGTGGGGGCAAGTGTAGCACTTCCTGCGGTTGCAGGGGAAGGTGCCGGGTGTGGTTGGGTTGGCGGGCAGTGTGGAGTGAACAAGGGAGTCACGGAGAGAGTGGTCTCTCCAGAAAGCAGACAAGGGTGGGGATGGAAAAATGTCTTGGGTGGTGGGGTCGGATTGTAGATGGCGGAAGTGTCGGAGGATGATGCGTTGAATCCGGAGGTTGGTGGGGTGGTGTGTGAGAACGAGGGAGATCCTCTTTGGGCGGTTGAGGCGGGGGCGGGGTGTGAGGGATGTGTTGCGGGAAATACGAGAGACGCGGTCAAGGGCGTTCTCGACCACTGTGGGGGGAAAGTTGCGGTCCTTGAAGAACTTGGACATCTGGGATGCGCGGGAGTGGAATGCCTCATCGTTGGAGCAGAAGCGGCGGAGCTGGAGGAATTGGGAATAGGGGATGGAATTTTTGCAGGAGGGTGGGTGGGAGGAGGTCAGGAGTCTCGTTTTCAACCACAAAACCACCTATCTACTCCCCTTACAATCGAATCCCCAATGATTATAGCCATTCCACTCTTTTTCCCACCTTCCGTACAGCAGAGCCAGCCATGGTGCCATGAACCTGGCTACTGCTGCCTTCCCCGGGTGAGCCATCTCCCCCAACAGTATCCAAAACGGAGTACCTGTTTTGGAGGGAGATGATCGCAGGGGGCACCTGCACTGCTTTCCTGCTTTTTTTCTGCCTTTTGGTCACCCATTCCCTTCCTCCCTCAGCAATTCTAATCTGCGGTGCGACCAATTCGCTGATCGTGCTATCCACAACTTCCTCAGCATTGTGGATGCTCCAAAGTGAGTCCATCCGCTACTCCAGAGGCGACACGTGGTCTAACAAGAGCTGCAGCTGTAAATTCAGTAAAAACAGAAAGAGCTGCACAGGCTGTAAATCAGAAACAATAACAAAAATCGCTGGAAAAGCTCAGCAGGTCTGGCAGCACCTACGGGGAAAAGTCAGAGTTAACATTTCGAGTCACGTGACCCTTCATCAGAACTGAGTTTTCCAGCGATTTCTGTTATTGCCCTTATTTATAAAGCCCAGGATCCCACACAAATTATTAATCCTTTTCTCAAACTGCCCTGCCACCTTCATTTCCCAGAATAAGATTCAGCAATCTTTGGATGAAAATGCTATCAAATGTTCCTCCTGGCCTGATAGTCATGTGAACTTTGCCAAGAGGTACACACATTGCAGACTGCCATCGTAGAGGGACTTCAATAAAGACTCCATTCTGATGAAGGGTCTAGGTCCGAAACGTCAGCTTTTGTGCTCCTGAGATGCTGCTTGGCCTGCTGTGTTCATCCAGCCTCACATTTTATTATCTTGGAATCTCCAGCATCTGCAGTTCCCATTATCTCTCCATTCTGACTATTGCCTGTTCAGTGCAGAATGTGATGTCATCAGTAGAGCTGAGATTGACGGCTGAAGAGCTCTTAAAAAAATACTCAGCTACTGACAGGAAGCCACAGCAATGTTCAGAGTTGTGAACACTGCTCTAAGCAACGTAAAAAAAAGCAAAGACGTACTCCAGCAGCTGAAATGTGGGGCAAGTGGAAACAGCTGCAGCTTTCCCACTTTCAAAATGAAAGGTAATATGAAGCAAGACTGGTAGTTTTCCAAATGCAGTGACAAAATTATGAAACAACAACAGATTTGCTTAAAAGCCACAGCAGCTACACATTGTTACTTTCTTATCACTGCTGGGTGGAGCCTGTTTCAAAGTGTATTCCACCTTAGTCCTACATAAAGAAAGAAAACCAGACTGCAAACAAATTGAAAATCTTGAAGACATGCTTTGAACCAATACATGTTCAGGGTTAGGGACCAAAATGCAAAAGTCTATTGATCGTTATATGTGACGTCCTTCACTCAGCTCCAGAATCCTGTGAAGTCTTACAGCTGAAAGATTGTCTAAAGCAAGGATTGTGTTAGGCATAAGAGATCCTGCAATGACAGCATGTCAACTGAGAAAAGAGAAACTTATTCTCAGAAAAGCAATGGACATGTGCAGAAAGGCTGAGGTTTTAAATCAGTAGCTGGAACATATTCATGGCAGACCAGACCAGCTCATGTATAACATTGATATATACTCCAAGTCCAAAGGGCAGAACAGCCATAGGTAGAAGGTAAGATGCAAGTACAGCAGAGGACATCATGTAATGGAGAAGATGGCATGTCTATATGGGGAAAGCAATGGTCTCACTGCAAGAAGCTGGATTAATTTTCACACAAACAAATGTCTGGTATGAAGCATATACAGATGGCCATTGTAGAGGTAGCAACTGAGGGTTCTAATGAATCACTGTACACCTTAAAACAGATTGGTTCAGTCATGCCAATGGGCAAGAAGTGGTTGGAATGAGGACTGCAGAAGGAAAAATGTCAGATCAATGTCAGATAGACAATGGTGAACCATGCAACATCAGAATCTTCACAAGACTGTACAAAATGACTCAACATGGTGATCCAGAAATGAAGCCATGATAGTAAGGTTGAGGCTGGATAATGGCGCTATCATGCTGAGAGGAGAGATTACTCTGCCAGGCCCAGTGCAACGGCTTGGACAAGAATCTGGAGGCCTAGATCAAAGATGAAAAGTAAATGTTACTTACGTCAGCTGGACCAAGGCTGAAGCTGGGGCTGGTAATTTACAAAGTGAGGCAGCTCACTAAACTATTGGTTGAAGAACACATTGTGAAGGAGTACTTACAGGGCTAGGATGTCTTGCTGGGGAATATTATCTAAAAGCAGATGAGAACGCAACACCATGCAGCATCTGCTGAGGAAAGTTCCAGCTGCTGTCAGGGCCAACCTGAAAGATCAGACAGAAGAGTGACAATGGAAGTAACCAAGAAAGTGATGACATCTACAATGGAGAATGGCATGGCAACAGTGAAACAACCTGGAAACAAATGTTAACTCAATACGATCACTGACTTCAGAAAGAAAGGAGCAGAACATACCCCCATCTATATCAATGGAGTGATGGTTGACAGTGTCGAGAGAGTTACATTCCTGAGGGTGACGATACTGACAACCCACCCTGGGCTTTCCACATAGATGTATCTTATAGATGCAATATTATAGAACATTACAGCACAGTACAGGCCCTTCAGCCCTCGATGTTGTGCCGATCTGTCATACCAATCTGAAGCCTATGTAACCTACACTATTCCATGTACGTCCATATGCTTGCCCAATGATCACTTAAATGTACTTAAAGTTGGCGAATCTACTACCGTTGCAGGCAATGCGTTCCATTTCCTTACTAGTCTCTGAGTAAAGCATCTCGTCTCCCTCAGGCAGCTTAGGAAATTCAGCATGTCCCTCACCAACTTTGGCAGATGCACCATTGAAAACATACTGTCTGGGTGCATAACAGCCTGGTATGGCAACTGCTCTGCCAAGGACTGTAAGAAACTACAGAAGGTTGTGTGCACAGCCCAGATCATCACAGTAGCCGACCTCCCATCCATTGATTCCATTTGCACATCTTGTTGCCACAGAAAGGCTGCTAACATCATCAAAGACCCATCCCACCCCGATAATACTCTCCTATAACCTCTTCCATCAGGCAGAAGATACAGAAGCTTGATCACATGTATCAACAGGTTCAAGAACAGCTTCTTCTCTGCCATTATTAGATTGGAGAATGAGCCTCTCTAACTTCAAATAACATTGGTCTTGTTAATGTTGATCATGCTCCATACATGTCCTGTACGGTGTAATCTGTATATCTCGTTCTGTCCAAGTTCTTTTTCCCCCTGTGATTGTATATTCCCGCTTACTATGATCTGCCTGTACTGCTCGCAAACAAAACTTTTCACTACTTAGGTACAAAGACAATAAATTAAATGTATCTAAATATAACCCCTGAAGAGACCTCACTAACGTCTGCTAACCAGCAAAGGAATTTTGCCACAATTTACAAATGAAAAAATCCTTACCACTCTAAATGTGAAGGATTGTTACAGACAAGCAAAGTTGGATGAAAGCTTTAGCTTTCTAATTACATTCTGGACACCCTTTGGGATATACAGATAGTTCATAGAATCCCTATGCTGCAGAAAGAGACAATTTGGCCCATCAATTCTGCATGACCCTCCAAACAGCATTCCACCCAGGCACACTCTCAAACTCTATCCCTGTAACCTCACATTTACCATGGTTATCCTGCACATCACGGGCAAATTTAGCATGGCCAATCCATTGTAGCCTGCACATTTTTGAACCGTGGGAGAAATTGGATTACCCAGAAGAAACCCACACAGACATGGGGAGAATGTGCAATCACCACATAGACAGTACCCAAAGCTGGAATCAAACCCAAGTCCCTGCCACTGTGAGGCTGCGGTGCTACCCATTGTGCCATCGTGCTGCCCGTGGCCCTATTTGCTGCTTGACATATCTATAGATTCAACGCAGACAACAAGAGATAGTTTACGAGCTTCCTAGAGTGAGAGCTTTTGGTGGCTGATCTTATGGTTTATGAATACAGAGACACAACAGAAGAACACATTGCTGACTGTGATCAAAATCTAGTGCAACTTCTAGACAGGGTTCATCGGGTGAACCTGAGCTGACCCAGAGACAATTACTGTTAAAGATGCTCGTGGTCAAGTACTTAGGCCAATCGATTGCAATGGTTCAGGAAGGTAGCTCACCACCACCTTCTCCAGCTCAAGTAAGGACAGGCAATAAATGCTGACCCAGATAGCAGCACCTACATCCCATAAGTGAATAAAAAATGACTGTTCTTCAGAACTGAAAGATGTTGAAAAATTATATTGACAGAGGTGAAGAAGGGCTGAGTGAATAGACAGTCTAGAAGCCCAATGCAATATACAAAGGGATCGTTAAATTGGCGAAACCGAAACAGAGATGTGAAGTGGGTGCAAAGTAAGGCGTGGAAGGGAGAGATTGGGCCCTGTCTACTAAGATCAAAGAAAACGAGAAAAAAACAAGGCAAGGTGTGGAAAATGCAAAAACAAAAATGGAGAAAAGACACCATGTTATCATTTCTGAAGCTGTGGAATTCAATATTGTGACCTTTGGGCCTCCATACATCTGTTCCCTTCTTCACTCCTCCATCTCTGTCAAAAGCATTAAATGAAAACCAATACCTTTCCATTCTGAGGAAGAGTCATATTGGTCTCAAAATGTTATCTCTGTTTCTCTTTCCACAGATGCTGCCGACCTGCTGAGATTCTCCAACATTCTCTGCGCTTGTTTCAGATTTCCAGCAATCACAGGATTTTCATAAAATCCCTTCACTGTGGAAGCAGTCAAATTAGCCCTTCAAATCCACACCAACCCTCTGAAGAGTATCCCACCCTATCCTGAAACTCTGCATTGCCCATGGTTAATCCACCAAACCTACACATCCCTGAGCACTTGGGGCAATTTGCCATGGCCAATCCATATAGCCTGCACATCTTTAGACTGTGGGAGGAAACCGGAGAGTGTGAACGAAATCCATGCAGACATGAGTAGAATGTCCATACACTCAATCGCCTGAGGCTGGAATTGAACCCAGGTCCCTGGCACTGTGAAGCAGCAGTGCTAACCACTGTACCACTGCGCTGTACTTTCACTTTTAAAGATCTGCAAAATTTCTCAATTGTTTGGCACAATTCTTTCTTAATTTCTTGCTTGACTGCTAACTCAGGGCCATGGAAGTGCGGTTGTATTGGTGCATAGAACAAGGCAAAACATTCACAAATTTCAAGCAGCCAGTGATATCAATGCCAGTGCGGGGATACTGGGATGTAAATGATGAAGGCAGCTTGCACGGTGAGGCCAATGCGTTGACTTAACACGGCACGGATAAGAGATTGTATTTGTACCCATGACAAATGGAACAACACAATATTAAAATTGAGTGAGAGTATCTTGCTTGTGAAAATTTCCATTATTATCTACTTGTAAGAGACTGTGTCACAGAACATAGAACATAGATCAGTACAGCTCAGTACAGACCCTTTGGGCCACAATGTTGTGCCGACCTATAATCCTACTAAGATCAAACTACCCTGGATACCCTACATTTTACTATCCTCCATGTGCCCATCCAAGAGTCACTTAGAAGTCTCTAAAGTATCTGACTCCATTAACACTGCCGGCAGCGCATTCCATACAGGCACCACTCTCTGTATGCAGTTGAGAGAAACCATAGAAACATTGAAACATAGAAGATGGGAGCAGGAGGAGGCTATTCGGCCTTTCAAGTCTGCTCCATCATTCATCACAATCATGGTTGATATCCAACTCAATAGCCTAATAACAAAGTGCCTAATCCTGCTTTTTCCCCATAACCTTTTATCCCCTTTATCCCAAGTGCAATATCTAGCTGCCTCCTGAATACATTCAATGTTTTGGCATTAACTACTTCCTGTGGCAATGAATTCCACAGGCTCACCAATCTTTGAGTGAAGAACTGTCTCCTCATCGCGACCCTAAATTGTCTACCCTGAATCCTCATACTACCTCTGGTTTTGGACACCCACCATCGACACTGTCGAGCCCTGGAAGAATTTTATTAGTGTCTATGAGGATTCCCTCATTCATCTGAACTCCAGCCTAAACAATCCCAATTTAATCAATCTCTCCTCATACGTCAGACTCGCCATCCCCAGACCAGCCTGGCAAACCTTCATTGCAAGATCATCATACCTCAGAAAAGGAGACCAAAGCTGCACACAATATTCCAGGTGTGGCCTCACCAAGGCCATGTACAACTGCAGCAATGCATCCCTGCTCTTGTACTCGAAACCTCTTGCAATGAAGGCCAACATACTATTCGCCTCCTTTACCGCCTGCTGCACCTGCATGCTTACCTTCTGCAATTGCTGCAAAAGGACAGCCAGGTCCCACTGCACACTGCCCCCTCCCAATTTACAGCCATTCAGGTAGTAATCTGCCTTCTTGTTTTTGCTTCCAAAGTGAATAACCTCACATTTATCCAAATTATACAGTATCTGCCATTAATTTGTCCACTCACCCAACCTGTCGAGATCATGCTGAAGGATCTCTGCATCCTCGTCACAGTTCACCTTCCCACCCAACTTGGTATCATTGCAAACTTTGAGATGTTACATTTTGTTCCCTCATCCAAATCATTAATACATATTGTGAATAGTCAGAGTCCCAGCACTGATCCCTGTGGCACCATACTAGTTCCTACCTGCCAATTTGAAAAGGACCCATTAATTCCTACTCTTTGTTCCCTCTCTGCCAACCAGTATTCTATCTGCCCAATACACTTCCCCCAATCCCTTGCGCTTTAATCTTTCATAATAATCTCTTATGCAGGAATTTGTCATACGTTTTCTGAAAGTCCAAACCACATCAACTGGCTGCCCCTTGTCAATCAGATTCTCTTCAATGCATTTTCTTCAAGTTGCTACTACCTGCTTTAAATTATCATCAAAGAATGATACTCTAGGTACGGAGCTACCTTCTGGATGTAACAGACAACAAAGAGATGCAGCTGGGGACTGCAGACACGCTGTCGAGGGCAGCACTCCTGATGCCATCGGATTGGGGCAGGTAGTTAATGAGGTGAGTTTGGTAAGATATGGTGAGAATACTCACTAGGTCTCAAGGCAGAAATCTTTTCAAAACAACTGATTCAATCATAAACTCAGCAGTTTTGGCAGCTCCTATGGAGAGCTAATGATCTGGGTCCAATGACCTGCTGACTGCAGCTGAGAAATAATGATATTTATGCTGATGATGGAGGCTGGAGTCAGAGAGAGGAAAGGGCTGAGTCAAATTTGCAGACAGTGCCTTGGTGTTACCGATCTCTCACAATCCTTTGTATGCTTGAGTCTTCTGTATGTTACTGTTTGGTTCCCATCCTACTGCTGTTACTTTAAACTCTCCCCAACTGTACCAAAAAACCATCCTTCAAGGACATTCATCCTGGCTCTTCTCAAGTACTGGCTCTCTCTTTTATACATGTCTCAACTTTCCCTGGCCATAATGTCTCTGAATCTAAAGCCCTCCCTCCTGCACCATCTCTTCAGCCATGTATCTAATGCTCCTTACCTTTTCTTATTCATTACTCGATTAGGAGCAATCCAGGGATTATTATCTTTGATGGGGGTAATTTAGCTTAGATGACTACAGTGTGGTGTAGAAAGCCAACATCATTGGCCCAGTACCCAAGCTGGCTGTATTAGATCATGGAGGCTTCCCTCCTCACCTTACTTGTGGAGTGGTTACCTCAAGTTAGACATAATCAATTGTTTTTCTTTAATAGAGGCAGATGCCTTACGGACCATGGTTCCTTGCTCTTCCTTATATTTGAAGGCACGTTCCATAAGAATTCTGCTTGCAGAACCTCATCCCATGTGCTTTGAATGAAATTATTACCAATCTATCAAATAATTATCTAATTAAATTGAAAATGTACATTTAAAAATAATTAATTGTTAGAAAGTTGAATTATTCTATTAGAAAATATGGTGAGTCAAGCTTTGTAAAGTGAAATCTGTTCCACATCACACTTCACATTCTGCTAATTATAGAATTAGTAAACAAACTATTTAACCAAATTTGTTTACATATGCTGAGTTCCACTGAATATCATTACTGAACTTATTGAATGTCACCAAGACTTTGAAAGGACTCATCAAATCCTAACTTATTTTACGTTAACCCACAAATACCTTATTATGTTTTAGACCATACCTAGTCATTGAAATGAATTCAATTGTGTGGCGAAAGCGTCTAGCAGTGTTGTGTAGTTTCTTCAGAAGTCACACGACACCAGGTTATAGTCCAAGATAAAAAAGTGTGGAGCTGGATGAACACAGCAGGCCAAGCAGCATCTCAGGAGCACAAAAGCTGAACGTTTCGGGCCTAGACCCTTCATCAGTCTAGGCCCGAAACGTCAGCTTTTGTGCTCCTGAGATGCTGCTTGGCCTGCTGTGTTCATCCAGCTCCACACTTTGTTATCTTGGATTCTACAGCATCTGCAGTTCCCATTATCACCAGGTTATAGTCCAACAGGTTTACTTAAAATCACAAGTTTTTGGAGCACTCTCCGAAAGCCTGCGATTTCAAATAAACGCTTTGGTAGTTCAGTGGTTAGCACTGCTGCCTCACAGAGCCAGGGTCCCGGGTTTGATACCAACCTCAGAGTGACTGTGTGGAGTTTGCACATTCTCCCTGTGTCTGCGTGGGTTTGCCCCAAGTGCTCCAGTTTCCTCCCACAGTCCAAAGATGTGCAGGTTTGGTGGATTGGCCGTGCAAAATTGCCCGTAGAGTTCAGGGGTGTGTAGATTAGGTTGGTTATAGGGGAATGGGTCAGGGTGGGATGCTCCAAGGGTTGAGTGTGGTCTTGTTGGGCTGAAGGGCCTGTTTCCACACTGTAGGGATTCTCTGATAACCTGGCATTGTGTGACTTCTGACTTTGTCCAGCCCAGTCCAATACAAGGCACCTCCACATCATGTAGTTTAGTGGCTCTTGTGATTGTGTGAAGAACGCCCATTCTTATCCATTAAATTCCACATAGAGCTACTCTTATATTTAATCTTAACAGGTATTCGCATGTCTTTCATAAAATTTTCATGTACTGTTCCCATTATCAGTTTCTCCGATATATGTTATCTTTCTAAGTAGAAATGTTTTCATTTCAGAGTTTTGCTTTGCTTTATTTCAGCGCACACATTACTTGCCAGGCATGGCAAGAAGGAAGCCACAGAAATCCGATCATATCCTGATCCTTACTCAGATTCATATGTCTGAATGTAACACTTCAGTTCCATTGGGAAAGATTACACAGACTCTTGGGAGGCTGTTGTACACAATAGTGGGGACTGGCCCTCCATTGGCAGTGATTTTCACATATGCTGAATATTAATGCTTATGCAAATGACAGGACACCAAAGTCACTGGAGAGCAGCTTTCTGAAAACAATTAGCATCTTCCAGAGATCAAAGACAGCGTTATGTAGGTCCCCCCAGATCTGTATGTCGTATCTTTGGGGACTACAGGAAAATAGGACTTCAAAGGGGTTCGCCAATCACTGGAGTAAGCATTATGACAAGATGGAAGATTCCCAGAGGAATTTTCACACTGAATTTGTGAGTAACAATGTATACTTTCCTCAAAATCCATCCAAAGGGAATAATCTTGAATTTGCATCAAACAATATAACAAAGGGGCTGAAAATGGTAGGGATTAGCAGCCCTGTGCCCTGTAAACCTTAGAATTTGGAGGATAAGCCACATGATGAAGTTGCTGTTTTACATACTTATTTACATTTTGAATTGCATTTTCAAAGAAAATATGCAACTTCTATACAAAATACATCTGCTTTTGAGTTGAATATTAACTACACCTTAATTGGTGAACTGTGAAAATGGACAAAGTTTTGCATACACTTGAATTCGTGTGAAAATGTCATAAGGGTTATCTTATGTTTTATTCAAGGGCAAGACTGCGACCTAATATTGATTCACCAAATGAACACTAACAATCACAAATCAATCATTGTTCAATGTTAATCAGGAAGTAGAAAGACACAAGTGAGAAGAAATAAATGGATATATACATAGTTGTTTGGAACAAAGTGATAGCAATAATTAAATGAGCAAATTGGCCTTCCTTTTTTGCTGCATTTCTGTAATAATTCATAAATAGGAAGGTGATGTGATATTCTAAGAGCTATAATGAAATGTGGTGTTCAGATACAAAATCAGCTATGACCTTATTGAATGGGAGAGTGTACTCAAGGTGTCATGTAATTTAATCCTATTCATATGTTTCATGTGGTCTTGTATGAAGTGCTCCATTATAAAATCATTCTCGTCTGATTGTTCACCATGAGTTGTTGGATATAAGGATGTAACATCATGAGAGACTGCAAGAATTGAAAATCAAACCCTTCCACCACTTTCACAGAGAAACGCAAACCATAGACCAAATATAAATCACAGCCGAATGTGATGGTGAGTAGGGATGCGTACATGTTAATGACTTCATCTTCAACTGAGCCACCGAGTTGTGCAGCATGGAAACAGACCCTTCATTCAACTCATCTGTGCTGACCAGCTATCCTAAATTAATCTAGTTCCATTTACTAGCTTGTGGCCTATATCCCTTTAATTCCTTTCTATTCATGTACTTATCCATGTGCCTCTTAAATGTCATAATTGTACCAGCTCCCCTCAATTTCTTCTGGCAGCTTGCTACATAGACACACCATCCTTTGCATGAAAAAAAACCCCCCTTAGATCCCTGATACATCTTCCTTCTCTCACCTGAAGCCTTTACACTCTAGTGACCCTATTGATTTTATATACTTCTCTAAGGTCAAAGGATTTAATTATTTAGCTTGTTTAGGATGGTTAGCTTTAGTAGGGGTGTAAATAGAATGAGGTGAAGCCCATTCAGCCCATCATGCCTAGCCTGACCTTATGAAAGAGCAGTCAAGCTTAGTTCCACACACCAACATTTTGTCCATAAACCTGTAGGTTCCTCATCCTCACGTATTTCTCTGACTCCCTTTTAAAATTGTTTATGGAATCATTTCATTGCCTTTTTGAAGTAGAACATTCCAAGTCCCAAGAGCTGGATGAACAAAAAAGTTTCTTTGTCTCCTCTCTAGTTCTTTTCCCAATCATTTTAAACGAACAGGGACACATCAGGGGAATATCTTTTCCTCTATCTATCCTATGAAGACCTATAACAAACTTGGAAACATCCACTCATTCAGCTTTTAAAACCTTTTCTGTGTCAAGGAGACCAGATTGAACTTTGCCAACCTCTTTTCATAACTAAATCATTCATTAGTGCTAACATCCCCAACACTGGTCTTTGTCTTTACATTAAGTAGATGGCCAGGTTAGTAACATAAGAATTGTCTTGACTGGTGTGCTTGTGGTCTTTTCTGAACCTTAGATGCAACACCACATAATGAACAGTAACTTGTGACATTGCTTTTTTAGGCTGACCTCTTTCCTCTTTTCCCTACCACTGCCGCTATCCTCACCCCCTCACCCCCAGGGAGCACTAATGCATTCCAGTAGAAACTTCCACATTAGCCAACTACCCTCTGGAACCTTGGTGATGCGTCTACATTTCATAAGCAAATCTGTACGGTGAATGTCAATACACTATTCCAAATTTTAGGACATCACAGCTAAACTAGTGATTACCTTTCCCTTAATAAGCATGCTTCTAGCAGAGGTGAAATTAATAATGAGGAAGAGAAAATCCAATTGATGTTTCTGCTCAGTAGGACTCTTACTTACCCCTGTTGTCACTGAGTGTAATTAGCTCAGCACGAAGTGAAACTGGACACAAGGTCCTTCTAAGATAACAAGGTGTAGAGCTGGATGAACACAGCAGGCCAAGTAGCATCAGAGGAGCAGGAAGGCTGATGTTTCAGGTCTGAACCCTTCTTCAGAAAAGGCTCCAGACCTGAAACGTCAGCTTTCCTGCTCCTCTGATGCTGCCTGGCCTGCTGTGTTCATCCAACTCTACACCTTGTTATCTCAGACTCTCCAGCATCAGCAGTTCCTACTATCACAAGATCCTTCTAGCTTGCCTTCCTCCATTCCATCCTACCCATCATATGTACAAATTGAGCTGTTGGGAATTCCTCTGGATACAGGGGTTCATTTTATCCTAGAATCCCTCTTCAGGAAGTCTGGGAATGTGGCTAATACTTCTAAATACTCATCTAGAATGTAAGAATAATGGAGATCAAAGAATAACTTGACTACAATTTAAGTACAAAAAAAGGAGTAGTTAATACCTAGTGGCTTGGAATTAAAATAGAGGAAATAAAAGGATTTTACAACATAAACAGAAGAAGCTATGCTCACAAAAATATAGTTCATGTAGCCATTCAGCAGTTGAATGATGAGAATACTTCACCCTGGCTATTCTACATCTTAGACTTTTAGTCGACTGAACCAAAAACAGGTGAAGTGGGGCCTATGGAGCTAGTCTGAATTGTCAATCAACAAAAGATTTTTTTGAATGACTCCAAGGAAGAATTCTACAGCTCTAAAACAACATTGTCGAGTGGCCCTGGAGAGACTGAGGAGAACAGCTAAGTCTAAAAGAAATATTGCCTGAAAGAATTGGAAGAATGGTACAATATAATACAATTTACCAGTAAGAGTCAGAGTAACAAAGCTGACTGTTTAGCTGCTTGTGTTGTATTAGTAGGAGAATCATATTGATCACACAAATGTGTTGTATTATAACCGCCTATTAATAACCCAGTTGTAGCTATACAACATGGCTCAGTCGGGAGGGGATCTCTACTCTGAGTCAGCAGGTAATGATTTGAGACTTGAACACAGAATCAAGACTGCTGTTCCGCGCTGTAGCAACCCTCTTCATATTCAAGATGGTGCGGACACAGGATGGTTCTTGGCAAGCTCTCTACAGCAGATCTTATTCTCACATTTCTTCTTCACTTATTCTATCGCCCTTATGCACTGTGCATGGTATGAACTGCCTGTGCTGCACGCCAAACAAAAACTTTTCATTCTACCTGGGTACATGCGACAATAATAATCCAAATCAACCAAACAATACAACAAAGAAAGTGCTGCATCATTTCAGAGGTTGTCACTTGGATGAGGTGTTAAAGTGTGGCCCTGATTCACGTGCTAAGTGGATGTCAATATTTTCTAACCAACCTCTTGAGAGATGTCATGACACATCTCTAGAGTAGGTGGGACTTGAGCCTATGGCACAGAGATTGGGACACTTACACTGCACTGCAAGTATCCCATACTGATGTAAAATATCCAGTGGCATTACTTAACATAAGTGCAGTCACATTCTCCCTGGTATCCAGGTCAATATAATCATTGATTCTAATTACTCATCAAGATTTTCTGGTCATTATCACTTTGCTCTTGCTGGGAGCAATTTGTTTTGTTTTCTGCATTATACCAGTGACTTCATTTCAAAAGTCCTCAATTATCTATAAAGTACCTTGGGATGCCATAAAGTTGTAAAAGGTGCTTTATTAAGTGTCAATGCCATTTGTCTGCGCAGATTTTTATATTGTAGCACCTGTCAGTTCTAATATTGAACACTAGAGGGTGCTCCCACAGCCAGAGCACATTGTTGCTTCTTCAGATCAGGGGTCAGTTTCTCTGCTTTTTTTAAGCATCGTGCTTGCTTTGTCATCTATGTTCAGTGTATGGCATCACCCTATAGATCACACCCATTTAAAAGGCAATTATTTCATTTAAGGAACTAGACAACTGGCATTCTGGACTTTTGTGGTAAATCAAAGCATTCAAGATTTAAGAGGGGGAGGTCCTCATGTTTGCTGTTGTTATTTATTTCCACAATTTGAATATCTATTCCCCAGGATATAAGCAATGTTGATTTAATGTAACTGAGATACATAAAGCCAAATGTCTGTAATTAGTAAACTCTCCTCAAGAGTAGCAGTGACAACATGATTGAACTTCATAAATGAATAAATCCAAAATTAAATGCTTTCAGAACCAACCTACATATTTGAATAGTATGTAATTACTTTTCTATTTATTGCAAAAAGAAAGATGGTTAATTAAATTAACTGCTTTAATTTAGATGTCCTGAATGTTGATTGCTTGATGTATGATACTGCCTCAATGGAGATATCTGCCTTTTCCCCCACAGAGTAGGAATCTATTTTTAATATATAGGCCTTTAATAAGATCTTTCAAGAGGTGCAGTCCTTGACTTTATCATTTTTATAGTAGATTCTGTCATTTGATAACAAACTTTAAATCTGCTGGTCCATTTATTTGATGTCATGAAAGCATTAACCACTGCATTAATATAATTTACTCGGAGATGCCCTCATCCTGAGAATGAATGAAAAAGAAACGACATACCCAAGTCACAACTGGAAAGTGTCACCTCTAATTTCATAAACAATGAGTGTTATAAGGGAAGCAAGTTATTACAGAATGACATGAGAAGGATAGCAATATTTTACCGAGATAGTGCGAAGTAACAGGGCTTAGAATCATACAATACAGAAGGAGACCCTTGTGCCCATTGTGCTGATGCTTGCAATTTGAAAAAGTTATTCA
The DNA here is from genome assembly GCF_030684315.1 of Stegostoma tigrinum. Lineage (NCBI taxonomy): Eukaryota > Metazoa > Chordata > Chondrichthyes > Orectolobiformes > Stegostomatidae > Stegostoma > Stegostoma tigrinum. Next base: position 88,381,880 of record NC_081361.1, on the reverse strand, counting down.
TTAAAGTCCCACTCCCTCCCTCTTCTCCTTGGCTCTGCAATTTTTTTCTGCTTTTATGCATATTTCCAATTCCCTTTTGAATTTACTAGGATAACACCAGAACCAAGTTGTTACACTTTTGGAAAACGCTTGCTGATGTTGGAGTTAAATCCTAACTAGTTAGTGATTTATAATTTGAAATGCTCTCACAGAAAGTCCAGTGGATGAGTGTTCAATAGTAACTGTCAAATAGGAATTGGGCAGGAGGATGGAAAGGGAAAAAATGTGCAGTTATACACAAGGAGCCGAGGAGTGGGGATCACCTCTGCAAGGACACAATAGGGAGAAATTTTTGGATAGCGGCATTTCCTGTCCCACTACCCAATAAGTCAGTGGGGAATATTATGGGCTGGATCAAATGCCCTCAAAATATATTCAGAAGATCGTCTAGATCCTAGCTTTCTCTTATTTTAAAGGTGTTGCATTTCAGATGCAATTCAATTGGTCAAACTACCAGATTGGAAGCAAAACACACTTTATTCATACACTATTGTTAAAATACAGCAAACGAAATACATGGAGAAAAGAATTGGCTTAGCTGTAACTGTATAGAAATGCCAAAAAGAATAATTCATACAGTAACTATTACTAATTAACTGTTCCAATATGGTAACATCCCATAAACACCCCCTTGAAAAAGGCGAATTCAGAAAAACAGATTGTCTCACAGGCTGGCACAGTGGCACAGTGGCACAGTGGCTCAGTGGTGAGCACTGATGCCTCACAGCACCAGGGACCCAGGTTTGATTCCAACTGCAGGTGTCTGTCTGTGTGGACTTTGCACATTCTCCCCGTGTCTGCCTGGGTTTCCTCCAGGTGCCCTGGTTTCTTCTCAAGGTCCAAAGAGGTGCAGGTGAGGTGGATTGGCCACACTAAATTGCCCATAGAGTTCAGGGATGAGTAGCTTAGGTGGGTTATAGGGGGATGGGTCTGGGTGGGATGCACTGAGGTTTGGTGTGGACTTGTTGGGTCAAAGGACCTGTTTCCACACTGTAGGGATTCTATGATTCTCACATGTAATTCCAGCAGCTGGAAGAGAACTCCCAGCATTTAGCTGTGATAGAAAGAGGAGAAACAGCTTCCAAATGCAGCTTCAAGACCCCAGCAGAAACTGACTGAAACATCAAGCTCTGTGAGAACTTGACCACATGCATTCAGGCTGCTTCTATTGTACAACTGTCAAAGACCATCCCAAGGCCTCACAAGCTGTTTACTCTAGTGGGTCTGCATAGCTGGCTCAGTAACTCTGCCTTAAAACCTCTCTTCAGAAGTCAAAACAGGACAAATTACATCTCTTAAAGCTATTGCATCATCACAGGAACACACCCTAACCAATTACATTCATTGAGTGGAGATGAAACATCTGCCCCTTCACTGGGATGAACGTCCTGCCTCAGGTCAGGCTGATTAGCCTCTCTCCCTTTTAGGTGCATATACTTGAGTGTCAGCAACAATGATAGTTTGCATTCATATAGCCCCATTAACATGGTAAAACATGTTGAAGCACTTCAGAGAATTAGCAAACAGCATTTGACACCAAGATAACAAAGTGTGGAGCTGGATGAACACAGCAGGCCAAGCAGCATCTTAGGAGCACAAAAGCTGACGTTTCGGGCCTAGAGTGCGAGGCCTATCACATTTTCTCATTCTACAGAGTCACAGTGATCCACAACACATAAAACGGTTCTTCAGCCCATCGAGACTGCACTGGTAAGAAAAGAACCCAAATTATTCTAAGTGATAATGGGAACTGCAGATGCTGGAGAATCCAAGGTAACAAAGTGTGAAGCTGGATGAACACAGCAGGCCAAGCAGCATCTCAGGAGCACAAAAGCTGACGTTTCGGGCCTAGACCCTTCATCAGAGAGGGGCATGGGGAGAGGGTTCTGGAATAAATAGGGATTGGGGGGGGGGAGCGGACCGAAGATGGAGAGAAAAGAAGATAGGTGGAGAGTAGAGTATGGGTGGGGAGGTAGGGAGGGGATAGGTCAGTCCAGGGAAGACGGACAGGCCAAGGAGGTGGGGTGAGGTTAGTAGGTAGGAAATGGAGGTGCAGCTTGAAGTGGGAGGAAGGGATGGGTGACAGGAAGAACAGGTTAGGGAGGCAGAGACGGGCTGGGTTGGTTTTGGGATGCAGTGGAGGGAGGGGACGGGTTGGGCTGGTTGTGTGATGCAGTGGGGGGGGACGAACTGGGCTGGTTTTGGGATGTGGTGGGGGAAGGGGAGATTTTGAAGCTGGTGAAGTCCACATTGATACCATTGGGCTGCAGGGTTCCCAAGCGGAATATGAGTTGCTGTTCCTGCAAACTTCGGGTGGCATCATTGTGGCACTGCAGGAGGCCCATGATGGACATGTCGTCTGAGGAATGGGAGGGGGAGTTAAAATGGTTCGCGACTGGGAGGTGCAAGTTGTTTATTGCGAACCGAGCGGAGGTGTTCTGCAAAGCAGTCCCCAAGCCTCCGCTTGGTTTCCCCAATGTAGAGGAAGCCACACTGGGTACAATGGATACAGTATACCAAATTGGCAGATGTGCAGGTGAACATCTGCTTAATATGGAAAATCATCTTGGGCCCATTTTCCAACACTTAGGCCATCACCTTATTTGCCTTGGCATCACAAGCACACTTCTAAATACTTCTTCCTTGTGGCGAGGGTTTCTGTCTTACCACCCTCACAGGCAGTGAGTTCCAGATTTCCACCACAATCTGGGTGTGAAAGGTTTTTCTCATATCCCCTTTCCTGCCCCTTGCCTTAAAACAATGTCCTCAGTCATTGATCCTTCCACATAGGGGAAACGTTTAAGGTGAGAAGGGAAAGATTTAAAAGAGACTTAAAGGGCTGTTTTCCACACAGAGGATGGAATGAGCTGCCAGAGGAATTGATGAAGGCCAGCACAAATACAACATTTGATAGGCACAAAAACAGAAATTGTGAGAAAAGCCCAACAGGTCTGGCAGCACTTGTAAGGAGAAATTAGAGTTTGTGTTTCAAGTCCAGTGAGAAAGGGTTACAGGGCCTAATATGTTAACTCTGACTTCTCTTCACAGATGCTGCCAGATCTATTGGGTTTTTCCAGCAATTTCTGTTTTTGTTTCTGATTTACAGCATTTGCAGTTCTTTTGGTTTTTATTTAACATTTAAAAGGCATTTGGATGGGTACAAGAATTGGAAGTATTTAGAGGGATATGGGCCAAATACTGGCAAATGGGACTAATTTAAATTTGGATATCCGGTCGGCATGGGCAAGTTGGACCGAAGGGTCTGCTTCTGTGTTGTACAACTCTATGACTCTAAATCTTGTCTGTACCCTCTCCAGTGCTATCAGAATCCTCTTTTAATGCGAATGAAATGAACACATTCCAGAAATGCGCACATTACTCTAGCTGTGACCTAACCAATATTTTCTTCAGTTTCAGCATTACTTTCCAGCTTTTAAATTATAGATATCTACCATATACCTTCTTAACCACTATCTTCTCAGGTGCATCTCAAAATGTATCGGATGCTTATAGTGTCTCATTGGTCATATTCTCCCATTTGCTATTGATGGAAATATTTGCCACTACCCACGACACCCCAGGATGCCCATCACTGATGCCATCTTTGAAACACAGCCATACACCTGGGCAAGCATTGGCAGTCCCAGAGTGGCCCTTCACTGTGCATGGAGTGGGACAGCAAAGACAAACAAACACTTCTGACAGCATAGAGGTGGTACAGCTAACACTTTATCGCACAGACAAGCATATTCTCCCATCTATAACAATTTAACTGACACAGCTTACTCATCCTGAGTCTCATCCTATCTTTAAGGGAGCGCTAATTTTTGCCCAATGGATCAGATCTAAGCTCTGAAGTCCTGTCACACCCAGGTGCAAATAATGGTGGGCAACTCGACAATTCACTGGGGGAAGCTCCGAAATATCCCCATCCTCAATAATGGAAGAGCCTGACATATCACTGCAAAAGATAAGGCTGAAGCTTTTGCAGCAATCTTCAGCCAGAAGTTCCAAGTGGATGACCCATCTCAGCCTCCTCTCTGGTCCCCAGAACCACTCATACCAGTCTTCAGCCAATTTGATTCACTTCATGTGGTATTTAGAAATAATTGGAGGTACCTGGTACTACAAAATTGCTCACAGCATTCTGTCAATAGTACTAATGACTTGTGGTCCTGAATTCCCTACCCTCCCAGCCAAGGTCTTCCTTGTAGTTACAACACTGACAACAGCCTGACAATGTTGAAAACTGACTGGGTATCTCCTGCACACAAAAAGCAGGACAAATCCAATCCAGTCAATTACTGCCCCATCAGTCTACTCTAGATCATCAGTAAACTGATGGAAGTTGTCATCAATAGTGCTATCAAGCAGCACCTTCTAGCAATAACCTGTTCAGTGACGCCCAGTTTGGGTTCGGCCAGGGCCACTCAGCTCCTGACCGCATTACAGCCTTGATTCAAACATGGACAAAAGAGCTGAATTCCAGAGTGGAGGTGAGAGTGACAGCCCTTGATATCGAGTCTGCATTTCTGTAAATGTGGAATCAAGGAGCCTGAGCAAAACTGAAATCAAAGGGTATCGGGGGCAAACTCTCTACTGGCTAGAGTCATACCTGACACATATGAAGATGGTTGTGGTTGTTGGAGATCAGTCATCTCACCTCCAGGTCATCTCTGCAGGATTTCCTAAGGGTAGTGTTCTCGGCCCAATTCTGTCCAGCTGCTTCATCACTGAACTTCCTTCATCATAAGGTCATAAGTGGGGATTTTCACTGATGATTGTACAATATTCAGCACTATTCATGACTCCTTAGATACTAAAACAGTCCATGTTCAAATGCAAAAAGATCTGGACAATATCCAGACATGGGCTGAAAAGTGGCAAATAACATTCATGCCACATGAATGCCATATTGTGACCATCTCCAATAAGCAGAAATCTAAAAACTGCCCTTGGACAGTCAAAGGTGTTACCAATGCTGAAGTCCCCAATATCAACATCCTGGGGGTTATCATTGACCAGAAAACAACTGGACTTGCAGTATAAATAGAGCAACTGCAGGAGCACGTCAGAGGCTTGGAACACTGTGGTGAATAACTCTCCTCCTGACTCCCCAAAGCCTGTCCACTATCTACCAGGCACAACTCAGGAGTGTGATGGGTTACTCTCCAATTGCCTGGCTGAATGCAGCCCCAACAACACCCAAGAAGTTTGGCACCATCCAGGACAAAGCAGCCCACTTGATTGGTTCTACATCCACAAGCATTCACTCCCTCCACCACTGACGCTCAGTGACAGCAGTGTGTACTATCTACAAGACGCACTGCAGAAATTCACCAAACATTCTTAGACAGCACTTTGCAAACCCGCTACCACTTTCATCTAGAAAGGTTAAGGGCAGCACATACGTGGGAACGCCACCACTTGCAAGTTCCCTTCTAAGCCACTCACCATCCTGACTTAAGAAATATATCACCATTTCTTCACTGTCACTGAGTCAACATCCTGTAATCTCTCCCTAACAACATTGTGGGTCAACCTACAGCAGATGGACTGTAGTGGTTCAGGAAGGCAGCTCACCACCACCTTCTCAAGGGAAACTAGGGACAGGCAATAGGTTCTGGCCAACAAGTGACACCAATTACCCACGAGTGAATAAAAATTTGCATTTAGAATACTGTGACCAACTGGGGTGCTGACCAAAATGTGAAAGATGACAGCACACTGTTCCTAGCTTTGATACCTTGGGCCAAATATCCTTCATCTGTGTCATGAATTTTTTTTATGCTTCTATATTCTCTAAAAAGGCATTCTTAAATAATTAATTTTATCATTTTGCCATTATGTTGACAACCAGGAATCTCGGAGACAAAGTATTTCCTCTGAACCTTCCTCAAACACCACTCAAAAAGATTTAGAAGTTTTTTTGATGAGAAACATCATGTTTAAAATTAGTTTTTAATTATCCCGAAAACCATTTGTGTGTTGAGTCGTAACAGAAACACAGTCAATCACTACCAGTTTTATTAAAAAAAATGTTTTTCACATTTATTGCTGCTGACAGTACAACAGAAAAGAAATCTCTGCAAGAGGTACTTATAGGTGTGGAAAAACAAAATGCAAATAAACCTAATTTCTTGATTGTTAGTAAATTTGACTACTATTTGATTAACCAGTGAATGTCAGAGGCAATCTGATACATTTGGCAGTGGCTTAAAACTTTATATTAAGGGCCTTTGTGACACAGCAGTCGTGTTCCTAGCTTTGGACCAGGAAGTCCAGTTTTGAGTCTTATTTGCCGGACAGATGTGTAACATGCTCAAAAACATTGAAAAAAATTCTAAACCATTCAAATTCCAACTCAGATCCATTGCACAAGACTTTTAGTTTGACTCATTTTTGTTTATGGGATATGGGCATCACTGTAGTCAAGCAAAGGCCAGACCAGGTGGCACGGTGGCTCAGTGGTTAGCACTGCAGCCTCACAGCGCCAGGGACCCGGGTTCAATTCCAGCCTCGGGTTACTGCCTGTGTAAAGTTTCCACATTCTCCCCGTGTCTGCGTGGGTTTTCTCCGGGTGCTCTGGTTTCCTCCCACAGTTCAAAGATGTGCAGGTGGACTGGCCATGCTAAATTGCCTGTAGCGTTCAGGGGTGTGTGGGTTATAGGGGGATGGGTCTGGGTGGGATGCTGCAAGGGGCGGTGTGGACTAGTTGGGCCAAAGGGCTTGTTTCCACACTGAAGGGAATCTAAAAAACAGAAGATTTCCTGTCCTTTTAGAGGACATAAGTGAAACAGATGGGTTTGTACAACAATTGACATTAAATAGCTTTTTAATTCCAGCTTATTTTTTACTTGAATTCAGATTCCATCAACTACCATGACAACAAAATGAGGCTGGATGAACACAGCAGGCCAAGCAGCATCTCAGGAGCACAAAAGCTGACATTTCGGGCCTAGACCCTTCATCAGAGAGGGGGATGGGGTGAGGGTTCTGGAATAAATAGGGAGAGAGGGGGAGGTGGACCGAAGATGGAGAGAAAAGAAGATAGGTGGAGAGGAGAGTATAGGTGGGGAGGTAGGGAGGGGATAGGTCAGTTCAGGGAGGACGGACAGGTCAAGGAGGTGGGATGAGGTTAGTAGGTAGGAAATGGAGGTGCGGCTTGGGGTGGGAGGAAGGGATGGGTGAGAGGAAGAGCAGGTTAGGGAGGCAGAGACAGGTTGGACTGGTTTTGGGATGCAGTGGGTGGGGGGGAAGAGCTGGGCTGGTTGTGTGGTGCAGTGGGGGGAGGGGACGAACTGGGCTGGTTTAGGGATGCAGTTGGGGAAGGGGAGATTTTGAAACTGATGAAGTCCACATTGATACCATTAGGCTGCAGGGTTCCCAGGCGGAATATGAGTTGCTGTTCCTGCAACCTTCGGGTGGCATCATTGTGGCACTGCAGGAGGCCCATGCACCACACAACCAGCCCAGCTCTTCCCCCCCACCCACTGCATCCCAAAACCAGTCCAACCTGTCTCTGCCTCCCTAACCTGTTCTTCCTCTCACCCATCCCTGTTTCCCACCCCAAGCCGCACCTCCATCTACCTACTAACCTCATCCCACTTCCTTGACCTGTCTGTCCTCCCTGAACTGACCTATCCCCTCCCTACCTCCCCACCTATACTCTCCTCTCCGCCTATCTTCTTTTCTCTCCATCTTCGGTCCGCCTCCCCCTCTCTCCCTATTTATTCCAGAACCCTCACCCCATCCCCCTCTCTGATGAAGGGTCTAGGCCCGAAATGTCAGCTTTTGTGCTCCTGAGATGCTGCTTGGCCTGCTGTGTTCATCCAGCCTCACATTTTGTTGTCTTGGATTCTCCAGCATCTGCAGTTCCCATTATCTCTCCATCAACTACCATCATGGGATTTGAATTTATTTCCTATGATGCTAACCATAATTCAGAATTTCATGTTCGGTGATAATACCACGACACCCCCACTTCCCTGGTGATAAAATAATAATTTTGATGGTCAGAAGACTGGTTCAAACTGCTCCTGATCCATAAGCTGTTTAGCTAAATTAGCTATTATTATTTTAACTTCATTTGTTAAAAAATAATGTAGATTGCATCGCTAATAGAAACATAGTTCAAGATGAATTATGCCCTCTTGACAAGTTTTTAAAGTGTCTAACTCTGTGAAAATTAGTCTTACAACATAAAAAAAAGCAAAAATGCCTGTTTTCTTGGCTGCTATTTTGAGGGAAACACTAACCCAGTTATTTAAACAGGTTAATGACTCTTAAAATAGGTGACAAAAGAACATCATTCCTGCATGTCAAGGGCTGCACTGTTAATGTAGCCAGCTGCAATTTATAAGTCAGTATCTGCAAGCAGACGAGTGTGAATTCCTGTTCCCCTTTACAGCATTAGCACAACTGGAGATGCAGAGTTGAAGATAAAGCTGTTGAGAATGCTATGATCCCCATGCAACTGACTCTGGATTGATTGAGGCAAAGCATAACAGTGACATATTAATGAGGCTAAATGAGTAGCACACCTTCTGTGTATTGTTAATGGAGCCTCTAAAGGCCAATCAGTCCTTGACCTTAATTACATCTTAGGTTCAGCAATATTTAAATACTTCTTGACACTTCTTTCCAACTTTCTGTCTTTATACAAATGCAGTTTACTTCAGTGAAATTTGGGCTGTTCATCAGTTTTATATTTCCGCGAGATGTGGGCATCTTTGGTTAGTTCAATATTTATTGCCCACCACTAGTTGCTCTGGAGCAGATGGTGGTGAATCACCTTGAACCATTGCAATCCGGGTGATGCAGATGACATTACGGTTGAGAAGGGAATTTCAGGATGCTGAATTGGGGAATGCTTTTCATTGCTGAAGATCTAAATAAATAATATATAAACGAGAAAGAGATTCATGGAAGCATCAATAATGCTATCCCTTGGTTTCCATCTCGTGAAAACTGAATTTATTGGCAGCAGTGTTTTATTATTTCCTCCACACTGCTCAATTGTATCAACGCAAGGTGTGTGAATGTTGATTAGTTACAGTTACTGTTGATTGTTATAAATTCTTCAACATGCCTATTGCTCCTGAAACCATGTTTAAAGTTTCTGACCTTGACTGTTTTACTCCCCGTGCCAATTTTTCGGAAGGTCTCGTGTGGTATGTAATATCTCCAAGCTATGCTTCATTGAATCACTTCTCCACTGATCTTTTGGGATCAGACTACGCCTCCCCATAGACAACTTAAAGCACCCTTTGTCCCCAAATGATGAAATATATTATTCCAGGTTAACTTGGAGGAAATTTGAAATGAAGGAAAGATACCGAGTACATGATGGACTGGGATTTGCAAAATCCTCCAACAGTGATGCAGTATTAGTGCCTCTGAACAAACTGTCCAATTAATGAACAGCACAGGTATCAACCCTGGACTAAGTTAGCAATGGATGCAAATGAATAAATAACTTTGATCTCTTCCTCATCAAGCCAACTGCTGTAGACTTGTCAGTATACAATAACACATTTGCTTGTTTGACCACTGTACAATTCCCTGGAAAGCAAAGTCCTATATCCAGAATAGAAACATTCGCTAACATATAGAGTGGCATTATGGCCAATTAGACAACCTAACTATAGACTTAATTGCATAAACCAGGGCATCCATGAGGTGTTGTAGGTCAGCAGCAACAGCAGAATAATACATAGCCATAATCTGTGTAACTCTATGGCTCAGCACTTTCCTCAATCTTTGACAACCATTGAGCCTGAAGAGCAATTGAAGCGAAACACAAAAGGGCTTTCCAAGAGCAATATTTTGCGTGAGACTAGGTCATTAATGCAATGTTACTTCCACTGTGGCTAAACAACAAAGCCAAAGATTAGAACACAGATCTGAATTATATTATATTTAGGGGAACAGGTGAACCAATGGTATTTTCACTAGCCTAGCCATCCACCCTTCTCCCCACACCCACCATTTAGCCAATGGTCAGGGGCATGGGTTCAAATCCCACCGTGGCTCCAGGTGTCCTTTGATTGTAGGAGTTGGGATGTTATGTTGAGGTTGTACAGGATATTGGTGAGGCTTCTTCTAGAGTACTGTGTCCAACCTGTTCGACCTGTTATAGAAAGGGTATTATTAAGCGAGACAGAGTTCAGGTGAAATTTACCAGGGCGTTGTCCGGTATGGAAGGTTAGACTTATAAAGGTAGGCTGAGGGTTTATTTTCACTGGAATGTGGGCAGATAAGAGGTGACTTTATACAGATTTATAAAATCACGAGGAGTATAGATAAGGTTAATGGTAGGGCTATTTTCCATATGACGGAAGATTTCAAGACAAGGGGGATATTTCTAAGGTGAGAGGATAGAGAGTTCTTTTATACAGAGTAATTCGTGAGGGGAATGAACTTCCAGAGGAAGTGGTGTATGCGGGTACAGTTACCGTTCCTGCTCCTCTGATGCTGCCTGGCCTGCTGTGCCCATCCGGCTCTACACCTTGTTATCTCAAGCGCTAAGAAACCAGTTTTCCAACCTTTAGCCTCCTCTCATTCACCAACATAGTCATTAAAAATGTGATCACCATTGTGTTCACCATTGACTTGAAATGGTGCTCACCCAAACTATTCAATTCCAAGCAGGGTGCACGATCTGAATGTCATGGTCATGTTGAGAGCAGTCACCTTCAATGTCAAAGCTGCATTTGATTAACAACAAAAACAGAAGTTGCTAGAAAAGCTCAGCAGGCCTGGCAGCATCTGTGAAGAGAAAATCGGAGCAAACGTTTCGGGTCTGGTGACCCTTTGTCAGCACTGTATTTGATTAAGATGTGGAGGTTCCGGTGTTGGACTGGGGTGGACAAAATCAGAAGTCTCACAACACCAAACAGAAAACACTTGACAAAGGAGCAGCGATCCAAAAGCTTGTGATTTCAAATAAACTTGTTGGATGATGACTTAGTGTCATGTGATCTCCAACAGTCTTTATTTAGCTATAGCTCTGACAAACATAAGCAACTGAAATTAGTGTCGCTGTAGGATGAAAGGCAAAGCCCTCCAGCAGCTGAAAATGTTCTCAATATAAAGGAAGACAGCTATTCTGATTATAGGTCAACTTTCGCAGGAGTTACTCAGCGAAGACTCCATGGTTCAAAAACCTCCTGCAACGACCTTCCATCTACAAAGAACTCAATTCTATTCACAGTTTCTTTGACAATGCAACAGCCTATACCAACCTACAGCCAAATATGGACAACACCCAGGCTTGGGCGTCAGGAACATCTTAAAGTGCTTTCTAATGGAAAGGTTAGGTTTGAAGCTGTTACATACACAAACATGGCAACCAATATGGTATGATAGGTGATGGCCTAGTGGTATTATCACTGGATTGTTGATCCAGAGACCCAGGTGACATTCCGGGGACCCGGGTTCATATCCTGCCTTGGCAGATGGTGGAATTTGAATTCAATAAAATGTCTGGAATTAAGAATCTAATGATGACCATGAATCCATTGTTGATTGTCAGGAAAATCCCATCTGATTCACTAATGTCCTTTAGGGAAGGAAATTACTATCCTCACCTGGTCTGGTCTACATGTGACTCCAGACCCACAAGAATGTGGTTGACTCTGGGCAATTAGGGACGGACAATAAATGCTGCCCGATTGGCGATGGACAGGAAACAGCTCTGAGGTACATGATTTTTGGCTGGACTGGAGGGATGTTTGAAGAGTTATCCTACAGGAGTCAGGTGCTGGGTTCACTTTTATGTGTCATGATGATACATTTGTAGGAGGTTGACAATTAGTGAGAAGAATGATAAAATACTTCTGGAAGGCAGAACTATGAGAGTCACATTGGCAAACAAGCTAATGTGGCTAAACTTGAGGCATAACATTTTTGGCATTACATTCAATGAGGCAAGGAATTGGAACATGCATTTAAAGAGGGCAGTGGGTAAATAAAGAAACTTAGGGATTTGAAAACATTGGGATATACATTTGTCTTATCGAAGTGCTAGTGATTTGACAGGCTATTTTCCACTATGATTAATAATATTTTTCACTGAAGTCAATGTTATGGACAGCAAGTACATATTGCTTTTTGAATGATCATGGAGGTGCAAAAACTGTCTGTGATTTTGACAGAAGTAAAAATCCCTCACCATCAATGCAGTCGGGCACTGTCTAATGCAAGGTTTATTTGACAGAACAAAGGGCCAAGAATGCATTCTGTGCTTCCAACGAAGACAGTAGATGTGGAAATCAGCTTGGAATCTAAGAGATAGGTAACCAAAGTGTTTTGGATGAGCTGTAGCAAGCCACTCACCTCTCTGATAATTTAATCGGACTATGGAAATGACAGATAAATCAATACTACATTTCCCAGAGACACCTGCCATAATCAGCTCTAACAATGAAGATGTGATGGCTGACGGTAAAAACGAACTTCAAAAGGCCAGTCGCAATGTACAGCAGAATCAACATGACACATTTGAACATGGAGCATTAGAATGTTTGTCCCAAGTGAACAGATTCATCTGGTTTTCCAGGGAGACAGGAAGATATAATTTAGATACACTTGACTTTAGCACCGTTAGGTAGCTCAGAGAAGGATGGCTAGCTGGTGCAGGAGACAAAAAAACACGATTCCAACTTCTTTGCTAAAAACATAATCAGGACAGAGTTTTATTTGGTCCTTGTACCAACTGCTACACAGAATTTGACAGAATAGAATTCTATTAGTGAAAGAATAACAACATGATTTAAAATAAACCATTATAATATGAACCATATATATTATGCACCAACAAATTAGGCATCACAGCAGGTGAAAGGCAACTTTTACAACACATTCTTAAGAACATCTCCAGGCATAATATATTATTAATAGATTTCAACACAAAGGTGAGAGGAAAGAGACTGTGAAATGAAAAATAGTAGTGGCTAGAAATTGGTGAATATAGAATTAGCTAATGACATATTCAGTTGATGCATATACCTTAAGTGCCTCAAGATCACTCAATGAGTAGTTGTAAAATCAGGCAGACTATATTACTGAGAAAGTTAAAGATTTCAAGGTTCTTTGAAAACATGTGCATGCTTATAAAGGAGCTCATTTACACAACCTGCCATCAATTAGTTTTAAGGAGTCTAGCGCAGAAGAAACCTACACTATAAACTAAAGGACAGTAGATGATTTTGTGATGCTGCTCATCGAATTCTCTCCATTTAACTGCATTAAACATGCACCCTGTTGTTCAGCTGCTTAATACGAAGACAAAGGCACAATATACCATACACGACACCACTCACCTAATCTTCCAATTTTATATTGTCCATGCATTAAAAATGGTTATTACCAAATAGCTTAAAGAATTTTAGTTCCTATTAAAATGTTCACCAATCATACTGTGCTTGATAAATCATTATTTCAGCAAGTCTTTGATGCAACACCATAGTGTGTGCTATAATGCAAACCCTTGATAGATTTGAGCATGATTGCAAATGGCAATGTTTGAGTGAGGTACATTTGCACATCAGAGAAATATCTCGCAAACTTTTTTAGATCGTAAAGATTTCCTTTTAACTGATATCTATGTAACCACTGTCTCAGAAATAATGGTAATTGATTCTTGGTATCTTTCATCATGTTGCTCTTCTTATGTTTCTAATTTGTGAATGATTTATTTTTGCAGTGTTTAGGACATATTAGGTGCTGTCTACGCATCACATGACATTTTTCCCTTGTTCCACTGGACTGTCACTCAACAAACATGCAAATAGTTCTCTGGTCACTTTACATTACAATATCTAATGGGGAAGGAGTATCAGATTAAAGGTCATTTTAGGAATTGTGTCAAGAAAGATTTGATGTGGCCTGTGCATCAAAGTGAAAGATATCCTGGATGACCCGCACAGAAAGACATTAATATTATATGGCACTTTATGTATAATACTCATTCCAGACATTGCCAAAAACTGTGGTTTTGCACAGTGGCCCAATGGTTAACTCAGCTGCCTCACAGTGCCAGAGACCCAGGTTCACTTCCACCCTAGGGCGACTGTCTGCTGGAGTTTGCACATTCTTCCCGTGTTTGTGCAAGTTTCCTTCAGGCACTCTGGTTTCTTCCCAAAGATGAGCAGGTAATGTGGACTGGCCATGCTATAATGCCCATGGGTGTATAAGTTAGGTAGATTATCCATGGAAATGCAGGGTCATAGGGTAGTGAGGTGGGTCTGGTGGGATGCTCTTCAGAGGGTCAGTGTAAACTTGATCAGCCTGCTTCCACACTGTAGGGATTCTATGATATTGTCCTGTCTTTAAAGCATGGGAGAAACCAAGCCTTAAAGAAAGGTGATTGGACAGAACAGATGCAGTTTTTGGGGACACGTAAACAAATGCTAAGGCCATGAGGAAGGGACAAGAGAGAGACAGCATGTCATTTAAATGTTTCAGCTGGCATGAAAGGTGCCAGGAAATGCTTGAATATTTTAGTGATTGTACAAAAGCTGAAATGGGAAAATATGGCAATTAAAACAGCCATCAAGAGTAGAAATGGGTGAGTTGATTGGACTGCAATGATTTTGTTCATGCTGAGGAGAAAGTTTTTCATGTATTTTTAGCCAAAAAATGGAGAATCATATGTTGTTCCAAGTCCTTTATGATTAGAAAGTTATGAGAGCCACTGCACGGTGCAGTGAAAATTGCAGTCATATTGATATGCAAAACATGAGAGAGAAAAACCCATCAGAAGCTCATTAGATCCATTGAATCTAAAGAACAAGAGGACTGTATGTAACAGTATCTCACCTTTGAGAGATATCTCCTGGAGAGGCAAAAGAAGAGAAGTTAATAAGTTACAAACATTCCACGGAAAACTGTGAGTAATACATCCAAGGTTAGGCCACTTTTGGAATAGTACATTCAATTCTTGTCTCCATACTATAGGAAAGATGTTGTGAAACATGAAATGGTTCAGAAAAGATTTACAAGGATGTTGCCAGGGTTGGAGGGTTTGAGTTTTAGGGAGAGGCTGATTAAGCTGAAGCTATTTTCCCCTGGAGCGTCGGAGGCTGATTGGAGACCTTATAGAGGTTTATAAAATCATGAGGGGCATGGATAAGGTGAACAGCCAAGATCTTTGTCCCAGGTAGGGGAGTCCAAAACTATGGGGCATAATTTTAAGGTGTGAGGAGAAAGATTTAAAAGGGGTGTAAGGGGTAACTTTTTCATGCTTGGGGTGGTGCATGTATGGAATGAGGTGCCTGAGGCAGTGGTGGAGGCTGGTACAATAGCAACAGTTAACTGGTATCTGGATGGGTACATGAACAGGAAGGGCTTAGAAGGGTATGGGCTAAATGCTGGCAAATGGGATTGGATTAGTTTAGGGAATTTGGTTGGCATGGACAGGTTGGTCTGAAGGGTCTGTTTCTGTGCTGTATATCTCTATGGCTCTAAGCAAATGTCCCTCAAGATAGACAGTCTCTGTGAGAGACAGCATCCACTTCCTCAGAAACTTATGAACTTGCCTTTAAAATGACTGTAATAAATCCTTATCGCTGATTATCCCAGTCATGTGTTTGAGAGGGTAATATGTCTGAGCAGATCTCTTCTTAGCATCTAATCTAACTCTATTCTATTGCGTGGAGGTGCTGGTGTTGGACTGGGGTGGACAAGGTCAGAAATTACATCACAACAGTTCATAACCCAACAGGTTTATTTGAAAACACAAGCTTTCGGAAACACCTGAAAAAGGAGTAAGCCTGTGAAAACTTATGTCTTCAAGCAAACCTGTTGCACTGATACCTGGTGTTGTGGGATTTCTGATCTATTGTATTGGTTTTGCATCAGCCATCAATGTGCATCTCAAATAGATAATCCAGTCCTTTGATCAAATTATATATCTTAATCATATCCAAGATGTCTCCAAATTAAAAGGTCCAAAATCTTGAATGCCATGATAAAGAGCTCAAAGTTTTTTCTTGTCAATCCAATTGTCTTATCTACTTAAATTCTGAAGTCTTAATGTGTAAACATTAAAACTTAATAGACCTTTCATAGCCTAAGTACAGTTGATGAGAAGGGTGATTCAGGAGGGGTCATTGGACCCGAAACGTTAACTTTGATTTCTTCTCACAGATGCTGCCAGATCCGCTGAGCTTTTCCAGCAATTTCTGTTTTTGTTTCTGATTTACAGCTTCCGCAGTTCTTTTGGCTTTGATAGTCTATTCGTTGTGAATGAAAGCCACATTTGTTTTCCTTGTAGCTTCCACATCATAATTATACATTCAATGATTGATTATTTTTAAGCATTCACAGGATGTGGGCATTGTTGGCTGGGCTAACATTCATTGTCCAATGCTAACTGGCCAGACGGCAATTGAGAGTCAATCACATTGCTTTGGGCCCAGAGTCACATGTAGGCCAGGCAAGGTCAGAATACAATATTCCTTTCCTTGAAAGATATTGGTATGTTAGATGGGTTTTCCAACAATCAGCAATGGCTTCATGGTCATCAGTAGATTCTTAACCCCAGATATTGCTTATTGAATACAAATTCCACCAGTACCATGTTGGGATTGGAACCCAGGTCCCCAGAACATTAGCAGAGTGTCTGGATTCATAGACTAGCAATAATACTATTAGGCCGTTGACTCCCCAAATACCTCCTATCACCACAATCTCTGTGTTTTTGCTTCTTAGCATTAGTGTCTGAATAAAATCAACACACTTAGATCTTTTCAATTGCTACATGTTTAAAGTTACAGTTATTTATTAAGGCACATCTGTCATACTTTGTTGGTATCTCCTAAAGCATTCTAAACCAAACTGTAATTGGCTGTTTTGGAAATTGGAAAATAAAAGAACAGATCAATCATTGTTTGTGCATGCGTAATAATATTTAATAGTGAGACTGGTATCAATTAGTCATTTGATAAATAGAGCACTGCCAGGAAAGAACATTTCGTCAAAACTAAGGTGTCAAGAACGGCCGATGCTGGAGACAGAGATAACAAAGTGCAGAGCTGGAGGAACAGAGCAGGCCAGGCATCATCAGTGGAACAGGAAAGCTGGCATTTCGGGTCGGGATCCTTCTTCAAAAATCTGTAGGAGGGTCCTGACCCAAAATGTCAGCATTTCTATTCCTCTGATGCTGCCTGGCCTGCTGTGTTCTTCCAGCTCCACACTTTGTTATTTTATCAAAGCCATCTACCTCACGTTCATCAGGAAAATTCACAAGAAATACCAAATTTTTTAAAAAAATTATGAGAGAATGATGCTTATCGGTTGGCAAATGGACACTGTTTGGTAGAGATATTGCATGCAAATGCACCAGTTAATGATAAATGACAGTAAACTGCCAAGTTGTGTTTAAACTTTTAACCAGGCAGACTGACTCTGTTTGGTCAAGGCATTGTTCTGAGAAATGAACCAGGGAATGGTTGTCACCTCCATGTTCATATTCTAGTTAACTATAAAGAACGGGACTTATTGTATTAATGTCTGCAGATTCCAGTTCCCACAGAGCACCACACTGTGAGTCTGACCGACAATCCAAAATCAATCATCAGCATAATTCATACTCGGGTTTATTTGGTGAGTGATAGCTAATCACTCAATCACATCAAATGATGGACACTGGCATATGAGTTTTGTGAAAACAGTTTGGTTGGTTCATGCTCAGTACCTTCCTTGTTGTGAACAGCTGAAGGGAATTGCTGTTTGTTATGATAAAGAAAAGAATTGTGGATGCTGTGTATTGGAAAGAACAACAGAGATTGCTACAGAAACAGAGTTCTGAAGAAGTGTCTTTGGGCCCAAAATATTAACTCTGTCTTCTCTTCACAGATGCTGCTAGACCTGTTGAGTTTCTCTAGCCATTTCTGTTTTTGTTGCTGCCATATGATCTGCCAGATTTTGGAATGTATGGCTTCTATGCTTAGCATCAGCCTGATAAGATTTGAAGAATCACTCAGACGACAATTGATGATTAGCAACTGGGCTCTTGGCATGACTCACTTGCAGGTATTGAAAGCTAGATAAGTTGACAGACAGGACCTACTTCTTGTAGACAGGAGAAACATCTACATGTAGCATTCTCTGTTTCATTTCTCAGGGCAATGCCTTGACCAATCAAGGTCAATCTGCATGGTTAAAAATTTAAACAATGCTTGGTAGTTTACTGTCATTCATCATTAACTGGTAGTTGTGCTGTGCCAAAGCCGCTACCAATCAAAGTCCACTTGCAAATTATTCATCACTCTCCCTTCATACAGAATTAATGTTTTCTCTTTACTTTAGGTACTTTTTGTAAATTGACCTGATGAGCTCAAGGTGAAAAGCTTTAACAAAATGTGTCAATCGATAATTTAATCGCAAGTTATATGCTTATTTCAAGCAAGTTAAAATATGACTTGGCAGACAGCCGGCACTTTTGCTTTCCCATCGAGATGTTATGATTTCAAGTCCCACCACAACAAGTGACCACATCTAAGTGCAGTTCTGAGAGAGCACTGTTGTACTGAGTGAGATGTTAAAATGAAGCTATGTTCGTTAGGGAGTAAGGTATCCCTTGGCAATATCTGCATGAAACCAAGGAGTTTTCTGAGTGTCCTAGCTAATATTTTCCCTCAGACAATGCACCCAAAACAGATCATTGATCCCATGCTGTTTTGGGCTCCTAGCTGTGCAGAATTTGACTGCTGCTTTTGCCTTCCTCACACCTGCAAATAGAAGGAAACAAAAGATAAGCTACCTCTTGAACCAACACGGCCACATTGCCAGCAACTTGCTGTCTTTTGCTTCTGATGTGCCAAAAATGTCAGTGCAGTATAACTGCAACATTAGTCATGAGCTTTTTTTTAGAATATCAGTACCAGTAGCCAGTATTGCAGACATAGATTAATTGTTTCATCTGTAATCATGGGTTTAAACCTTCAGTTACAATATATTAATTCCTCTCTCCCTGCCTATTAGTAAATTATATTTTTTGATGAATGCGCAATCACATTTGCCTTCCAATTAATGAATTTTGCTATTAAAATAACAGACTGACAAATGATCATGTAGAGGTGGTTATACAAGAATTATTCCCAGATTAAGCCAAACCACTTTCAATCAAAACATTTGCAGCTCTGTTCTCCCGGTCACAAATTTTAAACTTCATAGGTTGGAAAATGCAGACATCTGCAGTTGTAACTTGAAGCAATTGATGTCTACTTCATTGTAGGACAGCTAGCACACTATCGCCGATATAACTTCGTCACTAATATGGTGTCCCTACCTATCTTACTAGGTAGCATATCAAAAAGATAGATTACTTTCTGACAGGACAAAGGCAGTTTCCAATGTGACACAAATGGCCCTCAGGATGACACTACACCCATATAAAAATGATGAATCTGTTATACACTGCCCTGCAGTATATCAGTATTGTGCAACTAGCCTAACTTGTTAAAATATTGTAAAAGGCTTTTAAATATAATGAGCAATTCATTTCAGCATCCAATGGATGACTTTATCACGCTTAAAAATATCCAACTGTGTGACTGATGGACTAAATTGACAGTGTATATGCTTCTTTATTTAGAAAAGCTTTTTTATTGTTTGGTACTTAGAAGGTGTTGGAAATTTAAGTCCAACAAATAAACAAATTGAAATATTAATAACACTTCTGTCTGTAATTTCTCCACTTGATCATTGGTGACTTGAATCATTTGATCTGAAATCTTCAAACATTTAAAACACTCAATATAGTTCAGCAAAATTCACATTGGTATGTACTGGCATTGTCTACATCATAGTGCCTTACGGGCATATCGGGAAAATGACCAGGAGATCCAAAGCTTTCTCACATAAAGCTTCGAAGATAGTCTTTTCTTTCATCTTATACAAAATCAATTCCCTTAAAGCAAAATCCCATAAATACATCTTCAAAACTCTACTAGGTTCCCCCTAAAATTTGTATGTTGAAAGTAATTCTTTGAACTTGTATTACTGAAGTTTGGAGAAATATGATTTGAGCATTAACTGCAAGAAAACAGTGAGCAAATATTTTTCTGGCATAGGCAATTTTTTTTCTACTAACAACATAACAAGTTATGGAACCAACCAAACACACACAGCATTTAAAGTTGCTTAACATTTTTTCTAATTTCCAGAGATTAAGCAATAAACTAATAATCACTCTGAAGGTTTGCCTGACAAATTACAAGACCCTAACTCAAACAAAACGGTTATTGATTACATTTTAGGCACAGAAAAGAATGCAAAACATAGAAACGTTTAAGGTTTAAAAGTCAAAATAGGATATTTACCAGTCTGTTTACTAATTAGGAAAAAAATCGCATGATTTTTAGCAAATTCCATTGATTACATTTTATGGAACAGAACTTGCAACAACAAAGCACAAGTAAGACATTGTGCCAAATTTTACACAAACATATGTTTGATCTGTTAAATTTTAAAGAAACAATCTAATGGATGTGTCTCCCTTTTAATTAATTTTAATCTCACTTAATGATAGCTTGTAATAAAATGGATGTACAATTACATATGTTTTATTTATCAAGCATTAATGCATAATTAACCAATACAGCAGGCTCTTCATTGCTAATCCTGTCATACAGCCTACTAATCTTCACAACTAGTACTTAATGATGAAGGTCCCTCAAGCTTTTCTTCCTATCTCCGTCTCTGCTTTGTACTGGCACAAGTGCGTTTTTTGTGTAGGGGGCCCCCTACTGCTTTTCCAGCTCCATGCAAAAAGATGGATAAATTATCAATGGTGTTTGGTTCAATGATACCGCCTACACCTACTTCCAGGCTAGAATAAAAACAAATCCCATTGAAGTCAATAAGAAAACATTTTCTGATATAAATAATTCTTTAGCATTTTAATAAATCTTGGGCATTTATTTAATTTATTTCCTTTATTTTAATTTCCTTTTCACACATTGTGAAAAATAACATCAAAATGGCCCTTGCAATTGCAAGAAATCATCAATCTCTATATATTTTCAAATTCTGTACTCACGTCAGAAATCAGCATTGTATCAGTCATTTTATTTCAATATCACAGGAAAATGATAAATCAGGAGGCTATTCAGCCCATCTAAATCCAAACAGATGTTTGACTGTTTTCTTTTGTGGATTGAGGGATTTGCCCTCCATTAATATGAAACCATGTTCCTATTTTGAGTGAAGTAACAAAAATTCTATCAGCTCTCAGATCACTTCGTTTCTTCAAACTTGTATGCCATTGTTCTACTCCTGCAATTCAATCAGTGTAATATTCCAGGTTGATATTTCCTGAATCCATGATTTTTTCTTTTCACATTTACATGATAAGCGTGTCATTGGCTGGCTAGGCAGCATTTAATGTCCATCTCTAATTCCCAAGAGGGCACTTAAGAGTCAACCACATCGCTGTGGGTCTGGAGTCAGATGTAGGCCAGAACAGGTAAGGATGGCAATTTCCTTCCTTAAAGGACATTTGTGAACCAGATGGGTTTTTCCCCAACAAATGACGTGGTCATCATTAGACTCTTATTTGCAGATTTTTATTGGTTTCAAATCTGCCATGGCAGGATTCAAACCAAGTATCCAGAATACTACCTGGGTTTCTGGATTACCAGTCTAGTGATAATACCACGAGGTCATCGCCTCTCCTTTGGGAACATTAAGCATTGTATACCTCTCCAAGATCCCTTATTATCTACCTCATCTACTGAAAGAAAAGCTTAAAATTCTTCAGTCTTTTCTCAAGATTCAGACTCCTGAAAATGGGGATCACTCTCCTGGCTTGTCTCCTCACTGCCAACAGGCCTCCTTAGGTTTCTTGGCATCTAGAGTAGCTGGCACAGTGGCTCAGTGGTTAGCATTGCTGGCCCATAGCAGCAGGAGCCCAGGTTCAATTCCAGCCTAGGGCAACTGTCCGTGTGGAGTTTGCACATTCTCCCTGTGTCAGCATGGATTTGTTCCAGCTTCCTTCCACAGTCCAAAGATGTTTAGGGTAGGTGGATTAGCTGTGCTAAATTGCCTGTAGTGCTCAGGGATAGATGTTTGTGATACACTATTGAAAGCACACCACAGTATGATCACAGACATATATTACTTTTGTGGCTTAACATTTTATCCATCTTGTTGATCACTGCCCTCTGAGCAGATTGGGCTCTACTTAGGAAGCATATAGTGGCCTTGGAGAGAGTACAATGTTGGTTTAAAAGAATGTACCTGGACTTCAGGAATCACAGTATGAGGGAAGATTATATTGTTCTTCCTCCACCTTGGTATCAGGGTGAGCGATCCAGTAGCCCCAAGGCCTCTCTCAATGCACAGAAGATTGCAATGCAAAACCGTATTCACAAGCTATGAACAAGGCCTTCAAAACCAGAGACAGCACAGTGCCCTACTGAAGATTGAGGTTGTTTGTGGTGCAATGAAACAGAGAGTTTGTGTGAGTGTGTATGTGAGAGTGTATAGTGTGGTGAGATTTCCTGCAGTGCTAGCTCACCCAGCTAGCTCAGAGACTAAACTTAGAACCCTTGACAGAGATAATGGGAACTGCAGATGCTGGAGATTCCAAGATAATAAAATGTGAGGCTGGATGAACACAGCAGGCCAAGCAGCATCTCAGGAGCACAAAAGCTGACGTTTCGGGCCTAGACCCTTCATCAGAGAGCTGATCTCTCTGATGAAGGGTCTAGGCCCGAAACGTCAGCTTTTGTGCTCCTGAGATGCTGCTTGGCCTGCTGTGTTCATCCAGCCTCACATTTTATTATCTTAGAACCCTTGACACTCTGTTTATATATGTCAGTCCTAATTGGACCAGTTTAACAGCCCCATTCAAGGATCTCATATTCAATGAGATCCACCAGTCTGACCTCATTACAATCACTACACTGTGCTTATGACAATAATGACTTGGTGCAAAACTCAGCAGAAACCTGCTCGCTAAAACTGTCAGGCGCAGGATTCATGAGATGCTGTATCTATCAAAGATCTAAAGCACAGGTTGTACATAAATTGACAATGTATTGTAAAATGATTGTTTAAAAATATAAAAAGTAACCTGTTTTCTCTGTAATTTTTAAGATAAGGGGTAATCTGGTTGATATTAACGGGAAAAGACAGGGTAGATGAAGATAAACTCTTTTCACTGTTTGAGGATTCTGGAACAAGAATGCATAGTCTGAGAATTAGGGCCAGACCATTCAGGAGAGCTGTTAGGAAGCATTTCTACACACAAAGGGTGGTAGAGGTTTGCAAATGCCAGTAGATGCTAGATCAGTTTTTAATTTTGAAGCTGAGACAGATTCATTTTTGTTAAGCAAAAGTATTACAGGATATGAACCAAAGGCCACAGCTCATATGAGCCAGCAATCTTCCATGATCTCACTGAATGGCGAAACAGTTTCAAGGTGCTGAATGGCCTTCTCCTGTTCTTTTGTTCCACGTTTCTTTTAAATGAACATTTCACCCATTGAATTTGCAAAACTTTCAACTCATTGAATAATCTTAAGGTGGATATGGATAGATTCTTGATAGACAAGGGAATAAAAATTTATCGGGGAGAGATGGAAATGTGAAATTGAGAACACCAACAGATCAGCCATAATCTTAGTGAGTGGCAGAGCAGACTTGATGGACCAGACAGCTCACTTCTGTTCCTAATGTGTACATTCATATAGATTTATGTTCATTCAGCTTCAGCATCATACTTTGTTATTTCTGTATAATTCATGGGGTATGCACGTGCGAAATTTTTGCTTCCCATATGTCCCACTTGACACTTGCATTAAATAAAATCTGATTTTCTACGGTTTCCCCATTTATATATTATTTCAATCATTCCTCAACTTATGGGGCACCCCTTGTAATTCCACCATGCTTCCTAATTTGGTATCAACCTCAGATTTTTCGACTGTGCACACAAAGTCTCTGAACTTTTGCACATATCAGAAAATATCCTGATTCCTGCACTGAGCAAAGATGAATAAATGAGGGGCTTACAATGGACAGCACCTTTCATGACCTCAAAATGTTCCAAGGTGTATTCTGACCAACAGAACACTTTTGACATGTAGTCACTGTTGAAATGTTGGAAACGCAGTATCCAGTTGGCATATATCAAAATCCCAAAAGCAATAATGAGAATATAATCAGATGGTCTAGTCTACTGGTCTTGGTTGAGGGATATATATCTTAACCAGAACATAAGGGAGAATAGTTACTCTATCAAATGTCACCATGACATTATTTCTATCCAGTCATCCAAATGACAATCCACTGCATTACCTGTTTCATTTTCTGCATAACCCAATGAATTCCTAGAACCTGACTTTGAAACATGAGTTCTATGTATGAACCATGGGCAACACTGTGATAACTACAGTAATAATCTCCCACTCCTCAGGATATGTGGGTTTCCTCCAGATGCTCTGGTTTCGACCAACAGTACAAAGATGCGCAGGTCAGGTCGATTGGCTATGCTCAATTGCCCATAATGTCCAAGGATGTGTGGGTTACCAATGCGAAATCCAGGGATAGTGCAGGGGTGTGGGTCTGGATGGGATGCTCTGTGGAGGGTCGGTGTGGATTCACTGGGCTGAATGGCCTACTTCTACACTGTAGGGTTTCCATGATTCTATAAACATATTATGAACGAAGTTTACGGGGGAAAAATAACAGACTAGCATTCCTTCAATGATAGTCTTTGAAAGATGTGGGATATGAAGTTATCTGTGTTTGAGAAATACGGTAACAATGATTAAGTTTAATTTTTGATTGTTACAACAGTCTAATTGTCCAACTAGTGTGGATACCATCAAAGAGCTGAACAAGATGTGAAATACCGTGTTTTCGCCAACAATAAAAAATGCGGGAACATTAGAGCTGTGAATGAATTAATCACTTGCTATGAGTCATAGCAATGAATTGGCTAGATGAATTTATTATCTGACACTACTCTGAAGGATAACTGTTGAAATGCAAGGAATTGAAAACATTTACCAGCTGACATTCCTGAATATTGATCTTGTGACATAGAATATTTGATAATATTTGAATGTAGCTTTATGGAACGTGTAAAAGTTCCTTTGATCAATGTTTTAGTGGTAGCATTCTTGTCTAAGGTTGCCCACTCAAGTCCCATTCCACTGTTTCCAGATTAATGACTTGGATGAGGAGAGGTGACGTACTTGACTCAAGTTTGCAGAAACCTGAAATTGGGTGGGAATGTAAGGATTGAGGATGACACAAAGTCTACAGGATATCAATATGTTGAGTGAGTGGGCAAAAACTTGACACGTGGAATATAATGTGAGAAAACATGCAGTTATTCACTCTGGAAGGAAGAATAGAGGAGATTGATATTCTAATTTAAATGGAGAAAGACTGCAGAAACCTAAAACAGAGAGGGATCCAGCAGCCCTCATCCACAAATCACAAAAAGTCGGCTGCTAATGTCTGGGAGTAACAAGGAAGACAATGGAATATTGGCCTTTATTTCAAAAGGGAACGGAACAGACAATTGGAAAGGTCTTGCTAAAACTATACATGCATGTGTCAGAGCACAGATGGAATACTGTAAACATCACATTGGGCCCCTTACCTAAGGAAAAATATACTGGCGTTGGAGGCTGACAGAGAAAGCTTACCAGGCTGCTCCTGGGTATGGAGGGACTGTCTCATGAGGAGAGGTTGAGTAGGTTGGGCCTGTACTCATTGGAGTTTAGAAGAATGCGAGGCAACCTCATTCAAACATACAAGATTCATAGGGCTTGACAAGGTAGATGCTGAGAAATTGCTTCCCTGCCATACCAGAGGGCAAAATCTCAGAGTAAAGGGGAACTAATTAGGAGATGAGGAGAAATTTTGTTTCTCAGACGGTTGTGAATCTGTGGAATTCTTTACCACATTGATCTGCCAAAGCTGGTCATTAAATACATTCAAGACTGAGAAAGTCAGATTTTACAAACATTCATATGTTTGAATGAGGTTGCCTCGCATTCTTCTAAACTCCAATGAGTACAGGCCCCACCTACTCAACCTCTCCTCATAAGACAGTCCCTCCATATCTAGGAGCAGCCTGGTAAGGGAATTGAGGGTTATGGGCAAGAGGCAGAAAAGTGGAATTGAGAATCATCAGATCAGCCACAATTTAAATGAATAGCGAAGTAGTCTCGATGGGCTGAATGGCATTTTTCCCCTATCTTACAGTCTCATGTTACTGAGCCTCTGTTCTTTCTAAATGCAAGTTCTTTCTTTCACCTTGTGTTACATAAGCATATAATTTTCATGGCCAGCTGTGACTGATATTCACAGAGCTCTGCGTGGACGCTCTGAAACCATCACTGGGAGGTACAGACAATGGGCTGGATCAATTTCTTTACTACATTTCCTTCCTCCATGGGGAATCGTCAGGTCTCTGTGTGAATCTCCTGCACAGGAACCACTAGTCAAATTAATCCAAGCACAGAGAAGAATCCAATGTACATCATCCACAACATGACAGCCTCTCTTCCTACCCTTCTCTCAAACTGGTGGGCATCAACAGATGGTTTGCTCATAAAGTGCATTCAGTTTTAAATCATATTGCATCGGACAACAGAATGATGGAGATTTTCAAGATTTATTTAATGTCTGTTTTCAGTGCAACAATTTTTTCCCCTGGTGTGAGGTGATTTTTATCCTCAGATCATGGCTTTTGTTGCATTGCAAAGGGCAGATTTAGGAACAAGCAGGATTATCACTGTTGTGGAAATCTCTACTTACTGTTTGGAAAAAAAAGATTAAGAGTTTCTTCCATTTAAATGGATAATGAAACCTTTGTTTTGAGATAACTGGATCCGAAACTATGTCAAGCCATGCGTATAGTAATATTTTCTCTCTCCAAATCAGCAAAGTTTGTCTCAAACCCACTTTGATCCTGTTTCACATTTTATCTAATGTCATTGTTGCCCAAGACATCAGCCACTAGCTGCTATCACACAGTTAATTGTGAACCTACATGTTGCTAATTGTATTCCTAATAGGGGAATTGAAATGAATGATTGATGCCGTTATTAGGCGCTTGATGTCAATGCTTGTAATCATTTGGCTATTGTACATTCAACATTTTATACCTTTGATTTGGTCTGATTTATCTGTTGGTAAAATAATAAAATAAAAAGCAGAGCATGAGGTATTTTTTCAATTGGTGTGACTACTTTAGCTCCTTGGTTACTGAAGAGTGATAAATGTTTATTAAATGCACATACACAAGTTGTATTAATGTTTGTGAGTGTTTTCTAATAAAATTTGTGAATTTGGCTAAAATAATATTGTTGTTGTGACATCTGCAGTAAGCTATAAGTTACTCTTGTAATTAAAAATTACCTGCATCCCCCACATGCATTGCACTGACAGCATATCTTAGGAGCTTTTTTTTCAATTATGCAAAAGAAGTACTGTAGCACTCTGTAATGTTTGGAACCATGCCTGGGTGGATCCATTGACTATGAGATCACTGAGTGGAGTTGTCAACCTGGGCTAAACAGGGAGCCCTGGCTGATAGATATAAACAAGAGATTCAGAAGGTCTTCTCAATCTAGGAAATAGCTTGGAGCTGGTTGCTCAGAACCCATGTACTGTGTACATGCAAATAAAGGGTGACAGGGTACTGGCCTCTGTACAGTTATTTCACACTCCAAAGACTGAGGACAGTACATCGCTGTAAATTCTTGTCTACTTCTTCCTTGACACCGATGGGCTTCAACTCAGAAAGACGTAACCTCTCAACAAAAAAAAACTATGGATTCTGGAAATCAGAAACTGATGGAAATTGATGCAAAAACTCAGCATCTGTGGAGAGAATTTCAGGTCATCTAACCCTTTTTTTAGAATACATGTTCCTGAAATATTAAGATCTAACCCTTGTTTCAGTGATGTGACATTTTTGTCCCCATACGTTGGAAGTCAATTCTAAGATCATAAGAGACAGGAACAGTAGACATTGTCACCTTTCAAGCATTCTTATGGAATCATAGAATCCCTGTATTGTGGAAGCGGGCCATGGGGAGGTGGTGGCCGATTGGGCATTATTGCTGGACTGTTAATCCAAAGACACAGATAACATTCTGGAGACCTGGGTATGAATCTCACCACGGCAGATGGTGAAATTTGAATGCAATAAAAATTTCTGGAATTAAGAATCTAATGATAATCATGAATCCACTTTGGATTGTCAGGAAAAACCCATCTGGTTCATGAATGCCCTTTCGGGAAGGAAACTGTCATCCTTACCTCGTCTGGCTGACATGTGACTCCATACCCACAGCAATTTGTACTGTCCCTGTGGGAAATTACAGATGGGCAATTAATGCTGCCTAGCCAGCGACACCCTCTTCCTGTTAACAAATTTTTAAAAATTTGGTCCATTGGAGCCACACCGACCCTCCAAACAGCGTCCCACCCAGACCCACACCCCTACCTTATCCCTGTAACCGTGCATTTGTCATGGCTACTCCACCCAGCCTGCACACCCTTAGACTGTGGGAGGAAACCCTGCAGACATGAGGAGAATGTACAAACTCCAAACAATCACCCAAGGGAATTGAACCCAGGACCCTGGTGTTGTGAAGCAGCAGTGTCACCCCTGAACCACTGTGTCACCCCATTCTCTGTAATTCAAAACAATCACATCTCATTTGTGGTCTCAAATCCAATTTTCTGTCTGTTTCCTGATTTGCTTTGATGCTGCTATTTCTGTGGCTTCCAACCTGTGCCAGCCTTTCTTCCTGGATTTGCTACCATGATGTCTGGGTGTTGCATCTCAGTAAAGCACTTGGCTCAGTGAGACTATACCTACCCTGAGTCTGTCGAGTGCCTATCTCTACCTTGTTGCGATATTTTCCTAACCAATATGTTCAGCGATGTTATGACACACTTCTGGAATAGGTGAAACTTGAACCCAAGCCCCCTGCCTCAAAGGTAGGATGCTACCACTGCTCTACAAGAACCCGAACTCTTCCTTGCCAAAGAGTGATGATTGAATGACTCTCAGGAGTTTCAATAAGCTTGCTATTTGCATTCTAATTTCATTACATAGTTTAAGTTATAGTTTGGCTTGGTAATCGCTGATTCCAAATCCAATGTGTTGGTTCCACACCCCACATTAAGCCAGCACAATGGCTCAGTAGTTGGCATTGATGCCTCACGGTGCCGGGGGCCTGGGTTTGAGTCTAACCTCGGGTGATTGTCTCTGTGGGATTTGCACGTTCTCTTTATGTCTGCATGGGTTTCTGCCAGGTGCTCCAATATCCTTCCACAGTCTGACGATGTGCAGGTTAAACGGATTCACCATGCTGAATTGTCCACAGAGTTCAGGCATGTGACGGTTCGGTGGATGAGACATAAATGCAGGGATAGGGTGGGAGGCTCGTTTGAAGGTTAGGTAGACTTGGAGGGCTGAATGGCCACCTTCTGCACTGTAGGGATTCTATTAAATTTCCTTGCTCCAGATTGCTCTTTGTCCTTTTCCATACCCAACCTAAACATTAGGATACAATAATCGCTGTCCACTTTAAGTTCCCTAACTTACACTTGATCCACTTGGCCCATTCTTCCCCAAGAATCAGGTCAAGAAAAATCTCTTTTCCCATTGAACTGGAAACCTACAGGTATAGAAAATGCTCCTGAAATCATCCTAGGAGCTGTTGCTCCACTCTGCCCTTTACATTACCACAGGTACTACGTCATCTTTAAACAGCCACTGTGGGCTCAGACACGCACTTGCATTCTGAAGGTGCCCGGCTCATTGGAGGTTAGCCTTTCTGAGGATGTCCAACAAGAGAAAAATAGCACTCCAGTTTTCTGACAGAGATCTTAGCCAGAAAAAGGAAGATTCAAGGCAGAGGAGCAAACTTGGAAGTAGAATATGAGAGAAGTAAGAATTATGGGGTAGTTATTTTGGGAGATACTAGTCATTTGAATGGGGTGGCATGGCCGCTCAGTGGTTAGCACTGCCGTCTCATAGCATCAGGAATCCGGGTTCGATTCTTGACACTTTCGGCAACTGTCTGTGTGGAGTTTGCACATTCTCCCCATGTCTGCGTGGGTTTTGTCTGGGTACTCTGGTTTCCTCCCACTGTCCAAAAGTGTGTAGGCTAGGTGGATTGGCCATACTAAATTACCCTGCAGTGTTCAGGGATGTGAAGATTATGTGGGTGATAGGGGAATGGGTCTGGGTGGGATGCTCTGAGGTTCAGTGTGCACTTGTTGGGCCAAAGGGCTTGTTTCCACACCATAAGGATTCTATGATCAATAATCTGGAGGCCTTGGTGCATAGGGTGGTCCAGAAGAGGGGCATCATCTATCCAAGAGATCAGAAAAGGAAGATGTGCCACCAGAACCTGGCAGCCTGGCCTGAGGTTATTACCCAGGTTAATGCCCTATCTGGACTCTAGAGGAAGATGCCAGCAGAGCCTGAAGATGATCAATGGCTTTCTCCAAAAACCCAGGGTAATTGGCAGAATCTTCTCTATGCCACCACACTCTATCTCTGCCACTGCACCCATCTCCCAACAAGGATCATGTTTTAACTGTTGCATGGGACATCTTCCTTGAGTTGCTTCATTATCCACACCCACCAACTTCTGACACCACTAGCCCTGCATACCTCTTGTATTGCCCTAGACTCCTCACCATATCTCCCAGCTCCACTTGTACCAACACCGACAGCTATGCCAACCATTTCCATCTCCCTCAATCCCTCCCTCCCCCTAGGTAGAGGAGGAAACAGATTATAACAGAACTTAAGGGGTGGCCTTAAAGAGGTTTATAAATCATGAGAGGCATGGAGAGGGTGAATCGTAAAGGAGTTTTTCCCAGAGTAGGGGAGTCTAAAACTGGCAAGCATAGTTTTAAGATGAGAGGGGAAAGATTTAAAAGGGACCTAAGGAGCAACATTTCACACAGAAGGTGGTGTGTGCATGCAACGAACTTCCAAAGTGGTGGAGGCTGATACAATTACAATATTTAAAAGATATCTAGTGGGTATATGAATAGGAAGGGTTTAGAGAGATATGGGCCAAATGATGGCAAATGGGACTAGATTATCTTAGGATAAAGCATGGACGAGTTGGACCGAAGGGTCTGTGTCTATGCAGTCCAACTCCATGACTCTGTGGCTATAAACCTGGTGTCATGTGACTTCTGACTTTGTCCAACCCAGTCCAACACCAGCATGTCCACATCATGGCATGTTAGTGAGATGAGATATGCAGTTTATTAGTTGTTAACGAGCAATAATCCTCTTTAACTAGCAATTTATTGCTGCCTAGCTAGAATGCTGTTTTAACAACTGGAATTTAGTTTGCAGACGACATGGGTTAGTAAATTTGCAGACAACACTAAGGTCAGTGGAGTTGTGGATAGTGACGAAGGATGCTGTAGGTTGCAGAGAGACAGAGATAAGCTGCAGAGCTGGGCTGAGAGGTGGCAAATGGAGTTTAATGCAGACAAGTGTGAGGTGATGCACTTTGGTAGGAGTAACCGGAAGGCAAAGTACTGGGCTAATGGTAAGATTCTTAGTAGTGTAGATGAGCAGAGAGATCTCGGTGTCCATGTACACAGATCCTTGAAATTTGCCACCAGGTTGACACGGCTGTTAAGAAGGCATACAGTGTTCTAGCTTTTATTAATAGAGGGATTGAGTTCCGGAACCAAGAAGTTATGGTGAAGCTGTACAAAACTCTGGTGCGGCCGCACTTGGAGTATTGTGTACAGTTCTGGTCACCGCATTATAAGGAGGATGTGGAAGCTTTGGAAAGGGTGCAGAGGAGATTTACTAGGGTGTTGCCTGGAATGGAGGGAAGGTCTTACGAGGAAAGGCTGAGGGACTTGAGGCTGTTTTCATGAGAGAGAAGGTGGTTGAGAGGTGACTTAATTGAAACATATAAAATAATCAGAGGGTTGGAAAGGGTGGATAGGGAGAGCCTTTTTCCTAGGATGGTGACGGCGAGCACGAGGGGGCATAGTTTTAAATTGAGGGGTGAAAGATATAGGACAGATGTCAGAGGTAGTTTCTTTACTCAGAGAGTAGTAAGGGAATGGAACGCTTTGCCTGCAACGGTAGTAGATTCGCCAACTTTAGGTACATTTAAGTCGTCATTGGACAAGCATATGGACGTACATGGAATAGTGTAGGTTAGATGGGCTTGAGATCGGTATGACAGGTCGGCACAACATGGAAGGCCGAAGGGCCTGTACTGTGCTGTAATGTTCTATGTTCTATGTTCTATGTAAAAGCTGTAGTAAGTTACTCTCAATGTCGAGATATGCCTTGCTGAGCTCCTTGTGTGAAAGGTAGGATAAGGGTAAACACCTCCGTTTTACATGGATTGTCAAAATATAACAATGGCTGTATCTTCAGTCATACAGAATCATGTTTGGGGTGGCACAGTGGCTCAGTGGTTAGCACTGCAGCCTCACAGAACCAGGGACCCAGGTTCGATTCCAGCCTCGCGTAACCATCTGTGTGGAGTTTGCACAGTGTTCCTGTGTCTGTGTGGGTTCCCTTCGGGCGCTCCAATTTCCTCCCACAGTCCAAAGATGTGCAGGTTAGGTGGATCGGCCATGCTAAATTGCCCGTAGTGTTCAGGGGTGTGTGGGTTATAGGGGGATGGGTCAGGGTGGGATGCTCCAAGGGGCAGTGTGGACCTGTTGGGCCGAAGGGCCTGTTTCCACACTGTAGGGAATGTAATCTAATCGATGTAAATCTTCTCTTCAGCCTGAACTATCTTTGTGGTAGAAATGTTCGGGACTGTCTTAGTGAAAGAGGATAGCATCCCACAGGAACAATTAAGGTCATGGAGTTTATGTCCCAAACCTCGTCAGTTCTACAGCAGCATCTTTATTCACTCCCAACCTCTTTCCAAACTAAATACATCAAATTGTCAAAGTGTGGGTAATGGTTGTACTTAGTGGATAAGTATTCTGATGGCCTGCTCTTTCCCCATTAATTCAAAACTCACCATGGCAGTTCGAGAAATTGGATTCAGGTTTTATTTTTAGCCTGACTGGAAATATTCTGCTGCGATTGATAAAAGCTCCCGTGGAGCTGCCGTATGAGTCCACTTGGTTCAATATTGTCCTTCACAAGAAGGGATCTGCAAATCTCACTTGATGTAATTCCAGATTCCCTAACTGCCATCTGAAGAGCAGCTCAGTCCTCAGCACCTTGGAGCAGACAATAAATACTGGTCTCACCAGTGCCGCCAAGTCTAGTGATTTTACGTTAAATCAGAAGTAATTAGCAGGTTCAGAGATAATGGGAACTGCAGATGCTGGAGAATTCCAAGATAATAAACCGTGAGGCTGGATGAACACGGCAGGCCAAGCAGCATCTCAGGAGCACAAAAGCTGACGTTTCGGGCCTAGACCCTTCATCAGATGAAGGGTCTAGGCCCGAAACGTCAGCTTTTGTGCTCCTGAGATGCTGCTTGGCCTGCTGTGTTCATCCAGCCTCACAGTTTATTAATTAGCAGGTTCCACTAGATGAGGCTTGAAGCATTAATAAACCTGAGGAGCTGGGAGCTTTCCCTTCCTGAAGACTTTTTTACTCATTCACAGGATGTGTGCATGACTAGCTAGGCAGCACTTGTTGACCACCTCTAATTGCCCAGAGGGTGGTTAAGATTCGACCATGCTGTGAGGAATTGGATTCACATATAAGGTAGACGAAGTAAAGAAGCAGTTTTCTTTGCTAAAGGACATGAATGAACCAACTCCCTGACAATGGCTTCATGGTCATCACTGAGCTCTTAATCCCTGTTTTGTTTTTATTGAATTCAAATTTCACCATCTGCCATGGTGGGATTCAAACCCAAGTCCCCAGACCATTACCTGGATGAATAATCTAGTGATAATACCAGTAGACAGCAGGAATATTTCCCTTAGCTATAGCATTCAACAACTAAGGCTTCAGTAGCCTAGTATTTCAGAAGAAGAGAAAAGCAGGCAATGGAGACTGTTTCCATGCATTGAGATAAGGGGAGAACAGATTGATTCCACTTCACACATCTTGAGCAGATTGCAAGAGGTTTCTCAAGGCTGAAGGATGCCCAGAGAGAGTCCAACTGCTAATGGTCATTTCTCCTTCAAAAGCAATAAGGAAACAGAAGTAAAGACCCCAGAATGACTCAGACAAAAATGATGTTCTCACAATCACCATCAATCTGAGGTTTTCTGTGCAGCAAGGGTCCTGGCTTCTGAAAGATTTTTGTATTCTGTTTGGCAGTTGCTCTCTCTTAGTTATAGTGTTACTGTTTTTTCAAGCTGTGTCAGCATTTCAAAAGCAACACTGATGAAAACCATAGTCATGTATTTGTTGAATCATCAGAACAGAGCCCCACTTGGGCTGACATTTATAATCTCAGATTGGATGAGTCCTGAGTAAATTGTCCGGTTGGTTAATTGGATGAATTATAGGTCCTGGTACATCGCTAATACTTGGGCTAAATAGGCATGTGACTGCATTGATTATTAACATAATGATTATTGCTGTTTTACAATATGAAAACAAAGCAGCTTATTTGTCTTTATTTTGTTGGACACATATTTCTTTTCATTGCTGAGAATGAAAATCAAATATTTTGATTGTTAAAGTTTTTCAAACTAATTCTTCTTACGCTTGTTAATTTTTTTTTAAAATTACTGGCACAACTGCTAGACACTGATGCCCAGTGAGTTTTAAATCTCCAGCCTATATCTAATATTATCGTTGTTTTTAATCAGAGCTTTACAGGGGTTATACAACACAGCTACCCTCTTATTTCTTCCAGCGTTTTTGAGGTTTTCCAAGTAAGTATTGCTCATGTCAATCTGTGATTGTAACATTCAGATATTCGTGAAGTCGTATGTCGCAGCATTTCCCAACACACAGTCATTCAGTTCCAACATTGCCATGTGTGCTTTTACTCCGAGCAATGCCTGACTAAACGCTGATCATCATAGCACCCGTTTACCTACAGGGGCCACAGCACAATTGCTACGTATGGATTGTGTCAACTGCATGATATTAGGTTCTCAGGTTCAGGGTTTACATTTTGTTTAATTTCTCTTGTGGGGGTAGTTTGCACGCAGAATCATGTCTAATTGATTCCGCTGGTTCATTGTGTATCTTTTATACTTTGACGTCTTGTGTACCAATACACACCTCCTGAAAGACGTTAGATATTATATTTGTTTAAAGGGAATTAAGGGAATATGGTCTGGTTTTCGTCGGGTTTCAGAAGAGCAATTACTTTGGATTAGTGGCCAACATCTGGGATTATTTCAGCATCAAGGCTGTTGGAGGGGCATTTGGAATGCCAGGTCCATTGATTTGGGCTGTGTCTTTTCAACACCTGTTCTGTAGCTATGCTGTGTACCAAATCCCTATTTATCATAGGTTGATAACCTCGCACTGCCTCTGTCGGAATCAACATTAGAGGAAGCAAGACAAACATTTAGGGGAGGTGGTGGTTTAGAGGTAGTGCAATCCAACATCCCAGGTCAATGCTCCAGGGAGATGAGTTCAAGTCCCATCATCACAGATGGTGAAATTTGAATTCAATGAAAAATCTAATGGTGACCATGTGAATATTGTTGTAAATACCCTTCTGGCTCACTCATGTCCTTCAGGGAAGGAAGTTTGTTTTCCTTAATTGGTCTGACCTACATGTGACACCAGACCTACAGCAATGTAGTTGACTCTTAATGACACTCTGAAATGGCCAAGCAACCCATTTAAGTTAGGGGAAATTAGGGCTTGCCAGTGATCCCCATATCCCATGAAAGAGTAAATAAAATTTGTTGAGGTAATACATCTCACATGACGACCTGAGGAGCTGTGCAGAAGAAGAATGAGCTTTGTTATCATTCTCCTCCAGCAAGGTGAATGTCTCCAGCTGAACTTATTATTAGCCTGAAATTTCAATTCAGATCATAAGAGGAACTTATACAGCAAGCTTTAGATTGGATCTTAAAAAGAAATGTCCTCCTCAAGTAGGTTTTTAGCGGGACTGTAACTTTTTCCTCAATATCTCTACAGATGTATTTCAGAATCAAAGGACAGAACCTTGTCAGGGCTTATGATGGGCTATAGTGAGATCTCAGGCAGAACTGCGTAGAAGACCAGCAAGGCCTATCTCGATGTTGGGAGCCTCTCACTTCATCTGTTATTCATCTGACGAGCAGTGTGGTGTGTTTCTCACTTGGCAACTGCAAGTTGCCCATTAAGGTGGATTTCAGCTTGTTAATGCCTAATTAATGGCACAACTCACCTCATTAATATTCAGCTTCCTGTCTTACTGAGCGTGCATAAATAGTTTGACATCAAGAATTGTCAGCACGGAAGTCAGAAAGTGTACTTCATGATGTGCACCAACATCTTAGGGCATGCTGCATGGGCACTGGGTAAACTCAGTCTTCATCCAGGGTCCAACATATGCCACCCTCTAAGATCCCTCATGACATATCTCTGAACAGCTCTTCAAAGCTGCACCAGATAACTATGATTGCAATGCTGGTCTGGGGCAAAAGAACACTCATGTTGGTACCAGCCCGGACCTCTGTGCACTGCCCACAAAGCACAATGCCAATTTTCCTTACCTCCATGTCTGGGGCAAGCATTAGGAACCACACAGGGCAGCTGTGGACTGGCAGCGATTGTCTAGATGCACAACAGACTTTTAAAGATGCTGGAAATGTCAGGGGTGCCGACTAATTCCAAAAGATTCCTGCAGCAGTGAGTTGTTCCAGGAAAACTGTGTGATAAAATGGGACTAGAATTAGACAGGAAGGATGCCACTGGGGTGAGGTAGGCAGTTAAAGACACAAGTTAGTTAATACACAGCAAGAAATCTCGCTCAGCCTCATGAGAGAAAACCTTCAAAAAAGCTCACCTCAGCTAACGTTTCGCCTGAAAACAGTAAGATTCAGCTGAACTTGTCCAAGTCTAAGCCAATACCAGCACATTGAAGACTATAAATGCTAAGCATCTGTTATCTGTTTGTGGGGTCCTTGAGAATTAAGTTACAAACTGCTACCTTTCAATGCTTGACATTTATTGTCAGAATCAATCCTGGTTCATCTTATAGTAATGAGAATTATGTCATAGAGTCAATGGTTATCATAGATAGTTATGGCATAAAAATTCTACTTTAAATTCCCACAATGTTCAAAGAAAGAATTGGATAGTTGACCAAATATGGCTTGAAGATTAAAATCAAAGTCCAGCATAACTTGTTAGTAGGACGAGGTGAACTTGCCCTAACATTACGTTCATGTCAAGGAACTTTCTGTACTCTTCAGTGTGCATCATTTACAAGATGCACTGCAGTAACTCACCAAGGCACCTTTGACAGCATCTTCCAAACTCACAAACTTTACCACCTAGAAGGACAACAGCAGCAGATACATGGGAAGACAATGACCTGCAATTTCCCCTCCAAGTCACTTACCACCTGACTTGGAATTATATTTCTGTTCCATTATTGTAACTGGATCAAGATCCTGGAACTCCCTTCCTAATGGTACAGAAAGTCTACCTACAGTATGTGTAGCAACTGTACAAGATGCCAGCTCACCACCACCTTTTCCAGGGCAGTTAGTTGTTCCTTTTTAGACCATAAGACCACAAGACCATAAGGCATAGGAGTGGAAGTAAGGCCATTCGGCCCATCAAGTCCACTCCGCCATTTAAATCATGGCTGATGGGCATTTCAACACCACTTCCCTGCACTCTCCCCGTAGCCCTTGATTCCTTTTGAGATCAAGAATTTGTCGATCTCTGCCTTGAAGGCAACTAACGTCCCGGCATCCCCTGCACTCCGTGGCAATGAATTCCACAAGCCCACCACTCTCTGGCTGAAGAAATGTCGTCTCATTTCAGTTTTAAATTTACCCCCTCTAATTTTAAGGCTGTGCCCACAGGTCCTAGTCTCCCCGCTTAACGGAAACAACTTCCTAGCGCCACCCCTTCTAAACCATACATTATCTTGTAAGTTTCTACTAGATCTCCCCTCAACCTTCTAAACTCTAATGAGTACAATCCCAGGATCCTTAGCCATTCATCATACATTAAACCCAGGGATCATCCGTGTGAATCTCCGCAGGACACGCTCCAGGGCTAGTATGTCCTTCCTGAGGTGTGGGGCCCAAAATTGGACACAGTAAGCTCTAGACAATTGTTCATTCAGAAGACCATAATATTAACTGTATGCCATGACTGAAAATAGTTATTAATAATTTGCTGTCTCTCCCAGGCTTATGGTAATGGTTTTGCAACAGCCTCCTTGATTCAGTTCTGGTAATGAATACGTGATTAGATTTTTATTTTCCTTCTCATTTTCTTCCTTGTCACTGGGAAGAATCATGTCTTTGTGAATGGCTATTAGGCAGCAGGTCATTAGGCATACTTCTGACTCAATCCACAGGTTCTCTGACCAGGCTCCCAGCACTAGTCGAGACAAGTCATCAGTTTCCAATTGCCTGCTATCTCCATTCTGTTGGTACCAAGACCCTTACCATTACTGCCGTCCCGCACTGTGGGTAGAAACCACAGAATGCCATCAGCACAGGGTATTCCCAGTCTCCAATTAATCAATGCTTTTCTGTGCCCTGGCCTAACAATGTAGGCAGGCA
This sequence comes from Stegostoma tigrinum, assembly GCF_030684315.1. NCBI lineage: Eukaryota > Metazoa > Chordata > Chondrichthyes > Orectolobiformes > Stegostomatidae > Stegostoma > Stegostoma tigrinum. The sequence goes on along the minus strand of NC_081361.1, from coordinate 88,343,159 downwards.
TGGTTAATTTGCCAAAGTACAAATGAGTCATGCAGCTTAGCATGCATTCCAATGATTGCGATTGGGATCACACTCTAGCTGCACATTTAGAGATTGAAGCATCAACTTGATGGCAAAATTGAGGGACCTCTCATGCTGAAAGCCATATTGACACCCTTTAGTCCACGGATTTCTAACAGCTGACTGCTTGATCGTTTTGTAGGGTCACTGGAGAACAACTTTCACCGATGTAAGATAACAAAGTGCGGAGCTGGATGAACACAGCAGGCCAAGCAGCATCTCAGGAGCACAAAAGCTGACGTTTCGGGCCTAGACCGTTCATCAGAAAAACTTTCACTGATGTGGCATCTTTCACAGGAAGCACATCCCAAAATACCTCACTGAATTGCAATCAGACAAAGACTGACAAAGGTTCCCAGGGTAGGGGAGTCCAAAACTGGAGGGCACAGGTTTAAGGTGAGAGGGGAAAGATTTAAAAGGGGCCTGAGGGGCAACTTAGTGAATGGTGCCTGTATGGAATGAGCTGCCAGAGCTATACGAGTCCCACCTGTGTAAAAACAGGCTATTTGGCCCACCAAGTCCACACCGACCTGCCAAAGAGCATCCCACCCAGACCCATCCCCCTACCCTGTATCTTCCATAACTAACACACCAACCTATACATCCCTGGGCACTACAGGGCAATTTAGCATGGCCAATCCATCTAACCTGTGTATGTTCGGACTGTGAGAGAAAACCAGAGCACCTGTAGGAAACATACACAGGTACCAGGCGAACGGGTAAGCTCCCCCAGACAGTTGTCTGAGAATGGAATTGAGCCCAGTTCTTCGGAACTGTGAGGCAGCAGTGCTAACCGCTGAGCTATGGTACATGGAGGAGGCTGGCATAATTGCAATATTGAAAAGGTATCTGGATGGATACATGAATAGAACATAGAACATTACAGCACAGAACAGGTCCTTTGGCCCTCGGTGTTGTGCCGACCTGTCATAGGATTGGTTGAGAGGGGTACAGGCCATATGCTGGCAAATGGAACGAGATTAATGTAGGACATCTGGTCAGCATGGATGAGTTGGACTGAAGGGTCTGTTTCCATGCTGTACATCTCTATGATTGTATGAGATGCATTTTAAAAAGGATCCTGAAGGAAAACCAGTGTAAGGAGAGATTTTCAGAGTTTAAGGCCTAGAAAACAAAAGGTATAGTGACTAACGATAGGGTAATGCAAGTTGGAAGAAATCAGAGTTCTAAGAAGTTTGTACAGTATGGAAAATATTACAGGGGCAGGGAAAGGCTAGATCACTCATGAGGGTGAGAGTTAGAGACTACTCAGCACAGTAAGCAGAAAAATGTTGATTCAATGGGACTGAGCTTGGGGTACAAGGCAAGCAGCAGAGTTTTGGATGAGCAGATCCCAAGTGGTACAGTTTACTATTTTGTTTGTTTCAATAACGATGCTCTCTTTCTTCTAAATTTCGATGAGTACTGGCCCAATCTACCCAACATCTCCTCATGAGATAGCGCCTCCATATCTGGCATCAGCATAGTGAGCCCTCTCTGGGCTGTCTCCAATGCCAGTCTATCTTTACTAAAGTAGGAGCCCAAAAGTATTCATGGTATTCCAGGACTTTCTGAAGAAGGGTCCAGACCTGAAATGTCAGCTTTCTTGCTCCTCTGATGCTGCTTGGCCTGCTGTGTTCATCCAGCTCTACACCTTATTATCTCGGATTCTCCAGCATCTGCAGTTCCTACTATCTCCGATAGTATTCCAGGTGTGCTCTGACTAGCGCTTTGTATGGAGTCATAGAGTTACACAGCATGGAAACAGTTCCTTCAGTCCAAATCGTCCACGTCAACTAGATATCCTAAACAATTTAGTCCCATTTGCCATCACAAGCTTCCCTACTTTTATATTCCATTGTCCTGAAAATAAAGGCCAATATTCCATTTGCCTTCTCTATTGCCCACTTGAATGTTAGCTTTTTGGTGATTCATGGAAAAAGGTTCCCAATTTCCTCTGTTCACATCTTTTTCCATTTAATATTCATTTTAATTTGGACTGCTTCAGGATCTAAGGAGTTGCAGATAGTGCTGAACATTGTGCAATTATCAGTGATCATCCCCATTTCTGACCTTATGATGGGCGGAAGGTCATTGATGAAGCAGTTAAAGATGGTTAGGCCTAGGACACTACTCTGAGGAACTCCTGCAGAGATGTCCTGGAGCTGAGACGACTGACCTCCAACAAGTATAACCATCTTCCTATGTGCCAGGTATGCCTTCAACCAGTAGAGACTTTGCCCCCGATACCCGTTGGTTCCAGTTTTGTGAGGGGTCCTTGATGCCACTCTCAGTCAAATGTAGCTTTGATATCAAGAGCTGCCACTCTCACCTCACCTCTGGAATTCAGCTCTTCTGTCCATCTTTGAGGCCAGGAGCTGAGTGGCCCTTGTGGAACCCAAACTGGGCATCAATGAGCAAGTTATTGCTGAGCACATGCTGCTTGACGGCACTGTTGATGACGCATTGCATCACTTTACCGAGGATTGACAGCAGCCTGATGGAGTGGTAATTGACCAGGTTGGATTTGTTCTGCTTTTTACGTACAGGGCATACCTGGGTAATTTTCAACGTTGTTGGCTAGATACCAGACTTGTAACTTTACTGGAAGAGCTTAGCTAGGGGAGCAGTAAATTCTAGAGCATGAGCCATCAATACTGTTGCTGGAATGTAGTCAGGGTCAATAGCCTTTACAGTATCCGCTGTTTCTAATCATTTCTTGATACCACATGGAGTGAATTGAACTGACTGAAGACTGGCATCTGTGATGCTGGGGACCATTGGAAAAGGCTGAGATGGATCATCCACTCAACACTTCTGGCTGAAGATTGCTATGCATGCTTCAGCCTTATCTTTCACACTGGGCTCCCGTATCATTGAGGAAGGGGATATTTATGGAACCTCTTCCTCTGGTAAGGTGTTTAATTGACCACCACCATTGACGACTGGATGTGGCAGGACTGCAGAGCCTAGACCTGATCTGTTGGCTGTGGAATCACTTAGCTTGTCTATCATTTGCTGCTAATGTTGTTTAGGGTTGATCCTCTTGCATAATAGTAATGGTTGAGTAGGGGATATGCTGGGCCATGAGGATATAGATTGTGCTGGAATATTATTCTGCTGCTCTTGCTGGCCCACTATCCCTCATGGATACCCAGTCTTGAGTTGCTAGACCTGTTCAAAGTCTGTCCCATTTAGCATGGTGATGGTGCCACACAACACAATGGAGGTTATTTTCAATGTGAAGGCAAGGCTTTGTCTCCACAAAGACTGTGCGGCAGTCACGCTTATCAATACTATCATGGACAGATGCACCTACAGCTGGCAGATTGGTAAGGATGAGGCCAAGTATGTTTTTCCCTCTTGTTGGTTCCCTCACTGCCTGCTGCAGTCTAGCAGCTGTGTCCTTTATGACCTGACCAGCTCAGTCAGTAGTACTTCTGCCAAGCCAATCTTGCTGGTGGACATTGAAATCCTCCACCCAGGGTACATTCTGTTCCCTTGCAAGGGTTGTCCTTGCTCATTTTTAACCTGAAGCCATGAGACTTCATGAGGTCTGGAGTCAATGTTGAGAACTTCAAGGGTGATTCTCTCCTGCCTGTATACCAATGTGCCAGCCACCTCTGCTGGTTTTGTTCCGCTATAGTACGGTGATAGTGATGTCTGTGACATTGTCTGTAAGGTATGATTCCATGAGTATGACTATGTGAGACAGCTCTCCCAATTTAGGCTGTAACACCCAGATGTCAGAGAGCAGAACTTTGCAGGCTTGACTTGGACATTTCTGCCGTTGTCATTTACGACACCATGTGATCCATCCATTTACTTTTCTTTGAAACTTTGTCCTGGTTGATGCAACTTAATAGCTTACTAGGCAATTCAGATGGCAACTGAGAATCAACAAAATAGCTGTGGGTCTGGAGTCACATGTAGGCCAGACCAGGTGAATATTGCAGATAAAAACCAAAAGAACTGCGGATGTTGTAAATCAAGAATAAAAACAAAGTTGCTGGGAAAGCTCAGCAGGTCTGGCAGCATCTGTGAAGGAGAAAACAGTGCTAACGTTTCAGGTCCAGTGACCCTTCCTCAGAACTAATGGCAGATATTGGTCTCTGAAGGACACTAGAGAATTGGGTAGGTTTATGCAACAATCAACAATGGCTTCATGGTCATTGATAGATACTTAATACCAGATATCTTTATTCATCTCAAATTCCACCATCTGCCATGGCAGGTTCTGAACCCAGGTCCCCAGAATATTAGCTGAGTTTCTGGATTAATGTTCTAGCAATAATACCACTATGTTTTCACCACCCCGCTAGGTTTTTGTCCACACACTTAATGTGTGTATGTTTCTCTGAAGACATTTCATTCATCCTCACTACTTGCCTTGTCACCTATTTGTATGTTATTTATGGAAATGCTATAACTGTGATAGAGCAGGTAAGAGTGGAACCCAATGACGACCATCTGATTCAGATGGCCAGTAGAGAAGGAGACAAGAATGTAACCAGCAAAGAATTGGAGTAGAGAGAGTACACTGTGATTGGAATCATGTGTAATATGATTAGAGACATTCAAGTATCATCGCATAGGTTGGAATCACTTGTGGATCTTTAGTGTACTGATGACAATGTCAGCTTTGCTCTCTCAGAAAAGAACCTTCAAACCTCACTTAATGCCTTCATGGAAGCATACCGAAGAATTGGTCTCAGCCTCAACCTCAAGAAGACTTAAATCCTTTACTGACCCAAAGTCAAGTTCCAATCAACCCCTTCATTAATATCAATGGGAAATCCTTCCAAACCTGGAACATTTCCCTTACCTGCAAAGCTACCTCTTATCTAAGGCTAGCACTGATGCAAAGATTCAACATTGCAGCCAATCTATGAGTGCTTTTGGATGCCTAAGGAAGAGAGTCTTTGACAACCATGACATCCATACTGATACCAAGATCCTTATATATAAGGCAGTGTGACAATAGTAAGGCTTTATGAGGTGTAAGAGCCAAAAAAAAAATTATGAGGACTTGGATTTTATTTTAAAAATTGGAACAATAGAAACAGCCTGAATGAGTGGGGTCAAACTTCCACAGAGCCAGGATTTTTGGTTTTCTGTTTTCAGCAGCTGTTGCTGAGATCTTGAAACTGTGTTTGGAAGTTACAGTGTATTATTCCCTGCTACTTTCTCTGAGTTTTCTCTGGATGTTTTTCTTCCTGGGCTGAAGAATTATCTGTGAGACAATCTATTTTACTGAATTTGTGTTTGCCAAGGGTGTGTTTGTGGGGTGTTACTACATTGGAACTGTTACTGAGTGGTAGTTAACTAAGAAATTATTCTGTTAAGTTTTCTGGTAGTGTTTAAGGTTACACCAATTCTTCCTTTCTTTTGTTGTATTTAACTACAGAGAATGAATAAAATGTATTTTGCTTCAAGACTTGTAGCTTGACAATTGAATTGCATCTTGACAATTGAATTGCATCTTGAAACAATGCCTGGTACTTACCTTTAAAATAAGAAACCATTCGGGGATATAGGCTCCCTATTTTGAGGGCGTTTAGTCAGGTCCATAACACCAGGTATTCTTCTGATTCTTCTATATGGCTCTAAAACATGCACAACATATAGACACCACCTCATGACCCTTGAAAAGTACCATCAGCATTGCTTGAGATGGATTATCTGCATCAGCAGGGAAGACTAACATGAGTGCCCTTGAAGGAGCTAACCAGCATCAAGACCATGATCATCTGAAACCACGAGGCCAGCCATGTGCTTAGTTCTGACTGCCAAAGCAAATCATCTTTGCCCAGCTGCAGGAAGGCTCTTGAACAAGAGGAGGACAAAGGAAGCAGTTCAAAGATTCCCTAAGGTTTCCCTCAAGAAATGCAATGCATGGGAAACCCTTGTTCAGAAGAAACTGACTTGGAGGAAGCTCCTATGTGAAGGGACACGATTCTTTGAGAACAGCCATCAGCAAAAGGAAGTACAGAAAAGGAACCAGGGAAAGGAATGCCGATGGACTCAAGGCCAAGGACCAATCCTAATTCCTGGAAACACCTGACCAATGCATTGGTGGAGATGCGGCTCTAGAATCAGGCTCCAGCCATACAAAGATCCACAGAACCCATGACCAGTGACATGGAATTCCCAGTGTAGGCAATCATACTCATTAGCGATGATTGCCAATAACAGTAGGTTAGAAACCTGTTTGATGAGATCCCAATGCAGAGGTAGTGAAAGGATGAGCACCGATTTGCATGGTGATGGCATGTTTGAGGACTTTGGAGCATAAAGGGAGGTAGGAGTGGCAAAAGGCTTCAAAGGAGGGTTTTCTGAGCGAAGGAGGAATGATGGCAGAAATGATGAAGAGCAGCTCAGTAGCCAAGAAACGAGAACTATTTACAAAGCCATTTGGTAAGCCGGGCATGAAAGGAAAATGAAGAGTTGGCAATTTAGTGGAATGGATCTAGAGGAAAGGAAGTGTGCCTCATGGACATTGTGAAAGAAGGATCGAACTTGGATAAATTTACCCATTTGAAGGTTGTAGCAGGGAAAATCATTGGTGAAAGTTTCATTTGGCAACAAGGAGAGAGCATGAGTGTGGCAGAAGCTGCTAAGTAGATGATTTAGTATTTTTGCTCCTGAATTAAAGATTTGCATGAAAATGTTCCACAATCATTTTACCTTTTAAAACGTCCACCAGGGAAGCAATTAAGACAACAGCATAACGTCCCCTTTGGGATTTGTATAATTCATTGTCTGCAGTCTTCAGATGGAATCATTTTTTTCAGTGAATATAATGAAATGCATACATTCTACTTAAAACACATCAATTACATACAATCATGTGTGCATTTTGGGGTGAAACGTACAGATTGGCTGCTAATTATGTGCATATTCCATATAGTGAAATACATACATGGTATTGTAAGTTTGTAAATACGCCAAAATTGAGTAACATCATGTCAAATGCTGAAATGTGAGATTACTGAATAATAATGAGTGAATTTTCACAGATGAAAACTCTATTTCAGGATGGGATCATTGAGGCTCAAAATAAAAGCACCTTAAATCCCAACAACTCAAAAGTGCTTAAGATCCAAACATGAAATACTTGGTATTCAGAATTGAGAATCAAACCCTTCTTTTTATGGACAAAGGCACAGTGGCAAGAGCTGTTGATACAGTTGTCATTATGGTGGGAGAAGAGCTTTGTGAGCCATACTGGAAGATCAATTCCAGCTTCAGATCAACTTACATTTATTTTTTAATCCAGCTCTCATTTCAAAATACAATTCCGTTTCTGAATTTGTCGTGAATTTAAACGGATGTTGCTGGAAAGGTATAGTAAGTCCATCTTCTGCCATGTTTATGAACTAGGAGCAGGAGTAGGCCATCTGGCCCCTCAAGCCTGCCCCACTATTTAGTAAGACCATGGCTGATCTTTTTACAGACTCAACTCCTCTTATCCACCCGCTCACCATAACCTTGACTCCTTTACTGTTCAAAAATCTATCGTCCTTTGACTTAAAACATTCAATGATGTAGCCTGAACTGCTTCGCTGGGCAGGGAATTGCACAGAGTCACAACCCTTTGGATGAAGATGTTCCTCCTCAACTCAGTCCTCAATCTGCTTCCACTGCAGTTTGACTGGGGTCTCATCATACTCTGCTATTCGTGCAAGTATCTTCATTACGTTAAAGACAAAATCAACACTCTAGTTGTAGTTTTTCTGTTACTGGTTACTTTATCCATGTGATGTGGGTGCACTGTTATTGGTATTATTACCTGTGCCTAATTGTCCTCGAACAAAGTGGCTTCAAGGTCCACTTGAAGGGGGCACTTAATAGTCAACCACATTGTGGTGGGTCTGGAGTCACATATAGTGTTGACCAACTAAGGATGGCAAATTTCTGCCCGCCAAAGGGTATTAGTGAACTGATGGTTTTTTACAGCCGTCAGAGATACTTTCATGGTCACTGTTACCAAGGTTTGTTTTCAATTCTAAATTAATTAATTGACTTTAAATTCTACCTACAGTTGCGACAAAGGAGCTTGACCCCACATTCCTAGAGGTTTAGTCTGTATCTCTTGATTATCAACCAGGTGAATGAAGCAGTACTCCATCATTTACCTGTATGACCACGACAAAAAAAAAGCAAACTAACAAAAACAAACACCACTGCCAGCTCCTTTACCTAAAATGGCGGGAAGTGCTACACCTCCCCCCTCACTTCCATCCAAGGCACAAAACAAACCTTACTTATCGGACAATGGTTCACCTGTACGTCCTCCAAACTGGTCTACTGCTTCCACTGCTCCCGATGTGGCCTCCTTTACTTCGGTGAGACCAAGCTTAAACTTGGAGACTGTGTTTCATAGAGCATCTGTGCTCTATATGCGACAAATGACAACACCTTCTGGTCGCCAACCATTTTAACTTCCCCTTCCACTCCCTGGGCGATGTGTCCATCCTAGATCTCCTCCAGTGTCACAATGACACCACCCACAAACTGGAGGAACGACACCTCATATTCCACCTCGGGGGTCTACCACCTGATGGCCTAAACACAGAATTTACCAGTTTTGAAATCTCCCCACCCCCGGCTTCATTCCATGTCTAACTCTCCCACTCATCCCCATCGCCTTGACCTGAAACAACCTGTCTACCTTCTCTCCCACCTATCCGCCTCTCCCATCAAACTGACCAATCCCACCACTTCTTACCTGTAGTCACTTCCCCCAGCCCCACCCCTCCTCTCTCTATTTATTTCCCAGTTCACTTTCCCCTCCCCCAATTCCGAAGAAGGATTCTGAAGAAGCCCAAAATATCAACCTTCCTCCCCATCTGATGCTGCCTGGCCTGCTGTGCTCCTCCAGCTCCACACTGTGTTATCTTTACTCCAGCATCTGCAGTTCGTACTGTCTCCAAATTAATGGTTAAGATGTTTCCAGTATCTCTAATGTTTCACTCTGCGAGTCAGCTGCCAATCTTTCTCACCTCTCACTTCCAGCTTCCCACTGGCACCCCTCAAGACAGAAGGAATCACATGCCAAGCTGTCATGTTGACTTAAACCTCATCCCTTTCTTTAAAAATAATCATTCATGGGATGTGGCATTGTTGGCTAGGCCAGCATTTATTGCCCATTCCTAATTGTCCAGGCAGCAATAAAGAGTCAACCACATTGCTGTGGGTCTAGAGTCATTAGTCAGCCAGGCTGGGCAAGGGTGACCGATTTCCTTCTCTAAAGGGCATTAGATGGGCATTTTTCTGACATTCGACAGTTGCTACATCGCCACCATGTGGCCAGCTGTCGGCATGTGCGAACTCCGTTGGGATAAAATGGAACTGCTGTGGGAAAAAGCAAAACGTACAAGTGTAGATTGCACTGGGAGCAAAGTGTTTCCCTGGTAGCCAATCCGTTAGTGGCTGTCTTGCACTTCTTCTGAAGTTGAACATGTTGCCAATAGCTTCACGGTTTCTGGCTATTACTATCGGAAATATCCATCCCTTAAAGGAAACAGTTACATCAAACTGCTACTCTGAATTCCTGCCAAAAATTGCAATGCACTGTTTCTAGTGATAATTGAACCTCATACTAATATAGCAGATTTAAGCCTAGGATGGAAGTGTCTAATCTGGCATACATTTCTCAACATTGTAAAGACATAATCAGAAATTTGGAATTAATGACGCTAAATTTCCACCAGAGTGTTTAGCACCCTCCCTTTTTCAGTAGAAGACACATTTTGTGCTACATGGGAACAACTACAAGTCACTGTGTGCCTTTGGAGTTATCCTACATTTCACTGAGCAGACAATTTTCATTGCATGAAATAAAACAGAATTTTATGTTTGTTAATATGCCATAAAAACTCAAAGCATGTGCACTGTTTGTTCGAAGGAAAAACAACTACATTTGCACATTTTGTAGACTTGATTGAGAAAAATGTAGTGGAAAGTGTTGTTCACATTAAGAAAATAAGATCAACCTGGGAATCCTAGGCAATATTCTATCTGTAGGGGAATGGTTTTGTTTACGGAGGATGCAAGCAAATTCTCTGCTTAATGTTTGAAAGTCCTACAGTATGAAGCATAACTTTGTAGCATAGATCTGAGATCAGGAACCCCTGTATTGAGCAATAATGCTCAGTTTTCTCCAGACCCAGGAAGAACCTGAGGGATTTATTTTGTATTTACTGCATGGTTGCTTTGGCTGATTCGACATTTATCTGTTAAGCTATTTCCAGTGCTCTAGTTCTGCTTGAATCTCAGCTGGTAACAGTGCCACTTTATGACACTCAACCCAGCCAAAGCTTTCTAAATTCCCAGCACATATATTGCTGACAGCTTACATACTCACATTCTGTTGTAAAAATGAAAATGCTCCACTTACAAAGTATCGGGGGAGTCTTTAAATTTTAAAACTACTCAACTTTTTTTTTACACATCATCTTCTAAAATCTTCTATTGTAACCTGAGGAATCAAAGTGGCATTTCCAAAACAATTGTCATGTTAATCCTTGATGTATCTTTAATAAGGATGAGTGCAAATCTGGGCCAGAAATCCAAAGATTATCAGTCATGTCAAATTGGTCAGACTCAAACTGAGATTTATTCTGATCAGGTTCTGAGCATTTTTCTACTTTCTCTTACTCAGCAGAAAGAAGCTGGTACTACAGCGTGTAAGGGTGGCATAGAGGTTCAGTGCTGGGACTGCTGCCTCATAGTGTGAGGGGCTAGGGTTTGATTCCGCCCTTGAGTGACTGTCTGTGTGGAGTTTGCACGTTCTCCCCGTGCCTGCTTGGGTTTCCTCTAGATGCCCTTGTTTCCGCCCTCAGTCCAAAGATGTGAAGGTTAGGCAGATTAACCTTGCTAAGTTGCCCATAGTGTCCAGGAATGTGCAGGCTAGGTGGATTAGCCAGGGGGAAATGCGGGCTCCCAGGGTTAGGGTACGGGGTTGGATCTGAGTTGGATGCTGTTTTGGAGGTTCGCATGGACCTGATATGCCAATTAGCCTGCTTCCACCCTAGGGATTCTAAGTACTTAAGGTTCATACTCTGGTAGTTTTGGCTCATTTTGAATACAAATTTGAAAATGAGCAATGGCTGCTGTTAGTAATAATTGATGGATGCTAAAACCAATGTGAAAGGCGTCTCATCATATCATTTTAATACAGACATTAATACCTCTACTTCAGTTGCAAAGTACATCAAAAATGCTTCATTCTACCAATATGGCCAACTCTAATTTTTGAGACCAAATCGTGCAGAATATCATTCGTCTGAAAGTGATACTCAATGAGGAGGGCTTGAACTAAATAAAAATCAAAACAACAGCGGATGTTGTAAATTTGGAACAAAAGATGTTGCTGGAGAAGCTCAGTAGGTCTGGCAGCACCTGTGAAGAAAACATCAGAGTTAACATTTCGGGTCTAGTGACCTTTCCTCAGATGCTTCCTCTGAAGTAAATACTCAGCAGGTCAGGCCAAATCAGTGGAGAGAAACAGAATTCACGCAGGGTTTTGGGGGGAGGCGTGTCATATTTTCTACACTCTCTGGGGTTAAGGTTGGAAACAGGAAGGTCATTAGATTAAGGATAATGGGGGAATCAGTATTTGCCCTTCCAGCAGCAGCTACTACCTCATTGTGGCACTGGTGAGCCAAAGAGCTGCCTGCCCCTGATTGGCTAGCAGCATCCGGGAGGTGTTTATTGAGATTCTGCCTCCATAGGCATTTCTGGTCGTGATAACCTCTCATCAGAATTAAGGCAAATAAAAATAAAAGCATTTTTCTATCATATTGGGGAAAGAAGCAGGAGAAACAAAAGGTAAGATCAATGATCAGGCAGAATGGGGAGATCTGACAGGCCTACTCACTACTTACAGCCTGTTTTGCTTTCTTTATTTCAGATTTCCAGCATCTGAGGTGTTTTGCTTATGTTTTAGATGATGTGGATGCTTCCTGTAATGGCTATGTTCCCTTGAAAAATAGAAACTGCCAGGCATACCTCTTTGGATGTAACATAAAACATATGTAAGGTGTAACCCAAGCCTTTGTTACTGAGGCACAAACTGCAGAATTGTGAAACAGGAGCAAGAAAATGTGGAAATTCCAGTGAAAGGAAGAGATAGAGGGAAGTACATTCTGGACAGAGCAGAGTGACCTTTGATAAGGAGAGTCGGGTTAAATTGAAATAACTTCACAGAGGCTGGTACCCCGTCACTGGGTTACCCCTTATTTATACGTGGACAGCCCTTGACATTGATCCAGTTCCCTTGGAGCCAGATTTCAGAGTGACCAGGATGTCTGACACTCCTGTTTTTATCCGCCAGCCAGGGCTCCCTGATTGGACCAGACAAATAGGGCGGCACGGTGGGTCAGTGTAGCCTCACAGTGCCAGAGACCCGGATTCAATTCCAGCTTCAGGCAACTGTCTGTGCAGAATTTGCACATTCTCCCCATGTCTGCGTGGGTTTCCTCCGGGTGCTCCGGTTTCCTCCCAAAGACCAAAGATGTGCAGGATAGGTGGATCAGCCATGCTAAATTGCCCGTTGTGTTCAGGGGTGTGTGGGTCACAGGGGCTGGGTCTGGGTGGAATGCTGCATGGGGCGGTGTGGACTTGTTGGGCCGAAGGACCTATTCCCACACTGTGTAAGGAATCTAATCTAATCTAATAGCCCCAATCAGGGGACTCCTATTCTATGAGGTCCACCTGCCTGACCTTGTTGCAAGCAAGATATCTTTCCCCCTCTGAGTCCAAGGACACAGGCTGGGTCCTTTTTCTTGTAGCTCCTCCTGGGGTGTTTTAGCACAGGATCACGTTCCTCTGTGTCAGATATGGATAGTGTGTAATGCACAGGAAATTACCCCTTGTGCCTGCAACGTCTCCGGAGAAATTCACTCCCTTCTTCCAGTGACAAAGGCATCAAGGTAGGGGGATCCACTGTGTCCATCTCAAATTCAGAGGTCTCTTCAATACTTCACAGAGACGGAGAACCATGGGTTCTGACAGCCTTTCCAACTGCTCGAGGAGCAGGGCAGGTTTTACTCCCGCACAGTTTGCAAGTTCACGGCTTTCATATGGTCCACGTGTTTGTTCAGGACTGTTGCTCCTGCTACAACTTTATACATTACTGGGCTTGACCTTGCATTGACCAAACCTCTTACACCTGCAGGGCCATTTCCATAGTTCTTACACTAAACCCCATCCCCGTAGTAAACTGTTTCTCTCACCCAGGGGAGTCTGGCATCCGACATTGGCATTCCTGATGCTGTTTCACCCTCCCTTGCCCAGGTCCAGCATGATCAGGTTTAATCTGGTGCAAAGTCTTCTCCCCATTAGCATCTGTGCTGGAGCACCCCACGTATTTGCATGGGAGGGTAGTCTTATAAGCAAATAGGAAGCAGGGCAGTTGGGAATCTAGTGAAGCTGTAGGCTGTTTCTTTAAGCCTGCCTTCAAAGTTTGAATTGTTCTTCCTGTCAGGCCATTGGATGATGGAAGGTTTGTCGAATACCATTAGACTTTACAAGATGTTCACATTCCCTGCAGATAAATGATGGCCTGTTATCTATGATTATCACATTTGGGTGTCTGTGTATTGCAAACAATGTGTGCAGTTTTCTAGTTTCTCGAGGTGCACACGTCCAACACCGTGGAGTGGACGTCCATGATGACTAAGAACATTGAGCACATGAAAGAACCTGTATCGCCAACATGCAATCAAGTCCAGGGTTTACCTGATCATTCCCATGAATGTGGGGGAGCTGCTAATGATAAGTTTGTGTCCTTGTTGGTATGCTGGGTACTGCCCTATCAACATGCCCATCCAGTCCTGGCCACCAGGCGTGACTTCTCATTGGTAATGGGAACTGCAGATGCTGGAGAATCCAAGATAATGAAATGTGGGGCTGGATGAACACAGCAGGCCAAGCAGCATCTTAGGAGCACAAAAGCTGATGTTTCGGGCCTAGTCCCTTCTCCCGATGAAGGGTCTAGGTCCGAAACATCAGCTTTTGTGCTCCTAAGATGCTGCTTGGCCTGCTGTGTTCATCCAGCCCCACACTTTGTTATCTTAACTCTTCATTGAGATCTTTTGGAACCTCTGGATGACCCTGGTGGAGCTCAGACAGTATCTGGTGATGATCTTTACTCGGGAAAATCATTCATGCTACCCATAATAATAGCCGTCCTCGCCTGTGATCTGGTCTCGTAGGGCCCAAAAACATTTCACTTCTGGTTGTCACGGGCCTTTTGTTTTCCCCGTCACCACCATCTGTTTCAGTTTCACCAGGACCACACCTTTCTGTGTCCAAAGTCTGACATTATCACCTGCGAGTGGAAGTGTATCCAGAAAATTTAAAACCATTACAGACTTTTCCAGTGGTGGTACCACCTATGATGTTAACTGTTGGGGTGGTGGGGTGGCTCAAAGCGTCCGCATCTGCTATTTGGTCTCGTGGGCAGTGTTCCAACTTGTAATTATACACATGGCTAATGTTCAGCTTTGTAAAGTGCAGGGTCTTACCCACCAGCTTTGCATGTAAATCCTCGGTGAGAGCAATTGGATATTTATCCAGATGCAAAATGTAGTTTACTGTTTGTTTAAAGTCCCCAGAAAAGTGAATCAACCCATCAGGCTTCAAAATTAATACGAGCGGTGCTGTCCGTTTCACAAACTGGACCGGTTTGATGTTTCCTTCACTTTCCAGCCTTCCGATTGCTTCCTCCGCTTTTTCCTATCAGGCATATGGCACTGGGCGGGCCTTGCAGAATCATGGAATTGCTTCCTGGTCAACATCCAATGTGGCCTTGCTTCCTTTGATAGTCTCTAGGCATTCCCGAAAGACTTCCAGGTATTTCATCAGTGCTTCACTCAGGCAGTCATTTTCTAGTTGAAAAATGTTGAGCCAATCCGGGTGAATTACTCAACCAATTTTGCCCTATCAGTCATGGGCACAAGCCAGGACTCCCTGTTAGGACCAGATTAACAGCCCCAATCAGGGAACTCATTTTCTATGACGTCCATCTGACTGACCTCATTACAATTACTACCTAGACCAAGAGAGAAAAGATGACACTAAGATAAATGAAGGGTGTGAATGTAAGTTCAGCAAAAGAGAAGAAAGAACTGCAGATGCTGGTGTCAGAGGCAACACAGAGTGGAGCTGAAGGAACACAGCAGACCAGGCAGCATCAGAGGAGCAGGAAAGTTGATCCTTCTTCAGCAAAGCTTATTTTAGGATTATTGGAATTTGCAAAAATGTTTGTAACAGGCCTTCAAACTGAAGATGATGAGTGAAGAGCAAAGGTTTGTGGGTACTGTAGGCAGCTTGTTGACGCTGTAATGACACCTGTCACAGGGAGCAATTGTTGTGAAACGGAGTTGAGTTGGACAATGGTGAATATGAACGATTCAGAGATTATATTTTTTTAGATGGAATAGGAGGGACTACTTTGGATGGATGCCATTATTTCATTCCAAACATGTCAGAAAAGAAGACTTCTTTAGGAAATCTATTGGTATCAATACTGATGCTGGATCAAAAATTAACCTGTTTAAAACGCATTGTTACAATGTCAGAAGGATAGCCTTTATAGCCCTAACCTCACTGCCTTCATGAAGATAATGGTAGGCTTTTTTCTCAAACTGCAACATTCAGCATGAGGAAAAGACTAAGTTTCCACAAGAACTGTGGAGCATCGCATTAATTGGCACAAAAGATTCTACAAATTGCCAACAGGAAAAGAAACTAAAATGTTTGGTACCATTCGCAGCTCATCAGATATTGAAGAAATCCATGGCCATATGCAGCACGACTTGAACTAACACCAAGTTTTAGCTGATAAGTGGCAACTAGCAATCACAACAAACAAGTTTTTTATAAAAGATTTATCTATGGGATCATTGGCTGGGCCAGCATGTGTTGCCCATCTCTATTTGCCCTTGAGAAGGTGGGGATGAGCTGCCTCCTTTAACATATACAGTTCATTTGGTGTAGGTAGACCAGTATGCCGATAGAGAGGGAGTTCCAGAATTTTGATCCAACTACAGTGAAGGAATGGTGATATATTTCCAAGTCAAGATGGTGAGTTACTTGGAGGGGATGCTGATGGTGGTGTTCTCTTGTATCTGCTGCCCAAATCTTTCTGGGTGTAAATCGTTGTGGTTATGGAAGATACTGTCTAAGGATCTTTGGCAAATTTCTGCAGTTCATCTTGGATTATTGCAGCAATGAACATCTCCAACAAGAGAAAATCTCCCCTTGACTTCCAATAAGGGTGGCACAGTGACTCAGAGTTTAGCACTGCTGCCTTACTGCACCAGGGACCCAGGTTCAGTTCCAACCTGAGGCGGCTGTCCGTGTGGAGTTTGCACATGCTCCCTGTGTCTGCGTGGGTTTCTTTGGGTCCTCCAGTTTCCTCCCATAGTCCAAGGATGTATAGGTTAAGTGGATTGGCCATGCTAAATTGCCCCATTGTGTCCAGGGATGTGCAAGCGAGGTGGATTTGCAACAGCTAATGCAGGTTTACAGGAAATGAGAAGGAAGGAGAGGGGATGGGTCTAGGTGGAGAGTTGGTGGGTCAAATGGCCTGCTACTGCATTGTAGAGATTCCATGATTCAATGAATAACTTTACCATCCTGATTCTCCCACTATCAACATCCTGGGAGATAACACTGATCAGAAACTGAACTGGACTAGCCATATAAATAGTGGGCTTACGAGAACAAGTCAAAGCCTGGGAATTCTTTGGTAAGTAACTTACCTCCTGACTCCTTGAAGCCGACCCACCATCTACAAAGCAGGAATGTGATAGAATACTTTCCACTCGCCTGGATATGCACATTTCTAGCAACAGTCAAAAAACTTGACATCATCAAGGCAAAGCAGAACCTGCAAGCTCCTTTCAACTCGAACACCATCGCAATTTTGAACGATGTCACTGTTCCTTCATTGTCACTTGTTTGTGATTCTGTAATTCCATCCCTCCCTGATGTGTGTCTACAGTGATACTGCAACAGTTCAAGAAGGCAGCTCATTGCCACCTCCACAAGGGATAGGAAGCTGGCCTTGTCAGTGACATCCCATGAACGAAGGGCTAAAAGAATAAACTGAACTAGAGTTGCCATAGAGGTGCTGTGATACAACAGAAGGACAAAGACTGTCATTCTGAAGCAGGTAATGTGGTGCAGTGTCATTCATGTAAATTATCAAGATGAAACTGAGCACTTATTCTGATGCCATTGAGAGAGAAAGTCTGAAATAAGCATGTGAACAGAGAGGTCTTAGTGCATTTGATAACCTACTATGTATTGATGGAAATAAAGCAGTGCAACAATACATTTGAACACTCTTACTTAGAGATAAGGAGCAAGCTGACCCTGGGAGAGTGTATGTGCAGACACCCATCGCCTGAGATACACTAGGAGATAGTGAGAACTGCCGATGCTGGAGTCTGAGATAACACAGTGTGGAGCTGCGGGAACACAGCAGACCAGGCAGCATCAGGAGAACAGGAAAGCTGATGTTTCGGGTCGGGACCCTTCTTCAGAAATCCCAACCCAAAACATCAGCTTTCCTGATCTTCTGTTGCTGGCTGACCTGTTGTGTAGCTCCAGCTCCATACTGTATTATCTGTTGCCTGAGATACACTAGATTGGAATCTCAATGTGCAGATAGTAGTAACAGCTTAAAACACAAGGCAAAGCATGATCACCGGGAACAACCTCAAAAGGCAGGAGAATGGTTTACGTGCAAAGGAGCAATGCTGTCAAGTCAAACATTTTTATGTCCTGTATGTCCTGGAGCTGATGATATTCTAGTAAGACAAACCATAGAAGAAAGTACTGGGAGTATTCAGCACTGATTAAAGATTTGGCATGTGCTTTAGCCTCAAAATAAATTTAGTGATAGAAAAGGTGAGATTTAATCTGCAATCTCAGCATTGGGAAGAACAAGTAAAAAAACTTTGTAAAAGAACTTGCAGAATGTTGTGTGTACAGAACTTTGAAGGATGAAATAGTTAGAGACTGCAAGTTATTTGGTATTACTTTTTTTTTCCATTTTATTCTTTGGTGAGAAGTGTGGATCATTTAGTTTACTCAAGACATTGGTTAGGCCATAGCTGAAGTATCATGTACAATCTTGGAACCACATTATAGGGAGGAAGCGAATGCATTAAAGATAGTGCAGAAGCAACTTATAAGAATGTTCCAGGGATGAGAAACTTCAGTGCTGTGGACAGATTGGAGAATTTGGGATTGCTCTTGCTGGAAAGAAGAAGGTTAAAAGAGGATCTAATAGAGTTGGTCAAAATCAGGAGAGGGCTAGATGAGAGGGAGAAACTATTCTCACTTGTGAAAGGAATTTAAAAAGAGGGCAAATGTTTAAAGTGATTTGCAAAAGATTTGATTTAATTTGATTTATTACTGTCACATGTACCCCGGTACAGTCAAAAGTCTTGTTTTGCATGCAGAACAGGAAGATCATGACATACAACGATCACAGGGTGATTGAACAGAGTGAGGAAAACAAAGTTACCGCTGCAAAGAAGCTGCATCAAAAGCAAGATCAACATTAGATGTGAAATTTGAGAGGCCCATTCAGAAGTCTAATAACAGCTGGGTGGAAGCTGTCCTTAAAACTGTTGGATCATTTGTTTAAGATTTAGTATCTTCTACTTGACAGAAGAGGTTGGAAGAGATTATAACCAGGAGGGAGACAGCAAGACCTGCAGATGCTGGAGTCAGAGATAACACAGTGTGGAGCTGGAGGAACACAGCTGGTCAGGCAACATCAGAGGAACACAAAAGTTGACACTTCGGGTCGGGACCCTTCTTCAGAAATGGAGAGGGGAAATGGAGCTGGGAAATAAATAGAGGGAGAAGGCGTGGGGCTGGGGAAAGGTAATGACCATCCTAACAACCTTTCCAAAACAGGCATTGTTGTGAAGCAAGGGTAGTATAAGAAAACAGCCTTCCACTTGACAAGTTGCTAGGATATGAAGTTGGTGGTGGAGGCAGATTCAATTGAGGCATTCAGAGAACAACTTGACTATAATCTGAATAAAAGTGATGTACAAAGGTATAAGGGAAAAATGTGGCGATTGAGACTGGGTAAGAAATAGCATTTAATGAGCTGGTGCATGATGGGCCAATGGCCTCTTTCTGCACTGTAACAATCTGTGATTTTGATTCCAAAGTATATTAAAGAGCCAGATGGAGCTACTAATGATAGTTGACATGATCACTATTTCTAAGACGACATTTACTTCCCGGATTTGTAAACTGAATTCAAAATTCTCCAGCTGTTGCGTTGGGATTTGGACCCAAGTCACCATAGTGTTAGTGACAATGGGAACTGCAGATGCTGTAGAATTAAGATAACAAAATGTGGAGCTGGATGAACACAGCAGGCCGAGCAGCATCTCAGGAGCACAAAAGCTGACGTTTTGGGCCTGGGCCCTTTATCCCAATGAAGGATCTAGGCCCAAAACGTCAGCTTTTGTGCTCCTGAGATGCTGCTTGGCCTGCTGTGTTCATCCAGCTCCACACTTTGTCACCATAGCGTTAGGCTGGGCATTGGGATTACCAGTCCGGCAACATTACAACTAGCTCAGTATCTCCTTTATGGAATGAGACTCTCCTCAATCCACAGAGGGTTTAACACTAAACCAGGCATCGAATTCACCTCACGGCCTGAAACCAGCACCCAAAATTGGTCAATATCACAAAGAATAATCAGGCATTCTTCTTGTACATGGTAGGTCCCAGGGTGGCATTCTCACACTCATAAAAGCCAAAAGGAACATTTCCGAAGAAATGGAAGTTATATAACAGGGAGCAAGTTTGAAAAGTTCAAGTTGTGGAACATAAGGTGAAGAGGACATTTTTAGCTCAAAACGGATTCTGGACCATCGAATTGTACAATGATTTGAAACAGAATTTAAACTTGATACAGCTGTAACTGTTCCAAATACTGGCAGGCAGTGTGCCATGGTTGAAATCTGTGAGAGTCAGACCGGCAAACATAAAACTTCAAAGTCCACGAGGCATAGATCTTCAGGTGGATGGGTGAATCACTATGGAGCTGTTTCGCAGAAGATGAGGTATCTATAAAGCATTATTTTATACGTATAAAGTGGAACTGAAAGACTTCGGAGAAAGCCGAAATATGTGTATTCATCTAAATCTGTTCGAGAGTGGATGCAAAAATTTATCTTCTTGCACCCCTTCGTCCTTCCCCCGCACTCTATCTTCTGTACAAAAACAGTCTTTTTCCTAGTTGCCATCAGTTCTGAAGAAAGGTCACTGGCTAGGAAATGTTAATTCTGATTTCTCTCCAGAAATGGGGTGGGTTTCTGACTAGATAGAACTTCACCTATTTCCTACTCTAAACCTGTAGCTAAGAAATAAGGCAGAAAAGGTAAAAATTTAAAGTAAAGCGTCAAGAGTCATCAGCTGATAATGGGAACTGCAGATGCTGGAGAATCCAAGATAATAAAATGTGAGGCTGGATGAACACAGCAGGCCCAGCAGCATCTCAGGAGCTCCTGAGATGTGCTCCTGAGATGCTGCTGGGCCTGCTGTGTTCATCCAGCCTCACATTTTATTATCTAAGAGTCATCAGCTGTCGGGATGGCAAATTGGAAAAGAAGGCCAAAAATAAAATTGTGCTTCTTCTGATAAGTGGTTGATTTGTTGGGAGTGGGGAAATAATATTTGAAACACAATGTTTTGTGTTCTGCTTGCTACAGTGCAAGTCATATAATGAAAGTGTAGACAGTTAAATTCGAGGTACATTGCACAGCTCGACCCTATATGTGCTGTTGTTAAGAAGTGGATGTCTGGGGCCCACAAGATATGATGTATGAGCTGTGTACACTCTCTGGCATCTGGCAAGCACTAGGGACAGTACCAGAAAGAACAGAAGGTCCCAAAACAACTCTTAATGCGTGTTACAACAGCAGTGTATTCAGCCATCTTCCTGCTAGCAGATGAAAACAATGCCCTTTAATGTTTTTAAGAAACCATTTTTACATAAAATGATGAAGGTAGGCTGATCACTAAACAATTACGATGGCAAAAGGTTTGATTCAAATCCAACCTCTTGCTTTCCTGAAAGTCTTCTGCAATCATGTTAGTGGAAAAATAATTAAGCATTTCCCCCTATTAACTTCCATGCGGCAGGTTTCCACATTGTGATTGTTGGAGTCAGTTCTGACTCTCAGTTTGATGCCCACGGGTCAGTTCAGACAAAATTAATTCGCAAACTGTGGGTAATTTCTCAATTGTTTAGTCTTTAGCATAAGGATGATTAGACTCGACAATGTTGTGACATGATTCCCTCGACGAGTTACTGGATAAAATCACTGTCCCGCACAGAGCTATAGAATATAATGCAGAAGGTGTCAGGATTGATTTCACTAATATTAGTTAAGCCATCTCAGCCAGGGTAGAAGAATGGTTCAATTGGCTTGTGCAAATGAGAGGGAAATGATAACAGATACGATTTCTGATCTGGACCATTATTCCATGTTGCAAGCTGATGGTCCAACATTGAAAGTGCACCTCTCAGTATGTTGTCATTGTAAAATCACTGCAATTTTTTGCTTCTTATTTGGCTTGCTCACTAACCACCACTGTCTAGACTCCGACAAAGGATTGTAATGGGGAATTGTCTGGTTTCATTGTTTTGTTTTCTAGCCCAGCCCATTGTCTGATTCATAGTGAATAGAAACACCTAGGAATATTTTCTGGTTATTCCGAGAACAGAATTAATCTTTTGAGGTCTAGAGCTGATTAGCCTTGGTGGAACCCAATTTCAGTTAGTGAGACAATTAACAATGAGTGAGTATCATCTCTCCCCTCTACCATGTTGATGATTATTGAAAATCAACTGATGTCCTGTCTTTCCAAGATCAGGACGTATCTGAGCAATTCTTCACTTTGTGGGTAGATGCCAGTTTTGTAGTTGTACTGGAACAGCTCAGCAACAGGTGATGCTAGGTTTTGAACCATAAATCCTTAACATTATAACTGGGAAGTTGTTGGGGAAAGTAACCTTTTGTAATATCCATTGCTCTCCTCTATTTCTTGATGTTTGTTGGACTGAATTGAATTGGTTGAAGAAATGAGTAAGTGGTATTGGGGACATCAGGAGGAGGCTGAGAACGATCATCTGGCTGAAGGTAGTCAAGAATGATTCAGGCTTAGTCCTGAGGAAGGGTCACGCACCCCAAAATATTAACTCTGGTTTCTTTCCACAGATGCTGCCAGACCTGCTCAGCTTTTCTGGCAATTTCTGTTTTTGTTTCAGGCTCATTATTTCACTCCTCCATTATTGAGAATGTTGATGGATCCTCCACCTGTTGCTGGTTCATTAACCATCATCATTCATGACTGGGTGTTGTAGAGCTTTCATTTGATCTGTTAATTGTAGGATTACATTATGGGACACGGGCTAATCGTGATGCAGTTTCGGCATGTCTTTCGGGGATATTAACCAAGAGGCAGAGAAGCTGACATTGACTGAACCGTATGTCTCTAATCGTGAAGGAGATGATGAAACTGGAACAGGAACAAACGACAAGCCATTTAAAACAGCTCTTCGGGCCTTACAAGTGGCAGGAAAGGAACCGTTTCCAACTATTTATGTGGATTCCCAAAAAGAAAATGAGTGCTGGGAGGTCATATCAAAATCACATATGAATAGTGTTAGAAAGCTCTAGCAACGGGATCAAATGAAGAATGAATCAAAAGAAAAATGGGAGCTGGAAGATGCATTACGGCGAGAGAAAAATTTGGAACAGGCCAAAAAGATAGTTGTGAAACTGGATGTTAGTCTTGGAGAACCACAGCAGATAAAAGTCCGAGCCACAGAAGCGCATAGAAGGCAATGAGTGAAGATCTTTGGCTGGGTCCACAGATTACGGAGACAAGGCAAGAACTTGATGTTTGTTGTTCTGTGTGATGGTACAGGATTTCTTCAATGTGTCTTCAGTGATGAGCTGTGTCAGTGCTACAACGGACCGGTACTATCAACAGAAAGCTCCATTGCAGTTTATGGAACCTTAAAAATGGTGCCAGGAGGCAAGATGGCTCCTGGAGGGCATGAATTGATTTGTGATTACTGGGAACTTGTCAGTTTAGCTCCAGCAGGGGGTGCAGACAACGTGCTGAATGAAGAATCTGATGTCGATGTGCAGCTCAACAACTGTCACATGATGCTAAGAGGAGAGAACTTTGTCCAAAATCTTCAAAGTGTGCTCTGCTCTGGTGCAGTGCTTTAGGGATCACTACTTTGACAATGGCTATCTTGAAGTCACCCCACCCACCCTGGTCCAAACACAAGTTGAAGGAGGCTCCACACTATTTAAGTTGAACTATTTTGGTGAGATCGGTAAGACAGGTTGGCACAGCATCGAGGGCCGAAGGGCCTGTACTGTGCTGTAATGTTCTATGACTCTGCTTAACTTGCTGTTTCCCCTGTTTATACATTGTCTATAAGCTTCATGTCGCAGTATTACAAACGTTGCACCTGACTTGTGATTTTGTTTTATGGTACATTCTTCTCCATTCCTCCTTGAACTTGGGACATTCTCTACTGTAGAACTTGAAGCATTTTTTCAGCATGTTGCAATCGTTCGAACTGTTAATCACAGAGTCAAAGACGTAGGGGTCTATAGCTTAGAAAAAAACCCTTTAGCCCATCAAGTATGTGCCAGTCAAAAATAACCACCCAATGATTCTAACCCCATTTTCCAGCCTTGACCTATAGCCTTGTATGCCTTGGCATTGTAAATGCACATCTAAATATTACTTCAATGTTGTGAAGTTTCTGTCTCTACTGACCTTACAGGCTGTGTGTCTCAGCTTCCCAAATCCTCTGGGTGAAAATTTTGTCCCCTAAACCTTCTTCCCTTTACCTTAAATCTACGTCACAAAAACAGAAATTACTGGGAAATCTCAGCAGATCTAGCAGCCTCTAAGGTAGGAAATCAGAGGTAACATTTCAGGTCCAGTGACCCGTCTTCAGATGCTACCAGACTGGCCAAGATTTCCAGCAATTTCTATTTTTGTTTCAGGTTTCCAGCATCCAGTTCTTTCAGGTTTTTCTTAAATCTATGTCCCCAATCATTTATCATTTTCCAAAGGGGAAAATGCCTCTTCCTGTATACCCTTTCTATGTACCTCATAATTTTATACATCTCAATCATGTTCCCCACCGCCCCCCATCCCCACCCCAGTCTCCTCTACACCAAGGTAAACAGCCCTAGTCTTTCTGGAAATATTCCAGCATCCCTTGATCTGTGGAGCCTCAGGAATATTCCTTTTAATAGTTCCAATTATTGCAGAGAATTGTGCAAGAAAAGTGTGATCTGTTGTAAGTATTCTTCTGAGTTGAGGGATATACAGAAGTGCTGACAGTCTTGCAAAGTCAAAGAAGGGCATTCTGATTCCATAACTATCCCAAAACACCAAAGAAAGAAAATATTCTTCAAAAAAGGAAAGGGAAATGTTTCAAAAATGCCATCAGTCCTTGGATCAAATTGAATGGTTCGGACATTGTTTACTTTAATTTATTTGAAAACTCACATTTACACGGACGTAACAGCGATGGAATATTGAATGTGCTACATCTTGAAGGTCAGCAGGCATAGCCTTCAGAGCTAGTTTCAAGCCAGGGATTTTTTTTTTCTCTAAATTCACTCAGTTTTATGAATCTTATGTGAAGTTCTTGCATCGCTACAAATGTTTAAGCGGTAACAATGTTAAGCGAATAAGAGAAGCAAATTCTCAGAAGGTTATAATCGCATAACAATCAGAAAGATCAACGAGGAAAACAACCTTAACATTAAAGGATTATTGCTTTTATTGCATTTTAAAGTAAAATTTGGAAAATATTGGTAAGTGTTTAACAAATAATCTGAAGAATATTGAATATCTGTTTTTTGACAATGGAATCACAGGATTGGTGCAGAACAGATGGAAGCTATCGGGCCCCTTGTGTCCTCTCTGGTTCTCCCTAGGGGCAGTTCACCAAGTTTCACTCTCAGCAGCCCTGCATTCTAACTTTCCAGATGAAACTATAATTCCATCTTGAAAGCCTTGATTACACCCAGCTCCTCTACATGCTCAGGCAGTGTATTCCAGGTCGACTGGAATACAGCAGGGATTTGGCTGTCTCCACAGACCAATTGCAAATCAAGGGCCGAAGGGCCTGTTCTGCGCTGTATTGTTCTATGTTGTAAAAAGTGCAATATGTGGACATGTTCCCTTTGGTACAAAGAACAGGGCCCTGGGTCCGAATAATGTCAATTCCGCACATGCAAATGGATCAGATTGCAAACTCAACAATAATATGTCACTTAGCATGACTGCAGTGGGCAGTGTGTAAGCCATACTTAACCAGCTTGTTTTTACAAATTCAGAACTTAATGAAATGTGAATCTGCTCCTAGACAACATTTACTAAATAACTGTACATGGAATAACATCAGAACAAATAAAGATTATCACAAGTTGCTGTTTCCTTTCAAAAATTAATTTCTGTATATTTCAATCCTGAGCCTTAGCCTAAATTTACTGCATTTTTTTCGCAATATCTTTACCACCAAGCAATGATTCGAATACAATGTAATGCCCAAAGCAATGAAGAATGTGAGAGAGGGAGATAGTCACAGGAGAAGATTTGTTAGGTGTTTCTTTTAAAATAATTTCTTTCTCAAATATCATTATGTTATCTTGATATAGCAGTAATCACTATTTTTAACGTAGTTAGCATATTTGAGGTCCATTCCCATGTATGACTAAAACTCAGTATTTTCAATATTGATGTATTTGTGAGGAATGTCAGCAAAATGTCAAATCTTTCAAATCGAGAAGTACGAGTGGATATTTTATTACTTTGACATTTTTTTCTGAGTAATTCAGGATAGTTCAATTGCTTTCTCAAAATTGACATTGCATTTTAGGTTGCTGAGCTTTTATCACATAACTGAAATTGGTGCCGTGTGTAACTTTAGTGGGCTAGTTTTGTGACATTATGCACCAGCATGTTGAATTCATCTTTTATCGGATGCAAGAACATGTCTTGGAGAATTCCAGTGCTACATAGATTTGAGTCATAGAGTTATACAGCATGGAAATAGACCCTTCAGTACAACCAGCCGAACATAATCCCAACTAAATGAGTTCCATCTGCCTGCTATTGGCCCATATTCCTCCGAACTTTTCCTAATCAAGTATGTGTCATCGTCTACGTGCCTTTTAAATGTTGTAAC
The DNA here is from genome assembly GCF_030684315.1 of Stegostoma tigrinum. Taxonomy (NCBI): domain Eukaryota; kingdom Metazoa; phylum Chordata; class Chondrichthyes; order Orectolobiformes; family Stegostomatidae; genus Stegostoma; species Stegostoma tigrinum. Next base: position 88,316,806 of record NC_081361.1, on the reverse strand, counting down.
TGTGCCCAAATCCATTACTTCTTCAGGAAGTTCATTACACACAAAACTCTGTGTAAAACATTTGCCCCTCATATCTTTTGTAAATCCCTCACCTCCCACCTTAAAAATATGCCCCTTAATCTTGAAATCCCCCACCCTAGGGAAAAGACACCTACCATTAACTATACTTATACCAGGTATGATTTTATGAGCCTCTATAAGGTCGATTCCTAACCTCCTACGCTCCAGTGAAATAAGTCCCATCCTACCTAGCCTTTTCTTATAACTCTAGCTCTCCATTCCCAGAACATCCTGGTAAAACTCCTCTGAATCCTTTCGAGCTTAATACTATCCTTCCTATGTCAGGACAATCAGACATGGATACAGTGCTTCTGAAGAGGCCTCACCACTGTCCTGTACAACTTCAGAATGCCTTCCTAACTCTTTACCCCAAGGAGCTCAGGAGACAGGATATCCATGTTTGGTCCTTAATGGGCCTAGGAGAGTTGCTATTTGATAGAAACGAATCCTTGAGCAATACTGCAAGGTAACAGCTCAATTTTAAAATGTTGCAGCGATTCAGGCCCTGAGCAATAAAAAACAATCAGTGGTCCCATCACTGTCAGCAGCACTTTGCCTCTTGGCTGCTACTAGTGACACTGAAGAGCAATTCAGATTTGGTTTTGTTCCTAGTTTGGAGGAATGGCTGTTGAATCTGAGGCTGAACAACATGGACAGCCAAGAACCACTGTGTGAGGGAAAGTAATTTTCCCAAAGTATGGGTCCAATACTGAACTGATAATCCCATGATTCACTGTTTGCAAAAATCAATGTTGCACTTTTATTCCCTCACCTGCTCCCATCCCAGAGATGTCGATGTGGCTCAATTGAGAAGTCAAGCACCCACCTGCTGTGAGAGGTTTGTTCCAATAATTCAAAATGTTCCTTTGCCGCAACAATGTGACTGCAGCGTGTGCCAATGGCATATTTACAGACTCTTGATCAAAAAAATGATTGAAAGGGTACTGCATTGAGGAAAACCCTTTGGCCCTTCATGTACAAACTGGGTCTCCACTTGAGCTACTCATCTAGTCCCCTGTCTTTTCTCCTGTAAAGCCCAATTTTTTTTCCCTTCGACAGTTTATCCAACATTGCTTGGAATGTTCTGGTTGAATCTGCCATCACTGCCTTCATCACACTCTCTCGCAATGCATTCTTTTACTTGCGGTGCAAAGCTTTACCTCATTTTTTCAATAACCTTCAATCAGCAATAATAAAAATAAAAAGCTGGAAATTTGAAATAGAATTGGAAAGTGCTTGAAATACAAATCAAAAGATGTCACAATCAACTCAAAACATTGATTGCTTCTGTCTTCATGCTGGATCTGCTGACTACTTCAGCACTTTGTGTTTTTATTTCACTTTAAATTACTCACCTCTGGTTCTCAATCCTTCTTCCACTGGGAACAGTTCCTCCTCATCCACTCTGCCCAGACCCGCTCAAGGTTTTGAGTATCTCTATCAAATCTTCCCAAAACCTTCAAGTCATACAGCATAGAAGAGGACCCTTCAGCTCACCATGTTCATGCTGACCAACAAACACCAAACTAGCTTCTGATGACTGTGTGGAGTTTATACTTTTCCCCGTGTCTACATAGGTTTTCTCCACATGCTTCAGTTTTCTCTCAAAGTCTGAAGATATGCAAGTCTAGGTAATGATTGGCCATCCTGAATTATCCAAAGTGTTATCTTCACTGAATTCCCCACTATAAACATCCTTGGGGTTTCCATTGACCAGAAACTCAACTGAACTTGCCACATAAACAAAGTGGCAACAAGAGAAAGTGAAAGGCTATGAATACTGTGGCAAGTAACTCACCTCCTGCAGTGGGCGCCCACCTCCAGAAGTGGTAACTGTGAGTACAGGTCACCTGAACATTAATGGATGGAATCCCTCGTGTTGGTGAATTCTGCAGTGTGGTGAGGCAGCCCTCTCTGTGCCACTTGTGAGTGGTCAATGCAATCATCCAGAATGCTGAGAGTATTCCACTGCACTTTGCCCAGGTGGAGAGGATTTCATAAAATGTGCATCAGTCCTTTGGGACTGTCTAACTTGTTCAGACCTGATGTTATGACACTAGATGTTGCTAGTACAGGATAAATCTAGACAGCAACCTGGCGTATTAGATCCTGGCTTTGTTTTCATGCAAAATCATGGAAGTCAGTTACGTGTATACATTCAGATGTGGTGGCCAGTGTATTTTTAATAACAAGAAAAAGTACTTCTTATACAAAGTGAAAAAAAGCCTATATTAGCTCAAAAGAAAGATTAGAAAAAATTCATCGTAGATATCTGAAAAGGATTAAAATTCAGTCCTTTTTTTATTCTAGTAATATCCTGACAAATATTCAAACTTCAATGAAGAGTTCCAACCTGAAGTAGATTACACATACTCAGTCTGGTATAGCTACAGGGAAGTTCCCCAGAGCCTGTCCGACATCTACAAGGCGTAAGTCAGAGGTATAATGGAATATTCCCCACTTGCCTGGATGGGTGCACTTCCAACAACTCTCAAGAAGCTCAACACCATTCAGGATGAAGCAACCCACTTGATTGGTACTACATCCTCAAACATTCGCTCCCTCCACCAACAGTAGCAACAGTGTGTACTATCTACAGGATGCACTATAGAAATTCACCAAAAATTCTTAGACAGGTCCTTACAAACCCACAACCCCTTCCATCTAGTAGGACATATGCAGCAGATACATGGGTACAACACCACCTTCAGGTTCCCCTCTGCATTACTCACCATTCTGACTTGGAAATATATCACTGCTCCTTCTCTGTTGCTTGGCCAAAGTCCTGGAACTCCGTCCCTAATGGTTTTGTGGGTCAACTCGCAGCAGGTGGTCTGAAGCAGTTCAAGAAGGCAGCTCAGCACCACCTTGTCAAGGGCAAATAGGGACAGGACAATAAATGCTGACTCAGCCTGTGATGCCCAAATCCCACGAACAAATTTTTAAAAATGAATAGAGGCTGCAGTCTGTCCGACACAGCAAACCACACTCTGGCATGATGACCGGCTAGTTTACAATGATCTGCTGTGCCAACCATTGGAAGTGAGTGTCAATCAGGCCCTGTCTGGTTTGTAACATACCTCGCCATGGAGCTCTGTCATAGACAAGGTTAGCTTCCTCTTCCCCAGTGTTCTCATCCTCCTCCTCTTCTAATGACACTCCCAGTTCGTCAGCGTTGATCACATCACCTTGTCGCCTGCTCCAATTGTGCAGCGCACAGTATCCCAGGATGAGGTGGCACATTCTATACTGGAGGGCAACCCCCTGCCCCTGATAGGTCCAAGCAGTGGAACCATATCTTCAGCAGCCCTGTTGTCTGGTCTCCCTGACCCGGAACACCACATGAGCTACGTCGTAGCTAATTCCAATTAGGCTGGGGAGTTGCTAAACGGTGTAATCAGCCACAGTCACCATGGGTAGCCCTTGTCTCCAAGTAACCAGCTTGTAATGAGCCCAAATGCACGGGGTACACAAGAGTGGTACAAGCCAGCTGCCAGGGTAGTGGGCGCCCACCTCCAGAAGTGGTAACTGTGAGTACAGATCACCTGAACATTAGTGGATGGAATCCCTCGTGTTGGTGAATTCTGCAGTGTGGTGAGGCAGCCCTCTCTGTGCCACTTGTGAGTGGTCAATGCAATCATCCAGAATGCTGAGAGTATTCCACTGCACTTTGCCCAGGTGGAGAGGATTTCATAAAATGTGCATCAATCCCTTGGGACTGTCTAACTTGTTCAGACCTGATGTTATGACACTAGATGTTGCTGGTACTGGATAAATCTAGACAGCAACCTGGCGTATTAGATCCTGACTTTGTTTATATGCAAAATCATGGAAGTCAGTTATGTGTATACATTCAGATGTGGTGGCCAGTGTATTTCTAATACAAGAAAAAGTATTTCTTATACTAAGTGAAAAAAATCTATATTAGCCAAAAATAAAGATTAGAAAAATTTCATCATAGATATCTGAAAAGGATTAAGTCCTTTTTTTCATTCTAGTAATATCCTGACAAATGTTCAAACTTCAATGAAGAGTTCTAACCTGAAGCAGATTATATATATTCAGGCTGGTAAAGCTACAATCAGTTTCCTTTTGGTGAATTTCAGTGCAATTACCAGATATCTTTTGCTTTCATCTGCTGTCTCTCCTAGAGACAAATAATTAAACTGCAAACTAAACTCAAGATTAATAAAAGCAAAATACTGCTAGAAATATGAAACAAATACAGAAAAATGCCAGAGAATCTCAACAGGTCTGACAGCCTCCGTGAAGAGACAAGCACAGCAATTGGAGAGTAATTTTCTCCCTTTCACACCTTAATTTAAATCCATTTCACTTCACTTTTATTTCTCTATTATTAAAAAGTCCTTTGTCTTTTGCATTGGGTCTCTATACCGTTTGCCTCTTACTCTGCCTTTGTCAAAAGAACAAAAACTATCTTCCAACTTCTTTCCATGTTGAAGAAGAGTCACACCAGACTGAAACGTTAACTCTGTTCCTCTCTCCATAGATGCTGTGATGTGGAGGTGCCAGTGTTGAACTGGGGTGGACAAAGTCAAAAGTCACATGACACCAGGTTATAGTCCAACAGGTTTATTTGAAATCACAAGCTTTCCCAGCACTGCCCCTTCATCAGGTAAAGTCTGGTCATGTGGCTTCTCACTTTGTCCACACATGCTGCCAGACCTGCTGAGTTTCTCCAGCATTTTCTATGTTTATTGTAAACTCACTATTGCTTTAATTTCAAAATAGCTACATGAGACCCTTAAATCCAATGTCCAACAGTGATTCACTCCATGGCATACACCACACTGACTGACCTTCTGAATTCTTTAGTCTTTCTCTATGTGTCAGTAGACTCTTGTCACTAAACACGTTTTTTTTTCTCAACTACTATTTAAAGTCCTTAACTGTTCACCACAAGGTTTTCAAGCCCCATTAAATGTGTGTAAATAAAACAGACCTTGAGATTTGTCACCACTAACCCATGCAAACATTCAAAGGTTAAGCCAAACCATACATTCATAACATATACTACAGGTATAAATTCAATGTAACATTAGATATTGTTTCCAACACTGCCAAGAACTGTCAAGAAGTTGTCAACAAGTGTCATTTTGTCTAAAAGTTCCCTGAATGTCACCCTGTCAAGATCTGTCAAGAAATCTCAAAATGTGTTTTTATACAAGGCTTTTCTGAAGAGTGCAGTCTGTATTACAGAACATTAAGTAATAACACTGTACCTTTCTCTTATGTGAATGTATACTTGAGGATACTCCATAAGTTGAAATGATAGGTGAATAAAGAAAGAGTGACACGTGGAAGTGGTCAGCAAGTCGGTTGGAGTATGCGAGGTCATGGGGATGGGTATAGGGACATAGGATGGCATAGAAGATATGAAAGGCTATGGGGTTAGGTAGACAGCATTCAGTTGCTCAGATTGGCATGCGTGAAGGTGAGGACTGGAGAAACATTATACAACTTGCACTTTTTGGAAAGCTAAGGCACCATGTTGAGTCTGATCTTTGGTACAGATAAAACACCGTCTGGGAGAGTTGAGGCCATCTTTGGTGGAGGTAAGTCACAAAATTTGCTTGTTCTGTTTGGGACTGTGAGTCTGCCTCTAAAACGGAAATGTTTGCTTACATGAGACTCTCAACACTTGAGTGATGTGGTTTGTTTGCATAAATGATTGGTTGAAGGAATTTGCATGTATGGATTCATTTTATATTAGTAAGAGTGCTTTTTTTTCAACAGTGGCATAACTAATAGACTGATGACTTAATTTATTGTCAGGATACCTCCTGAGTTATGCCCCTGTTGGACAATAAGTGACAATGAGTACTCAACTGGTACTGAGTTGGCTTAGGGTGAAATGGGACATATGAGGTACGAGAGGCTGTGGGATCTTGGTTGATGGGCCCAGGGATATCAGTGGCCATGAGTGATGGGTAAATGGGCAGGGTGAGATATAAAGCTTATAAGGGGCAGTGTAAGCTGGTGCAGAGGAAATTTAACATCATGGGATTTGGGCAGAGACCATGGGTTGGAACATGGACAGCGATGGGGTGACATGAGAGCAGGAGGTTTTAGATTTTAATCTTTATTTTTAAACTTTAAACGCAGTGTCGGAACTGCTTGGCAGGCTTTTGGCCCAACTCTTCCCAAGCCACCTCACACGACTCGTGATCTGGCCCACTCTCATAGACCGAAGCTGGGAAATGTGGACAGAAATTGTTGAGATAACAAAGTGTGGAGCTGGATAAACACAGCAGACCAAGCAGCATCTTAGGAGTACAAAAGTTGACGTTTCGGGTCTAGACCTGAGGGTTGCCTGTGGGAGCTGGGATTTCTCCCAATAATGCACACCTGACATATCAGCAAAAATCAGAGTCACTCTCCTCTTTTCAACATGCAATGAAATATATCACAAATATTTGAAAATCTTAAATAATATTTCCAACTATGCCATTGCAACACACATAATTCATTTAGGACATAAAAACGGCTAGAATAAGGGGACTTTCTACATTGGAAAAGATGTGGAAATCAAAGCACAAAGATCATTAAAATGCAAGAAACAGGTCAAGAAAATAATTACAAAGGCTGGTGGAATGCTTGTCTTTGGTTATAGAGAATAGAATACGAGACGGCAGAGATCAGACAACACCTATATAAAAAGACACAGATTGGATCACCAGTTGGAATACTGCACGTATGTCTAGTCTAAGGTTAGGGTGAATATATTTGTCTTGAAAGCAATGCTGAGTAGAATTACTGGAATGATATTTGAACTCCAGGAGTTAAACTGGGTTTTATATTCCCTGAAATACACAAGGTTAAGGGGTGATTTTATTGAACCTTTCACGCTTAATATTAATGATATTAAGGATAGTCTAGATGGGAAAAAAAACTATTTCTGTTATTTGAGATAATGGGAACTGCAGATGCTGGAGAATTCCAAGATAATAAAATGTGAGGCTGGATGAACACAGCAGGCCAAGCAGCATCTCAGGAGCACAAAAGCTGACGTTTCGGGCCTACACCCTTCATCAGAGAGGGGGATGGGGAGAGGGAACTGGAATAAATAGGGAGAGAGGGGGAGGCGGACTGAAGATGGAGAGTAAAGAAGATAGGTGGAGAGAGTATAGGTGGGGAGGTAGGGAGGGGATAGGCCAGTCCAGGGAAGACGGACAGGTCAAGGAGGTGGGATGAGGTTAGTAGGTAGATGGGGGTGCGGCTTGGGGTGGGAGGATGGGATGGGTGAGAGGAAGAACCGGTTAGGGAGGCAGAGACAGGTTGGACTGGTTTTGGGATGCAGTGGGAGTAGGGGAAGAGCTGGGCTCGTTGTGTGGTGCAGTGGGGGGAGGGGACGAACTGGGGTGGTTTAGGGATGCAGGAGGGGAAGGGGAGATTTTGAAACTGGTGAAGTCCACATTGATACCATTAGGCTGCAGGGTTCCCAGGCGGAATATGAGTTGCTGTTCCTGCAACCTTCGGGTGGCATCATTGTGGCAGTGCAGGAGGCCCATGATGGACATGTCATCTAGAGAATGGGAGGGGAGTGGTAATGGTTTGCGACTGGGAGGTGCAGTTGTTTGTTGCGAGCTGAGCGGAGGTGTTCTGCAAAGCGGTCTCCAAGCCTCCGCTTGGTTTCCCCAATGTAGAGGAAGCCGCACCGGGTACAGTGGATGCAGTATACCACATTGGCAGATGTGCAGGTGAACCTCTGCTTAATGTGGAATGTCATCTTGGGGCCTGGGATAGGGGTGAGGGAGGAGGTGTGGGGGCAAGTGTAGCACTTCCTGCGGTTGCAGGGGAAGGTGCCGGGTGTGGTGGGGTTGGAGGGCAGTGTGGAGCGAACAAGGGAGTCACGGAGAGAGTGGTCTCTCCGGAAAGCAGACAGGGGTGGGGATGGAAAAATGTCTTGGGTGGTGGGGTCGGATTGTAAATGGCGGAAGTGTCGGAGGATGATACGTTGTATCCGGAGGTTGGTAGGGTGGTGTGTGAGAACGAGGGGGATCCTCTTAGGGCGGTTGTGGCGGGGGCGGGGTGTGAGGGATGTCTTGCGGGAAATACGGGAGACGCGGTCAAGGGCATTCTCGATCACTGTGGGGGGAAAGTTGCGGTCCTTAAAGAACTTGGACATCTGGGATGTGCGGGAGTGGAATGTCTTATTGTGGGAGCAGATGCGGCGGAGGCGGAGGAATTGGGAATAGGGGATGGAATTTTTGCAGGAGGGTGGGTGGGAGGACATTGTATTCTAGGTAGCTGTGGGAGTCGGTGGGCTTGAAATGGACATCAGTTACAAGCTGGTTGCCTGAGATGGAGACTGAGAGGTCCAGGAAGGTGAGGGATGTGCTGGAGATGGCCCAGGTGAACTGAAGGTTGGGGTGGAAGGTGTTGGTGAAGTGGATGAACTGTTCGAGCTCCTCTGGGGAGCAAGAGGCGGCGCCGATACAGTCATCAATGTACCAGAGGAAGACGTGGGGTTTGGGGCCTGTGTAGGTGTGGAAGAGGGACTGTTCCACGTAACCTACAAAGAGGCAGGCATAGCTGGGGCCCATGCGGGTGCCCATGGCCACCCCCTTAGTCTGTAAGAAGTGGAAGGAATCGAAAGAGAAGTTGTTGAGGGTGAGGACGAGTTCAGCTAGGCGGGTGAGAGTGTCGGTGGAGGGGGACTGGTCGGGCCTGCGGGACAGGAAGAAGCGGAGGGCCTTGAGGCCATCTGCATGCGGAATGCAGGTGTATAGGGACTGGACGTCCATGGTGAATATGAGGTGTTGGGGGCCAGGGAATTGGAAGTCCTGGAGGAGGTGGAGGGCGTGGGTGGTGTCACGGACGTAGGTGGGGAGTTCCTGGACCAAAGTGGAGCAAATGGAGTCCAGATAGGTGGAGATGAGTTCAGTGGGGCAGGAGCAGGCTGAGACGATGGGTCGACCAGGGCAGGCAGGTTTGTGGATTTTGGGAAGGAGATAGAAATGGGCCGTGCGGGATTGGGGAACAATGAGGTTGGAGGCTGTGGGTGGGAGGTCCCCTGAGGTGATGAGGTCATGAATGGTGTTGGAGATGATGGTTTGGTGCTCGGGTGTGGGGTCATGATCGAGGGGGCGGTAGGAGGTGGTGTCGGAGAGTTGGCGTCTGGCCTCGGCGACGTAGAGGTCAGTGCGCCATACTACCACTGCGCCACCCTTGTCTGCGTGTTTGATGGTGAGGTTGGGGTTGGAGCGGAGGGAGCGGAGGGCTGCCCATTCTGCGGGGGAGAGGTTGGAGTGGGTGAGAGGGGTGGAGAGGTTGAGGCGGTTAATATCTCGACGGCAGTTGGAGATGAAGAGGTCGAGGGAGGGTAGGAGGCCTGGGGGTGGTGTCCAGGAGGAGGACTTGTGTTGGAGGTGGGTGAAGGGGTCAGTGGAAGGAGGGTTAGGTTCCCGGTTGAAGAAGTAGGCATGGAGGCGAAGACGGCGGAAAAACTGCTCTATGTCCAACCGTGACTGGTATTCGTTGATGTGTGGTTGTAGGGGGACAAAGGTGAGCCCCTTACTAAGGACTGACCATTCGTCAAACCCGCAGACAAGGGTGGCGCAGTGGTAGTATGGCGCACTGACCTCTACGTCGCCGAGGCCAGACGCCAACTCTCCGACACCACCTCCTACCGCCCCCTCGATCATGACCCCACACCCAAGCACCAAACCATCATCTCGAACACCATTCACGACCTCATCACCTCAGGGGAGCTCCCACCCACAGCCTCCAACCTCATTGTGCCTCAACCCCACACGGCCCGTTTCTATCTCCTTCCCAAAATCCACAAACCTGCCTGCCCTGGTCGACCCATCGTCTCAGCCTGCTCCTGCCCCACCGAACTCATCTCCACCTATCTGGACTCCATTTTCTCCACTTTGGTCCAGGAACACTCTACCTACGTCCGTGACACCACCCACGCCCTCCACCTCCTCCAGGACTTCCAATTCCCTGGCCCCCAACACCTCATATTCACCATGGACGTCCAGTCCCTGTACACCTGCATTCCGCATGGAGATGGCCTCAAGGCCCTCCGCTTCTTCCTGTCCCGCAGGCCCGACCAGTCCCCCTCCACCGACACTCTCATCCGCCTAGCCGAACTCGTCCTCACCCTCAACAACTTCTCTTTTGACTCCTCCCACTTCCTACAGACTAAGGGGGTGGCCATGGGCACCCGCATGGGCCCCAGCTATGCCTGCCTCTTTGTAGGTTACATGGAACAGTCACTCTTCTGCACCTACACAGGCCCCAAACCCCACGTCTTCCTCCGGTACATTGATGACTGTATCGGCGCCGCCTCTTGCTCCCCAGAGGAGCTCGAACAGTTCATCCACTTCACCAACACCTTCCACCCCAGCCTTCAGTTCACCTGGGCCATCTCCAGCACATCCCTCACCTTCCTGGACCTCTCAGTCTCCATCTCAGGCAACCAGCTTGTAAGTGATGTCCATTTCAAGCCCACCGACTCCCACAGCTACCTAGAATACAATGTCCTCCCACCCACCCTCCTGCAAAAATTCCATCCCCTATTCCCAATTGCTCCGCCTCCGCCGCATCAGCTCCCACGATAAGACATTCCACTCCCAAACATCCCAGATGTCCAAGTTCTTTAAGGACCGCAACTTTCCCCCCACAGTGATCGAGAACGCCCTTGACCGCGTCTCCCGTATTTCCCGCAAGACATCCCTCACACCCCGCCCCCGCCACAACCGCCCTAAGAGGATCCCCCTCGTTCTCACACACCACCCTACCAACCTCCGGATACAACGCATCATCCTCCGACACTTTCGCCATTTACAATCCGACCCCACCACCCAAGACATTTTTCCATCCCCACCCCTGTCTGCTTTCCGGAGAGACCACTCTCTCCATGACTCCCTTGTTCGCTCCACACTGCCCTCCAACCCCACCACACCCGGCACCTTCCCCTGCAACCGCAGGAAGTGCTACACTTGCCCCCACACCTCCTCCCTCACCCCTATCCCAGGCCCCAAGATGACATTCCACATTAAGCAGAGGTTCACCTGCACATCTGCCAATGTGGTATACTGCATCCACTGTACCCGGTGCGGCTTCCTCTACATTGGGGAAACCAAGCGGAGGCTTGGAGACCGCTTTGCAGAACACCTCCGCTCAGCTCGCAACAAACAACTGCACCTCCCAGTCGCAAACCATTTCCACTCCCCCTCCCATTCTCTTGATGACATGTCCATCATGGGCCTCCTGCACTGCCACAATGATGCCACCCGAAGGTTGCAGGAACAGCAACTCATATTCCGCCTGGGAACCCTGCAGCCTAATGGTATCAATGTGGACTTCACCAGTTTCAAAATCTCCCCTTCCCCTCCTGCATCCCTAAACCAGCCCAATTCATTCCCTCCCCCCACTGCACCACACAACGAGCCCAGCTCTTCCCCCCCACCCACTGCATCCCAAAACCAGTCCAACCTGTCTCTGCCTCCCTAACCGGTTCTTCCTCTCACCCATCCCTTCCTCCCACCCCAAGCCGCACCCCCATCTACCTACTAACCTCATCCCACCTCCTTGACCTGTCCGTCTTCCCTGGACTGACCTATCCCCTCCCTACCTCCCCACCTATACTCTCTCCACCTATCTTCTTTACTCTCCATCTTCGGTCCGCCTCCCCCTCTCTCCCTATTTATTTCAGTTCCCTCTCCCCATCCCCCTCTCTGATGAAGGGTCTAGGCCCGAAACGTCAGCTTTTGTGCTCCTGAGATGCTGCTTGGCCTGCTGTGTTCATCCAGCCTCACATTTTATTATTTGTGTTATTTGGTAAGTCTAGGACAAGTGGGCATAGTCCAAGATTGAAATTAGAAAGCATGTCTAAATGCAAAGGACACTAGAACTTTAGAACTTACTTCTTTAAAGTGTTGTATTATAGAACAATGCCAGACCACAAAGACATTGTAGCTTTAAGATAGTTACAAGACATCATGACATGTGACCATCTGGTGTAAAGGTATCTGCCTGACCTTCAGTCACTCTGTGTGACGCACTGAGTGTAGTCAGTCGGCTAAGTATATAGTTCACAATAACATCAGTAAGTGTAGAACACAGGCTATACATGTAAATTTGTCATAGGATAGCCTTGTAAATAAACATCATGATATCTGACTCAACAGAACCCAACTATTTGTGGTATATATTATATATGCTAACATCACAGTGTGGAGCTTGAGGAACACTGCAGGTCAGGCAGCACCAGAGGAGCAGGAAAGCTGACATTTTGGGTCAGGACCATCCCAACCTGAAACGCCAGCTTTCCTGCTCCTCTGATGCTGCCTGGCCTGTTGTGTTCCTCCAGATGAACACTGCGCTATCTCTGACTTCAGCATCAGCAGTTCTTAATATCTATAAATGACATAATGCCAGCACATGGGTCCAGGAAGAGAGTGACAGCTGGCTAGTGGCATTAAGTGGATGATAAGAGTTGTAAAGATGACAATGCCATGACCATTGTAACAATTCTTTTTCCAAATGGTCATTATTCCAAATACTCCATCTCGGTTCAGAGGCGAAGTTACAACTACAATCAAAACTAAAATGCTACAATCAAAATTAAAGGCTACAAAACCACAACACAGTGGGCATTCTACTTTTCTCTCTCTTTAAGAAAATATTAAAACTGAGAGGATGCTTATTGGGTTAAAAAATAAACAGGAGTTTTAAATAGTCCTAAAAGGACAACTGCAAAGTGTGTTTGGGAGGATATGCATCTTAATACATTAACAAAGTGGTAACTTGCATGAAAAAGGCATACCTGGGTCTAGACATCATGCAAATCTGCCACTTTCTTTTCTAAAGTCAGTACAATTTTTTCAAAGGCCTTGTGACATCATCACTCATTTTTTAGTGTTAATGCTACCTAGAGGTACAGTTGACAATATTGAAAAGAGCACCTAAAATTTTAAGAAGAACAGAGAAGCCAACAAAATTACAGGAAAGTACTAGACCGCCACACAGATTTTTACACCAGCATTTTACACAGCAAAAATACGAAAGGCAAACACATAGCAGGGACTATGCATACCATTGACATTCTGTTGGAACATAAGTGTTTTAAAGTACAATTTCTTTTTTGCTTTGGGCAGATAACTGACTAAGAATGGCAGGGAGTCAAATGTCTTCTCATTTTGGACACTTAAAGACTAAAAGACTCAAATCCTCCAGCATTTCTAATAATGACCAAAAATTCTGACAAAGTTCTCATACTCCAGACAGTCAACTGAAAGTTGTTGACAATTTCACAAGCACAGGCTTGAGGGATCACATCACATTGCAAACACCTGGGTGAAAGAATCAACTGATTTGTGGCCAAATGTTGATGCAAACATGCAGAATGTGATTTTATGGATGTTAATCTAGCTGAAAGACTTATGGAGATAGTCATTGTCTTTGCGCTCATAAGGGATTTTATAAAAGGCATTTCTGGGTAAACCTAAAGGTGCACCACGGACACTCTACTAGGTGCAGGTTTGAAACAGTTCTATCAGGCTTTCAATATCTGCAAGTGCTTGACTTTGGAACATTTACTGCGCCCAGTGCAACATTACAGCTCGCAGACCCCAGTCAGACAGTACATGTGGTAAAGTAAACACATCACATGAAAGCCATGTGATCAGAGATAATGGGAACTGCAGATGTCTTGGGTTGTGGGGTAGAATTGTGGATGGCGGAAGTGTCGGAGGATGATGCGTTGTATCCGTAGGTTGGTGGGGTAGTATGTGAGGATGAGGAGGAGGTATTCTGCAAAGCGGTCCCCAATCCTCCGCTTGGTTTCCCCAATGTAGAGGCAGCCACAACGGGTACAGTGGATACAGTATACCACATTGGCAGATGCGCAGGTGAACATCTGCTAAATATGGAAAGTCATCTTGGGGCCTGGGATGGGGGTAAGGGAGGAGGCGTGGGGGCAAGTGTAGCACTTCATGCGGTTGCAGGGGAGAATCCCCCTCGTCCTCAAAAACCACCCCACCAACCTCCGGATACAACACATCATCCTCCGACACTTCCGCCATCTACAATCTGACTCCACCACCCAAGACATTTTTCCATCTCCACCCTTGTCTGCCTTCCGGAGAGACCACTCTCTCCATGACTCCCTTATCTGCTCCACACTCCCCTGCAACCCCACCACACCCGGCACCTTCCCTTGCAACCGCAGGAAGTGCTACACTTGCCCCCACATCTCCTCCCTCACCCCCATCCCAGGCTCCAAGATGACTTTCCATATTAAGCAGCTGTTCACCTGCACATCTGCCAATGTAGTACACTGTATCCATTGTACCCGGTGTGGCTTCCTCTACATTGGGGAAACCAAGCGGAGGCATTGTTAATAAGCTTGTAGATGACACAAATATAGGTGGAGGGGAGGTAGTGTTGAGGAGATGGCGAGGCTGCAGAAGAACGTGGACAGGCCAGGCGAGTGGGCAATGAAATGACAGATGGAAAATAATGTGGGAAGGTATGAGTTTATACACTTTAGTCAGAAGAACGGAGGCAAAGACTGTTTGCTGAATGAGGAGAAGCTTTGGCAATCTGAAACACAAAGGGACATGGGAGTCTTAGTTCGGGACTCTCTTCAGGTTACCAAGTAGATTCATTTGGAGTTAGGAGGGCAAATGCAATGTTCACATTTATTTCAAGAGGGTTACAGTACAAAAGCAGAGACATACTGCTAAGGCTGTACTAAGTTCTGGTCAGACTGCATTTGGAATATTGTGAGTAGTTTTGGGCCCCATTTCTAAAGAAGGATATGGTGGCATTGGAGACAATCCAGAAGACGTTTACAAGAATGATCCTGGGGATGAAGGGCTTTTCATAAAAGGAGCGATGGAGGACTCTGGGTCTGTAATTGATGAAGATTTGAAGGATGAGGGAGGATCTGATTAAAAGCTACCGAATACTGACCTGGATAGAACGGACATTGAGAAGATGCTTTCACTAGCAGGAGAGCTGAGGAACCAAGGACACACCACCAGAGTGAAGGAATGAGCCTTTAGAACTGAGATGCTCAGTGATGGAACAGTCCAGCACATCAAAAGATAAGTCAGAAATACACATAGCAATCTTCAGCCAAAAGTGTCAAGTGAATGATCCATCTCAGACTTCACCAGGGGTCCTCAGAATCACAGGGGCCAGTCTTCAGTCATTTTGATTCATTCCACATGATATCACGAAATGGTTAGAGACACGAGATACTGCAAAGGCAATGGGTCCTGACAACATTCCAGCAATGGTATTGAAAGCTTGTGCTCCAGAAATTGCAACTCCCTTAGCCAACCTTTTCCAGTACTGTTATAACACTGGCATCTACCCAATAATGTTGAAAATTGCCCAGGTATGCCCTGTAGACTAAAAGCAGGACAAATCCAACCTAGCCAATTACTGCCCCTTCAGACTAGTCTAAATCATCATTAAAGTGATGGAAGGTATCTCTAAAAGCACTAACAAGCAGCACCTGCTCAGCAATAACCTTCTCGGTGAAGCCCAGTTTGGGTTCCGTCAGCTCCTGACCGCATTACAGCCTTGGTTCAAACGTGGACAACAGAGCTGAATTCCAGAGGCGAGGTGACAGTGACAGCCCTTGACATTAAGGCTGCATTCAACTGAGCATGGCATCAACGAGCTCCAGCAAAACTGGAATCAATGGGTATCAGGGAGCAAAGTCTCCATTGGTTGGTATCATACTTGGCACGGAGGAAGATGGCTGTGGTTGTTGGAGGTCAGGCTCGGCTCCAGGACATCTCTGCAGGAGTTTCCCAGGGTAGCGTCCTAGGCCCAACCATCTTCAGCTCCTTCATTAATGACTTTTCCTCCAACATTATGTCAAAAGTGAGGATGTTTGCCAATGATTGCACAATGTTCAGCACCGTGTGCAACTCCTCAGGTACTGCAGCAGCCCACATTCAAATGCAACCAGACCTGGACAATATCCAGGCTCAGGCTGACAAGTACCAAGCAACATTTGCTCCACACAAGTGCCAGGCTATGACCATCTCCAATCAGGTATAATCTAATCACTGTCCCTTGATATTCAATGGATCCCCAATATCATGTTTTTTTTCCATTCATTGATGGATATAGGCATCACTGGCTGGTGCAGGATTTTATGCCCATCCTTACCTGTGATCCTGGTGTCACATGTAGGCCAGACCAGGTAAGGATTGCACAGTTCCTTCCCTAAGGGACTTTAGTGAATCAGTCAGGCTTTTCCTGACAATTGGTAATAGTTTCATGCTCATCATTAAATTCTTAATTCCATATTATTATTGAATTTAAATTCACTGCCTGCTATGGCTGTATTTGGATCCAGATCTCCAGAACATTACCTGGGTCTCTGGATTAACAGTCCATCAATAATACCACCAGGACATGGCCTACACAGGTGTCAGCATTGACCAGAAAGTCAGCTGGTTTCACCACATAAACACAGTGACTGAAAGAAACTCGGGATAATGTACCAAATAACTCAACCTTCTGACTCCCCAAAGTCTATACACCATCTACATGACATGAGTGAGGAGAGTGATGGAATACAGTCGGTTCTTCCATAACGCAATAGTTGTGTTCCTGCACAACATCACATTATAGACGATCATGCTATAGAAATAACAGGGCCAAGGGGATACGTGGATGGTTAAGGCCACCAAAAAGCATCACTCAAAATCGCTCAAAAATTACTCAAAAGCCGAGCACAAAGGATAGCACAATTTGAATAAATGTTTAATTCATATCTAATAATGAAATAAAGGTAAAGTTAACAAATTACCTTGAAAAAATGTCAAGAGGACTTTATGGGGGAGAAGGTGTTGAGGTTGCTCTGTTGTTAATGCAGGGACTGAGGGCCATCATTATCATCATCACCTTCAGGTGCAGTTGTGATTGCAGGGTTAGGGTGAGAAACAATTAATTCAGAGGATGGCTGCAGTTCATTGTCTTCTG
The DNA here is from genome assembly GCF_030684315.1 of Stegostoma tigrinum. NCBI lineage: Eukaryota > Metazoa > Chordata > Chondrichthyes > Orectolobiformes > Stegostomatidae > Stegostoma > Stegostoma tigrinum. Next base: position 88,299,760 of record NC_081361.1, on the reverse strand, counting down.
ACTGTTTCTTGGGGGTTGGCTTAAAAAGACATCCAGTTTTTGCTGTTTTGTCCTTTATCTCCTTTCATGAAGAAACTATTCATAGGGTGCCAAATAAGATCTTATTCCACGAACTGCCGTCCTGCTGCTTTCTGCATTGTAATCGTTGTTCTCCAAGAGCTGCAACTGATTCTCAAGTTCCCTCAGGATAGAAGATAAAACAGAAGTGGAAAGCTCTGGTGGTGCTGCATCCTGGACTTCATCTTTTTCATCTCCAGCTTCCACTTGCCCCCCAGCAACAAGTTGTTGTAGATCAGCTGTAGAGAGCTCTTTACTGTGAGACTTTACTGTGAGCAGCTCTTCAACATCCTCACTCTCCACTTCTTCAAATCCAACTTGCTTTGCAAGATCAACACTTGATTCTTGGAAGCTCCTCTGATGGATCAGAGACTTAAAAACATTGAAAAAATCTCAAAGAAGCTTTCACCAAACTGCCTGCAAGCAGTCCTTACTGACAACTCCCCATGCCTCAATGATGATGTCAATTGCATTCTTGATGTTAATGTTCCTCCAGAATTGAAGAACACTGTCCTTATCACCCTCAGTGGATGCAATCAGACTCATAAACGTGCACCTTAAATAATAAGCTTTAAGCTATAGCACTCTGGCCAATGGTTTGAAGGAGAGAAAGAAACAAAGAAAATTACAGCACAGGAACAGGCCCTTCGGCCCTCCAAGCCTGCGCCAATCAAGATCCACTGTCAAACCTGTCATCTATTTTCTAACAGTCTGTGTCCATTTGCTCCCTGCCCATCCATGTACCTGTCCAAATATATCTTAAAAGACGCTAACGTGTCTCCGTCTACCACCTCCGCTGGCAACACGTTCCAGGTGCCCACTACCCTCTGCGTAAAAAACTTTCCACGCATATCTCCCTTAAACTTTCCTTGTGTTTGGGGGTAGAAATAGCACTCTGATGTTTTCAAAAAGCTCACCAATGGTGGGATGATGGCTTGGCAAATTAACCAGGATGAGGAGAATCTTGATATCCAAATTTGTTTCCCTGCAATAACATTGTACTTATATAGGACAAAGCCTGCAAAGCGATCACATGATGTCAACGCGCACTCCTCCGCACACCGATGGAATTGCGTTATAGCCAGCACAAGTTCATGTTTTAGAAATAGCATTCTCCTCTTTGTCAGTCACGTTATAGCCAATTTGTGTTGCCAGAACATGCTTTATAGCAGAATCAACTGCACTCCCCACTGTATGGATACAGCTCCAACAGCCCTCAAGAAGCTTGACACCATCCAGGACAAAGCAGTCCACTTGATTTGTGTCACATTCACAAGCATCCATTCTCTCCAGCACTGGCACTCAATAGCAGCAGTGTGTACTATCTACAGATGCATTGCAGAAATTCAGCAAAGTTCATCAAACAGCACCTTCCAAACCCACGACCACTTCCATCTAGAAGGATAATGGCAGCAGACATATGGGAACACCACCACCTTCAAGTTCCCCACCAAGCCACTCATCATCCTGACTTGGAAATATATTGCATTCCTTCACTGGGTCAAAATCCTGGAATTCCCTCCCAAACGGCATTGTGGGTCAACCACAATGTGGGCTGCAGTGGCTTGAGAAAGCAGCTCATCACCACCTTCTCAAGGGCAACTAGCAACGGGCAATAACAGCTGGCCAGCCAGCAATACCCAAATCCCACAAATGAATAAAGAGAAGAGATGAGGAGAAATTTCTTCAGCCAGAGGGTAGTGAATGAGTGGAACTCATTGCTGCAGAAGGCTGTGGAGGCCAAATCAATGAATGTTTTTAAGACTGAGATAGATAGGTATGTGATTGGTAACGGGATCAAGGGTTAAGGAGAGAAGGCAGGAGAATGGGCTTGAGAAACATATCAGTCACGATCAATTAGTGGAGAAGCCAAATATCTTAACTCTGTCCAAATATTTTATGGTCTTATTGCATCCTTTGAGGTTGCTTAAACAAAAGCATTTGAGATTTCCTGGTGGCTCGGTCATCATTTAATATCCCTCAAACAACATCATTAACGTAGTTCATTTTAGTCTGTTAACTGTAGAACTTTGTCAAATGCAAATTAATTGCCATGGCTGCCTATAATGATGACTATTTCATTGGCAAGCAAGTGAAAATGAGAATTCCTGAATTTCTGGAAGTTATTATATAGATGCAAGTTCTTTCTTAATCAAACTGAGATGGCTTAAATGACTAAAGTAGTGGTGTTAGCAAATTTAGCAAAAGCCAAATCTCCAAAAATAAACTTAATGATTATTTTGTATTGTATTTGTGCTCATGATAACTGAGTCTGCCACTGTTAGTCATCTGTGTAGATATGTAAATAATTGAGCATTAGATTCCAGCATATTATGCAGCTAAGATCTCCTTTATATCAATTGAGAAAAGAAAGTACTGTTACTCATTTCAGTAACACAAAATGTCAATCGCGTAGTAATGATTTATAAAAACCTTTCGTTCATTTCTCTTTGTTATCTTCAAATGCTCAAGTGTTTCAGACAGACAGTAAATATAATTCATTTGTTCAGTGACTCAGGAAGCAAAAAAGTACACAAAACTAATCCACTATCCAATGCTATCCTGAAGGTACATCTAATTCTCTTGTTTGTAGCAATCAGACAGAAATCCCAGTCTTTATTGTCACTTACATCACTGCTAACTTTACATTTATCATGGAATTATATTTCAGCATTGACATTTATGTGTCATTGCCATTTTTATCCAGGATTGCTACAGAAATATCTGAACTTGCTCAGGTATTAAAGAATTAAATCTTCATCCTAGGCCTTGCTAACTGACTGATTCTAAAGGAACTGTTATATTCCCTCACTGCTGAAACATGTCAAACCAAAACTTGCATGGCAACAATTGGGGTCAGATGAAGGGGCACTGACTCAGTAAAAAAGTACAAATAATTTGTTTCTATTCATAAAATCTGTGCACAAAATCGGTTAGAATTGCACAGAATGTGGAGCAGCCATTAACAATACAAGTGCAGTTTCTCCTTCAAATGAAATACCTAAATATTCTTTCATGTCAAAAAAAAGAGTAAAATGGAGTTTCAGAGGATCACTTAATCAGATAAAAGAAATCAGGTGGATGAGATAATATCATGAGTTGCAGTTTCCTCAAATTTTCTGATGAAAGGTGGTCAAAATTCATATTGTTCCCTACACAAACCTTGCCGACACAAATTCATGCCTGTGCTTTGGCCATGCTGGGACATAAGCACCAGCATAAAACTGGACTCTGTGCTGGACAGTCCATTCCCTGGGACACACAGTGAGATCTGCCCGAAAATAGTTGGTCTTCCAGAGCAAGGAGTTAACCTCAAACTGAGTGGTGCAGACTGACACATTCTAAGGTCCAGGACTACATGCTGAGGGACGCACTGTAGCTTGGAGCAGCTGTTGCCAAGGTCCAATCAGGAAAGACCACCGTCAAAAGATTTTCTGTCTGTAAATATAGACTTATATAAGTAAGAAATCCCTTTAGTTTGTTTGCTGGATCCAGTCAGACTGTAATGCTTGTAGTTTGTTTATAAGCTACTGTACCAAACCGAACTGCTTCAGAGACTACATATGTACCTAATGGCATTTTTATGCATAAAGTATATTTTTGAAATAAAGTAATTAAACACCAGCATAAAAAAAGCACAAATAAACATTGGAATCTATCCAATCCATTGGCTGAGAAAGCAAAAGGATCAGGAAAATGGTGATGAAAGGTATTGGGAAGAAACACATACATTCCCACTGCTGGGTCACTTAACGCATGGCTAAAACAGCAGCAGCCCAGCGAAAGGTTGCTCGGCCATCTCACACCATTAAAAGGCCAAACGATAGCGATTTCGCCAGTCCAGGTCCATTGTCTTGAAAATTGCATTGTTCACTTTATGTACAAATAATGAAATCAATAAAGGTAATACTCCTAAGGCAATCAAGAAAAAGAAATCGAGCAAAACAAGTGTGATCGTTGCTAATTCGGGTTCACAACATTCTTCAAAGCACTGAAAACATCACTTGCCAATGTTGAATCTGACTCAACATCTCAGATGAAGAACATGAGTTAAACGAGGCCACACCCAATGTCAGGTGCTAACCAAATTATTGCAAGAAAATCTTGAAGGTGCTGAAGTGTTTACGTTCCAAAATTAATTACTTTTGATTGGTGAACAAATCATTTTATATGACTGATCAGATCATTACATTAATACAAAAGCTAATATAAGCGTATGGAAAAGGATCGATTCCCAAGCCACACTTAGATTGATAGGTTACATTCACAAATAATTGAAACATGTTGTATGTTCTATCTATTAAGCTGGGCAGTATGTAGTGTATCGTAAGCGGAAGGATGTTCTTTGCTACATGAGGTTACCACATGTAGGAGCAGAGGGAATGTGTTAGATACGGGTAATAGAGGAATTATATTTAACAGCCACAGGTGCAGTTTGAATTTTAAATGTTTCTGACTGAATACTCAATGTTTTTTTGTCCCAGAAACATCACAGTAATACAGACAATTGCTGTGTGTGGAGAATACAATGTCACAGAGACGGCTTCCCAGCCATTATCAAAAGCAGTGTCTTGCTACCTGGAGGTTCCATACCCAGAAGAGAAGGCACTGACAACAGTGGCTGGCCCCACCATCCCCATGTTGCTACTGAAGAGGTTAGCCCTCGATGTAACAGGAGGATAGCCTGGCACAGAAATCAATGTGTCACCAGTATGTAAGGATGCAATAATATGTAATAAGAGGTGTCCTTTGCCTCTTCCTGCAGCCTCAGCAATGATGACCTTGAATCATTGGCAGACAGCTTTTTAAATAATCAGATGAACTGGTTTAGGAGAATTAATTGCCAGCATTGAGCTCCTCCATGAGGTCTGTCAGCTCAGGAACAGCATTGGGTCACAATGTTAGAACGTGCCTAATGGCAACAAAATCCTGGTTGCAAAGTCAACACAGAAGTGTAACTAAAGTCATGCATCAGCACTTTAAGACAGTCAAAATTCATCTCTGAATGTCGACGATTACAGTTATCGTTATAACGTAATGAACCCAATTGCAAATCATTTTGAAGAAGGATCACCGGACCTAAAACATTAACTGCGCTTTCTCTCCACAGATGCTGCCTGATCTGTTGTGTTTCCTCGTCAATTTCTGTTTTTGTTTCTGATTCCCATTGTCTGCAGTTCTTTGATTTATTTGTTTTATATATGTTGTTTGTATGTGTTTTAGCTACAAATGTTCTTGCAACAAAACTGGTGAAGGAAAAAGCTCAAAAATCCCTAGGGTCCATATCAAATCTCAACGTTTATTGTAAAAGGTAGTATTAGACTCCTAAGAGCCAATTTTAACCCACCCCAGCCAATGGGAAACTGGTAGAATCAAAGTGAATGGAATGTGAGACCAAGTAATTACTATAACTCCATTAGTTTTCCTTCAAACAGATTAGGGACAATTTACCCATTTAGCCATTTTCTAAGCAGTTACTCAGTTTTCTGAGATAATAAAATGTGAGGCTGGATGAATACAGCAGGCCCAGCAGCATCTCAGGAGCACAAAAGCTGACGTTTCGGGCCTAGACCCTCAGTTTTCTGGATTTCTTTAACATGGAGTTGCCTGAAAATGTTCCTTTTACCCTTATTATGGCTCCAATCAATATTACCATATTAATAATCTGTATTCTTATAATTCCGGTGTAATCTGCATCGGTTTGTTTGACTGTACTAATATATCATTGATTACCAGCTTCTCTTGGAGTTCTGTTCCATGACATCTCCTATTTTGCCAACCTGTAGCATCTAAATTTTCTAATCTCACCTCCCTCTATTCCATTATTACATTTAGCTTGGTTTATGCATATTCATGAATTAGTTGAAAACAAATTGCCCACTGCATATGCATGAGTTTCCTAATCCAAAATAAGGCTCCCTCACTGCGTCTCTTGCATATTGGAAACACATTACTGCTACAGCAACAAACTGCAAAAAAGATTATTGGAATTTACCTAAATTACATTAACTGAGAGCCATAAGAACCAACAACCAGAGGGTTCTAAATATAATGTTGTCTTTGTTACATCAATGGGCTATAAACATCAAAACCCTTCTCATTCTGGAGTAATTAAACTAAAAACCATAGGCAACATCAAGCAAATGAACTACTTTTTACATACTTTCATTGTCAAACACTTTCCAAACACACTTCCTTAGCCACAGTGCTCTGTTACTGTATAATCCCACTTACATTTAACAGAACCTCTCAATTTTGTCATGGGTGTAAATTAGTGAATTCCAGCCTGCATTCACTATTTCAGCTATCCCAGCAAAATGCAAAATGTGAATGTTATCCAGACAATTGAGGCTATTTTACAATTTCAAATGGGATTGGGCACAATTGTCAGTCTCCCCCATTTTACCTCCAATAATAAGCTTGTGGTAACTCAAAGGTGAAGATCATTTTAGAACCATGAGAAACAACTAAAAGATTGTCACTGCATTCAACCTTCTCTGCAAGAATTTATGTTAACAAATGGTTAATAATAATTGGTCTTTGTACGTGCCATGGCCTGAAGGAACAGCAAGGGGATGCTGCTGGACAAGTTCTCCCAAGAGCTATTTGCTAGTAGGATCAAACGTTTTCAAGAAAATATGAAACAAAACTTAGGCTACACGCCCGTTACTTGCAAAAAGTGAAATGAAATGAGTAGATAGAAACAATGTTTTTGTAACAAATCAACACTAATTGATCTGATTAGTAAAACTGACAAGATTGTGACAATGTCTGTGTTAAACTTTGACAGAATCTACAAACATGATATGCTAGGTAATAAATTACCTGCAGAACGTTCATAACTCATTGTAATGCATCCTTTCACTGTCACAAAAGACAACTTTGTTTTAAATAGAAATTAAACTACATTGAGAAAAAATGAATAATGTTGTTCAAATGTTTTTTCTGTTGCTTTTATCTTTGACTGAACAATGTTGATGTTAAACAATGGATCTAATAGCAGATTTTAACTTTGGCACATTTAGGCAGAGAACCAAATGTGTTCAAGTCACTGAAACTTAGGTATCACAAAACCCGTCCACCAATTTAGTTTTTAACTCTGTTCCACTTGTCTTGACAACACTTGCACAATTAAAAATGCGAATGGTATTTGTGAACAATGAGCATGATCTTTCCCTTGTTATGACTACTGCCTCCTTGAAACCCCGCTCCCCCCGCCCCTGCCACCCGAGAATCTGTTTTACATAGGTAACCCCTCAAGTTATGGATCATTATTGGGACTTAACAGCTGATCCCGACATTACAGCTGGACCAACTGATGCAGCATTTCACCAGGTCCTTGTTGCCCTTATGGTAACTATTGTATTAGATCTCCAGTTCGCCCAATGGAATTGAGGAGGGACCAGGCATCAATGTTGCAATGTTGCAGGCAGAGTGGCTCAGCTCACTGAGTCATCAAGAGACATGAATACACTCTCCCTGAATTTCTTTGCCATTTCTTTTGGACTCCTCAAGTATCTCCAGTGGGAGGAGCACAGACGCTGTCCAGTTGTCCTTCTGAAAGGGGTAAGTCGACAATCACTTACCAGATTGAGGGCATCAATGAGATGGATCCATGCAAGAATTTCTGATCTGGAGAGTTGCTTACTCACTCTAGAAGGGACTCTCATTTACATATTTTTGTTGAGAGAACAGAGGTACATCAACCACCAGGAGGATGTAGGTAGAAGAAATTGGTAACAGGGGTGGAACTGCTTGATCTTGTGCCCTAACGCAGTTGTATATTGAGATAGGAGTCCAGATATGTCCAGCTGTAGGTATCACCGAATACACCATTCCTGAGGCTACATGTTCTTCATCATTATGTAAGGATCTTAAATTCCTTATGTACTCCATTGTTTACATCTATGCATAAGTTATATCAGATTACTGCTAACCATGATCTTACTGAATAGTGGAGCAAGCTTGAACGGCCAAGTGGCCTATTCTTGTTTCTTGTTCATACAGTTATAGAATGATACAGCATTGGAAACAGACCCTTCAGTCCAACCAATCCATGCCAACATAATCCCAAACTAATCTAGTCCCACCTGTGCTTTGCTCATATCCCTCCAAACATTTCTTATTCACGTACTCATCCAAATGTTTTCTTAAATGTTGTAACTGCACCTGAATTCACCACTTCCTCTGAAAGCACGTGCTACACACGGGCCATTCTCTGTGTAAAAAAAATCCCCTCATGTGTTTTCTAAATCTTTCTCCTCTCACCTTAAAAATATGCCCCCTGGTCTTGGAATTGCCCACCCTAAGGAAAAGATCCCTGTCATTCACCTTATTTAAACCCATCATGATTTTATAAACCTCTATAAGGTCGATCTTCAACTCCGTACGCTCAAGTGAGAAAAGTCCCAGCCTAACCAACCTCTCCACAAAACTGAAGCTCGCATGTTCGCCAATGCAGCCCTCTGTGCAGTGTCTCCCTTCACATGCTCCTTCTAGGCTTGCATCTTGTCTCTTAATGACATCATTTACAGCATCATAATTCATGTAAATCTTATTATACCAGAGGTGAAATAGAGGGGTTCAACCAAAGAAAGATTCCTATGTCGGATGCTGGAAGTTAAAAAAAAATTCTGGATTGTGAACTGCTGAGTGGAGCGGAGGGAGGGTTCCATGATGTCTCGAGGGTGAGGAGGGAGATTTGATCCCCCTATCATCATTGCAGCTCAATTCTAGATTACATAGCTGTATTGAGTAAATATTGATAAGGTGGCCTCCCAGAATCCAGCGTGCTTACTGTTGAAGGTCCAATCCTGGCATAGCCTTTGGGTTTATGCTTGTTGATTGTTCAGGTTCCCTTTCCTAACTATTATTCCACTACAGCTCAATACAGGCCATTGCTGGAAATCTCTATTCACCCCCTACCCTGAACTAAAACCAGATACACAGCCCATATGGCTTCTCGCATCTTCAGCCAGAAGAAATGATTGGCAAATTTTAACATCATGTGGTGGACTTCAATTATTCACAAAAAAAGCAATTACTACTTTGAATGGAGAATGACATAACAGGTATAACATTTGACAGTGAACTGACATTTAAGTTTTTCCTTGTATTGTCTGATAATCACAAGGGCAGTATTGTATCAGTGGAGATGATCACATGAAGGCGGGAATATACAACTGTCAGGCTTTGATGACAAAGCCTATTCTTGCTTTGCCATCCCTTCAAACTAGACATGAAGAGGGAAGGGAATGAAGAAAGTAGCTCACACATGGCTAGTTTACTGAAGATACAAATAAAAGATTATGTTAATCTGTACTCCATTGTCCCCTGCAAAATGTTTTCTACCATGCCTTTTATCTGTTGGAGTAGAGATCCACAACCTCTCAACTCTGTGACAGGGAGCACTTTCTGTGTGGTTTCTGGGTAATTAACACCACTACAAGGGCTGAAAACACCTTTTCATTTTCTCTACTCAGGCTTGTGGTCTTCTTTAGATTGCAACAGGGGAGCTTCCCTTATTCCCTGCTTGTGGTCCAAGTGATAGTCTCAGTTCAGACACAGATACATGAGCCATCTGTTATTATAAGGGGGGGAGACAAATAATGCCTGAACCCTTCGGAACAAAAGCAAGCTTTAAGAATTGGATTGGCTGAGTACTTCAATCAGACAGGTGAACAGTTCTGTCACAATGTGCACAATTGAGTTTCTTAAAAGTCAGTGTTACCCACTACGAATGAGCTAATGCCGCTATTTCTTTTGTGCTGCTAAAATAAAACTGAAATGTGTAAATCCTGGGCAGGCCAAAAATGTCTTGCTTATTGCAATTCTCTTCTTTTAAAACAAATGAGCTGAGTTGTTACTAAGGAAATAAGTTATCTCTGGCTGAACAAAGTTCTGCACAGAATGTCAAAATAAATGCATTCAAGAGATTGCAAACACTAATCAATGTTTCCTTTTAAAAATGCAGCCTGCAAGGCAAGCAGACAACTTCAACGACACCATCAGATCTGTTAAAACTTCCTGATGTCTTTTTGGATGTTTGAAATCTTGAGCCACTTGATTCCTTTTGTGCCATTACTACTGGGGACTGACCTGTAATCTTTTTCCCAGCCGGAGTACAGAGGCTGGGACAACCTTGCCACCACCTCTAACAGCTGCTTAAATTCACCAGAGGGGAGACGGCCAATCCTACTTCTAAAAGAAAAACCACAAGGCTTATGTCCGTGATGCCTTGAGAAGGGCTTTAAGGCAGGGGTCAAAGGTTGCCGAAAGATAAAGTGAGGTACAAGAAGATCAGTGAAGTTGGATCTTCTTGATGCAAAAAAATCATGTCTGTTTTCACGATGTAAACAACATCACTTCATTTAAAACAGCTTCTGATTCTGCAGGTCAGGCCTCTGTGCCTCTGAAAGCCCGATTCAGTTGTTCTTGTCACGAGTACTTTGTCTTACACAGACTGCATTACTCTGGTAAACAGGGGCAACATCAAAGCAAAAGCAGATAGAGTCACATCAGTGGATTAAGTTCTTCTGCATGATAAAGTAGCTACCCAGGGTGGAATTAACTTAATATGTGAAAGAATGTGATTCAGAAGGAATAAAGTACCCAAACTCTGTCATTCTGTTCATAATATCCTAAATCCAATCCCTGACACTGCGGCCTTAGGCTGGTGTTAGTGTTAATCAATGAAATAACCCATCTGTGTTCTCTGTCCTTATCGCTATTTAAACCGAGCCTAAACTCAATTATTATCCCTTAGAGACCCAGATGGGATATTCACTTTAGTGAAAGGGATTCTGTCCAGCAAAGAAATCCCAGTGTTAAAGTGCAGAGGTGTCAACATTGCGAGCTAAATTCCAGTTAAACAGAGATTAAAAGCGGGTTTGAGAGATGCAAACAATTCTGGGTTTGGCATGGGTGGGGACTCTCCAAAACTGCTGAGTCCAATAATCAACCCAAAGTGTCCTGCTTAAAAGCGAGTGCTTGCTTGTACTTTACAGTTACCTTTAAAATGTCAATGCCCCAAACACGGCTTTCTTCCCACTTATTGTTTACTTCCCTTGTCATGGGCAGTTTAAAGGTGTTTCCTCAAAGTTGCTGTCATCAAAATGTTTCTATCTGGCTGCATGTATTTCTTACCTTTGAAAAGAGGGGCTCAGTTTTCAATAATCCTACTGTAGGCTTTTTAAATTTAGAAAGGAAAGATTTAGCTTGTTCTTCACACCCTTGCCCTGGAGGGTTGTGAACCAAGGGCAGTCAGGGGTCTCACCTGCCACTCAGAGAGCCAGGGAGAGGCACAGGTCTGCTCCTTTTGGGAATCTGAATCACAAGGCAAGATAATAAAATGTGAGGCTAGATGAACACAGCAGGCCAAGCAGCATCTCAGGAGCACAAAAGCTGATGTTTCGGGCCTAGACCCTTCATCAGAGAGGGGGATGGGGTGAGGGTTCTGGAATAAATAGGGAGAGAGGGGGAGGCGGACCGAAGATGGAGAGAAAAGAAGATAGGTGGAGAGGACAGTACAGGTGGGGAGGTAGGGAGGGGATAGGTCAGTCCAGGGAAGACGGACAGGTCAAGGAGGTGGGATGAGGTTAGTAGGTAGGAGATGGAGGTGCGGCTTGGGGTGGGAGGAAGGGGTGGGTGAGAGGAAGAACAGGTTAGGGAGGTAGAGACAGGTTGGACTGGTTTTGGGATGCAGTGGGTGGAGGGGAAGAGCTGGGCTGGTTGTGTGGTGCAGTGGGGGGAGGGGACGAACTGGTCAGCTTTTGTGCTCCTGAGATGCTGCTTGGCCTGCTGTGTTCATCCAGCCTCACATTTTATTATCTTGGATTCTCCAGCATCTGCAGTTCCCATTATCAATGACTGGTGTGGATCCTTTTTATTTTTTTAAAATTAGACGATACCAGAAAGATTATCAACCCAAGACAACAAAATGTGAGGCTGGATGAACACAGCAGGCCGAGCAGCATCTCAGGAGCACAAAAGCTGACGTTTCGGGCCTAGACCCATCTGATGAAGGGTCTAGGCCCGAAACGTCAGCTTTTGTGCTCCTGAGATGCTGCTTGGCCTGCTGTGTTCATCCAGCCTCACATTTTGTTGTCTTGGATTCTCCAGCATCTGCAGTTCCCATTATCTCTGAGATTATCAACCTGATGTGATTTGATTGGGCTGACAATCAGTTGATTACAGCAGAAAGGTCAGTAGCTTGATGACCGCGGCTGGGGCTTGAGATTTCACTATTACCGACCTTCTCATTCTTCTCACTCAATTTTACGGGAGAGCTATTTTGAGAGAGAGTAGGAACTTTCTTCAAGTGATCGCGGGCCCTATTCAATATGTATCTAACAGAGACGTGGTAAAGCAATGTGGACTTCACCAGCTTCAAAATCTCCCCTTCCCCCACCGCATCCCAAAACCAGCCCAGTTCGTCCTCTCCCCCCACTGCACCACACAACCAGCCCAGCTCTTCCCCTCCACCCACTGCATCCAAAAACCAGTCCAACCTGTCTCTGCCTCCCTAACCTGTTCTTCCTCTCACCCATCCCTTCCTCCCACTCCAAGCCGCACCTCCATCTCCTACCTACTAACCTCATCCCACCTCTTTGACCTGTCCGTCTTCCCTGGACTGACCTATCCCCTCCCTATCTCCCCACCTATACTCTCCTCTCCACCTATCTTCTTTTCTCTCCATCTTCGGTCCGCCTCCCCCTCGCTCCCTATTTATTCCAGAGCCCTCACCCCATCCCCCTCTCTGATGAAGGGTCTAGGCCCGAAACATCAGCCTTTGTGCTCCTGAGATGCTGCTTGGCCTGTTGTGTTCATCCAGCCTCACATTTTATTATCTTGGATTCTCCAGCATCTGCAGTTCCCATTATCTCTGAATCACAAGACAACCAGGCAGTGGAAGCACCACTGAAGGACAGGGGGTCTTTGGAGCTGCCTGTGCTACTAGCTCTTGTGCTCAACAGTGCCACAGGGGAGGTGGTGGTTACTGCTGGAAAAACACCCACTGCCATACTGATCATGAAAAGGCAAACGTCATGGGGAAGTGATGGGGGACAGGGCGGTTCTGAGGCCGGAGAGTTGTGGGGAGAAGACAACAGGTGAGCTCCACCAGGGAAATCTCAACAGACCAACCCCCTTCCGATGTCTAATTCCTTGATTACTCACTGAGTGACTTTAATTGGGATGAGCTCTCCACCCCAGTAAGCTGTCTGCATAGTTTTAGCTGCCATGCATGCCACAGGGTGACAGAATCAGCCTGGAATGGAGTCAATACCAACACTGGCACAATACGGCAGTCTTTAATTGGCCACTCAACGGCCTCAAATGGTGGAGGAGTAACTTAGCAAAAATTTGCAGCCTGGTTTGTGGATGCAATTGTTGTTTAGCTCGCCGAGCAGGTTGTTCTTTGGTATGCAGATGTTTCATAATCTTTCTAGGCAACTTCATCAGTGTGACCTCTAACCGAACCATTGTTGTTCTGCTTCCTTCCAGATTTATATAATCCTCTGGTGTGATGGTCTTGTCCTTTCTGGTTCTGTTGTTTTAACAGCGGTCTGTATACAGTGTCAATTTCTACATGTTTGTTAGCGGAGTCCCGTGTTGAGAACCAGGTTTCCAGAAATTCCCTTGCATGTCGCACTTTGTCCCAGTCGAACTGGTGGCCCTCATTGTCTGTGTGTATTGAGACAAGAGAACATTGGTTGCGGCGGAGTAGGAATCTGGACCTTCTAGTGCAGGGCTCAATACTGCTGGAGGTAGGAAAGCAATGGGATTGAGATATGTCAACAACCTGACTGATTAAATGCTCTTCCTGCCCCCAAACTCCAACAGTAAGAGAAAAGGATTACATCCTATGCCTCACACTGCCCACCCCTCACGCCCACGCTCCACGCACGCGCACACACACACACACACACACGCGCACACACACGCACACGCAATTGAAGTAGAAATGAAGATAACATCAACAATAGTAATTTAATAATAATGTATATAGAAATGTGGAAAATAGAAACAAGAATAGAATATTTAGCCCTTTGAGTCTGTTTCACCATTCAATATGATCATGTTCCTGCTTTCTCCCACTATCTTTCAAGCTCTCCCCTCTATAAGTGATATCTAACTCCTTCTGAAAGCGTTCAATGTTTTGGCTTCAACTGCTTTCTGTGACAAAGAATTCTACAGGCTCACCTCAGTCTTAAATGGCCTATCCTGTATCCTTAGGCTGTGAGTCCTGGTTCTGGACCCTCCAGAATATAATTTTGTGTTTATCCCATCAGGTCCTGTTTGAATTTTATAGATTTCTAGGCAATTTTCCTGCTCTGCTATTCCTCTAAACTCCCCAGTGATTGTAGTCCTAACTGATCCAACCTCTCTTCATATATCAGTCCTGCCATCCTGGTCATCAGAAATCAGTTTGCTATACTGTTCTAGAAATGGAATAAAAGTTTAGTTCCTAACTCAATGCAGACCTGATAATGTTCTGATAGTGTTAGTTGTTAGGATGAATGAAATTAATTACTTGAAATTGCAGAGATTTCACAGTAGTTGCAAAGGGTCCTAGCATTGCTTAGGCTGAAGATTGTTTCCACATTTAGGCCCACACATGTAATGAAGTGGAAGAGGAAGACAAAGGCCTTGTTTCTCAACAGTTGTCTAATTGATAACGGCAGCCTTACTGTTTTTGCTAGATTTCCTTCTGAGTAGTCAGTTTAGTAAGTCTGTCAGTTTGTGATAAGCTTGCCTCTCTTACTACATTGTTAGCAGGAAACAAAGATGGTCGCTTGATGTGATAATGGGAACTGCAGATGCTGGAGAATCCAAGATAATAAAATGTGAGGCTGGATGAACACAGCAGGCCCAGCAGCATCTCAGGAGCACAAAAGCTGACGTTTCGGGCCGAGACCCTTCATCAGAGTTTTTTTCTACGAATCATGACAAGATGTTAACGTAACATGGCATGATAACATGTGAGACTACCCAGCCACAGAATGGCAGATCCAACATGAAAGGAAAGGGTTAAATTCTACTGCTTCTTCCTTGCACTCACAGGTACTGTAATCATGTGTAGAAAATTGGTGGATTCAAAATTGTTACTTCTGTAACCAACTTGGCCTAAAAATTCAAAGCTATTTGCATGAAAGCTGACAGTGTCTGAGGCACTGTGAAGAAAAAGGGGGGGAAACCTCTGATGAAGGGTCTAGGCCCGAAACGTCAGCTTTTGTGCTCCTGAGACGCTGCTTGGCCTGCTGTGTTCATCCAGCCTCACATTTTATTATCTTGGTCGCTTGAGGTGACCTGGATGAAATGCTGAGTCAACTTCCAAAACAAGGTATTGAGACAAACCACATGAATTTCTCACCCAGCTGCTGCAATGGCTTCTCATGTCTTAAGGATTCTTATCACTGCATGTATTTTGTATTTAGAGAAAGACTAACAAAGTCAACAGCTTCTACTTTTCATTTGAGGAACATCCGTTGAATTCTGATGCATTTTTCATGTGTGGGAATGTCCTTTTATCTCCATGGGGAGTGACTGAATCCACAATAGAAGGTAATTCCCTCCAATTGCATTTTTGAACCGGCCCGTTTAAAAAAAAGTAACCTTTCAAAAGCAGTTTCCAAAGTTTAGAATACTGTTATGATACCCTGAAAAGTGTTAGGTGTTATTTATAAAAGATTGTATTTCTCCCTGCAACTTTTCCTGCAACTTGCAGCAAAATTACAATTTTTCACAAGTCTGGCATTTTCAAAGAAATTGTAGAAAAGTTGTGAAAATCACAGCCTTGCAGGAAACTAAGATGAGGAATTTGCCTAGCTGTGGTCGGGAATTCGCCATATGGGAAATCTTAGGTGCGAACCAACGTGCTACCATTTCAATAGCAACACACAGAGCTGCCTCAGATATATGGCATTTTTAAGTTTGTCAATGAGTTCATTAAAACTTAGATTTCTGTGATGAACTCCCCCCCTTTTTCTTCACAGTGCCTCAGACACTGTCAACTTTCATGCAAATAGCTTTGAATTTTGAGGCCAAGTTGGTTACAGAAGTAACAATTTTGAATCCACCAATTTTCTACACATGATTACAGTACTTGTGAGTGCAAGGAAAAAGCACTAGAATTTAACCCTTTCCTTTCATGTTGGATCTGCCACATTCTGTGGCTGGGTAGTCTCACATGTTATCATGCCATGTTACGTTAACATCTTGTCATGAGTCGTAGAATTATCCAACAATAGTGAAGAAACTGTGCAAAGATGATTTAGGAGGATGTTACCAGGAATAGTAGGTCTGAGCTATAAGGAGGGGTTGGCCAGGATAGGACATTATTCTTTGGAACGTAGGAGAATGAGGGATGACTTTATTGAGGTACATAAAATCATTGAGGGGCATAGATCCGAAGAATGCACATAGTCTTTTCCCCAGTAAAGGGGAATTGAAAACTAGAGGGCACTAGTTTAAGGTGAGAGGGGAAAGATTTAAGAAGGACCTGAGGAGCAACTTATTCATGCAGGAAGTGGTGTGTATATGGAATGGGCTGCCAGAGAAAGTGGTTGAGGCAGGTACAACAGCCACATTTAAAAACATTTGGATAGCTACATGGATGGGAAGGGTTTAGAGAGATGCAGACCAAGTGTGGGCAATTGGAACTAGCTGAGTGAGTATCATGGTCAACATGGACTAGTTTGGGCCGAAGGGCCTGTTTCCCAGATGTATTACTCTATGACTGTATAAAAAGGGATCACTTGTAGTGACACCTTCACCATAGCAAAGAGGCAAACAATGTGCATGTCAGCATCCAAGGATGAAGTGTAAGTTAATGTTTTGAGTTTCTGCCTTCATCAGAAATTGGGAGTTCTAGCTCCCAGGCTGATCAATCAGTCATTCACTGGTTTTATTTTACCTCTTTGACATTTGCAGTTTCCTTCTGCAAATTTTGTTTTCAAGTATTGTCAATCAGCAAGTTATTTAAGTTACAGATCAGTGGAATGAAAGTTGTCCAGTTCTTATAATGGCCAGGCAACATATTCAGCCTGATTAACCACTCCCCACTCCCAGGCCACGAAAACGAAAACCTGCCACCAACCTCATCATCACTGCAGAATGATCGAACTGTTAATGTTCAATTACAGTAAAATCGTGCTGAGCAATATTAGCAAAAGAACATATGAATGTGCTTGTTGGCAATTTCATCGTCCATTATTTTAACAAAGTGCTTATTCCTTTAAAGTAAATGTTTTCACATCTGCATTAGAACTGTAGAGAAACTCATGACTGTGTTATGTAATACCCAGGAACCTCCCATGGTCTTGCTCACAGCTACTGAAGCAAAGCAGCATGGGGTCGAATTTGGTGTCTGTGGGATGCAGATTCTGTTGCTGGATACTAAATTGGCATGAGAGAGAGAGAGAGAGAGAGAGAGAGAGAGAGAGAGCCAGAACTACTTTGATGTCAGTGGTGAAATACCCATGTATTTTCTGCATGAAATGGCTATTAACATATTTGATTCTGAGGGGTCTTTTGACAGGATAGAGGTGGAAAAGATGCTGTTGTGGGACAATCTAGAACGAGCAGTCACTGTTTAAAAATAAGGTATCAGTCATTGAAGAAGAACAAAGAACAGCACAGCACGGGAACAGGCTCTTCGGCCCAGAAGTCTGCACCAACACATGCTACCTTTCTGACCAAAAAGCCTTTCCCCTCTACACTGTGCGTATCCCTGCATTCACTGCCTATTCATGTATCTGTCAAGATGCCTGTTAAACATTGCTACTGAATCTGCCTCTACCACTTCCTCTGGCAGTACTTGCCATCCTCTGTGTAAAAAAACTTCCCTCTCACATCACCTTTAAAGTTAGCCCCTTTTAACTTACCCCTATGTCCCCTAGTAATTGACATTTCTGCCTTGGGAAAAATACTTTTACTATAAATTCTATCCATGCAACTCATAATTTTGTAAACTTCAATCAGGTAGATGTTCAACAACCTACTGATGCTACAAAACATTTGCCAATTGTCAGAAAAACCCATCTGGCTCACTAATGGCCTTCAGGGAAAGGAATTTGGCATCCTCACCTGCTCGGACTTACATGTGAATCCAGACCCACAGTTCTTTTTATTCCTTTATTCATTCACAGGATGAGGACATCACTGGCTATGCAGCATTTATTGCCCATCCCTAATTGCCCAGAGGGCAGTTAAGAGTCAACCATATTGCTGTGCGTCTGAAGTCACAGGTAGGCCAGACCAGGTAAGGAGGGCAGTTTTCCTCCCTAAAGGACATTAGTGAACTAGATGGGTTTTTGCAACAATCAACAATGGTTCATGGTCATCATTAGATTCTTAATTCCAGATATTTTATTGAATTCAAATTCCACCATCAGCCGTGGTGGATTCGAACCCGAGTCCCCAGAAGGATCTCTAGATTAATGGTGTAGCGATAATACCACTAGGCCATTGCCTCCCCTGATGTGGTTGACTCTCAATTCCTCTCTGAAATGGCCTGGCAAGCCATTCAGTCGAAGGAAGCAAGGAAGGAGCAATAAATGCTGGCCAGCCAGCAATGCCCATATCCCATAAGAGAATTAAAAAAGAACATTCTCCTCCAAATTGTTATTTTTTATTCCAAAGAATAGGGGTCCCAGCACTGATCCCTCTGGAGCGCCGCTGGTCACAGATCTCTTATCTGAAAAGCACCCTTCTACTTCTACTCATCTCAGATCCCATGCGACTTCATCTTTTGTATCAGCCTGCTATGAGGGTCCTTGTCAAAGGCGTTGCTAAAGTCCATGTAGACAATATCCACCATCCTGCCCTCATCAATCATCTTTGTCAGTCTCTCATAAATACTCAATTAAGGTTATGAGATGACCTTCCTTGCACAAAGCCACGGTGCCTATTGTTAATATGTCCATATTTTTCCAGATGTGAGTAAATCCTGTCCCTAAGAATCTTCTCCAATAATTTCCCTACCACTGATGTAAGGACCTTCGGCCTGTAATTTCCTGGATTATTCCCGTTGCTTTCAAACAACGGATAAATGTTGGCTTTCTCCAGTCCTTGCGACTGAAGAGGATACGAAGACTTTGTAAAAGCTGAAAGAAATGCGGATGCTGTAAATCAGAAACATAAACAGAAGTTGCTGGAAAAGCTCAGCGGATCTGGCAGCATCTGAATGAAAAAAATCAGAGTTAATGTTACGGGTCTGATGACCCTTCCTCAGAACTGAGAAAAGGTCCAAATTTATCATGCAAGGCTGCAGCAATTTCCTCACCTGCCTCCTTTGTGGCATTGTGGGATCAGTTCTATCAAAATGCCTCTTCCTTTTTAATGTAGAACATGCCCCTTGAATATCAACATATTCATCCAATGACTCACCGGCCACCATATCCTCCTCCTTTCTGAAGGGAGGGAACGAGAGCACCCAGAGGAAACCCACGCAGACACGAGGAGACTATGCAAACTCCACACAGACAGTTACCCAAGGGTGGGATCAAACGCAGGTCCCTGGCGCTGTGAGGAAGCAGTGCCAACCACTGAGCCACTGTGCCAGCTCCTTTGACCTTCTTTCAGAGATAATGGGAACTGCAGATGCTGGAGAATCCAAGATAACAAAGTGTGGAGCTGGATGAACACAGCAGGCCAAGCAGCATCTCAGGTGCAAAAAAGCTGACGTTTCGGGCCAAGACCCTTCATCAGAGAGGGGGATGGGGAGAGGGAACTGGAATAAATAGGGAGAGAGGGAGAGGTGGACCGAAGATGGAGAGAAAAGAAGATAGGTGGAGAGGACAGTATAGGTGGGGAGGTAGGGAGGGGATAGGTCAGTCCAGGGAAGACAGACAGGTCAAGGAGGTGGGATGAGGTTAGTAGGTAGGAAATGGAGGTGCGGCTTGAGATGGGAAGAAGGGATGGGTGAGAGGAAGAACAGGTTAGGGAGACAGAGACAGGCTGGGCTGGTTTTGGGATGCAGTGGGTGGGGGGGGAAGAGCTGGGCTGGTTGTGTGATGCGGAGGGGGAAGGGGAGATTTTGAAGCTGGTGAAGTCCACATTGATACCATTGGGCTGCAGGGTTCCCAAGCAGAATATGAGTTGCTGTTCCTGCAACCTTCGGGTGGCATCCTTGTGGCACTGCAGGAGGCGCATGATGGACATGTCATCTAAAGAATGGGAGGGGGAGTGGAAATGGTTCGCGACTGGGAGGTGCAGTTGTTTGTTGTGAACCGAGCGGAGGTGTTCTGCAAAGCGGTCCCCAAGCCTCCGCTTGGTTTCCCCAATGTAGAGGAAGCCACACCGGGTACATTGGATACAGTATGCCACATTGGCAGATGTGCAGGTGAACCTCTGCTTAATATGGAAAGTCATCTTGGGGCCTGGGATGGGGGTGAGGGAGGAGGTGTGGGGGCAAGTGTAGCACTTCCTGCGGTTGCAGGGTAAGGTGCCAGGTGTGGTGGGGTTGGAGGGCAGTGTGGAGTGAACAAGGGAGTCACGGAGAGAGTGGTCTCTCCGGAAAGCAGACAAGGGTGGGGATGGAAAAATGTCTTGGCAGGTGGGGTCGGACTGTAGATGGCGGAAGTGTCGGAGGATGATGCGTTGTATCCGGAGGTTGGTGGGGTGGCATGTGAGAACGAGGGGGATCCTCTTTGGGCGGTTGTGGCAGGGGCAGGGTGTGAAGGATGTGGTGCGGGAAATGCGGGAGACACGGTCAAGGGCGTTCCAACACCTTCCACCCCAACCTCAAGTTCACCTGGGACATCTCCAACACATCCCTCACCTTCCTGGACCTCTTAGTCTCCATCTCAGGCAACCAGCTAGTTACTGATGTCCATTTCAAGCCCACCAACTCCCACAGCTACCTAGAATACACCTCCTCCCACCCACCCACCTGCAAAATTCAATCCCCTATTCCCAATTTCTCCGCCTCCGCCGCATCTGCTCCCAGGATGAGGCATTCCACTCCCGCACATCCCCAATGCCCAAGTTCTTCAAGGACCGCAGCTTTCCCCCCGCAGTGCTCGAGAAGTGGCCCAGCGGCGCAGACCCCAGTGGGTTCAGCAGCACAGACCCCAGTGGGTTCAGCAGCACAGACCCCAGTGGGCTCAGTGGCACAGACCGCAGTGGGCCCCCAGTGGCACAGACCCCAATGGGCCCAGCAGCACTGACCCCAGTGGGTCCGGCGGCACAGACCCCAGTGGGCCCAGCGGCACCGACCCCAGTGGGCCCCCAGTGGCACAGACCCTAATGGGCACAGCAGCACAGACCCCAGTGGGCCCCCAGTGGCACAGACCCCAATGTGCCCAGCAGCACAGACCCCAGTGGGCCCAGCAGCACAGACCCCAGTGGGCCCAGCGGCGCAGACTTATGGCGGCAGTGTTGGAGCGAGTTTGGGTTCCTGGGTGCTTTCTGTGTCCTGTGCAGATTTGTGGTGGAGTAGGCAGTGACAGAGGTGATTTTGGGCCCAGTATGAGACCCTGCGGCATCAGCAGTGAGGTTAGCCCGAAGTGGACATACGGCAGCAGTGGAGCCAAGATTGCGCTGGTACAGTATCTGGCAGCATCTGTGGCATCTGTGTTGGCAAAATCCAGCGAGGACTGATTGTGGTGTGGGTGTCAGTGGAGGCAAGATGGCACCAAAAAGTGTGGCTCTTGTTCCAGTGGCTGGCCACTGAGCCCAATGCCCAGGGCAGAGCACTTAACAAGGAGGTCTGTAAGGCTGAACACTTTGTCTCTTTGTTCTGCTCCTATATTCTATGTTTTCGTTTATTTTTCTGTGTTTTAAGATGGTGTTGGAGAGTGGTGACATTAAATGAAACTTTTCACTGTATTTTGTAATAACGCATGTGACAATAAATAAATAAATAGATGAAAGAATAGAATGAAACCTCTCCCTCCTACACCAGCTGTTTAGCCACATGTTTAAGTGTACTACCTATTCCTAGCCTCACTGGCATGTGGCAAAGGAAGTACACCTAAATATACCACCCTACAGGTCCTGCTTATCAAATTCCAACCGAACTAAATGAGGAGCTCGAACAGTTCATCCACTTCACCAACACCTTCCACCCCAACCTTCAGTTCACCTGGGCTATCTCCAACACATCCCTCACCTCCCTGGATCTCTCAGTCTCCATCTCAGGCAACCAGCATGTAACTGATGTCCATTTCAAGCCCACCGACTCCCACAGCTACCTAGAATACACCTCCTCCTGCCCACCCTCCTGCAAAAATTCCATCCCATATTCCCAATTCCTCCGCCTCCGCCGCATCTGCTCCCAGAATGAGGCATTCCACTCCCGCACATCCCAGATATCCCAGTTCTTCAAGGACCGCAACTTCCCCAGACAGTGGTTGAGAACGCCCTTGACCGTGTCTCCCGCATTTCCCGCAACACATCCCTCACACCCCGCCCCCACCACAACCGCCCAAAGAGGATCCCCCTCATTCTCACACACCACCCCACCAACCTCCGGATATAATGCATCATCCTCTGACACTTCTGCCATCTATAATCCGACCCCACTACCCAAGACATTTTTCCATCCCCACCCCTGTCTGCCTTCTGGAGAGACCACTCACTCCGTGACTCCCTTGTTCGCTCCACACTGCCCTCCAACCCCACCACACCCGGCACCTTCCCCTGCAACCGCAGGAAATGCTACAGCTGCCCCCACACCTCCTCCCTCTCCCCTATCCCAGGCCCCAAGATGACTTTCCATATTAAGCAGAGGTTCACCTGCACATCTGCTAATGTGGTATACTGCATCCACTGTACCTGGTGTGGCTTCCCTCTACATTGGGGAAACCAAGCGGAGTCTTGGGGACCGCTTTGCAGAATACCTCCGCTCGGTTCGCAATAAACAACTGCACCTCCCAGTCGCGAACCATTTCAACTCCCCCTCCCATGTCCATCACATGCCTCCTGCAGTGCCACAATGAAGCCACCCAAAGGTTGCAGGAACAGCAACTCATATTCCGCTTGGGAACCCTGCAGCCCAATGGTATCAATGTGGACTTCACCAGCTTCAAAATCTCCCCTTCCCCCACCGCGTCCCAAAACAAGCCCAGTTCGTCCCCTCCCCCCACTGCATCACACAACCAGCCCAGCTCATCCCATCCCTCCACTGCATCCCAAAACCAGCCCAGCCTGTCTCTGCCTCCCTAACCTGTTCTTCCTCTCATCCATCCCTTCCTCCCACCCCAAGCCGCACCTCCATTTCCTACCTACTAACATCATCCCACCTCCTTGACCTGTCCGTCTTCCCTGGACTGACCTATCCCCTCCCTACCTCCCCACCTATACTCTCCTCTCCACCTATCTTCTTTTCTCTCCATCTTCGGTCCGCCTCCCCCTCTCTCCCTATTTATTCCAGAACCCTCACCCCATCCCCCTCTCTGATGCGGGTGTAGGCCCAAAATGTCAGCTTTTTTGCTCCTGAGATGCGGCTTGGCCTGCTGTGTTCATCCAGCTTCACACTTTATTGTCTTGGATTCTCCAGCATCTGCACTTCCCATTATCTCTAACTTAATGAATGTCCTTTGCAGAACATCATCTTTCTATCTACCTGTTGAGTCAGTGCCAATGTGGGCCATGACCTCAGGTATTCAGAATATCCTGTACCCACTCAGAGACTTCCTTGAACCTGGCAATAGGGTGGTGGGGCAACACACCATCCTGGAGTCTCGCTCACAGCCACAGAAACACCAGTCTGTGGCCCTGGCTATAACCTAGTCCTATCACGGCTGCGTGTCTACACTTTGAGCCTCTCTGCTGTACAACAATGCTAGTTGCAATGCCATTGAAGTCGCTGCAGCTGCTGCTTTCCCCTCAAAGGCCATTCCCCTACTGCCCCCCAACCCCTCCAACAGTGTGTTATATAGTAAAACCTATTTTAAGAAGCGAATGCCTGCCTGCCCACATTTACTTGTCATCCTGGTGCTCCCCTGACTCCTCTGACTATGTAGACCTTATCAGCAAAGTGACCAGATTGCTAAATGTGTCAGCCTCAAATGTGCTCCAACTGCAGCTCCAGGTTCTCCATCTGGCAAATCAGGAGCTGTAGTTGAACACACATCCTGCATATGTAGACATCATGGACACTGGAAGCATCCCTGATTTCCAACATTTGCGGGAGGAGCATTCCACAGGGCTAAAACCTCCTATCATTGTGAAACCTAGCAATGAAATCAATCTGATCAACTACAGTCATTAATCCAAGAACCTATTAGACAACTTTGCGCAGTAGTCACCAAACTCAGGCCTCTGACTCCCACTCTCCAGTCCCAGGCTACAAAAGTAAACTTCTCTTATTTCAAAAATATATTTATTTATTCTTAAAAAGAACCTTTATACACATACCTAAAGCAATTCAGTTCTGTACAGTCTTAGCATTTTGAGAACAAACGTACATTGGAGTTTGACTTTCCCTATATTTCCAACTAACCGGAAGGCATTTCTTATTGATGAACAATACTATTTACATATACTTGAGGGACCAAGAGGGTGCCTCATTCCAATAAATGAATGGACTGCCAATGTACTTTAGCCCAACTTTTCAGACTAAGTCCCAAACATGCTTCAAGAAGACCACCATCATCCTGGTACCAAACAAAAATCATGTCACATGCCTCAATGCCTACTGCTCTGACATCTAGCATTATGAAATGCTTAGAGAGGCTAGTCATGGCTCACATCAACTCCAGACTATCAAATTGCCTTGATCCTTTGCAATTCACCTACCGATGCAACTGATCCACCGCAAACGGCACCTCCCCGGCGTTGCACTCATCCCTTAAATATCTGGATAACAAAGGTACCTCTATCAGGTTCCTACTTATTGATTACAGTCCCACCTCCAACACTACAATTCCAAACCAACCCATATCTAAATTCTGAACCCTAAGTCTCGCCCCCACCCCAAAACCGAATTAACTTCCTGACACACAGACCACAATCAGTAAGAGTAGACAACAACACCACCATCCTCAACACCGACGCCCCACAAGGCTGCAAACCCAACCCCTTATTATATTCCTTATACACTCACGACTATGTGGCCAAATTACACCTCAACTCTGTTTACATGTTTGTTGACGACACCACCATTGTGGATTGGATCTCAAAGAAGAACAACGATATAGAGTACAGGAAACAGACTGAGTACTTAGAGCATGGTTAAAACCAAATATCTCTCCATCAACGTCAGCAAACTGAAGGAGCTGGTCTTTGACTTCAGGAAGTAGAGTGGGGCACCCTTGTCTGCATTAATGATGTTGTGGTGGAGATGGGTGAGACTGTCAAGTTCCTGGCTGTGGTGATCACAAACAATCTATCCTGGTCCACCCACGTCGACACCCCAGTCAAGAAAGCATGACAATGGCTCTACTTCTTCAAGAGACTGAGGAAATTTGGTATATCCCTGAGGCCTCGTCAATTTTTATAGAAAGCATGGATGCATCACAATGTGGTATGGCAACTGCTCTTTCCAAGATCAAAAGAAACTACAGAGAGTTGTGAACACAGCCCAATCCATCACACAAACCAGCCTTCCATCCATCAACTCCATCTATCCTTCCTGCTGCCTCCGGGAACACAAGCAACAAAATGCAACACTCCTTTCACCCCGACTACACTCTCTTCCACCCTCTTCTGTCAGGCAGAAGACATAAATACACATATCAATAGACTCAAGGACAGCTCCTTCCCGTTGCTATCAGTCTTTTGAACAGATGTCTCAAAAGTTAATAAGATGTGAGGCTGTATGAACACAGCAGGCCCAGCAGCATCTCAGGAGCACAAAAGCTGACGTTTCGGGCCTAGACCCTTCATCAGAGAGGGGGATGGGGAGAGTGTTCTAGAATAAATAGGGGGAGGCGGACCGAAGATGGAGAGAAAAGGAGATAGGTGGAGAGGAGAGTATAGGTGGGGAGGTAGGGAGGGGATAGGTCAGTCCAGGGAAGACGGACAGGTCAAGGAGGTGGGATGAGGTTAGTAGGTAGGAAATGGAGGTGCGGCTTGGGGTGGGAGGAAGGGATGGGTGAGAGGAAGAACCGGTTAGGGAGGCAGAGACAGGTTGGACTGGTTTTGGGATGCAGTGCTCACATTTTATTATTTGGATTCTCCAGCATCTGCAGTTCCTATTATCTCTGTCTCAAAAGTTAATTCTGATTCTCTCTCTCTGCACCTTCTCTGCGGCTGTAAACACTGTGTTCTGCCCTCTGTTCTGCTACCCTGACGCACTTTGTATAGTACGATCTGCCGGTATAGCATGGTAAACAACACTTTTCACTATATCTTGGCACATTTGACAATAATAAATCAATCAATTTATCAATATCCCCCAGTTCTGCAATCTCCAACCAATGGAAATAGTTTATCTTCGTCTACCTATCTTTTCCTGTGTATACCTTGAAGGTTTGCCCCTTAATCTGTTAAATTCTAGAGAAAACAGGCTTAATTTGTATAATCTCTCATCATAATTGAACTCCTGAAGTCCAGGTGTCATCCTGGTAAACATAATATCGCAAGATATAGGGCAGAATGAGGCCATTTGGCCCATTCAGTTTGTTCTGCCTTTCAATCATGTCTGATATGTTTCTCATTCCATTCTCCTATCTTCTTCCTGTAATCTTTGATCCCCTTACTATCTATCTATCTCTGTCTTAAGTACACTCAATGATGCAGCCCCCACAACCCTCAGCAGCAACGAGTTCCATAGAGTCACCACCCTCTGGCTGAAGAAATTCCACTTCATCTCTGTTCTAAAGGGTTATCCCTTCACTCTGAGCTTGTGCCATTGCATCCTGATCTCTCTTCCCAGTGCAAATATCCACTCTTTCCAGTCACCTAAGTATTCTGTAAGTTTCAATCAAATATCACCTCCTCATCCTTTTTAACTCCATTGATTACAGAGCCAGAGGGTTCAATTGCTCCTCATATAACAAGCCCTTCATTCCTTGCATTATTCTTGTGAACCTCCTCTGGACCCCCTCTAAGACCAGTGTATCCTTGCTGATACATGGGGCCCAAAATGGCTCCCAGTATTCCAAATGTAGCCAGTAGACAATTGTAAACCAGAAAGGATGTTGTCTTGATCAGGGAAGCCATGCTCAGCACCTTAGACAATATTTATTACTCAGCCAATGTAATTAAAACAGAGGTTAGAGATAAGAGTGTCAGAAGTTCTAATCGTTCACACCATTTGACAGGTTCCAAGGTTTCTTCAGTAAACAGGGGAAGGCGGTAGTTATAGAGATAACAAAGTGTGGATCTGGATGAACACAGCAGGCCAAACAGCATTTTAGGAGCACAAAAGCTGACGTTTTGGGCCTAGATTCTTCATCAGAAAAGTCACTGTACTGGGAACCCAGAACCACAGGCTAATACTCAGGGGTCATGAGATTGAATCTCAACCTAGAAGATGGTGAAATGTGAATTCAATAAAACTTGGAATTAAAATAGCTGGTTTAAAAGTGACCATTAAAAAAGAAACAACTGGCTTAGTCATCGTGTTTAGGGAAGAACATCTGCCATCCTTACCCAGTGTGATCACGTGTGGCTCTAGACTTGCAGAAATGTGGTTGGCATTGAACTGTCTTTTGAAATGAATTAGAAAACCAATCAGATTAAGGACAGTTAGATATGGGCATCAGACATAACAGGAACTCAGATGCTGGAGAATCCGAGATAACAAGGTATGGAGCTGGATGAACACAGCAGGCCAAGCAGCATCTTAGGACCAGAAAAGCTGACGTTTCAGGCCTAGACCCGAAACGTCAGCTTTTGTGCTCCTGAGATGCTGCTTGGCCTGCTGTGTTCATCCAGCTCCACACCTTGTTATCTATGGGCAACAGATACTGGTTTTGTCCTAACCCAGGTAAAAGAAAACCTACAACAGAAAACCCACCTGCCCACCTACAAATGGTATTTGCAGAAGATGGTGAGCATTTCCTGGAACAAAAACAAAGTTGCTGGAAAGGTTGAGCAGGTCTGGCAGTGTTTGTGGAGGAGCAAACAGAGTTAACATTTCGGGTCCGGTGATCCTTCCTTAGAACTGATGGTAGCTGGGGGAATGTCAGTTTATATGCAGAAAATAGAGAGGTGGGTAGGGTAGGTAGTAAAAAATAGGATAGAGCCCAAAGAGAGAGAAAGACAGTTGAGCAGACAAGGGAGTTGCTAACGTTCAGGCTGGGAGGGTGAATAGTTGTCAATTGAGACTGTAAGTGACTAACAACAGGGGGTGTGTAGTGGCAGGCTGTGTGGTAACAAGGCCTGGTGTGTGGGGTGGGGCGCTGGGACATGGGAGAGTATAGGCCCTAAAATTATTGAACTCAATAACCATTCCCTCCGGGACACCCTGGTCCATACTTCCTTCACCCCCAACACCTCCCCACAGCCCTATGGCACCTTCCCCTGTAACTGGCAAAGGTGCAACACCTGCCCATTTACCTCCTCCCTCCCCAGTATCCAAGGACACAAACATACCTTCCTGGTGAAGCCACACTTCACCTGCACTTCCCAGAATCTAGTCTACTGCATTCACTGCTCACAATGTGGTCTCCTCTACATTGGGGGAAATGAAGCGAAGACTTGGTGACCGCTTCTCGGAACATCTACGTTCTGCTCGCAATAAAGACCCTGAACTACCGGTTGCCTGCCAGTTCAATGCACCACCCTGCTCCCTGGCCAATATCTCTGTCTCCGGCTTGCTGCATTGTTCCAGTGAAGCCCAATGCAAGCTGAAGGAACAACACCTCATTTTGCGCTTGGGGGCCCTATAGCCCTCCGGACTCAACATTGAGTTCAATAATTTTAGGGCTTAACTCTCCCATGCTAGAATGGATCAAATGGCATCTGCCTGCGCGACAGGCATTCTATGATTTTTGTTTAAAAATTCCAATATGCAATTAATGACACTGCAAAGTCTTGTGAATAGAGGATTTGAGAGTTAAATAAACCAATGTGACTGAATCCTGGAAAATAGGATTAGCATGGCTGGGGGCCTTTTTTTTTAACCAGTGCAGTCTGAATGGGCCAAAGGGTTTATTTCTGATTTGTGGATATCTATGAATTATATGAAGCAAAATATTTCAATGTATTGTTCTGTGCTAACATTATGCACATAGTTTTCCTCTTGGCTAATTGTGCTCCATTTTTTAAAAAATGACAGGCTCTTGTAACAAAACTATTATTAGCTGAGCCCTCAGCCTTGTTTTCTGAGGTTGAAGAGAAAAACAAACATTTTTTTCATTCAGCAATAATACAGAAGTATTAATTGAGGTTTAATTTGAAAGTGGTAGACCACTTGTTAAAAATAACAAAGAACAAAGAAAATTACAGCACAGGAACAGGCCCTTCGGCCCTCTAAGCCTGTGCTGATTGAGATCCTCTGTCTAAACCTGTCAACTATTTTCTAAGGGTCTGTATCCATTTGCTCCCTGCCCATCCATGTACCTGTCCAAATATATCTTAAAAGACACTATTGTGTCTGGGTCTACCACCTCCGCTGGCAATGCGTTCCAGGCTCCCACCACCCTCTGTGTAAAGAACTTTCCACGCATATCTCCCTTAAACTTTCCTCCTCTCACTTTGAACTCATGACCCCTAGTAATTGAGTTCCCCACTCTGGGAAAAAGCTTCTTGCTATCCACCTTGTCTATACCCCTCATGATTTTATAGACCTCAATCAGGTCCCCCCTCAATCTCCATCTTTCTAATGAAAATAATCCTAATCTACTCAACCTTTCTTCATAGCTAGCACCCTCCATACCAAGCAACATTCTCCTCTGCACCCTCTCCAAAGCATCCACATCCTTTTGGTAATGTGGCGACCAGAACTGTACGCAGTACTCCAAATGTGGCCGAACTAAAGTCTTATACAACTGTAACATGATCTGCCAACTCTTGTACTCGATACCTGGTCCAATGAAGGAAAGCATACCATATGCCTTCTTGACCACTCTATTGGCCTGCGTTGTCACCTTCAGGGAACAATGGACCTGAACACCCAGATCTCTCTGTTCATTAATTTTCCCTAGGACTTTTCCATTCAATGTATAGTTCGCCGTTGAATTTGATCTTCCAAAATGCATCACCTCGCATTTGCCCGGATTGAACTCCATCTGCCACTTATCTGCCCAACTCTCCAGTCTATCTACATTCTGCTGTAATCTATGACAGTCCCCTTCACTATCAGCTACTCCACCAATCTTCATGTCATCTGCAAACTTGCTGATCAGACCATCTACACCTTCCTCCAGATCATTTACATATATCACAAACAACAGTGGCCCCAGCACAGATCCCTGTGGAACACCACTGGTCACAGGTCTCCAATTTGAGAAACCCCCTTCCGCTAACATTTAAATCTCTGTTTATCCTTCCGGTTGTTTTTAGAGTCTGATGAAGACAGATCAGCAGATAGTATGAAGGAGTAATGAAGAGAATTTCATTGTAAACAGTTTTGAAATGGCTGGGATTTTTTTAAAAAGTGTTTGCTTATCTTGCGCGCCTTTATGTTGTTCTTGAAGATACAATAATGACCAAAGCATGGTGGGAAGTGGGATGAAGGAACAGTGGGAATCTGGCTGGCAAGGTAAAGTGAGAGAAAGTTGTCAAAGAAGGGAAGAGAAAATTGTACCAAGCAACAAAGGTAGAACGGGAACAACAGGCAGTGAACCTCAAGGTGGAAGAAGCACCAACGAAGGAGAGGAGTTGCAGAGAGAAGAGAAAATAATGGAGTGGGGAGGTAGAGAGGAGAAGTTTGGAAGGGGAGTGACGTAGGCAGAAATGAAAGGTATACAATGAGAGCCAAAGGTATATGCAACATTGTTTGTCCATTGCAGTGGTGAGAAATGTAGACAGACTTTGGGAAAGATAGAAGGGCATCCAAGAAATGACATTTTTAGTTGTTAATGTGAATGAAGAAGGAAAAAAGCACCGAGAGACTGGCAAGGACATATATTTGGAATCTCACGCAAGAAAGGCCTGAAGCAGAAACAGAAATTAGTGGAAAAGCTCAGCAAGTTTGGCAGCATCTGTGGACAGAAATCAGAGTTAACATTTTGGATCCAGTGACCCTTCCTCAGAAACTATTCTAGAAGGTCTAGAAACATTAACACACAAGGAAACTTTGTGCCTGAGTAAGCCTTTTGCAAGATCTATCTCATCCTAATTCATGTTATTCGTTCTCCCTTCCTCCATAGCCCTGGAAATTCCAAATTGTCAAGTATGTTTCCAAAATCCACTTGAAATCTACTTTTAACTCTGTTTCCATCATCCACTCATTTGACTGCATATTTCAGATCACTGTAACCCACTGAGAAAAAATATTTCTCCTCACTCTGCCCAAATATTTAGCCAAATAACTGTATCCTTTGATTAATAACACTGCCTGGTTGTGGAAACAGTTTCTCCCTATCAGTTCTACAAAATTCTTCACCTAGGTACATAAAGATAATCAAAACACTTCAGCATCGTGTAACTATTGAGATCTACGAAAAGAAAATAACAACGCAATATTCAATACTCAATATTCCACAGGGTACCTTAGCAACATTGTTGAACTTTGTACATTTCTTCACTTTTGTAAATTTTGGAAATGTGAAGGTGTTATTCTTGCATCGAATAGAGAATTACAGGACTCTGTCTAAACCAATTGATTTTACTTTGCATTTACTGTTTCCTTTTCGCAATATATGAACATGCTGAGAAAGGTTCACTCTGTGCTTTATCTATCATGAAATTGAAAACAAGTTTATGATTTTGTTTCACATGCAAAGGGAATTTTCTCAGTGTATTCCTACAAAAACAAGGAACCCATTGATATGGTAATTTGGATATTTAGCAATACGGATAGAGGTGGCACCATAATCAGATCCATTATTCTTCATAACTCAGAAGTATTGAATATTTCAGCTTGCTTTATGTCAACTGAGATAGATATCAACTTAGATAAAAAGGTAATCATTGTAAACTTAAGCTTATTAAAAGGTAATAATATCATATAATACCATAAATCACTTCATATCAGTGCCCAGTACACATAGGCCAATGCAGGCGTAGGGAGTAGCATGAAAGTGGAGGTGTATTGATAAATCAGTGAATTACAAAGTAAAAATTGAAGGATTGAAATATTTTCAAGTCACACAGTGGTACTCCAATTTCCATATGTCCACAATAAAAGGCACAAAACAAATAATTGCCTTGTACAAGCATTTGATGACCGTGGCATTGAAAACAGTCAGGAAAGCACACTTACAATATAAATCTACTGCATATCCGAGTGATGGTGAACTTGCAACATACAAGTTTGAAGGTTGAAACCTTACAGCACATAAATACCAGCAATGAATATCTGAGATGCTAAATTTCAAATACTATGAAGTTCAAGATCCATTTTGAGATAAATTAATTTTTGTTCACTGAATATCTGATTGTAGGCTTTGGGTACTTACCAATGTTGTACTTTGTATTCAAAAGTTACTTGCTGGAAAGGTTTCAGAGAAGCTATTCTCTATGAGTCACCCTGGAATTGCACTATTACAACTGGCATGCTCCTAATGGAAGATTTCTTGAGACTTTTCAAAGGCAGTCTTTAACTGACTCTATTAAAATTGATCTGGTAACCTTCTGACTCAGCGAGCTGGAGCAATTGTTGTGAATCACGGGGATGAAAATAATGTACTACTTCTCTTTGATTTGACCTGACACTCAAATAGATGGCCATGGTTATTGATGAGCAGTCATTGCAGCTCCAAGGTATCATTGCAATGGTTCTTAGCTGCTCCATCAGCCTATCATGCACTGTGCGGAGTGGACTGGTTTATTAATGAATTCACCATTTTCAGCTCCATTCTTTAAAATTCATTCATGGGATTCATTCTGCATTTATTGCCCATCCCTACTTTCCAGAGGACAATTAAGAATCAACCACATTGCTGTGGCCCTGGGGCCGTGTGTCAGCCAGACCAGGTAAGGACAGCAGTTTCCTTCCCTAAAGGACATTAGTGAACCAGAGGGGTTTTTCCTGATAACTGATTTACAGTTGTCATCAGACTCTTCATTCCAGATTTTTATTGAATTTACATTCCATCATCTGCTGTTGTGGGATTTGAACCCAGGGTCTCTGGATTAATACTCCCATGATAACACTACTAGGCCATTGCCTCTTCTCTAGCAATAATGTAGCTAGACTTGGACAACATTTAAGCTTGAGCCAATAAAAGGTCCAAGTGCCAGCTAATGACCATTCCTATATACACATCATCTATCCTCATACAATACCCGTATCATTAAAACCAGATCATTGACCTTCTGGGACCACACAGAAAATATATTGTTGTTTGTTCAGTGTCACTGGATCAAAATCCTGGAAGTGTCTTCCTAACTGCATTGTGGGTGTACGCACAGCACTCAGACTGCAGCTCATCACCATCTTCTCAAGGGCAAATGTCCAACAGAGTCCCACCATTTACATCATCTCTCTGCCATCTGAAAGCAGTGAAGTGGAGCAGTCACTACTAATCTTGATAGGCACAGCAGCAATCACATTGAAACAATTTGTGTCAACCAGGGCAGAGCAGGCTCCTTGATCAATACCCCAGCCTCTGCACTCAATTCCCATTTCCTTCATCACTGTGGCTGCAGTATGCATTGCCCACAGAATGGAACATAGCAACTCACCAAGCTCACTTTGATCAAAGCTCTCACTCCTTCCCTAGAGAAGGTCAAATTCAACAAGATCATGGGTGCACCAACACCTCTACATTTTATTGCAAATCCCACACAATCCTAACCTGGATTTATACACAAAGAAAATACACGGTGAGGGGATTCTGTACATAGAAGATCAATGCGATCCCTAGGGCACAGTACAAATAGCCATCTTGTCCTCTTCTACACAACTTTTCTACAAGTTATAGAGGGAGATTGCAAGACTCCACAGGAGCCCTCACCTGCAAACATCAACATATGGTCAAAACAATGAAATTCCAAACCTGGCACAAGAACTGGAACAGTGCAAGGAAAGGACTCATTATCATATTTTCAGACAATTACAGGTGAACAATAGATGTAGTCTTGCCAATAGAAACATAGAAAAATACAAGATAGGAGCAGGAGGAGGCCATTCAGCCCTTCAATTCTGCTCCACCATTCTTCACAATCATGGTTGATTGTCCAACTCAATAGCCTAATCCTGCTTTCTCTGCATAACTTTGACCCCATTCATCCCGAGTGCTATATTTAAACACCTCTTGAATATATTCAATGTTTTGACATCAACTACTTCCTGTAGTAGTGAATTCAACAGGCTCTACAGTCTTTGGGTGAAAAAATGTCTCCTCATCTCCATCCTAAATCGTCTACCCTGAATCCTCATATTGTGACCCCTGGTTCTGGACATGCCCACCATTGGGAACATCCTCCCTGCATCTACTCTGTCTAGCCCTTTCAGAATCTTATAAGCCTTTATGAGACCCCCCAAATTCATCTGAACTCCAGCGAAAACAATCTCAACCTGGTCAATGTCTCTTCATACATCAGACTCGCCATCCCCAGAATCAGCCTGGTAAACATTCACTGCACTCCCTCGAGAGCAAGGGCATCCTTCCTCAGAAAAGAAGACCAAACCTGCACACAATCTTCAAGGTGTGGCCTCACCAAGGCCCTGACAAACTGCAACAACGCATCCCTGCTCCTGTACTTGAAACCTCTTGCAAATAAGGCCAACGTACCATTTGCCTTCTTTTTTTGCCTGCTACTCCTACATGTTTACCTTCAGCAACTGGTGCACAAGGACATCTGGGTCCCACTGCACACTCCCCCCTCCCAACCTACAGCAATTCAGGTAATAATCTGCCTTCTTATGCTGTTTCTTATTATTTATGTCATTTTTAAAAAATTAAAGTGCTATGGCTTGGAATTCGGAACTTCAGTGGAAATTGATAATTTGGGGGATAGGACTCACCTATCCGCTCCACCATTCCCACTTACCAAGCACAATAAAACCCTGCTGCATCTATTATCTCCATCTCACCAACGCTCCCCTTAGAACCACGCCTCTCCCCTCTATCTATTAATGGGCTCCACTCTCCCTGCCCAGCTCTGATAAAGGGTTTCAGCCTGAAATGTTGACTTTCCCGCTCCTCGGATGCTGTCTGACCACCTGTGCTTTCCCAGCTCCACATTTATTGACTCTAGCTTCCAGCATCTGCAGTCCTTACTGTCTCCATATTAGCATATGCTTAGCGTGCTTAGCAATGGTGTAGTACTATAATCCATGTTAAACAGTGCACAATGTTAAAAGCTGGGATCTGAAGTAATGAAATGTAGATTTGGAATCAATTGAATCTGGAATGTCATCAATTATATGTCCTATTAAAAGGAATACTATGGTCTAAATATTGTTCTGAGTGCTTCGGGATTTCTTCCTGAAGGATGTTAGTAATTTGTATTGCCGCCCCATTTTTCTGAAAGGTGGCTATGTATTGTGTACACTACCACACACTACTGATGAAGGTTATCCAACAGTTTTCACAAAATTTGACAACTTTGTTGACCTCTGTGGTAATACAGCTGCAAGTATTGACCTCCAATGGTGGGCATTTTTAATACTAGTGTAGTGCACTTTTAAATTCGTCAAGTTGTTTTTCAATCATCTGTGCAAGGTTAGATCACAGGAATAAAGAAAGAACTCGCCACTTGGGTACAGAACTAGTTCAAAAGTAGAATACAGAGGTGGTGGGGGAAGATTGCTTTTCAGACTGGAGGCCTGTGACCAGCGATGTGCCACGAGGATCGGTGTTGGGTCCATTGCTTTTTGTCATTTACATCAATTACATGGATGTGACCATAGGAGGTGTGGTTGGTATGTTTGCAGATGACACTAAAATTGGATGTGTAGTGGGCAGGGGAAAAGGTTATCTCAGAGTACATCAGGGTCTTGATCAGATGAGCCAGTGAGCCGAGGCGTGGCAGATGGAGTTTTATTTAGGTAAATTTGAGGCGCTGCATTTTGGAAAGGCAAGTCAGGGCAGGACTTACACACTTTATGGTAAGGTCCTGGGGAGTATTGCTGATCAAAGAGACCTTGGAGTGCAGGTTCATAGCTCCTTGAAAATGGAGTTGCAAGTAGATAGGATAGTGAAGAAGGCATTTGGTATGCTTGCCTTTATTGGTCAGTTCTTCAAGTTTTTATGGAACATATAGATTTCTGCCTGGTAACTGCCAGATGTTAATGTCCACTCTAAGATAACAAAGTGTGAAGCTGGATGAACACAGCAGTTCAAGCAGCATCTCAGGAGCACAAAAGCTGATGTTTTGGGCCTAGACCCTTGTTAATGTCCACTCTGTCCTGTCTCTAAAGAATAAATCATTTGCTTTCAGTGGATATGAACTAATGTGAATGAATTCCAGATATAAATGGTGAAAGGTTGATGGTTGATTAGGAAAGTACAGAGGTGGTTTTATTTTTTTCCCCCTTCAATTATCCTCTAGTTAAGTTCCTGCTCCTAAGTTAGAACACAATCCTGATTGCATTCATAGATGGATCAATGTATCCCCAGCTGTAAATATGGTAGTGTTTGCATTAATGTTTCATACCTGTCTGTTATGAGACTCTTAGAACTTTGATTCTGTCAGATAGTGAGTCCGTGAGCTCTGTCATTGGTCACCGAAGAATCAAACAGGAAGAAAACTGCATTCTAATTTTAATATCGTTTTTGCTGTACTGCAAACTCAGTTTTAACTGGCCCCTTACGAACCAATATTCTCAAGAAACTGGCAAATTTGTATACCTCAAATACCACAAAGTTTACGGTATTATTCTGTCCAGTTATTATAGTCTTTAATTTATTTACTTCAATGTAAATATACTTCTTATTCAAACAAGTGGCCACATGAAATAACCACAGTTGATTCAATTTCGAGTCAATTTCTCCTCAAATACTGCCGTATCCGAGTTGAGGGTGCCAGTGAGAAGGCTCGCTGCTGGAGGGTTTTATTTAAGGCAAGTTGTATTTTCATTTAAGTGATTTATACTGTAAATAAAGTGTAACAGCGCTGTGTATGCCCTTTGCCTTATGTTCCTATTACTTAGTGTGTGCATTTGCACTAATAGGCTGGGCCTCTTGATTATCCGCAATATTTTATCAACCGACACATTTTTGCCCCGCAGCTTCCGGTTAATAAAAAGTTAGCAGCATTATTTTTTCAGGTAAAACTAGAAGTGAAAAATCAATTTGCAGCAGAAAAATAAAATTTAAGCTCGTTATGGCCTCTCTTTCACCAGCAGCCTGTTAGCCCTTTATTTACAGCTTTCATCCCGTCCATGTTCGTTCCAGTTAAATATAACTAACTACTTCTGTACTTTGAGATAACACAGAATACTTTCAAGTCTTTGACAAAAAGCACTTCAATAAGCTTGTCATCTATTTTACTCACAGATATTCTACCATTCGTCAGTCAATTGCATCGGTCTTGTGCCCCATCATGTCCATTGCCCTCCTTCCTCAATTTCCTAGTTGTACGAACTCTGAAATCTGAACTCCCATCTCCGTCTCTCACACACAACACTCAGTGCTCCAAGCCTCTCATCTTCAGTCATCTGCTGCTATTGCAAAACACTCCAACATCGTTTTCACTTGGTTCTCTACAAGTGTTAGCACTTACTATCGTTCACTGCAGCCGACTTCCCAATGCTCTCAACATCTTATTGAAGTTGGTTCTTACAGCCAGAATGTCTACCTGTCTCTCAGGTCTCCTACGTTTACAGATTCCAGGCTTCTTCAAATCCCTGCAGTGTAGAGAGGGGCTATTTGAGCCTGCACCAACCGATACAGACGAACCCTCCCACACCTTGTATGGGGTTTTCGCCGCAGCTAATCTGGACACTAGCAGGATGATTTTAAGCGTCGCCAATCCAGCTAGCCTGCACATCTTTGGACCGTGGGAGGAAACGCGCACAGACAACGTGCAAACTCTACACAGACAGTTGCCCAAAGGTGGGATCGAACCCAAGCCCCTGGGGCTCTAAGGCAGCAATGCTAACCACTGAGCCACCATACACAGGGACACTGAGATAACCAGAATTTCTGACATTTGGACAATTCCAGCGCACTGAGGTCTCCTCCTTTACCATCTTGTACCACATAATTGTCAAGTCTCAGTTATCTTTCACATTCTGTCACTTTTAGTAGAGTCAGAAGGGTTTCAGTAATGTGAGGGAGGGGGAATTTTTTTCTCTCTCACTCAGTATTTCCAGTATTATCACATGGCTGGTACTTTCCCTCCTGCAGTATGTCCTCTCACTCATGGTGCTATTGACATGCCTGTAGCACTAAGCCATAACAGGGAGCCATGTTTCACCGTGAGTAGGATTTTACAGGACATTGGTTAATGAGACCTCTTCAGAAATGGAGTCAAAGAAAGGAAGAATTGGAAATGGACCACAAATGAAGAAGACAGAACAGTGGAATCTGAATGTAAAGTTGTTGAATTTTCCAGATCAGGAAGCACGCAAGCAAGGAACAGCGCCGACTCAGTCATCAATGCAATGAAAAAAGTAAAGAAAGGAACCTGGGTTGGACCAGAATAAGAAATAATCCAGATATCCTAGAAGGCAGGCACATTGTTAAGATGTATTCAGGTTTCCATGGCAACAGGTTTTTGAATCAGAGGAGGTGAATGCAACAAGAAGAGAATTAATGCATACAACCATTGAAGCTGTATGAGTTAGGACTAGGCCATTTGGCCCAGTCAGCCTGCTTCACCATTCGATAATATTGCATTTAATCTGACGGTAATCTTTACTCCACTCTCCTGTCCGTCCACCGCAGTGTCCTTTGACTCCTTTGTTAGTCAATGTGGGAATAAATTCAGGCACGCAAAGGTTGGGGGTTGAGGCCTAGTTGGGGCTCCATTCAAGGAGGATGTGGGCAGTTGGATCATGATGAAAAAGAGACAGTTAAGGGTCAAGAAAGTGGAAACTGCTAAAAGTAATGAAGGGACCAGGTGAGCTGTGAGTCCAAGTATGCAGAGACTGAATGAGAAAGATCAGATAGGAATAATTCAGTTCTGTAGGCTGAGAGCATTCTCCCTCCAGGTGAACTAGGGACTTGTTTGTACTTGTTTGAAGTTAATATACTGGACTGACAGCTCATGATGCTGCCTCCTTTACATTGCAGAAACCAAATGCAACGGTCTCACAGACCATCTTCACATGGTTTACCATTGTGATCCTGAGTTTAGGATGGTCTATCATTTTAATTTTCTACCCCACTCCCAATCTGACCCCTTTATCGCAGCTTGCTACCAACATACAAAAGAGCAAGGAGCAAGAGTAGGCCACTTGTCCTTTGAAACTGCCCCACCATTCAACACAATCACATTTGAGCTGATGTTAACGTTAACTCTACATTCCTGCATTTTCCCCAACAATTTTCATCCCCTTGATAATCAAGAATCTATCAGCTTCTACCTTAGAAATATTGAAAGATTCTGCATCCACAGCCTTTTAAAGAAGGGAATTTCAAATACTTTCAACCCTCTGAGAGAGAGAGAAAAAATCTCTCCAATCTGTTCTACACCATTGTATTGAAGTAACCAAGAGAAACTGCCCCATATCTCTGATTAGGCACTTTGTAAGGAAGGGTTACTTAATCTGAAAAGTTAACTCTGATTTCTCTCCACAGATGCTGTCAGACCTGGTGAGATTTTCCAGCAACTTCTATTGTTGGTTCTTATTTACAGCATCCACAGTTATTATAGTTTTTACTCAACAACATTTTGGGTTCAACACTACGTTCAACAATTTCAGCTCAGCAACATTACTCCTAGGTGGTGAAGCCCCTGCTATTGCCATTTGCATCTCTTCTAAACTCATTTTTTTATCCCTTTACTTCCTGGTTACCATCTCTTTAATGCCTTTGAAGCATTGCATCTTTTATTATTTAATCTCTTCTAATCCATCCTGCCATGTACCTTTCCTTTTATACTTTCCTGGCCTGCCCACATTCCTCAAAACCCGCAACATCTTAATTTTTTTCTCTGGTTGTGGTGAAGTGTCATTCACTTGAAACATTGGGCTGGATTTTCATCATGGAGGTGGGTGAGAGAAGTTGGAAAACTTCTCAGTTTGGTGTGCCTGCTTCAGGAGATAATACCCTCCAGGGTGGGATTCCTGTCTGAGCAATTCTTAATAAAAGTTGGCCCCGTCACACCAAGAAACAGCTCAGCAACATCTGCAGGGACAGCTCAGCGGCAAGAATAGTTACTTTAAACACCTCTGTGGTCTTGGATGTTCTCACTTATTTTGTTTGATATTTGGTTTTCCAGCTCTTACCCTTCACACCCCTCTCACTCCAAACACATGGCTATGTCTAATCCATTCCAATTTGTGCCTCTTCAACCATCCACAGGCCCTTCAAATCCTCATGCCAATCTAAGGCAATTTCATGTAGATAACCAGTGTACTGTGTCATAACAATGGCATGTGTAGAAAAGCTTTAAAAAAAACTCATCCATTCATAACAATTTTTTTCAAACAAAACTGCTTTTACTACAGATCGTTTATGCAGTAAAACCTCATTATACAAACCTGGCTGAGATCTCAGATGTTGAGACAGCTACACCCATAGAAACTATTGTTTGATTGACAGATCTTTCTCTTTGACCGACATTATCAATTGTACAGTGTTTATTTATACGTGTCAAATTCTTGTAGTTTCTGCTATGGGTTTTGTGAAAATCTGGAACATTGAAACTACAAAAGTAAAGTCACCATAGTTCCCAAAGGACAATGAGCTTGTCTTTCATTAGAGAGAGATGAGTGCTGATGGTTTAGCCTGAGGGTCACCGTGCCTAAGACAAAGGGAGAGATTGAGAAGAAAGGTCCTTCAAAATAACCTCAGCTGGTGTAGGAAATGAACCTGTGCTGTGTTGGTGTTACTCTATGTCACAAACCAACCATCCAGCCAACTGAGCTAACTGACCTCTTGAACTTACAACAGAGCTGCAATAAAAGCAATATTTTAAATAAAGATATGAATGAATTATTGTGATTTTAAAAGCTTTTTTTTTATTACACATGTCCAGTCATCCAATTGGGTCTGTTCCACCATTCAATAATCCTCAACTCCACATTCCTGCCTTTTCCCCATAACAATTGGTTCCCTTACTGATTAAAAATCTGTCTATTTCAGCCTCGGATTGACTTACTGATTGACCCAACTCCTATAGATCTCTGTTGTGAAGAATACCTTCTGAGAGAAAAATGACGTTTTAAATGTGTGACATCTTACCCTGAGTTTATGCTTTCTATCCTAGACTCTTGCACAAGGAGAAAGAACCTTTAATGCATCAGCCCTATCAAGTCTCTTACGATTCTTGCATGTTTCAAAAAGGCCCCTCTCATTCTTTTAAACTCCAATGAATACATGCTAACCAACTCAACCTCTCCTCATAAGTCAATCATTCCATATCTAGGATCAACCTTGTAAACCTTTTCAAGACTGCTTCCAATCCCTACACCAGTGGGATACTATGGTGTTCACGAGTTCTATACAAAGTGTACACTGGACGAATGGAATCATGAAGTGCCATAGATTAGCATGAAGTGTATGAGAGTCATTATTAGTGTTGGGGGGGCATAGGCTGGCATGGGAGAGGCATGGTTAACATCTCTTGAACATATATTTCATAATGTTTACTCATTTAAACTACAGGCCATAATACATTGGAGGAGTTGCGAACCATGAGTCATTGAAAAGTGAGTCCAAATGGTTTATGCACTTTCCTTTATTATTCCAGGGCCTTAGCCTTGCCTCACAATTGAAAACTTTCATCCAAGGTAACATTCTAGTAAATTTTCTCTACACTTTTTTCTGAAGCCTTGACATCCTTCCTAAAACATGGTGCTTGGAATTATCCAGTACTCAGACCGAGAGCTACCTGATATTTTGTGAACAATTAACATGATGCTTAATAAAATCCAAAAGAACTGCGGATGCTGCAAATCAAGGACAAAAACAGAATTGCTGGAAAAGCTCAGCAGGTCTGGCAGTATCTGTGAAGGAAAAAACAGTTAACATTTCGGGTCCGGTGACCCTTCCTCAGAACTGATGGTGGTTTCTGCATATAAACTGACATTTTTCCAGCCACCATCAGTTCTGAGGAAGGGTCACTGGACCCGAAACGTTAACTCCGTTTTTTTCCTTCATAGTTGCTGCCAGATTTGCTGAGCTTTTCCAGCAACTCTGTTTTTGAACATGACTCTCGCTTTTTCATATTTTTTATCTGTTTATAAAGTTGAATATCCCCTATGCTTCTTGAAAGAGACTTTTCAAATCGCTTCAAAGACTTGTGTATGTACCACTCCAGCTCCTTCACTTCCTATGCTCCCTTTAAAATTGTACCATTTAGTTTATGTTGCCTCTCATCTTCTTACTAAAGTGAATCACTTCACAGTTCCCCGAATTAAATTTCATCTGCCATGTGTCAGCCCATTTTGACAATCTGTCTACATCTTCCTGAAATCTGTTACTGTTCTCTTCAATGTTTACTACATTTCCAAGTTTTGTGTCATCCGCAAACTTTGAAATTATGCCATGTCTAAATCCAAATCCTGATCATTTATATGCAGCAAAAAAGCAGCAATGCCAATTCTGATCTCTTGGGGGCACCACCACATGTTTCCCTCTAGTCTGGAAAGCAATATTTTCCATCACGCTTCCCTATCCCTGCAATCATTTTCCTTTAATACCATGTCATTAATTTTGCTCAAAATCAGGTTATAGTCCAACATGTTTATTTGAAATCACGATCAAACCTGC
The DNA here is from genome assembly GCF_030684315.1 of Stegostoma tigrinum. Lineage (NCBI taxonomy): Eukaryota > Metazoa > Chordata > Chondrichthyes > Orectolobiformes > Stegostomatidae > Stegostoma > Stegostoma tigrinum. The sequence continues at coordinate 88,256,870 of NC_081361.1, read as the reverse complement.
TGAACCATAACCAAGTGTCATGTGACTTCTGACTTTGTCCACCCCAGTGCAACACTGGCAACTCCACATCGTTAATTTTGCTAACAAGTCGACCATAAATTCATTTCAACCACATTTTGAAGATTTGCAGGGCTTATACACTTTATTGGTAAGGTCCTGGGGAGTGCCCAAGGTCAGACGTCACATAACACCAGGTTATAATCCAAAAGGCTTGTGCTTTCAAATAAACCTGTTGGACTATATCCTGGTGTTGAGCAATTTCTGACCTTGTCCACCCCAGTTCAACACCGACACCTCCACATCAATGTTTCTGGACAAACAGACCTCGAAATGCAGGTTCATAGTTCCTTGAAAGTGGAGTCGCAGGTTGACACGATAGTGAAGAAGGCATTTGTTATGCTTGCCTTTATTGGTCAGTGCATTGAGTACAGGAGTTGGGAGGTCATGTATTGGCTCTAAAGGATATTGGTTAGGCCACTACTGGAATACTGTGCGCAGTAAGGATATGGTGAAACTTGAAGGGGTTCATAGAACATAGAATAGTACGGGCCCTTCGGTCCACAACATGGTGCTGAACGTTTGCCCCCAACCTAAGGTCTATCCCTACCTTATACTATCATCCATAAGCCTATCTAATAGCCACTTAAATACCCCTAATGAGGCCAACTTCACTGCCCTCGCTAACAATGCATCCCACGCCCCCACCACTCTCTGAGTAAAGAACCTACCTCTTGACGTCTCCCCTATATCTACCTCCACTTAGTTTAAAACTACGTCCCCTCATAATAGCTACCTCCACCCCAGACAGTCTCTGGCTGTCCACTCCATCTGTACATCTGATCATTTTGTCCACCTCTATCAAGAAAAGGTTTACAAGGAAGTTGCCAGGAATTGAGTGTTTAAGCTGCAGAGAGAGGCTGAATAGAATGGAGTTATTTTCAGAGGCTGAAGGGTGACCTTTTAGCAGTTTATAAAATCATGAGGAGCATGGATAGGGTAAATAGGCAAGGTCTTTTCCCCGGTAGGTGGGGGGAGTCCAAAACCACTTGGCAGAGGTTTACAGTGTGAGAGGAAAGATTTAAAAGGGACCTAAGGGACAACTTTTTCATGCAGAGGGTGGAGCGTGTATGGACTGAGCTGCCAGAGGAAGTCATGAAGGCTGCTACAATTACAAAGTTTAAAAGACATCTGGATGAGTATATGAATAGGAACAGTTTAGAGAAATATGGGCCAAATGCTGGTAATGAGACTAGATTTATTTAGGATATCTGGTCAGGATAGACAAGTTAGATGGAAACATCTGTTTCTGTGCTTTATATCTCTGTGACTCTGACTGTGGCTATACACATCAACTGTGCTTCACTAATCAGCCTTCACAGTCCCTTCTGTTGCAGCTGTATAGAACTTTAGTAAGGCCACATTTGGAATTTTGTCTAATGTCCTGGTCACCACACTCTTAGAAGGATATGGAGGCTTTGGAAAGTGTTCAATAATGGTTTACCAGTATGTTAGATAACAAGGTGTAGAGCTGGATGAACACAGCACGCCAAGCAGCATCAGAGGTACAGGAAGGCTAATGTTTCAGGCCTAAACCCTTCTCCAGAAAATGTCTGAAGAAGGCTTTAGGCCCGAAACATCAGGTCTCCTGCTCCTCTGATGCTGCTTGGCATGCTGTGTTCATCCAGCTCTACACCTTGTTACCTCAGATTCTCTAGCATCTGCAGTTCCTACTATCTCTTACCAGAATGTTGTCATGTTTGGAGGGTATTAACTATGAGGAGAGATTGAAACAACTTGGTTTGTTTTCACTTGACATGAAGCAATGAGGGGATGACCTGATAGGGGTTTATAAAATAATAAGAGGTATGGATAGATTGGATAGTCAGTGTCATTTTTTCCAGAGTGGAAATGTCAATTACACCAGGACATAAGTTTCAGGTAAAAGTGGATAAGTTTAAAAGAGATGGGAGAGGCAGATTTTTTTACGCCGAGCATGTTAAGTGCCTGGAACGTGCTGCCAAATGAGGTGGTGGAGGCCAACACAACAGCCATGTTGATAAGGCATTTTGACAGATACATGAATAGGCAGGTGAGAGAGGGATATGGACAGTATAGTGGCAAAAGGTTTTTGGTTCAGGAAGGAATCATGTGTCAGTGCAGTCTTGGTGGGTAGAAGGATCTTTTCCTGTGAGGTGCTGTTTATTTGTTAAGATGGTCTTCTACACTAAAGCTGTCGATTCTGGCCACAATCCTATGCATTGCATCACGTGCATTTCTTTGGATCAGCGCACCACACAATCGGTATGGCCTAAGTTTCTTCGCACTATGTGGAAAACATGACAACAAGTGCCGAAACTTCCTGCTGCTCTCCAGTGAATGGGTGATCAAACGAAGGCCGCACTGCCCCCCTTTGGTGGATGTAAAAAAAACTCAGTGCTACTTAAAAAGGACAACATCTTGACAAATATTTATTCCTCAGTAAACGATTCAATAGCGTATCAGGTTGTTATACTTGTGGAACCCTCCTGTGCTAACTCTAATTTCCATTTTTCTTGACATTTCAACAGTCGCAAAGTACTACAGCAACTTTCCAAGCCTCTTTGAGAGCCAACATGTTCCAATTCACAACATCTATCACCAAGAACAAGAATAGCACACACCTGGATCACCACCAGTTCCCTGCCAACCCATACAACATTCTGATCAGGAAACATATTGTTGTTTCTTTCATTATCTTGGATCAAAACCTTGGTGCTTACTACACATTGCAGACATACCTATAGCAATTCAAGAAAGTGTCTTAGCACAACCTTGCCAAAGCCCATTAATTATGGACAATAATGTCAGTGATGACTAAGCCTCATATACTAATTACAAAATACTGAAAGTTATTAGGTTAATTCAAATAGAGACAATTTAGTCACCCAGCAATTGTAGGCCAATAACAATTTTTTACACTTCAGGAACATACAGCCTAGTCATTCTTATGTTTTATGAAAATACTCGTATATATAGAACATAGAACATAGAACAGTACAGATGCTTCAGCCCATAATGTTGTGCCGAAATTTTACCCTAAACCTAAGGTCTGTCTAACCTCCACCGCTACCTTACGCTATAATCCATATGCCTATCTAATAGCTGCTTAAATACCCCTAATGAGGCCAACTCCACTACCCTCTCCAGCAATGCATTCCACGTCCCAGCCACTCTCTGAGTAAAGAGCCTACCTCTGACATTTCCCCTATAACTACCTGCACTCGCTTTAAAACTATGCCCCCTCATAATGGCTACCTCCACCCAAGGAAAATGTCTCTGGCTGTCTACTCTTTCTATACCTCTGATCATTTTGTACAGCTCTATCAAGCCACCTCTCACCCTTCATCATTCTAAAGAGAAATGCCCTAGCTCTCTCAACCTTTCCCCACAAGACCTTCCCTCCATTCCAGGCAACATCCTGGTAAATTTCTTCTGCACGTTTTCCAACGCTTCCATATCCTTCCTGTAATGAGGTGACCAGAACTGGACACTATACTCCAGACTTGGCCCAACCAGGCTTTTGTATAGCTGGAGCATAACTTCATGGCTCTTGAACTCAATCCCTTTATTAATGAAAGCTAACATACCATACGCCTTCTTAACAACTCTATCCACCTGGGTGGCAGCTTTCAGGGACCTGCGAACATGAACCCCAAGATCCCTCCGCTCTTCCACACTGCCAAGAATCTTTCCATTAACCCTGTATTCTGCTTTCAAGTTTGTCCTTCCAAAATGAACCACCTCACACTTTTCAGGGTTAAACTCCATCTGCCACTTCTCAGTCCAGCTTTGCATCCTATCAATGCCCCTTTGTAACCTAGAACAGCCCTATGCACTATCCACAACTTGACCCACTTTTGTATTGTCTGCAAATTTACTAATCCACCCTTCCACTCCTACACCCAAATCATTTACAAGATATTTATACAGTACATATATCCAGAGCACTGCAATTCTGGTGCGTTTTCACCAATAGCATAAGCAATCATGCATGATTTTTTTCATGTTTTCAAAGAACAGAGAAACTTGTTAAAGTCCCTGTTGTCCACTTATTTAAATAATGATAGTGCATACCAAGTGTAATTTATTCCTGTTGGGATTACAGAAGCATGAGATATATGTACAAACACAGCTTTTTAAAGCAGCTCCAATATTGTTATGAAAATCGTAATGTTCTTCTGGTGCACACGGTATGCATGGTATGATAACATAGTGGATATGTTCCCAGAACAAGTCACCTGGAGGATTGGGCTGTTCTGAAGATGAGGAGTCAAATCCTGACCTAGGAGGTAAATTCAGTTTGTTCAATAAATCTAGAATAGTGTCAGCTATTTTGTCGGCTTCCTCAACTTGAGCCTTCAAGACAATACCTATTTGAGCAGATTACAACAGTCAAGAGTTCATTGTCCTGGATTGGGAAGAAATTCTTTTGAAAAAGCATGAGTTAAGCAAGAATAAAACAACGCACCGTGGATGCTGGAAATCTGAAACAAAAACAGAAATTGCTTGAAAAACTCAGCAGATCTGGCAGCACCCGTAGAGAGAAACCAGAGTCAATGATTTGGGTCCGGTGACTCTTTGACAAAACAGTTCTGAAGAAGGGTCACTGGACCTGAAACGTTAACTCTGCTTTCTCTCCCAGTCCTACCAGGCCTGCTGAGTTTCTCCAGCAATTTCTGTTTTAGTTCTGAATTAAACAAGGGCAGTCGGCATGGATTTGTTCAGGGAAGGACCTGTCTGCCAGATTGAATGAAGGGTTTGAGGAGGTAGCAAGGGAGGCTGATGATGGAATCACATTTGATGTAGTTTACAGAGATTTTAGCATGGCTTTTGGTAAAGCCTCAATATTGTAGAAAGTAAAGGATTATGGAATCCAAATGTAAATGGGTCTTGCAATAAAAATTGGCTTGAAACACAAGGTTGGCGTTGATGGATGTTTCTGTAACTGAAAGGTTGTTTCCTGGTGTGTTCTGCAGGACTCAGTATGGGTCCCTTGCTTTTCTTGGCGTCTATCATTAGTTTAGACTTATGTTTCAAAAACATGATTAAGATGTTTGCAGATGACACAAAAATTGGCATTTGATCGTGAGAAAGAAGGCAGTTGACTGCAGAAAAATGATCAATGGCTGGTCACACGACTAACAACATGGCAGGTCGAATTCAATCTGAAGAAATGTGAGCAATTGCATTCAGGGACAAGAAAAAGGGGAGGGGAATTTACAATAAACACACTGAGAAGTGTAGAGGAACAGTGTGTTCTCAGAGCACATGTCCACACATATACCTGGACAGAGCAGGGCAGTTTGGTAATATGGCTAAAAATGTATTTCCCTTTATTGGATGAGGCATAGAATATAGTGACGTATGACAGAACTGTATAAAATACTCATTAGACAAGAGCCACAGTATCATGTACTGTCCTGGTCTACACATTACAGAAACATGTGATTGCGCTCGAGATATTACAGAGATTTAAAAAAATGTTGCCTGGAATAGAGAACTTTAACTATGAGGAAAGATTGGGCCAACTCAGTTTGTCTTCATTGGAATATTGGAGGATGAAGAGGTAGTTGCAATGAATAAGTTATGAGGAACCTGAATAAAGCAGATCGGAAGGATTTATTACCATTAGCAGAGAAGTCGATAACCTGTGAACATGGAATTAACATAATTAATGAATGGATAATTAATGAATGAGGAGATGGTTTTCACCCAGAAGAGGTCACACACTACAGTCTGAAACAGTGGTGGAGGAAAATACTCTCATCACATTTAAAAATACATTTTGAATGCATTTGAGGTGCTTTAACTACCAGGCTATCTAGATTTGGAAAATAGGATTCGGTGAGATGACACATTTTTGTCTGGCTCAGGCATAATGGGCTGAATGGCCTCCTGTGCACTGCAAATTGTCTATGTTTCTGTACATGACGTTTCTGCAGCCATAGAGAATACAACAGCTTCTCATTCTAGTGAATGGCTGCTACTTACTTCTTGCCGAACTTTTCACTATCAGCATTGTTTATTTGATTTCAATGTGGATTAAATCTACTTGGATTTTGCCTTCCTTAAAGTTTGCAGCAATTTAGAATGCAAAATACTGCTGCTTGTGAAGTTGGTGTCAGTTTTTATACCTTTGCCATTTGGTAATAATATTTTTAATTAGTTACTTGCTGTTAATGGAACTGGAAATGAAAAATACAGTTTATTGCTTGTTTACTATACTTTCATGAACCTTAGATATTGATAATTGCTGTCTATATGAAATAAGCATTTGCTGGAGAAAAAATGTAAGTACATGACATGCAACTAAGTCGGCTTATTCTCAACATTATGAAAAGTGTGTTCCACGTTTGCTCCCTTTGAATTTGTCTTCAATTTTCTCCTTGTTGTGTGCTGGTAGAATAAAAGATTTTTTTCAGCTAACCTTGTTCTGTTTCTTTTCTGAATCTTTTCCTGATTCTTTATGTTGTCACTATTGAGCATACTACTGCTGGTTCTGGATAACTCTATGTATTAACATGGTTAGTCAAAAAGGAACAAAATATGAGTCAGTAGAAAGTGAGTCAAGGTGAGCAATTTTTGTTCAATTCGTGCTGAAGATGATCACTTTGATGGCTAAAGCTCACGGATAAAGACTCATTAATAGTCAAAGATAGAAACAGACAAATTTATGTCAGAGAAAAGACATTCTCATACAACATGTTAATTAGGCACCTCTTCCTCGTAAAACAGGAGTCTTTTATGGGCCCCAAGACAAGACCACCAAAGAAATTCATGAAAATATGGTTGAAACCAACTGTTATCTGTAATCCTCACAACACGAGTAAAATCCTGGAATGCCATGAAATTAAAAAATGGAATTTGATTTATTCCTTCAGCATGAACCTGAAACCTTAACTACAAATAGGTGTAGCAAATTCCAAAAGCAGACACAAAAATTCCACTTCTCACACAGTGAACTGGTGTTTAATCAATTGCCCTAGCTAAAGATCTGCCTTAAAATGGTCTTATTTAATTTGGTGTTAACTTGGTTTCTGTTGCTAGCATTTATTCTATTTAATTTCATAAAATGGCATGATAAATCCTCCCCAACACGATTCTAGTTTTTATATGTAGACTTTATAGTTATTCCTGGAGCTCCTTATATCTTAGCATAGAAACATGTAAAATACAAATAGGATACTTGGCCACTTGAATCTGCTCAACCATTTAATAAAGTTAAGATCATGGCTATTCTAATTGTAAATTTGTGATGATATTATGGTTTTAAGGGGTGTGTTCTGCCCTGTTTCTTATTATGAAGAAAAGTCAAGACAGAGGTGAAGGAGGTCTGCACAAAGCCAATAAAGTAAACTGCTTGTGAGACCTTGTTTTTTAAAAAAAATGTTAGAACAATAGAAGCAGCCTGAATGGGTGGGGTCAAGCTCCCACAGAACCAAGATGTTTAGTTTTAGCTTTCTGCAGTTTCTGTGGTCTTGAAGATGGATCTGGAAGCTCTTATTCCCCCCCTCCCTCTCTCTTACAGCTAAAAGCTGGGATTCTCTTCCTTTGTTAGAATTACATGTGAGGCAATCTATTTTACTGAATGTGTCTTTGCCAAGGGTGTGTTTATGGGATATTACAATATTGGAACAATTAATTGTAGTTTATATATACAAATGCATTATTTTGTTAAATATTTTGAGAGTCATAGATAAGCAAACTTTTTTCCTTTTGTTAAAGATAACAAAGTGTGGAGCTGGATGAACACAGCAGGCCAAGCAGCATCTTGGGAGCACAAAAGCTGATGTTTCGGGCCTAGATCTGTCATCAGGAAAGGGTCTATGCCCGAAACATCAGCTTTTGTGCCCCTAAGATGCTGCTTGACCTGCTGTGTGCATCCAGCTCCACACTTTGTTATCTCGGATTCTCCAGCATCTGCAGTTCCCATTATCTCTTTTACTTTGTTTATATTTAGTCTGTATCCTATCTGTAGTGTAAAAATAGTGCGTTTTGTATAAAGTTGAGTTGTTTGACCAAATGACTTGCATCTGGAATGTAACGCCTTATAGTGACCTTTAAAATAAAAAAAGCTAGAGTCTAGATTATCTTCTCAAAAATTTTGAGGTAATTTGGACTGGTCTATATCGACTTCAACTCCACATTCCTACCCACCCTGATAACCTCTCACCTTCTTGCTTACCAAGAGCCTATCCACCTCGACCCTACAAATATGCAGTGATATAGTTTCCACCACCTTTTGAGGAAGAGAGTTCCAAAGACTCACAATACTCTGAGAGAAAACACTTCTTATTTTTGTCTTAAATGAGTGACCCCCCCATTTTTAATCAGTGACTGTTGTTCTAGATTCCCCAATAAAAGGAAGCATCCTCTCCACATCCACTTTGATCAAGACCCTTCAGGATCTTACATGTTTCAATCAAGTCAACTCTTATTCATCTATACTCCAGCTGAAACAAACCCAGCATATCCAATCTTGCCATTTAAGATGACCTATCCATTCTAAAATTAGTCTAGTAATACTGCTCTAAACTAATAAGGAGGCCAATACTATACGCCATATTCCAGATTCAGTCTCATGAGTGTTCTGTACAATTGAAGCATAATCACGACTTTTATGTTCAATTCTCCTCACTGTACATAATAACATTCTACCAGTTTTCCTAATTGCTGGCTGTACACGCAAGTTAACCTTTCGTGATTCATACACTTGAACACCCATTTCCCTCTGTAGCTCAGAGCTCCACAAACTCTCACCATTTAGACAATATCTTTTTCGATCTTCTTGCCAAAACAAGCATTTTCCCACAATAAACTTTATTTTGGAGTGTAACAGTTAGATAAGGCCCATTAGTGAGTCGGGGGTTGCAATGTACAGTTATTCAGTGATGCAAACAGAATGTATCACCGCCTGTTCCTACTTTCTATGTTGAGGATCTGCTCTCAAAGTCCTGACTACAGGGCCACAAATTGTTTTTATGGCACCACAAAAATTGGTCACTGGTGTCTTTGAATAACATTTCCGATCCACAGTGCCAGTACATTAACCACAACACCAAAACTCATGCCTACAACTCACAGTTTTCACACACCGCCAGCGATTCAATACAGGCTCATCATCCGACATGGCATACTGAGGGAAATTCTTCCCTCTCTCCTAAAAGGCAAGATTGCACATACAGGAGTCAGCAGGAAGGAATGAGTTGAGGAATGGCACAGCTGTGTATCCTCATTGCATTGGAGAACATAGCACTGGGCATTAAGGGCATGGCCATTTATATCACTGTGTTAGCTAGCATCATTGCCCCCAGGATGAATTTCTGATCCTGCCTAGTTCATCACAACAAATCCCAATTTGCCCACAGCCCACAATCTGGTATGAGGCACTGAGGTGCAAGGTTAGCTATGATGTTTAGGCATGGTACAGCAGGCTCTAAGGGTCTCCTCCTGGTCTAGTCATACATTTCTATGTTCATCCCCATCCTCTTTCTTCTCTTGAGCTGGTTGATGGAAGCTTGATGGCAGGGCCTGTGAACTCATGATGGCCAGTTTGTGGAAGATGCAGCAGACTGTCTCAAATCACAACATGACTCCTGGTGACCACTGGAGGACTCCTCTGAATGTCTTTGCATTGAAAGCATTGCTTCAAGATATTGTTGGTGTTCTTCACCAAATGCTCCTGGTGGTGGCCTGGCTCTCCTTGAGAAGCACTGGCATCGAAAGATGCACACAGCCTCCTTGTCCTTGCTGCTGAGCAGACATCCCCTTGACTGACAAGGCAGTTCAAACATTCCAGGAGTAAGATGGCCATTAGAGGAAGAACACACAAGGACTCATCATTCATTTAAGCTGGTGGAATGCACAACCATTCAGAGGCCCAGAATTAACTATACACGGGGATAGACAAGCTGCACACAGGAATCAATGCCTCTAAAGCTTGTATATTTACAGTCCAGCAGCAATCTTAAAGCAACTCTGTAATGCAACAAGGATGCTGTGTATGTGCACAGGGAATGTGCGAGATCATTGCTGAGAGGATTGGGAGAAGCCATGAATCTGGTTGTGGTCATACACATACCACACAGTGAGCAAACAGAGTACTCTGTGAGTCCATCTCCCCAGTAAGATTTGGTCCCTACCCACCTACATGCAGTCACTAGCTCACAGAATCACTCCTCATAGCTAGAAAGTTACTCCATAGATCCCTGGCACAGAAACAGACAGCAAACTGAGAGACGACTGAGAGAGACAAAATGTCACTGATTCATGCATGGAAAGATCATGAGATGTAGAAATGGAAGATACTGGTTACCATGCTGGGCAGTGTGAATGCTGCTTTCACCCTGCTCTGTGGTGGTTGGTCCACTTTGAGGAGATGGCATGCGGTATTGTAACCTCCCACTTTGTGAAGGAAAAGCTACCCCACACTCTGCGCCTGGAGGACAGGGGTAGTTAGAACTCTTTGAGGAACTGAATGGGTAAAGCGTCCTAGAGCCCTCGTCTTCCTCCTCATCCCTCTGTGAACAGCTCCAGTGCTACATCTCTCAATGGTGCTGCAGTCCAGGAAAATCCACGACTGATATCCCCATTAATCATCACAAGTGTTGTCCTCAGACCATACACACCCCTGCATCCAGCAACACAACCAGAAGACCTTCCCTCATTACTTCAATCACTCCTGCTCCCACTCCCCTCCACCCTCTTAACACCAAAGCCAGGAACAGTTTTCAGCTCTAAAGATGTTTTGTGGTGATACAATGAATTGATTGATATCGTGGCAGTACAGCAGGGTGTCTTCAGCCCATTGAGCCTCCACCAACAAAATCTACTCTAAGTCTACACTGGCCCCACTTTCCAGCACCTAGCCCGTACCTTTGAATGTTACACCATTTCAAGTACTCATCCAAATAAGGTTGTGAGGAGTTTAAAGGTTGTGAGGCTTTCTGTTTCAGCTACCTTCCCAGATAGTGCATTCCAGATTCAAGCCATTCTCTGGGTGAAAGTGTTTTACCTCGTATCCCCTCTAAACATCCAAGCTTTCACCTTAAAATTCTGATCCCTTGATATTGACATTTCAATTCAGGGGAATAGCTGCCTCCTTTGCCCCTCATAATCTTATGTACCTCAATCAGGTCTTCTTTCAGCCTCCTTGAAAGGAAACATTCCAAGCTTGTCCTGCTTCTCTTTACAACTAAACTTCTCCAGGCCAAACGATATCCCAGGGAATCTCCTCCAGTGCATTTGCAGCTTTCCTGTTGTGCAGTGATCAGAACTGCACGCAGTAGTCCAACTGTGTCCTAACCAAAGTCTTGAATACCTCCAACATGACGTCCCTGCTCCATTTCTGATCAAACCGTGCCTGTCCAAATGAAGATTAATTCCTTCTTTTAGAATTTTCTCCATTTGTTTCTCTACCACTGATGTCAGGCTCACTGTACTGTAATTGAATCATCTACAAATCTGCTCCTCTATTGCCCACTGACTGTTTGGGGTACAGACAGGGGTCCCAGCAGTGTGACCATCATCTTTTTATAACTAAGCTCTACGAACAAAGCCTGATTTGAAGACCCTTCCAAGATATCATCCCTCTTTATTGTGGTAACTGACTTCTTAATTAATAATGTAACACCATTTCCTCTTCTGCACTTTCTCCTATCCTGCCTGATGATCCACTGCCCGGAATTTTGAGTTACCAGCCCTAACCCTTCCTCAACCTTGTCTCAATGATAGTAACAACATCAGAATTCCACGTGCCAATCACACACTTAAACCACTCGTCTTAACGATAATATGTCTAAGATTGAAGTAGAGGCCATCCAACCTTGCCTCAATTCCTTGAAACTCAATTTGAAACTCAACTCAACTCCCTCTCGCTTGTCCTTGTGCTGTGTCCCTATTGTAACACTCTGTGTCCCCTCTCCCACTGAAATCATTTAAAATCCTCCCAACAACACAAGGAAATCCAACCACAAGAGTGTTTGTCCCATTCTGGTTCAGGTGCAAACCATCCTGTTTGTACAGGCCCCAACTTCCCTAGAAATTGTCCCCATGATCCAGGAATCAAAACCCTCCCTACTGTACCAAGTCTAGAGCCATGCATTCATCTGTCCCATTCTCCTATTTCTGTACTCACTAGCACATGGCACTGGGAGTATTTCAGAGATTATACACGTTCAGGGTTCTTATCTTTCGTCTACTGCTTAGCTCTCTAAATTCATCCCTTATTCTGCCTATATCATTGCTACACATGTATACCACAACCTCCATCTTATCACCACCCCCTTCAGGATGCCTGTCAGCCTCTCAGTAGCATCACTGACTGTAGCATCTCAGAAGCAATACACTATCTTGGAGCCATGTCTGCAGCCACAGAAATTCCTGTCTGTTCCCCTAACCAAGGAATACCCTATCACTGTCACTTCTGCACTCTTTCTCCTCCCCTCCCGTACAGTAGGGCCACTTGTGGTACCAGAAACCTGGCTCTGACTGCCTTCCTTTGAGATACCAACACGTTCCTCAGCTTCCAAAATGGGAAGCTAGTTTGGGAGTGGGACCACAGGGGACTCCTGCCTGTTTCTCTTTAACAGTCTGGTAGACACCCATTCCCTTCTTTCCTCCACAGCCTTGAGCTGCGGTGTGCCCACCTCTCTAAAAGGCGCTATCCATGTAATTCTCAGCCTCACTGCTGTGCTGCACTGCCTCAAAATTCTGCTCAAGCTCTGAAACCTGGAGTTCAAGTTTCTGCGTAAAGTATAAAGTGACAAATGTAGCATGAGAATGATTAGGGTGATAAGTAGTTGTGGCATAATAATCAAAAGGTATATTTGACAAATGAAGTGATCATATTGCAAAAGTTATTTTATATTCTTTGTCCAAATCTAGGAGGGAGAAAGAACATTAGTTAGTTAGTTGAATATTTACCCCCAGCTGTTATAGCGAGTTGAGTGATTTTCGGAAAGCACAATGCTGTTCAAATTGAAATGGAGTAAATTGGCAAAGTTTAATTTGGTGGTATTTTGAGGACTATAAAAGTGTCAAATTGAATCCCTCATTAATTTCCAGCTAGGACGCATACTTCTTCACCATCATTAACTAACACAAGCATAGATGAAAAAGATACCATCATGAATTCGTACACATCTTTTGTCAATTTGTAGCTGAAGGAGCAGTAAGTTGTCTAACCTTAAATAGGTTATTTTTTTCTTAACACTTTTTTATTTTAATGAGATTACACTTTGTCACAGCCTTGAATTCTGATGGTTAGACAGCTATATTAAATTGCAAAAAAAAAGCAGCTTGGAGAGCTTCGCCACAATAAAGCTGCTGCTTTTTATGTATTCAACCTTTTTGTAAATTCCTTAAATTATTGATGCAAGTGTCAGCTACTGTCAAAACATGCGTAACAATGTGAGCAGTAGACAACTGTCAATTCTACCACCGAGTCTCGTGTCTGGTGTATAGCTCGCTTAAAAATAATTTGAAGATTAGAGGTTGCAACAACAAAAAGTAAAATGAACTCAGTATTCGAAGAGACATCCTGCAACTCTTCATGTTAGAAAATGTACAGCTATTTATGAGGAAGTAATTATTTCTCTGCATGTTGCAGGAGTGCTGGAATTGAAAGAACTTTTTCATCAATAAATGAATTTTACTTAGAAGTGTCAGAATAAAGATATTTTAATTATTACTCAGTTCAACTGGTCTATTTTGTGCAATGACATAACCACTAAATGAAGACAGTTTGATGTTCTATGCCCAGATGCAGGTGAAAACTGTGATCTGATGATATCTTTTATCAAATCCTTTCTATCTGTGTCCCTTTTTTACATCCTTCTTTCTCAATACAATTAAATGTGCATATGCAATGGCAACAGATTTACCATATCTGTTCACGAGCATCATCAACCAGGCTGAGAGTGAATTGGAATAGATATGGGACAAATAGGCTACTCTGCCAGAAACAAATTTATTCAATAAGGCCCTGATATTATTTTCATATTTTCTCATCCTATTGATGTTTCATGCTAATCAAAAGACAGATTTACATCTATATATGCTTTTCATGGTTACTGGATGTCAAAAAGTGCTTTACACCTAGTGAAGTACTTCAAAACTGTCATTACGTACTGTCATTTACAAATCAAGTTACCATCCATGCAAACAAATTACAACTTAAAGTAAATCAATAGAGAAGAGGCGATAGAGAGGAGGAGACCTAGTGGTATTATCACTGGAGTGTTAATCCAGAAACCCCAGTAATGATGGAGGGACTTGGGTTCAAATCATGCTACACTAATGGTGGAATCTAAATTCAATAAAAAATCTGGAATTAATAATCTAATAAACCGGGTTCACTAATATCCTTTAGGGAAGGAAACTGTCATCCTTATTTGGTCTGGTATACCTGTGACTCCAGATTCACCAGCAATCTAGTTACTCTTAACCGTCCTCAGGGCAATTAGGGATGGGTAATAAATGTTGGCCAAGCTAGTGACACCCTCATCCCATAATTTAAAAAAAATGCTTATTGTGTAAAAAATTATCCTGTATCACCCACCATGAATTGATAGTGGTGGGGTGAATCTTTTGAATGTCTCTTTCAGTTACAAAAAATACTTTTTTTGCCCCTTCTGTGATGCAGCTATCTCCCACTGTAATTAAAATGGAGCCCTGGTCATAATAAAATGAGTCAATTACAAGATTTCCTTGAGTGAAAGAAAGAGGAATTTCATTAGTCACTAATCTTGAGAAAAATAAAGGCCCAGAAAATTGCAACAGTGTTGGCCAGTGTGTGTCAGGACCACGTGGAAACCCCCTCACAGCTAACTCCATGAGAATTGCCCGGACAGTTGGATTCTCCTCCCTATCTACCCTGCACAACCCTTAGAAAAAAATCCCAAATTCTAAGTTGGAGTTGGAAATTCCCGAGCATTCCATCTCTCTGATGCTGGGCAGTTACCACCAGAGAAACAGAGGATTAGAAATGTACATCAGGTCCTGATTAGCTGTTACACCAAGCACAACAAGCCCCCGTAGACACATCGCCAAAACCCATGACCACCAAACCTGACCATCTCCTGCATCCTATGAGAACATCTTGACTCTCCATCTCCCACCCTCACCAAACCTGCTGCATCCAAAATCCTCCTCCAAGACTCACCTCCTCCCCCACTCCCTATGCCTCCCCCAAAAAACTGGACCCATTCTCCATCCCCAGAAGTGACCTCTCCAACCCAAAACTCAATAGACCCCGAACCCAAAGCCCAATCCACTGGCACACTCCCAATCCAGCCCCACTAGGAATGCCATACACCCCAAAAGACTCCATGTGAGACCCTACACACTCCTGATGTGAAGCTTTGAACTACCATAACTGCCATTCTAGCTTGTCCCCCACCCCATCCCAACGCTCAACACCCTCTCTCAGCTACCCTCACAGCCCACCAGCTTCTGGTAACCTGCTCCAAACCCGTTGCCCACCAAAACCACCACCTTGCCCCTCCACAACCTGGTACCCCACTCCTCTACCCTCCTAACTCAACTGTAGCTTTACACCCACAATTATCTTCTCTCAGTAGATTTTTTTTAAAGTGGCTTCAGAACTCTGAAATTACAGAATACAGCAGATGCTGCTAAAAAAAACTGAATTTGATTTCAATGCTGATTTTCTGTGCTGCTGTTTTTGTGGATCACTGCATTGCCCTACACTGCCTCAGAACGGAAGGCTACTGGTTAGGAAATCCATGGGGGAAGCTCATCTAAATGTAAATGTCTATATTTGGCCAAATTGGAAATAGTTTTTTGAATCCTGATTGCAAAATCTGGGCTGTCAAAATGTAATATTTAACACTCCACAAAAGCATGCATAAAGTTTTAACAGGGAACAGCATCTAGTTCAATAAGGAAGCTCAAGAATAAACAATTTGATAAGTTCTTAGAGCACTTTAATTGTTTTAATTGAACTTGAGACTGTAGCTATTGTGAATTTTGCAAAATTCTCAAATTCTCAGCAAGTGGATGTTTATCTTATTTATTTTGGCTGGCTTTCCTGATGTTGAGGCAAAAACAGGGAGGGAGAGATAGAAAGAGAATGTTCCATCCATTTCACTGGATATTTGTTTTCATTTCTCTCTACTGTTTGCCTGAAATGCAGTTCAGCTATATATTCCTGTGACTAGTGTCATTGCTTTTCCTAAACCAGATAATCTGCAGAGGAGTTTTATCAAACAACACAAAACTTCTAGAAAGGAGAAACCCAAAATCAGGAGACTAGGAATCTTTACCCCTGACTTGGTGCCTTTTAATAAAATGCTAATTTCAGCTCAAACTGTTTTTGTTTAGCTCACATTTGCTTTTATGAATTTGGCATAAACTGGTCAGGTGACCACTACAGTGACTTAAATTCAACTTTTTTTTCCCTTTTTAAAACATTTTAGTTCATGAAATGTCTCAAGTATTACACGCCAGATGATGCAAGTTGAAAATTGTTAGCCCAGACTTTATCATTATTGTGACCTGACTATTATTGCCTATTTATTAAGGAGATTGCATTCATCGATGTCTGTGTGATCCATATGTGGGAAATCCTTCATTCTTATGAAAAGAACCCAGTTCATTCACTCACCAATTCATAATAATACTTGTTTACCTTAAGAAATAGGTTCTATTGTCTAGTTCACAGGATTTGGCACTGTCAATAAAATCAGTTGGTGAAATGATTTGTGGAAATCCAATGGCCTTAAAAGTAGCCTAAATGTAAGCAAGTGAAATTTTAGCATCTTACATATATCACAAGGGATTTTTTTTCCTTCGTTTCAGAGATTGTATGACTAAGCTGTGGTGGTGGGTTACAGATCATCCAGGGAATCCAAATTGCTGCGGCAACATTGACTTCAACAGGCGTGTTGTAGTCTGGAGCTCTAAATACTGATGGTAGAGGTTCCATCACTCTTTCCATCACATAGCTGACCAGGAATTTCTCTCAATCTTACTGCCTGCTATTAATGTGGCTTGATAGGATTTTCAGTTCAATAGGTTACTCATATGATCATGTTATGAATGCATCTCTCATGGTCACTGGGTCTCAAGACGAAACTTAATGCCATAGCTTCTAGCTCAGGGATGTTACTCACTGTACTCACAAAACCTATTTTTAAATTTGATTTATTGTTATCCCAAGCACCTAAGTACAGTGAAAAGTTTTGTTTTGCGAGCAGCACAGACATATCACAGAAAACAAGGACATACATTTCAAAGGGTGCTTAGATAGAAGAAGGCATACAAGGTTACTACTACACAGAAGGTACATAAAAACATCATCAACATTAGATTTGAAATTAGAGATGTCTGTTCAGCAATCTAATAACGGCAGGGAAAAAGCTGTTCTTGTACCTGTCGGTGTGCGTGTTCAAGCTTCTGCCTGATTTATTACACTATAGGTATCTGTTGCTGATAAATTATGAGATAAAATTATAATTAATATAAATTCTAAGGAGTTACCGAAGCTGGATATCTGTAATATAAACCAGGTTTATGCATGAATCTCGATTCAATTCAGAACATAATTAAGAAGGAAAGGCCACTTGTCGGTGTGAACAGTTTTTAACTGGTAACATCCTCAGTGCAGCGTCTGATGAAGCATCGGTGTGTTTTCCCGCGTGGTTTTTAAATTCTGGGGTGCATTGCGATAGATTGTCTCACTTCCGGGTTTCCTCCGTAGTGGAATGTGTATGGGGTCAAGTTCAATGTGTTTATTAATAGCCTGCATCGTGGAGTCCCATGCTTCCAGCAATTCTCGAGCTTGTCTCTTTCTAGCCTGTCCCAGGATCTTGGCATTGTCCCAGTCGAAGTGATAGCTCTCCTTGCCCATGTGGGTTGAGACAAGTGAGTATTGGCATGTCTTTTTGTAGCCAGTGGGTGTTCATGTACTCTTGTTGTTAGTTTCCTTCCTGTTTGTCTGATGTAGTGTTTCTCACAGTCTCTGCAGGGGATCTTGTAGATGACGTTGGTCCTGTCCATGGCAGGGAATGGGTCTTCAGTTCAGGTGAGCACTTGTTGGAGGGTTGACGTGGGCTTGTGTGCCACTCCGATGCCCAGTGGCCGTAGAAATCTTGTAATGAGTTCTGACATGTTCCTGATGCAGGGTAGTGTGATGAGTGTGTTGGGGCGTGTAGAATCTTTCTGATGCTGTTCCTGCAGGCATCTTCTGACCGAGTTCTCTGGATATCCATTATCCTTGAACACTTGGAATTGGTATTCCTCCTCCTCTTGGTGTAGTTCCATGTTGCTGCAGTGTGTTGTTGCCCTTTTAAATAGTGTCCGCTCGCAACTTCGTTTGTGTGTGCTGGGATGGTTACTATTGAACTTCAATACCCGGTCTGCATGTGTGGCTTTTCGGTGAACTTTGGTTTTCAGTTCCCCATTTATCTTGCGCTCCAACATGATATCCAGGAATGGGAGTTGCTTGTTCGTCTCCTCCTCGCTGGTGAATTTTATTCCAGTGAGGATGTTGTTTATGAGTTTGGGTGTCTCTTCTAATTTGGTCCGTTTAATGATGACAAAGGTGTCATCTATGTAGCTTATCCATATTTTAGGTTGGCCTTTCCAGTCTTTGCATCACTGCTTCTGCTATGAGTTCGGAGATAGGCTCATTTGATATGCTCATTTGTTTGGCCATTGAAGCTGAAGTGGTTGGTCAGGCATAGGTCCAGTAATTTAAGCATCGTGTCCTTGGAGATGGTTTCAATGGGGTGGTGTTCTTGTTCAACTAGTGTTGTCATTGTTTCCTTTGCTAGTGATATGTCTATTGATGTGAATAGGGTGGTGACATCAAACAGTATCATTGTCCTTTATTGTTAGAGGATAAAGAGACCATGAGACCATGAGACCATGATATTGTTTGATGACTATTCTTGTAGGATATGGATTTGAGCATCACTGACAAGGATTGCATTTATAGTCCTTAATTTCTCTTGAGATAGTTGGACTTGCTGGAGCATTTCAGCCACTGGTTAAACATATTGCAATTAGACCATCAGACATGGGTGCAGAGGTAGGTCATTCAACCCGTTGAGCCTGGTCTGCCATTCAGCATGTTCAGGGCTGATCTGATAATCCACAACTCTATTTTCCTGCCTTTTCTCCAATATCCTTGATTCCCTAACTGATAAATAATCTGTCTATCTTAGTCTTAATGACCAAGCCTTGATGCCCCTCAGCAGTAAAGACTTTCACAGATCAACTACATTCTGAGAGAAGAAATTCCTCCACATCTTTGTCTTTGATGGATAACCCCTTATTCTGATTCTCCCACAAGGTACATAACCTTACATTTTCACACACCTGCCAAATGTTTACCATTCACTTAATCAGTCTGTACACCTCTGAAAACTCGGTATGCTCAACACTTAGCCTCCCAGCTATTTCTTTTAATAGATGAGGGGAACAAAATTGTTAGATCTTCCAGTGTATTATTAATGGTAACTTGCATAGTTTTAGTACATCTTCCCTAATTTTATATTTCATTTCATTTGAAATGAAGGCCAATATTCCATTTGCCTTCCCTATTACCCCCTGAACTTGGATGGTAGCTTTTTCTGATTCATGTACGAGGACTTTCAAGTCCAACTGTTCTATAACTTCCTGCAGATTTTCTCCATTTAAGTAGTATCCAGCTATTCTTCCTGCCAAAGTGCATAATCTCATATTTTCATACACTATATTCCACCTGCCAAGATTTTTCCCATACATTTAACCTGTTAGCACAGCTGCCTCAGAGCGCTAGGGATCCAGGCTCAATTCCAGCCTCAGGCGACTGTCTGTAGAGTTTGCATGTGTCTGTGAGGGTTTCCTCTGGGTGCCTTGGTTTCCTCCCATAGTCCAAAGATGTGCAGGTTAGTTGGATTCGCTAATGTTAATGCAAGGTAATGGGAACAGGGTGGGGGGCTGGAGTTGGATGGGATGCTCTTCAGAGGGTTGGTGCAGACTTGATGGGCCAAATGGCCTCCATCTGCACCGTAGGGATCCCATGATTCTGTCTATATCACTGAGGACTAGTTGAATCACCCAGAGCACTTGCCTCCCCACCTATTTTTGAGTCAACTACAAACTTGCAACAGTACATTCATTTCCACCATCCAAATCATTAATGTGTACTATAACTAATTGTGACCTCCAATACTGATCTCTGTGGCACTCAACTAGTTATAGTTTGCCATCCTGAAACCACCCCATGCCCCACTGTAATCCAAAGCTGTTTTTTGTCAGTGAGCCAATCAACTATTCTTGCCAGTATACCGCGCATTGTATGGGCTCTTATGCTTTTGAATAAACTTATGCAGGGTTCCTCATTCAATGCCTTTGAAAACGCAAATATGTTCCATGCACTCTTTTTCCTTTATCCGACCGGCTTGTTCCCTCTCAGAGAAATCTAATAAAATTGTCAGACACTATTTCCCCTTCCTGAAGCCGTGCTATCTTTGCTTGATTATACTATTTATTTATAATAGACTATCATTTGCCTAATTGTACATGTTAAGCTAACTGGCCTTTAGTTGCAGGCTGTTCTTGTCTCTCTGTCACATTTTGACAGAGTAGGTTACAATGGTCGTTTGCCAACCTCCAGGGCTTTACCAGGACCAAAGTATTATTGGAAGATTATTGCTATTTGCTTTGGCACTATCCCTCTAGATAATTTAACATCCTAAGAAGCAAGCTATCGTGTGTAGGAGCCTTATCAGATTTTAGCCTTATTTGTTTTCCCAAAACTTTCGGCTGATAGCTATTGCACTTCCTTCCTCCTGACTTTTACACCTTGATTATATAGTACATTTGGACAGCTATAATTGTCTATAAGCAAGAATATTGATGAAAAGTTATGTCTTCAACTCCTCTATGATTTCCTGGTTCCTCATTATTGTTTCTCCAGACCCTTTTTCTAAAAACAACCTTGGTTTACTTTGCCCTCATCCTTTCTTTTACTGTTTATTTTAATATTATTTCCTGGTTTACCCTCAAAGCTGATATACGCCCTTCTTTTTTGGTCATCTTGCTGGTTTTAAAACACTTTCAATTTTCTGGTTTGCCACAAATATTTCCTGTATTGTATGTTTTCTCTTTCAATTTGATCATAAGAACAGAAGAAATATGAACAGAAGTAGGCCATTCAGCCCCTCTAGCCGGCTGCACTAATCTATAGGATTATAGCTGATCCCACATTTCACACATTTACTTTATTGCTCTTTCCCCATAACCCTTGATTCCCAAGCTGATCAAAATTCTGGTTATTTCTACATTAAGTGTACAGAAGGATTCTGGCCCCACACATCTGTGGCAAAAAACTCAAAATCCTTCAAGAGAAGAGGGACCCCCTAATCTCAGTAGTAAATTGGCTCCTCCTTTATTCTGAGAATCTGCCCTCTAGTTTTCTGCTGTCTTCCATGAGAGAAAAATCCTCTCAACATATATGCTTCAATGAGATCACTTTTCATTCTTCCAAACATCAGTGGGTGGAATCCCAATTTAGAGTCATAGCGATCTACAGCATGGAAACAGACCCTGACTGGATATCCTTAATAAATCTAGTCCCATTTGCCAACATTTGGCCCATATCCCCCTGAACTGTTCCTGTTCATATACGCATCAAATGCCTTTTAAATGTTGCATCGTACTAGTCCCCACCACTGCCTGTGGCAGCTCATTCTATACGTGCGCCACCCTCTGACTTTCCCATTAGGTCCCTTTTAAATCTTTCGCCTCTCATCCTAAGTTTATGCCCTCTATAGTTGCAGGCTTCCCCACTCCAGGGAAAAGACACTGCCTATTTACCCTATCCATAATTTTATAAACCTCCATAAAGGTCACCCCTCAGCTTCCAACGCTCAAGGGAAAATAGCCCCAGTCTCTGCAGCCTCTCACTATAGTTCAAACCCTTAATCCTGGCAACATCCTTCTAAATCCTTTCTGAACTCTTTCTAGCTTCACAACATCCTTGCTATAGGAGGGAGAACAGAATTACACACAGTATTCCAAAAGTGGCTTAACCAATGTCCTGTACAGCTGCAACGTGACCTCCCAACTCCTATACTCAATGCACTGGCCAATAAAAATAAGCATACCAAACACCACCTTCACTTCCTGTCTTCCTGGGACTTCACTTTCAAGGAACTATGAACCTGCACTCCAAAGTCTCTTTGCTCAGCAACACTCCTCAGGACCTTATCATTAAGTGTATAAGCCCTGCCCTGATTTGCCTTTCAGCACCTCGCATTTACCCGAATTAAACTTCATCTGCTATACCTCAGCCCACTGGCCCACCTGATCAATATCCTAATGTAATCTAAAGGTAGCGTTCTTCACTGTCCACTACACCTCCAATGTTGGTGTCATCTTCAAACTGGCTAACCATATTGCCTATGCTTGCATCCAGATCATTTATATAAATGACAAAATGCAGTGGACCCAGCACCAATCCTTGTGGCACACATAGGCCTCCAGTCTGAATAGCAACCCTCCATCTTCTTCCTTTGAGCCAGTTCTGTACCCAGATGGCTAGTTCTCCCTGAATTCCACGTGATCTAACCTCACTAACCAGTCTACTAGGAAAAGCCTTATTGAATGCCTTAAATTAAGTCCATTCAGATCATGTCCACTGCTCTGCGTTCATCAATCCTCTTTGGTTAACCTTTGCTGATGAAACAATCCCTCTTTTTGCTTGGGTACTTTTCTTCTGTGGCCTATCCCCTTCCTAGAATGTTAATTACACATTTGGATACATCTTTGTTGTGAGTCATAAACTGACATGAATGATAAATTTGACCACATTATGATTATGGTTTTCTAGAGGATCTTTTGTTCTGTGATCCTTGTTATACTGGTCTCATTTCACATTCCCAAACAAAAAAAAAGCCTCATCCACAACATGTTGTTCTAAGAAATAAAATGACCATCATGAACACAAAATGAGGACCTTACTTTTACTTTAGAGCCTAGAAACAACCACTAACCCTACTCATGAATCAGTTGCATTCCCTGCACTTACATCATGTTGCAGATTGTGATGATACTCTGCCACTAGTTTCACCACAGGTCATCCTCTTGATCCATGTCTTTCACCCTCTCCAGCTCACATCTTGCTCAAAATGGTATATTTTAATCCTTAGGAAATGCATAATATTTCATTACCAAAGATTCATCAATTAACCAGTTTCTTCTCCTGTAGCAAAACAAAAGCCCTTTCCTGGAAGCTGTAAATCTTGAGGCAAAAAGCAAACAAGCCCTTCTTCCCATTAGCTCCCTAAAGCAGTCAACTCTGGCATGCTATTCTAAGCCATACTCAAATACTAAGTCACCATTAACATTGCCTACTTATATACGCTCCTGACAAAACAGCTCTATTTTAGTCACATAATGATTACCCAGTTTCAGCTGATCTTAATTAAGCTGCCCTTTTCCTCGAGGTCTTGAGAAAACCTTGCTTAAGGCTGGCAAATGTAGAGTTTAACCTATAGCTCTCAACAAGCCGTAGCTCTCAGCTACAAACAACTGACTAAATTAGGTTTATACAAGATGAAAATTCACATTTCATGGTCCAACAATGGATACACTCAGTCCAAAGATGTCTGCATGTCTGGACTAATTTGCAAGTTAGACCAACTAAGGATTGCAGATTTCCTTCTATATTAACAGTAGTGAACCAGACTGATTTTAACAAAAAATGGTTGTTTTGCAAATGGCAATTTTTAACAACAGATTCATTTAATAAAGAGTTTAAATTTCCCAACTACCGTGGTATGCATATATCCAAATCAATAGCCTAGACTTCCAGTTTATTTATTTGTGGGACAAATGCATTGCTGGCCAGGCAAGGATTTATTGCTAATCCCTAGTTGCCCTTGAGGAGGTGGTGGTGGGCTGCCTTCTTGAACCACTGAAGTCAACATACTGTAGGTTGACACACAATGCACTTTGGATGGAACTCTGGGATTTTGACACAGCAACAGTGAAGGAACAGTGATCTATTTCCAAATTGAAGGGTGGTTTGGAGGGGAAATTGCAGGTGGTAGTGGTGTTACCATGTAACTAATGCCCTTGTCCTTCTAGATGGTAGTGATTATTGGTTTGGAAGATGCTGTCTAAGAGTCTTTGATGAATTTCGGCAGTGTATCTTGCAGATACTATACACAATTGCTACTGAACGTCAGTGCTGAAAAGAGTGAGTGTAATGGATGTGATGCCAATAAGCCCAGCAGGATGTCAAGCTTCTTGAGTGTTGTTGGAGCTGCATGCATCCAGGTAAGTGGGGAGTATTCCATTTCACACCTGACTTGTGCTTTGCAGATGGTGAATAAGATTTGGAAAGTCAGTGGGTGGGTTACTCACTGAAATATTCCTAGCCTCTGACCTGCTCTTGCAGCCACTTCCTTCAGGCACTAGTTAAATCATGGCCACGCAGTAGATTTGAATATTAAAGCAATGTAACAAGAATAACACGAAATAGTTATTCGGTTGTATAAGTCTTGAGAATTGCTGAAAAAGGCAGAGATTGGGGAAATCTTTCATCTTGTTCTCATCAGGACAATTCACGAGAGTGCCAATAAAGAGAAATAAATACATACGTAATCTGTATAAGAGGAGAATTCTAATGGTTGACAATCTATTACTGTTTTGTCCATAAATCATTGATTCCAATATGCCTGGGCCCCACCTGTTCACATCCCATTGAAATTGCCATTCCCCTAATTAATTATTTTTACTCTGGATTTTTTTGTTAATTCATCTGAGACACAAGTGCATCACTGACTGGTCAGCATTTATTGCCCATCCCCAATTCTTGCTTTCCTTGTCTTGTCCTCAAGTTAACTTAATCTTTGTGGTACAACTATCACTAAATAACCCTAAATATTCCCCAACTGACGTTAGATCCACTTAAGCTACTTCATCTGAATGAAAATGATAAAGCAGTAAAAACATGTTTGTAATCGATGTCAGGCCCATAATATAAGTGAGAGTTTGGTTGAGTTTAGAACATTAAAAGGGAAGTGAGAAAAGAAATGAGAAGCAAAGAGGAGGGTATAAGAGGGGATTAGCAGCTGATATAAGGCGGAAATCTAGGGAAAGTGAAAGGGTCATAAACATCATGGGGCTATTTAGGGATGGGATCAAAAATGCAATTTACACACACAGGCAGATTGATTGCAATACTAAATGTGTACTTTGCATCTCTCTTTATCAAGGATGAAGATGCATTCAAGAGACTTTTAGATAAGCACACGAATACACATGGAATGGAGAGATATGGACCAAGGGCAGGCAGAAGGAATTAGTTTAACTTGGCATCGTGTTTGGCCCAATGTCATGGGTTGAAGGGTCCATTCCTGTGTTGTACTTCTCCATGTTCTATGCTCTATGCTGCCAAAGCTGTCATAAAAGAGAAAGTAGTTAAGAACACAGATACCCAGAATAAGCTAAAAATTGGCCTTGGAGAGATACTAGAAAGGCTGACAATGCTTAAAATTAGTAAGTCACCAGAACCAGACCAGAAATATCTGAGCATACTGAGAGGAACAAGGGTGGAAATTGCAGAGATAAAGCCATAAATTTCTAATCCTCTTTAGGTGTAGTACTAGGGCACAGAACTGAAGAATTATGAACATTACACCCTTGTGCTTTGATCCCAGCTGATAGTAATATGGGAAAAGTCAGATCCCAGAATAAAATCTTGTGCTTAGGCTTTCAGCTTAGTCATCTTGGTCATATGACAATATTAAAGCTTCAAGAGGTATATTTTGTTCTGTTTTGTTTTTGAAGAGTGGGCTTGAGCTAGAGGGAAGAGTTGCCTCTTCAAGGCAATAAAGTAAACAGCTTGTGAGGCCTTGTCTTTTCTAAGTTGGAATAATAGAAGCAGCGTAAATGGGTGGAGTCAGGCACCCACGGAACCAGAATTTTAGTAGAGCTTTCAGTTGTTGAGATTTTGAAGTTGGCTATGAAGGCTGTTTCATCTTTTTCTGCCACAGCCAAAAGCTAGAGTTTTTATTTTCCAGAATTTTCTCTTGGTGTTCTTTCCTTCTGGACTAGAGAAACATTGCATGTGAGATAATCTGTTTTACTGAATTTGCCTTTGCCAAGGTGTTTATGAGATGTTGCTATTTTGGAACAGTTGTTGTTTAGTAGTTAAATACTCTATTATTCTTTTAAGTTTTCTAATAGAGTTAAAGATATAGTGATTCTTCTTTCTTTAGTTTGTATTTTAACTAGGCTGCAGATAAAGTGTGTTTTGCTTAAAGCCTAGAAATGTAACCAAACAAATTATGTCCAGAACACAGCACCTTACACTTGCCTTTAAATTAGATAAAAGTTAGGGTTTAGGCTAACTCTTTGATATATTTGAAGGTGGTTTGGTCCATGTCATATTGGAGGCTCTTGTCAGGATCAAAATTTCTAATTTCTGTTTGAGTTTAGGTTTGTTAGGCTCAACAACAGTGAGTGTTGTTGTGTTTTTTTTCAGGTAATGTATTTGGTTGGTTTAAATAGGGTGTTACTTGTGTAGTAATGGCTCCTTCGTATGCTAAAAGCTTTCTGGGGGCTGGAAGAAGTTAGTTCAGGTAGTTTATAGAAAATGAGCAAGGCAAAGATTTCTGATTTTGCAAGCAGGTTGATGTTGGAGTTGCCTGTGCCTGTGAGGAAAATCGAGATCATTGCAGCAATGGCTCAGCATTTACAATTGTCAGGAATGCAATCAGAATCATTGGAAATGGCTGAAATTCAATCATAAATGAAGCAGCTCTTGAATTAGAGGAAATGGCAAAGGAAAAAGCAAAAGAAAGAATACCCTGGCAGAACAAAAAGAAAAAGAAAGAGAGGTGAAAGCAAAAGAGAGAGAGATATTTGCAATGGAACAAAGAGCAAAAGAATTAAGAATTTGAATATGAAAAGGAAATGAATTATGATTAAAAGCAGAAGAAAGGGAGAAAGAGATAACAAAGTGTGGAGCTGGAGGAACACAGCAGGCCCAGCAGCATCTCAGGAGCACAAAAGCTGCCGTTTCGGGCCTAGACCCTTCATCAGAGAGGGGGATGGGGAGAGTGTTCTGGAAGAAATAGGGAGAGACGGGGAGGCGGACCGAAGATGGAGAGGAAAGAAGATAGGTGGAGAGGAGAGTATAGGTAGGGAGGTAGGAAGGGGTTAGGTCAGTCCAGGGAAGATGGGCGGGTCAAGGAGGTGGGATGAGGTGGTAGGTAGGAAATGGAGGTGCGGCTTGAGGTGGGACGAAGGGATGGGTGAGAGGAAGAGCAGGTTAGGGAAGCGGAGACAGGCTGGATTGGTTTTGGGATGCAGTGAGGGGAGGGGACGAGCTGGGCTGGTTGTGTGATGCAGTGGGGGAGGGGACAAACTGGACTGGTTTTGGGATGCGGTGGGGGAAGGGGAGATTTTGAAGCTTGTGAAGTCCACATTGATACCATTGGGCTGCAGAGTTCCCAAGCGTAATATGAGTTGCTGTTCCTGCAACCTTCGGGTGGCATCATTGTTCCACTGCAGGAGGCCCATGATGGACATGTCGTCTAAAGAATGGGAGGGGGAGTTAAAATAGTTCGCGACTGGGAGGTGCAGTTTTTTATTGCGAACCGAGCGGAGATGTTCTGCAAAGCTGTCCCCAAGCCTCCGCTTGGTTTCTCCAGTGTAAAGGAAGCCACACCAGGTACAATGGATACAGTATGCCACATTGGCAGATGTGCAGGTGAACATCTGCTTAATATGGAATGTCATCTTGAGGCCTGGGATGGGGATGAGGGAGGAGGTGTGGGGTAAGTGTAGCACTTCCTGTGGTTGCAGGGGAAGGTGCCGGGTGTGGTGGGGTTGGAGGGCAGTGTGGAGCGAACAAGGGAGTCACGGAGAGAGTGGTCTCTCCGGAAGGCAGACAAAGGTGGGGATGGAAAAATGTCTTGGGTGGTGGGGTCGGATTGTAGATGGTGGAAGTGTCGGAGGATGATGCGTTGTATCTGGAGGTTGGTAGGGTGGTGTGTGAGAATGAAGGGGATCCTCTTGGGGCGGTTGTGGTGGGGGCGAGGTGTGAGGGATTTGTTGCCGGAAATGCGTGAGATGCGGTCAAGGGCATTCTCCACCACTGCAGGGGCAAAGTTGCGGTCCTTGAAGAACTTGGACATCTGGGATGTGCGGGAGTGGAATGCCTCATCCTGGGAGCAGATGCAGCGGAGGTGGAGGAATTGGGAATAGGGGATGGAATTTTTGCAGGAGGGTGGGTGGGAGGAGGTGGGCTTGAAATGGACATCAGTTTCTAGCTGGTTACCTGAGATGGAGACTGAGAGGTCCCTGAATTAACAAGATCCACATGTTCCCTGGCCATTTCAATTTTTTAGCCACTTCCTCAAAAAGAAATGATTAAGGCTTTACGTTTTTCTCATCAAACTTTGGTAGAAACTTAGGGAGAAAGTTAGAGTTTTTGAATTTCTGAAGTTGGAAAGAGGAAAATCAACTTAAAATAGCAGAAGCAGGAGCAGTGCTGGGAACAGTGATGAAGAGCAAACCCATTGTAGCTAAATGCCTGGTGTGGATCTGTTTAAATATGTCCAGGTATTACCAAAGTTTGATGAGAAGAACGTAAAGCCTTAATCATTTCTTTTTGAGGAAGTGGCTAAACAATTGAAATAGCCAGGGAACATGTGGATCTTGTTAATTCCGGCAAAGTTGATAAATAAAGCTATTGAGTTATTTGAATTGTTATCAGAGGAAGTATCTGGGGAGTATTAAAAAAGCCATCTTAACTGCATTGGAACTGGTGCCAGAAGCCTATTGACGATGTTTGAGGAGAGAACCTGGTCAAATGTATGTAGAGTTTGAAAAGATCAAACAAGGTAACTTTTAAAGGTGGAGAAGAGCATTGAAAATGGATCAGACATATGACACTCTTACAGAAGCTGTTATTTTGGAGGAGTTCAAACATTTGCTTCTTGAAGTAGCGAGAAGTCACATGAAAGAGCAGAGAGTTATAACTGCAATATTGGCAGCAGAAAAAGCAGATGATTATGAGTTGGTTCATAAATCAAAGTTTGGCTCCTGATGTCAATTTCAATCTGTGAGGAATCCTCAGGAGAAAAGGAAAGGGAGATCTCATTGAAGATAGTAAAGATAGTTTACCACAGGTTACAAAGGAAACACATGAGCAGGGAAGAGAAGGAGAAAATCTCAGGTGTTTTCACTGCAATAAAGTATGACACAATTGCAGTTGAAGTTGCTGTGTTGGTGGTTTAGGAAATGCACTGGAAACACAGATGTGAAAAAATGGATATGTCAGTGAGGTTTATTGAAGTGGTAAAGGAGATGCCAGTAGAGGATAAAGAGCTGCAAAAGAATGTACAGCCTGGTCAGGGGTTGGTTAATAAGAGATTACCTGATCTCTTTAAAGAATTTACCTGAGTGGGTAAGGTTTGCACATCAGTATCGGGAGGAGAAGGTAATGAAATTAAAATTTTAAGACATACAGGATCAAATAAGTCTTTGATGGTGGGAAATGAGGATGTTATGTAATTTGGAATGAGTGTGTCCAGAAAAAGTGGTAATATGTGGAATTCATGGTGAGAAGGGCAGTGTTCCATCATATAATGTGAAAATGAAGAGTTCAGTGAAAAGAGGTAAAGTGGTGATAAGAGTAATAGAGAAATTCTGTATTCTGGAGATACAATTTATCCTTGAATTATATAGCTTGATCACAGCGATGCCTGCCGCAGTCGAAAAGCCAGTGCAAATTCAGGCAACTGAGATGTTATAGGAAGTATATGCTGGGATTTTTCCTGACTGCCTGGTAGCAAGTTTGCAAGACCATGTGTTGACACAAGAGAGAAATCAAAGAATAAAGATAAGGAAGTTGAAATTCAATTCTCAGATCAAATAGTTGAGAAATAAAAACTCAGAGAAGTATCATTCCTATCTTCATTCTTTAATTTCTTACTGAATTGACATGGTTGCGAACTTTTCTGTATTTCTGTACATTCACCAGATATGATTGGCTTCGTCTCTCCCCGGGACACAGAGACGGGCTAACCTATTGACTTTTCTCAGTCATCTCGAGAAAAACAAACTTATGACT
This sequence comes from Stegostoma tigrinum, assembly GCF_030684315.1. NCBI lineage: Eukaryota > Metazoa > Chordata > Chondrichthyes > Orectolobiformes > Stegostomatidae > Stegostoma > Stegostoma tigrinum. Next base: position 88,226,728 of record NC_081361.1, on the reverse strand, counting down.
TTTTTTCCAGTTACCTTGATAACTTTAAAGTTGCAAAGCAGCACATCTGCTGCATGGATCATTCCTGCTAGCCTCAGCCTTGCAAAGAAAGCAAACACAGATTTGTTCAGGAAAATAATGTTTAACCAGTTTGATTAAGTTTTTTGGCAAGTTAAGGATTGATGCGATTACATGGAATTCCAAAACAATGTTTGATAAAATACCATAACAGGCATAGCAAAGTTGAAGTCCTTGGAATAACAGGCCAGTAGCAATTTGAAGTTGACGTTGAACAAGGTACAAAAGCTGAGTGACCAGAAACAGTGGGTAACGATGAAGGCAATAACATATTTCAAGACGACACATACAGGTTGGTAAAAAGAGTGGATATGTGGCCTAATGCAGAAACTATGAAGTGATAAATTTTGATAGGAAGAATGAGGAGGGACAATATAAAATATAATCTTTTAAAGGAGTTACAGGAACTGATGGAGTTAAGATATATGTGCACAAATCATTGAAACTAACAAGACAGGGTGGAAATGTAGTTAGTGAGGTGTGCTAGATCCTGGGCTTCATAAATAGAATCAGAGATTAGAGAAAAGTATGAAAGTTGCAATGAGGCTTTATAGAACACTGCTTCACCTTCAACCAGAGTGTTGCATCCAATTCTATACACTACACTTTAGAAAGGACATGAAGGCATTGGACAGTACGCAGAAATGCCTCAATAGAATGGTTGAAAGAACCAAAAATAATGGTTCGGTTAATTGAATAGATTGGCAAAGTTGAGGCTGGTCTCCTTGGAGCAGAAAGGCTCAAGAGCAGATTTGATAGGGGCCATACAAATTCACAAGAAACATGGACAGGGTAGATAGGGAGAAGTTGTCTAATTGGTGGAAGAGTCAAGAAACAAGCGGACACTGATTTAAGGTGAAAGGCAATAGGATAAAAGCCAACATGAGGAATAAGATTTTTATGCAGGGTGTGATTAAGATCAGTCTGAGAGTGTAGTGGATGCAGATTTTGTCATATCTTTCAGTAGGAAATTGGATAATGATATCAATTAAAACAATTTGCAGGACCATGGGGTAAATGCAGAGGAGTGGGATTTGCTGTATTATTCTTGCAAAGTAAATATGAGCATGATGGGCTGAATGGCCTCCTTCTTTCCTACAGCTCTTCTGTATTTCTATGATCCTATGGTAATGATGCATTTACAAAGGGTCTTGATTGAGAAAATATCTGTGGATTTGTCATATAGGAGAAACCGACACAAATAAATAAAGGAAGAATCTAAACCAATTAACAAATAATGGTTGAAAATATCTTGAGCAGACATTTTATGGTAGAGAAGAAATACCAAATTGAGGTTTTAGGTAATGAAGCTCAGAGTTTGTAGTCAATGAGACTGGAGGTTTCTCTATCCGTGGTGAAGTGTAGAAATGGCAAATGTTAAGATACAAAAGAGATTAGCCTCTGCGGAATGAAGGTCAGATTTGGTGAGGTGGCTGAGTTAGAATATGGAAAAGCCATGAACAAAACCATGAAAATGGCCTTGAGTTTATGTACTAGGGGGCAGTAGAGCTTGTGAAGCCTGGGGCTCAGATGTTGGCAAGGGATGTCCTGAAAAAGTTGCAGCTTAGAGATAATGCAAGTCAGTAAGAACTTAAGGGATAGAGACAGAAGTAAGGTGATGCTGAGTGAAAAGTGTTGTAGAAATGGAGGAATGCCATAGGAGAGGAACACATCAGCTCTAGATTGAGCAACATGCCAACTGAAGCCTAGGAATCTGATTGTCTTTCCAAAATGGGAATACAGATACAAGATTGCAACATTAATCTTCATTACATTAAAACAGAGGGCAAAAGCTTTTAATTGCAAATTATATTTGCTGCTTATATCATCTGATGGGGAATGACAGGTCAATAGTTTATCAGTTAGAAGTAGGCAAAACCCAATCACTTAAACCTAATTCATGAGGAATTTTTCAGGATTGGCAAAATCTTGAGAACCTCAGGTAAAACTGTCCTGGTTAATTACACAGGGTTAAAAAGAGGGCAGCACATTGTCATCACCATGATTTATTCCATACAACCTTAATGAATAAGTCAGGTTATGCTAAATTAAATTCAGGTACAGCTACTGATTTGTTCGATCCACGTTGATTCAGTTGAAGTGAAAAGTCTGGTTTTATGGCTATCTGTTACTGGTGGGATGTTTGCTTACCAGCTGCACAGTTTGGAAAATTGCAGATACATTGCCTGTGATTTGACATTCATTAATTTTAATGGATTGCACAGCATTCAACAATATGCTTGGCCAGCAGGCAAAAACGTACTGCTTGTGAAATAGACTAGTAATCCTGCGGCTTCCTTAACTTTGAGAGACAAGTGGGGATATGTTATACCTCCATTACATATCTTTGAGCTGTAACTAGAGCTAACTTACGGTTGTGTACATGCTCCAATTCTTCCGAATAGCAATCTGATTCTGTAACTTGGTGAATCAGTTCCAAGGTTTCTTCCCAGAAGAGGATGAGCCAGGCACAGGTTCAACAAATGTGGAGGAGCAATTGTGTGGAAAATGTTTCCATGCCTCAATGAATACAGTGTACCACGAAATGTGTGTTGCATTTTAAATTGTGTTTCTACAATTTTATAACAAAAACACGCGAGGAGTGGTGTTCCAGATTCCTGTTTTCTTCATCAGTAATTGGTCTCTGATGATGTTAGGCCCGATATTCTCTCACATGGATTCAGCCTTGTCTCAGTGGGAGTGTTCTTGCCCCTAGGTTAGACGACTGTGGGGTCCAATTCCACCCCAGAATAAATAGAACGAACTCAATTGTTACTTCAGTGCAATATTGTCCGAGGGTGTAATCTCTCAGGTGAGATTCAAGCTGAAAGTCCTGTCTTCTTTCTCAGAACTCATAATAAGTGACATTTGTGGAGTGAAGCATGGTTAATGGTCTTGGATTGAAGAGCTGGCCCAAAAACATGAGCAAGGAAGAAAGTCAACTAGATGTTCATTCTAGGCTAGTAGAGTTCCCTGCAATTCTGGTTTGAGAGCAGACATTGTGAGGTGCAGAGCCAGGCTATGTGAAAGGACTGCTACTGCACACTGGTACTGTTTTGAAGTTTACTGATTAAAGAATTAAGCTGTCAGCCCTTGCATCCCTCACTCTCTTCACATGACTTCCATGCCAACTCATGCCAATCCTTCTTTCCCATCACCCTCTATAACTCATCATATCCCATCCCAAATCCTGACACATTATCCTCCCAACAGCTCATGTAGCTTCCATACAAATCTATGTCTCTCCACCGTGGCCATTTGTTTCCACTGTGTGAACCTGATACCTACATACAATAACCAATGTCCCTTATCCATTGCCCTTTGGTCTTTAACTCAACAGTGTAAACTCACCTATTTTCCATTAGACATCAGGGCCAGTGCAGAGACGAGATACAATAAATTTGTCTGAAATAAGGTTTTAAGTGTCAGTTGCAGACTTTGTGATATTGACAAAAGCCATTCATTTATAAAAATATCTATTACATTCTTTCAACTAAATAATGTATTATAACAACAAACATTTCTTTTACATGTACAATCGCTTATAAGAATAAGCATTGGAATTCATTCCTAGTCCCACTTTAAAAAGTCTCCAACCACTCATAGCTGTCAATAAAACTGTGAAATGGAAGGCATCCTGCTGTTATAATGAATTATTATAAAATTAATCATGCAGGAATAAAGTAAATCTTCTTGCTTATGTCAATAGATAGAAAGAAATTGTTAGGAGTGAATCTTTTAAAAACACTCAAAATTTAAAGGATAGGACTCTTAAATGTTTTGACAACTTGACAAATCCTGTTGACTAGCTCTTGACATTTCTGACACCTCAGTTGACAAATGTATTGAAAAAGTCTGTTGTTACTTTTGACTGCCTCCTATTGGCACTTCCCTCTGACAGTCCTTTTGAGAAGGCTTCTTGTCACTTTTGACAAGTGTAGTTGTCGGTTCTCTTTTGAGAAGGTCTCCTAACAAAGGCTTGTGACAGTTTGATGATTAGTTTTGACAAGTCTATTGACAGTTCTAATGGGCTTGACAGCAATGGCTCGTCCAGCTTTCTTCTGCACATTCATGTCTACTTTTACCAATTGGAATTTTACATACCCCAATGGACATCTGATTTTACCAAAGGTGTCCAGGGACCCACATCTAAATGATTACCCGACTTCATGAAATGGATAGCCAGGCTATCCAAATGCATCTATAAAGTTCAGACCTGTTATCCACCAGAATTCCACTTCAACAGAGATAGTTGATGATTTAACTGGCCACGCAAAAATGGAAAGAGCTATTTTCAGAAGCAGTGCTTATCAGTGTCTGGAAGTCCGGCTATTTTCACTATCAACAGACAGGTTCTCCATTATGGCAAAGATCTGGGCCAATGTTTCAGGTCAATGACCCGTCTTCTGAACTGGTGAATGTTCAACAACCTGAAAAGTTACCTGTGCTTCTTTCTAAAGATGTTGCCTGGCCTGCTGACACGCATAGTATTTTGCTTTATTCTTAGGCAAAATGCAGCCCTCAAAAACCACTGCATTCATTTATCTTGTTTATTTAGGCACTGTTGTTTGCAAATTGGGCCCTGTATTTTGCCATGTTACGACTGTAGTTATAGTTAAGTACAGTCCACACAGGCTGTGAAACATTTGAGATAAAAAGCATTTGGGAAGACAATGGCCCAATGGTATTATTGCTGGACTGTTAATCCAGAGATCAAGATGATGTTCTGGGACCTGGGTCATAAGCCCACCGCAGCAGTTAGTGGAATTTGAATTCAATTTTTAAAAAATCTAGAATTAAAAGAATAATGATGACCATAAATCTATTGTTGGAAAAATGCCCTTTAGGGAAGGAAACTTACCTGATCAAGCCTATATGTGATTCCATACCTGCCAGCAATGTGGCTGACTCTTACCTGCCCTCTGGGCAATAAATACTGCCGAGCCAGTAATGCCCTCATTCCATGATGAATAACTTTAAATATAAGCAAGTTGTTTCATAAATCATTTAGATTTACAAGAATTAACAGCATCAGTCATTTGTATGATGTTGCTGCTGGAGGTAGCATCACAGAATGTGAATGCCCTCCTGTAGGTGGGTGCTGTGCCAATAGTTGCTTTCAGCCTGCTCCACTTTGAGAAGGTTGGTTGCCCAGGAGTATGTGTAGCAATTTAGTTATGATACCCTAGCCTGTACCAACTTGTGTGATGCCCACTTTTCAAACTTTGACCACATAAGCCCATTGATGTCACGTTACTCAACAAAGGATAAGTGTTTCTTTGCAAGAAGGACCCTGTGACCAGAGCTTTGAAGCTGACCGTTACCAAATTTCAGGTGAGGTGCTTTCAACTTTTCATTTTTAAAGTGGATTAGATGTTTCCACTAGTAGGAGAGACCAGGACCGGAAGGCACAACCTCAGAGTGAAGGGATGGCCCTTTAGAATTGAGACAAAGAGGAATGTCTTCAACCAGAAGCTGGTGGATCAATAGAACTTATTCCCGCAAAGGGCTGTGCAGGCCAAGTCATTGAGCATTTAATACAGAGATGGATAGTTTCTTGATGAGTAATGGGGTCAATGTTTACAGGGCTAAGGAGGAGAACGGTGTTGAGAAAAATATCAGCCATGATTGAGTGGTAGAGCAGGCTTGATGGGCCAAACAACTTAATTTTGCTCCTATACCTTATGGTCCAACTCACTTTTTCTTGGGCTGTGTTATTGGAGGGAATGGGCAATGTGTTAGCAGTAGGTTTTATAGAGCTGCTCCTTACTGTCAGGGAGGGGTAAGGGCTGCTGACCTTGACGTGGAAGCTGTGATGTCAATGTCTCTTACTCCAGCGAATGGAGCTCATCAGAAGAGAAGCAGGATGTCTGCAAGGGGAGACAGCTAGAAGGCTCTGCACCATCAGTCTTATCCACCAGCCCAGCCATCCCTCCACCACCTTACTGTGGTACACTTGGTCCTGACAATGGCCTCTAGGTCACTCTCAATTTTGACGCCTACAAATGCTTCCAGAAAAGAGTGTAAGAAATTGCTAAAATTTCAATCAAAGTAGTAGGATATCCTATTATTTGGAAAGTCATGGAGTGTTTTTTTATTTCTTCATTGGATGTGTGGTTAGGGTGGCATTTATTGCCCATCTCTGCTTGTATGGAGAGCAGTTAAGAATCAAACACACTGCTGTGGGTCTGGAGTCACTATAGGTCAGGCCAGGTAAAGATGGCAAATTTCCATCCCTAGAGAACATTAATGAGCCAGATGGGGTTTTTTCAGTCAACAGTCGTTGCTATAAAGCCAGCCTTTACTAACTTTTGTCTGATATGGTGGAATTTAAATCCACATCCCCAGAACATTAGCCTAGTATTCTGGGTAATTAGACCAAGTTAAACTTGAAACAGTAAAGAAAACACTCTCAAGAATATTGTGGGATTGGGGGGTTTGAGCTATAGGGAGAGGCTGAAAAGGCTGAGGCTATTTTCCCTGGAGTGTCAGAACCTGAGGGGTGACATTATAGAGGTTATAAAATCATGAGGGGCGTGGATAGGGTGAATAACCAAGGCCTTTTTCCCAGGGTAGGGGGGGGGGGTCCAAAACTGGAGGGCATGGGTTTAAAGTGATAGGGGAAAGATTTAAAAGGGACCTAAGGGGCAACAATTTCACACAGAGGGTAGTATGTGTATGCAATGCGCTGCCAGGGGAAGTGGTGGAGGCTAGTACAATTACAACATGTAAAAGGCATCTGGATGGGTACATGAATATGAAGGGTTTAGAGGAGGGTTTAGAGGGATATGGGCCAAATGCTGGCAAAAGGGACTAAATTAATTTAAGGTATCTCGTCAGCATTGACAAATTTGACAGAAGAGTCTGTTTCCGTGCTGTAAGACTCTGTGTCGCTATGATTCTATGTCCTTAGAGTTAGGCAAGGAGTATGGAACTGGTTGGGCTGCAATAAAGTAACTAGTCTGATCTTGATGGACCAAACGGCCACCCCAGGCTGGAAAGAAGCTTTGTAGTAGAGGTCATCTGGTCCAGAAGGAGGCAGTCCATTGTCCTTTGTCTGAGAAGACACTAGTAGGATAGGGTGGCACGTGGCTTTGCCAAGATAGCAGGAGTCCCAATGGTGTGGGATGTTGACTGACTCCACACAGGCGGGTCTGTAACAACAAAAAAGATATTGGCAACCACAAGGACTTCTACTTAATACTTTTAGCAGTTGGGGCATAAATATGCCAAGTTCATCATCTCATGAATGCCCTCTCTTCTGGCAGACTCAGTGGTGAGCACTGCTGCCTCACAGCACCAGGGACCTGGATTTGATTCAACCCTCAGACTGTCTTTGTGGAGTTTGCACATTCTGCCCACTTTTGTGTGGGTTTCCTCTGGGTGCTTCATATTTCTTTCACATCCAAAGATTAAGGTTAAGTGGATTAGCCATGCTAAGTTGCCCCATCGTGTCCAGGAATGAGCAGGTCAGGTTGAATCACCATGTGAAATACTGGGTGATAGAGTGGGGGAGTGGGTTTGGGTGGGATGCTCTTCAGGGGTTCGGTGTCGACTTGATGGGCCGAATTTCCTGCTTGCACACTGTAGGGATTCTGTAATTCTATGAATCATCATGCAGTCATCCTGCAGCAGTAGGCCTGATTAAACATGTTCTTCCCTCCCAGAGGAGCCAAAGAGTGACAGCTCAGGTACCCCCTCTGCATGTCGATTAATGATTGCCAAATTTCACCCACTCTGCTCACCAAAGGAGAAAAGTGAGTCATGGTCAATAATATGGTCCAGTTGGCAACCTGCCTTCTGTAAACAATGAATCCAATGGATCCTCAACAGGAACCCTGTAGTACAGAGCAGGTCCCAAAGTTCCTGAGTACCTACTACATCCTCCCCAATGTTACCTTCATGGAGATACAGGGATCCAAAGGCCGAGTTATGAGAAGAAAAAAAGATTACTAATATCATTTCTTGGACTATTTATTCAGAATATCTTCAATAAAGTAGCAACAGGAATATCTGGCAAATGATAATACATATGAAATCATAGCGGTATTGGAGAACCCTTCATAAGTTATTGATCTTTGAATCATCATTGTAGTGGTATTGACAGAATGTGACTGAGGAAGTTCAAACTAATAAATCTTTCAATTTCCCATTGTACAATAACCTAGCACCATGGAAGCCTACACCATCATTTTATGATTCTTCATTAAAGAATTGTCTGGAAAGATTCCACCATAGATCCCAATAATAAACTGAAGGCAATCTGTTCACACTACAGGGCAATCATTAGTCGAGGCAGACAGAGAGCTAATTTTGGAACAAGCACATTAATCAGACACCTGAAGCGCTTTTTAATTCCATGGCAGTGCACTGCATTGAAGTTGTGATAGTAATTACATGACTTGGAATGAAAGTGAGAAGTATGAATCAAACTGTGACTAGTCAAGAGTTACAACAGAAATAATGGCAGAGAAAGCCATCCCAGCAGGAGTCCTGGGGACCAAAATGTCTATTTCTTTCAGAAAAAAATCTAAGAAAATGTTTATTCTGCTTGAAGGGATTGAACAATTGCCGAGCAAGTTGCAGAAATGCATCTTTTAAAAATAAACATGCACTTTCCGAGAATGTAACAAAGCAGGAACAAGAAAAAACTATAGTTTTCGCTGCTGCAATAATGATGCTTTATCACTCGTCATGGAGCTAATGAGCCACTTACCAGTATAAATGTTGGTTCATGAAGGCAGCTTTGGACTCTGCTGATCTACTGGAAACGTTGGTTTAGTGATGAAGCATTGGAAACTCGCCTGAGCAAACATACTGCCCTCCACCCATCAGGGAGCACCAGGGTATCCTACGTGGGGAAGATTATACAAATCCACTAAGGAAATAAATGAACTAAGGAATGCAGAACGGTTACATTTATTGAAAGTGACAGCCGAAGATAGATGGACTGCGTGGACAAGAACGTGAAGGATATAAAGGACCCAAAATCTCTAACCCTTTAATAAAGCAGCCAGGATGAATGGGAGTGGAGCCAGAGGTTTGGAAAGGATCCTATTCTACAGAATCCTGTGCTTTCAAGAACATTGCCAGAAGTGGGAGCAGGTGCATCTTGTCTTTGCATCCCACCAGAACAGACAGATGATATCACCCACCGGTTATAGTGCCAGTTTCAATTTATTGCCCCACAGCTAAACATTACCTGCATCAATCATGTATTATGAGTTAACCAAATTGCTGTGGGTCTAGAGTCACATGTAGGCCAAACCAGTAAGGATGGCAGTTTCCTTCCCCAAAGGACTTCGGTGAACCAGATGGACTTTTCCAAAAATCAGCAATGGATTCACATCATCATGAGGCTCTTAATTCCAGATATTTATTTAATTCAAATTCCACCATCTGCTGTGGCAGGATTCGAACCCAGGTCCCAGCACATGATCTGGGTCTCTGGATTAAGAGTCCAGTGATAATACCACTATGTCATTGCCTCCCATGTAAAAATGCAAAACGCAAGTCTAGACAGCTTTAGATTTCTTTAGAGCTTAGTGGGTACGATGGTTTTACTTATGCTGTAGAGAGATGGCTGCACAATATTTCTCATATTGTTTACAATAATTTGAAAATCCATAAATTATTTGCTTTTGCTCTTTGACTGGATGCAAGCTTATCTGGTTAGGTCAGCTTTGTTGAATATCCTTAATTGCATTTGTAAAGATGGCAGTGAGTTGTGTTCTTGAACTGCTGCAGTCCTTGTGGAAAAAGACCTACAGTGCTATTAAAAAGGATCTTGCAGGATTCAGCTCCAATTTAGTTCCAAGTCAGGACAGTGTGTGATTTAGGAGTGAACTTTTGGTAATTGTTTTCCAATATATCTACTACCCTCGTTCTTCTAGGTGATTGAAGTTGTGGGCTTCGAACATCCCATTGAATGAGTCACAGTGGATTGCCTCAGTGTATTTCATACAATGCATGCAGTTGCCTCTGTGCATCAGTGAAGGAGAGTGTGAATGTTCACGTTGATGGTTGGAATGCTGATCAAGCAGATTGCTTTATCTTAGATGGGCAAATGCCTTGAGTGTTACTGACACCTTGGTCATCCAGGCAAATGGGGAATATTGCATTACACTCCCAACTTGTGACTTGCAGATGTGTAGATTTGGGAGACAGGTGGGTTACTCGCTATTCACAGTCTGCTATTTTTTTCTTGTAGCCACGGTATAAATAGGGTTGATCTAGTTCAACTCGTAGTAAAGTGTGAACTCATTGAATGCCTGTGGGGAAATGGCCATCGCCTAGCACTTGTGTGGTGCCCATGCCATTTGTCATTGACAACCCCAAGCCTGAGTATTGTCCATGTCTTGCGGGGTATGGACATAGACTAATTTGAAATTTAATGAGTCATAAATAGTACAAGTTTTAATCATTGTGTAACCACATTCACATTGCGAAATCACCAGTGAATATCTCCACACCTGACCTTGTAATGAGGGAAGGTTAATGATGAAGCAGTTGGTCCTAGGACATAACCCTGAGGTACCCTTACAACATGCCTGGGACAGAGACAACAGGCTTTCAATATTCACAGACAGATTCCTTTCTACCAAAGCAAAACACAATAGAAATTTGAAATAAGAACAATTAAGATGCTGGAAAAAAAAACAAAATCTGTGCAGGAAGACTGAATTAATTAGATTAGATTCCCAACAGTATGGAAACAGGCCCTTCAGCCCAACAAGTCCACACCACCCCTTGCAGCATCCCACCCAGACCCACCCCCTATAACCCACACACCCCTGAACACTACAGGCAATTTAGCATGGCCTATCCACCTAGCCTGCACATCTTTGGACTGTGGGAGGAAACTGGAGCTCCTGGATAAAACCCACACAGACACAGGGAGAATGTGCAAACTCCACACAGACAGTTGCCCGATGGTGGAATCGAACCTGGGTCCCTGGCACTGTGAGGCTGCGGTGCTAAACACTGAGGCACCGTGCCACACTAACAGCAAGGGAACGAGAAATCTCAGATTGATGACAATTCATCACAAAGGTCTAAGGAAAGACCTCGATGAAAGTTTATCAATCTGTACATTTCCTCTGATCCCACAGATGTGGCCTGACCTGTTGAGGTTTTCCAGCGTTTTGTTTTCATATTTTATTTTACTTTGAACTACAACCCTCAAGCAGCAGAGAGGTTTCCCCAGATTCTAATTGACTTCTGTTTTTCTTGGGCTTTTTGATGCACACACAGTCTTCACTTCAAAACAAGCCTCTGGAGTTCAGCTCTTTGACAATGTTTGGACCAAGACCTTTTATAGGATTAGTTGGAGCATAGCAGAGGATCAGCTTTTGCCACATTAATTACACACATTAGAGCTGTCAACAACACATTCCAATACTTTTCTGATGATTGGGAGTAGATCGACAGTGCAAATTGGCTGTATTGGATTTGTCCTCATTTTGATAAACAGGGTAAAGTTAGGAGAGTTTCTCCAATTTGTGCTGGGTAGAAGTTTGTTGGGTAGATGTCAGTGTTGAAATGGACCTCTCTCTCCTTCTCTCATTTCAGGTACCACACGCTAAGAGAGCATTGGTTACCATGAGCATCCACATGTTGGTCCATGGTTATGCTTGACAAGTTTCTGCAGTAGTTTGCTTAAATGCTATTTCAAGCATTCACGGGAGGTGTACCTATCAAAAGTGGTGTACAACTCAAAAATTTACTATAGAAACAATGGTTTCATACTATTTTACTGATAGTTTCAAAACAATGTTTTTATAAATAATGACTTCCAATCAAAAAGTCACAAATTTATTCACCTACATCTCTAAATATTAATGATTTGGAGGAGGGAACAAAATATAGCATCTCAAAGTTTGCAAATGATACTAAGTTAGGTGGGAGAGTGAACTGTGAAGAGGATGCAGAGATCCTTCAGCATGTTCTCTACAGGTTGAGTGAGTGGGGACATCAATGGCAGATACTGTATAATTTGGATAAATGTGAGGTTATTCACTTTGGAAACAAAAACAAGGCAGATTATTTCCTGAATGGCTGTAAATTGGGAGGGGGCAGTGTGCAGTGGGACCTAGGTGTCCTCGTGCGCCAGTCACTGAGGGTAAGCATGAAGGTGCAGCAGGTGGTAAAGAAGGCAAATGGTATGTTGGCCTTCATTGTGAAAGGTTTCAAATACAGGAGCAGGGACTTGTTGTTGCAGTTTTCCAGGGTCTTGGTGAGGCCACACCTAGAATATTGTGTGCAGTTTAGGTGTTCTTTTCTGAAGAAGGATGTTTTTACCCTCGAGGAAGTGCAGTGAGGGTTTACCAGGCTGAGTCCAGGGTTGGTTCGTCTGACTTTTGAAGAGAAATTGACTGGGTTGTATCAGAGATAATGGGAACTGCAGATGCTGGAGAATCCAAGATAATAAAATGTGAGGCTGGATGAACACAGCAGGCCCAGCAGCATCTCAGGAGCACTAGGCCCGAAACGTCAGCTTTTGTGCTCCTGAGATGCTGCATGGCCTGCTGTGTTCATCCAGCCTCACATTTTATTATCTTGACTGGGTTGTGATTGTTTTCACTGGATTTCAGGCAAATGAGGGGGGATCTCATAAAGACTTACAAAATTCTAACAGGGCTAGACAGAGTAGATGCAGGGAGGATGTTCCCAATAGTGGGTCACAGTATATGGATTCAGGCTAGACCCATTTAGGACAGAGATGAGGGGACATTTCTTCACCTCAAGAGTGGTGAGCCTGTGGAATTCATTACCACAGGAAGTATTTGATGCCAAAACATTTAATGTATTCGAGAGGCAACTAGATATAGCACTTGTGGTGAATGGGATCAAAGTCGAAGGGGAGAAAGCAGGATTAGGCTATTGAGTTGGACAATCAGCCATGATCGCGATGAATGGCAAAACAGGATTGAAGGCCCGAATGGCCTTCTCCTGCTCCTATCTTCTATGTTTCTATCCGTCAATATGCATTTAGTCTACATTCCAGGTTAGTGCACACAACTATTATTTCCAATCATATTAAAACTGGTACACATGGTTATATTATCCAGTCATACCATAACATGTTCACATCTTCGAGATATAGGTACATACTTTCCACACTGTAGGGAATCTAATCTAAGCTTCAGAGTGGGTTATAGGGGGATAGGTCTGGGTGGGATTCTTCAAGGGGCGGTGTGGACTTTTTGGGCTGAAGGGCCTGTTTCCACACTATAGGGAATCTAATCTAATCTAAATTCCTAGGATGGTGACGGCGAGCACAAGGGGGCATAGCTTTAAATTGAGGGGTGAAAGATATAGGACAGATGTCAGAGGTAGTTTCATTACTCAGAGAGTAGTAAGGGAATGGAACGCTTTGCCTGCAACGGTAGTAGATTCGCCAACTTTAGGTACATTTAAGTCGTCATTGGACAAGCATATGGGCGTACATGGAATAGTGTAGGTTAGATGGGCTTGAGATCGGTATGACAGGTCGGCACAACATCGAGGGCCGAAGGGCCTGTACTGTGCTGTAATGTTCTATGTTCTATGTTCTAAACTTGTGATTATCAGAAAATATATACCGTCCCATTTTCACTTTGACAGAGAAGGGTTTGAAAGGCTTTTGCTCAGACATCACCTTTCAGAGCACTTCGGAACACTTCAAGAAAATATAAAAGATTGAATAAAAATACAAACTGTTTCAAGAAAAGCTTCTTACCTGCTATCATCAGACTTTTGAACAGACCTCTCAAATTTTAATTCTGATCTCTGTCTCTCTTTCTGCATCTTCTCTGCAGCTGTAACACCGTATTCTACAATCTGTTCAGCTACCCTGATGTGTTTTGTATGGTACAATCTGCCTGCATAGCCCGCAAAAGAATACTTTTCAGTGTAACTTAGTACATGTGACAACAGTCAATCAAATCAAATAAAAAATATATTTGTGTTGGTGTAATCATTTGAATGCAATCAGTGTCATAATACAAGAAACACAACAGTTACTTTTCACACAGTCTATCACACCAACAAATGATCGACTTGCCCTTTAATGTAAGAAAAGTTGCAAATTCTGGAAATGCTCAGCAATTTAGGCAGCAACAGAAAGAGAGACAAGGTTAACATTTCCCATCGATGATCTTTCATCGGCTTGAAAAGGTTAGAGATGCAGCAAGTTTTAAAATATATAGAAAGAGGGTAAAGGGAGGTAAAGGAATGCAGCATTTGCCTTTTTACTTCTCTTCTCCTTGCCTACCCAGGTGAAACTCTGATTAACTCATAAGCCTTTCAATTTAGTTACAGTTTAGCTATTTACATATTCACTGCACGCTATGCAGTCTCCCTTAACATTGTAAAACAAGATTGGGTGACCACTTAGCAGCATATTTCCCTTCAGTTCACAAGTGCCACTGTGCATTTTTAGTCATCTGCCACTTTAATTCTCCAATCCACTCAGTCTGATCTCTCTGTGCTTGGCACTGTTCCAATGTAGCTCAACGAACAGCACCTCATCCATCAATTAGTAGTTTAAACCCTTCTGGGACAACATTGAGTTTAACAATTTTCACATTCCAATTCCATTCTTGCTTCTTTTGGAAACTGAATGTACCTATCCTGTGTCATATAGTAAATGCCAGTGTACAGTTTCCTGATTCTAAGGGTCAGGGCCTGTCCCTCTGACACCTATAAACAGAAACACTGAAAATGGGAACAGGAGTAGGCCATTCAACTCTTGAACGCTGCTGTACAATTCATTCTGGTCGTGCCCGATCAACTCAGTACCTCATTTTCTCTTTCTCTCCAAATCTTTTGATCCCTTTATCTCTATGAACTGTATCCAGCTCTAGCTTTAAAACATTCATTGTTTTGGCCTCAACCACTTTCTATGGGAGAGTTATCCAGAGGCTCATCACTCTCTAGGTGAAGAAATTTCTCATCATCTCCAAATCTAACTGACCTTCTTCTTATCTTTAGACTGCGACCCTTGGGCTCTGAAGTCTGGTTCATCAGGAGTAGCCTTCCTGTATTTACTCTGTCCAGCCCTGTCAAAATTTTATAGGCTTCTATGAGATCCTCCACCATTCTTCCAATGTGCTGTGAAGATAATTTTCTGTGCTTATTAGCAAATAGGTACACGAGGACTTTCAGATAGCATTTACAACACATCAATCAGAATGTGTTGACTGCTAAACACAGGAATGGCAGGAATGATAACACCACAGACATAAATGCAAATGAATTAGACATTTTAATCACCTGATAATCATTTGAACACAGTCCTTCACCTTTGCAGCTTTGCTGAACTTTATAATCACCTGAAATTTGCTCTTGATGTTCATGACACTGGATAGATTGAAATGCTACCCCATAATTGACTGCATTTCATCTCGAACGCTATCGGTGAAATACTCTTGCATCGCACTTTGCCGTATAAACGCATTTTTTGCAGATGTATATAAATGCCCTTATTATGCCATTCCATTTGCCAGAAAGCATTTGTTTGCAAATTGCTTCAAAGCAAAGAGTACAGACAGAATTGGTGCAGGAGCCGGATAAGAAAAGCTCAAATCTAGGTAGCATCCTGCTGGAAACATCAGTCTGTGAGTATGGACTTCAAGTTTACTTCTTAGTGCATATCTTTATTATACAAAGTTATGACACTTTTATTCTGTGCAAGCACATGCAAACAGTCAACAATGGAGCTGAACATTATGCATTGAGAATTGTGTGCAAAAATAGCAGCTGTGACAGGTAGATAGCCAAAACTTGTTTTTCATGTATGCCCCTGCCCTTTCTTAAGCTCTTCACAAAAATGGCTCAGGATTAATACAATGTTATACTAGGCCATTTCCTCTCTGGCACTGCTCTACAACTTAAGCGTGCTAATGCAAAAACGCAGAGGAAATCAATGCAAACAATGCCCATTAATATTTATTCTGCAGTGTCAATCTGACTAACATAAACAGTACCTTGAGGCATCAAAAATCGCAAATCATTGACACCCATGCCAATGCACTGTTAAAGATGAGAATTGTGCCCTATGTATATTAAGTATTAGTTTTCAACTTACATTAGCCTTTACTGAGTAAATGTAATAATGTTTATACCAGCACCCTAATTAGGTTGAATTACTGTAACCTTCGGATCACAGGTTAGGCAGCAGTGGTTTTGCATGTGTAACAGATCTGTAGCCATGCTTTCTGATTCACAATAATTTGCTTCAATATATTTGCCAGTTCCCCTGCTGTAGAATAATTCCAATGTCTTGCTCCAAAGGAAGTTTGGCCTGTCATTCATCTGCTCCCTGAGCCTTTTTGTTACATTAAATTAACGATTTCCAGATTAGGGATTCCTGATGGAAAATCAGCCCATTGTCTGTGGTGCATGAACATGGTGTAGTAGGTATAAAGCACTGTTTATTTGTAGTAACAGGAGTAGAGGGTAAAGGTGAATTGTCTCTTACTCACTGTCCAATGGACATTCAGGGTAGCAGCCTCATTCACACGACAAAATGGGTTTTCACTAAATTTATGGAAATGCAACTAGAGCGAAACACACCCGGAATGTTCAGCACATGTGGTAGACCCACAAGAAGAAACAGCCTAGCCAATTTATAGTCTTTGTGGTTTTTGGTGACTTTGAGAGCAATTCGCCTCTTTCGATTGGTGCCACATTTGGGTTATTCACAATATCCAAGCATGCCTTCTAGGCAAGCTTGAATTACACTCGTGCATAAAGTACGGGAGATTCATTTAAATTTTTTTTAAAAATCCATTTAAATTAACTGGATGTCACTTTTCACTTAGAATGGAATCACCCTGCGAGCTCATTTCATTCATGTGGACTCAGCCTAAGGTAAATTTAAAATTCTTAACCCAATGTTTTCCCAATAAAGATGTGGTGAGGCTTAAAGGGAAAATTCCAGCATTAATGGCTGAGGCACCTAAAAGCATAGACCCCAGAGGTGTTAAACTTTAGGGCCAAACTGATGGATGTAAAAGAGCATCCATTCATTTTCACAGAAAGGAAGGGAAAATCTTTACAACATGCGTGCAGCCTGTAGTTTATTTATTCCCCAACAAACTAAAATTATCCCATCATTATCTCATTCCTGTTGAAGCAACCTATCCGAGCTCACATTACTACATTTCCCTCCAGTAAATCCAGTGACAAACTGACAGGTAAAGGTAACAAAGAGAGAAAAATTGGAGTATGAGAAATGTTATAAAAATGATAAAAGGATTAAAAGGAAGGCACTGTAATTGAATGCTAGTAACGTAAGAAAAAGCAGTGGGACAATTTCTTAGGCCAGTAGGCCTTGTCACCAACCAGGCCATAGGCTGTAATAGTAATAGTTAACACAGTGTGGAGCTGGATGAACACAGAAGGCCAGGCAGCATCAGAGGAGCAGGAAAGTTGACGTTTTGGGTCAGGACCCTTCTTAGTAGACCTAGTTGAAACCAAAGAGATGGAATTAATTACTGAACACACTGTGAAGGTGTCCCTGGATAGCAACGACCACAATATGATAAATTTTACCTGTGGTTTAAAGGAGATAAGTGTGGATCCAAGACTACTGTTTGGAATTTAAACAAGAACAATTGTGAGGATATGAAAGCAGAGCTAGTGAAAGTGAGCTGGCAATTTAGGATAGTAGATTGATTAAGCAAAATGCATGGCATACATTCAAGAGGATGTTCCAGAAAGTACAAATAAGTCCATTCCGACAAGTAAGATAAATTCCAGAGTTGATCTACCATCTGTGGTTAACTAAGAAAATCAAAGATAACTAATCTCAATGAAAATACATTTAATTGTGCAAACATAGATGACAAGTCAGAATATTGGACTGAATACGAAAAGCAACAAAGAATTACTAACAAGTTAATAAGGGGGGGGGGGGGGGGTGGCGGGGGAAATTAGCCAAAAATATGTAAATACAGATAGGAATGTTACTCCAAATGTATAAAAACAAAAAAATAGCAAAGCAAGTGTTCCTAAGTAGACCTATAGAAATGAGACTGAGGAATTAATAATTGAGGATAAAGAGATGGTAGATGAGTTAAACAGACATTTTGCATCAATCTTCACTAGTTAATGTGTGAGTAACCTCCCATAAATAGCTGTAAAAAAGAAATTGTAAGGAAGGGAGAAATGCAAGAAATTGACAATTACCAAGGAAGTAGTGCTGAAGAAATTGTTGGAACTGTGAGTTGACAAGTCCTTGAGCCTGACGAATTTTATCCCAGGCTCTGAAAGAAATAGCTGGTAAGGTGGTAGATACTTTGGTTTTAATTCAACAAAATTTAAAGGATTTGGAGAAGGTTCCTTTAATTTGGAAAATAGGTAACATAACACTTTCATTCAAAAAGGGAGGCCAAAAACAGGAAACTACCAGCCAGTTAGCTTAATATTTGTCATAGAGAAGTTGTTAGAAGCTATTATAAAAGAAGGTATTACAGGGCATTTGGATAATTTCAAGGTAATTAGGCAGAGGCAACATGATTTTATCAAAGGGCAATCATGTTTGACTAATTTATTGGAACCCTTCGAAGATGGGTATTGTGGATCCATGGTATTATGGATAAAGGGGAACCAGTTGATATATTGTACTTAGATTTCTAGAAGTGGAGTGCGAGCAGCAGCGGAGGTAAGACGAACCCGGAGGACTGCAGCGAAGGTAAAGCAGTTTATTTTTTAAATTACTTACCGGTAGCGGGCAGCGGTGTTTTTCCTCTTTCAGAGAAGGAGCGGGAGCAGCGGAGGAAGTGACGAGGACCAGAGGGGCAGCCGGGAAGGAAAGCAGTGACCATATATATCAGCAAGGCGGCTAAACCCGAGACTCTACAACTGTAGAGTCTCCCACCCGCCCTCCTCCTCTAACCTAGTTAATAAGGTAAGGTTCATTCTAAACTTTCTCTATTGAATATAAGTTTGTTATTAATTTGTTATTATTACTTGACGTAAGCTTTCTACTTTAGTATTGAGTGGGTGTTCAGATAAGTGGGGTATGGATGCTAGGGCAGTTGCTTGCTCCTCCTGCAGAATGTGGCAGTTGGGAGACATGGCACACGTCTCCGCTGGCTACATCTGCGGGAAGTGCACCCAGCTACAGCTCCTTGAAAACCGTGTTAGGGAAATGGAGCTGGAGCTGGATGAACTACGGGTCATTCGGGAGGCAGAGGGGGTAATTGAGAGGAGTTATCGGGAGTTGGTCACTCCTAAGGCTCAGGACGAGGATAGATGGGTTACAGTTAGGGGGAGGAAAGGGGACAGACAGACAGTGCAGAGATCCCCTCAGCAATAAGTATACCGTTCTGGGTACGCCGAGGGGGGGGATGACCTACCAGTGGAAAGCCATAGTAGTCAGTTCTCTGGCACTGAGCCTGACACTGTGGCAAAGAAGGGAAGGGGGAAGAATAGAAAAGTACTCATGGTAGGGGACTCGATAGTTAGGGGAATCGACAGGAGATTTTGTGGTCAAGATCGGGATTCCCGGAAGGTACGTTGCCTCCCTGGTGCCAGGGTCCGGGACGTCTCCGATCGGGTGTATAAGGTTCTAAAAGGGGAGGGCGAACAGCCAGAAATCGTGTTACATATTGGCACTAATGATATAGCCAGAAAAAGGATTGAGGATATAAAAAGTGATTTCAGGGAGTTAGGATGGAAGCTGCAGAGCAGGACGAACAGAGTAGTGTTCTCTAGTTTACTGCCGGTGCCACGAGATAGCGAGGTGAGGAACAGGGAGCGGGCGCAGCTGAACACGTGGCTGTGCAGCTGGTGTAGGAGGGAGGGCTTCAGATATGTTGATAATTGGGATGCCTTCTGGGGAAGGTGGGACCTGTACAAGAAGGACGGGTTGCATCTGAACTGGAAGGGGACCAATGTCCTGGGTGGATGGTTTGCTCGAGTAGTTCGAGAGGGTTTAAACTAGTATGGCAGGGGAGTGGGAACCTGAGCTGTATACCAGAGGTGAGCGTTGATGCAGGTGAGGCAGTAGCAAGAGGTAGACCAGCTAGTGGGAAGGGTTTTCCTGGGAAGGAACCAAGGGATCAGTTAAAATGTGTTTGCTTTAATGCAAGGAGTATCAGGAATAAAAGTGATGAACTTAGAGCATGGATCAGTACCTGGTGCTATGATGTTGTGGCCATAACAGAGACATGGGTTTCTCATGGGCAGGAATGGTTGCTGGATGTTCCAGGGTTTAGAACATTTAAAAAGAATAGGGAGGGGGGAAAAAGAGGAGGGGGTGTAGCACTACTAATCAGAGAGGGTATCACAGCTACAGAAGCTTCCTTTGTCGAGGAAGATCTGCCTACTGAGTCAGTATGGGTGGAAATTAGGAACAGCAAGGGAGTAGTCACCTCGTTAGGGGTTTACTACAGGCCCCCCAATAGCAGCAGGGAGATTGAAGAAAGCATAGGTCGACAGATTTTGGAAAAGTGTGCACGCAGTAGGGTTGTTGTAATGGGTGACTTTAACTTTCCTAATATTGATTGGAACCTCCCTCGAGCAGAAGATTTGAATGGAGCTGTTTTTGTAAGGTGTGTTCAGGAGGGTTTCCTAATGCAGTACGTTGACAGGCCGACGAGGGGAGAGGCCATTCTAGACTTGGTGCTCGGAAACGAGCCGGGGCAGGTATCAGATCTTGTGGTGGGAGAGCATTTTGGTGATAGTGACCATAACTGCCTCACATTCTACATAGCTATGGAGAAGGAGAGGATTAGGCAAAACGGGAGGATATTTAATTGGGGAAGAGGAAACTATGATGCGATTAGACATGAGTTAGGAAGCATGGACTGGGAGCAGTTGTTCCATGGTAAGGGAACTATAGACATGTGGAGACGGTTTAAGGAACAGTTGTTGGGAGTGATGAGTAAATATGTCCCTCTGAGACAGGCAAGAAGGGGTAAGATAAAGGAACCTTGGATGACGAGAGCGGTGGAGCTTCTTGTGAAAAGGAAGAAGGTAGCTTACATAAGGTGTAGGAAGCTAGGGTCAAGTTCAGCTAGAGAGGATTACATGCAGGCAAGGAAGGAGCTCAAAAATGGTCTGAGGAGAGCCAGGAGGGGGCACGAGAAAGGCTTGGCAGAAGGAATCCGGGAAAACACAAAGGCATTTTACACTTACGTGAGGAATAAGAGAATGATCAAAGAAAGAGTAGGGCGGATCAGAGATAGCATAGGGAACTTGTGTGTGGAGCCTGAGGAGGTAGGGGAAGCCCTAAATGAGTTTTTTGCTTCTGTCTTTACGAAAGAAACGAACTTTGTAGTGAATGAAACCTTTGAAGAGCAGGTGTGCATGCTGGAATGGATAGAGATAGAGGAAGCTGATGTGCTGAAAATTTTGTCAAACATTAAGATTGACAAGTCGCCAGGCCCGGATCAGATTTGTCCTCGGCTGCTTTGGGAAGCGAGAAATGCAATTGCTTCGCCACTTGTGAAGATCTTTGCATCCTCGCTCTCCACTGGAGTCGTACCTGAGGACTGGAGAGAGGCAAATGTAATTCCTCTCTTCAAGAAAGGAAATAGGGAAATCCCCGGCAATTATAGACCGGTAAGTCTCACGTCTGTCGTCTGCAAGGTGTTAGAAAGGATTCTGAGGGATAAGATTTATGACCATCTGGAAGAGCATGGCTTGATCAAATACAGTCAACACGGCTTTGTGAGGGGTAGGTCATGCCTTACAAACCTTATCGAGTTTTTTGAGGATGTGACTAGAAAAGTTGATGAGGGTCGAGCTGTGGATGTGGTGTATATGGACTTCAGTAAGGCATTTGATAAGGTTCCCCATGGTAGGCTCATTCAGAAGGTCAGGAGGAATGGGATACAGGGGAACTTAGCTGCTTGGATACAGAATTGGCTGGCCAACAGAAGACAGCGAGTGGTAGTAGAAGGAAAATATTCTGCCTGGAAGTCAGTGGTGAGTGGTGTTCCACAGGGCTCTGTCCTTGGGCCTCTACTGTTTGTAATTTTTATTAATGACTTGGATGAGGGGATTGAAGGATGGGTCAGCAAGTTTGCAGACAACACGAAGGTCGGAGGTGTCATTGACAGTGTAGAGGGCTGTTGTAGGCTGCAGCAGGACATTGACAGGATGCAGAGATGGGCTGAGAGGTGGCAGATGGAGTTCAACCTGGATAAATGCGAGGTGATGCATTTTGGAAGGTCGAATTTGAAAGCTGAGTACAGGATTAAGGGTAGGATTCTTGGCAGCGTGGAGGAACAGAGGGATCTTGGTGTGCAGATACATAGATCCCTTAAAATGTCCACCCAAGTGGACAGGGTTGTTAAGAAAGCATATGGTGTTTTGGCTTTCATTTACAGGGGGATTGAGTTTAAGAGTTGTGAGATCTTGTTGCAGCTCTATAAAACTTTGGTTAGACCGCACTTGGAATACTGCGTCCAGTTCTGGGCGCCGTATTATAGGAAAGATGTGGATGCTTTGGAGAGGGTTCAGAGGAGGTTTACCAGAATGCTGCCTGGACTGGAGGGCTTATCTTATGAAGAGAGGTTGACTGAGCTCGGTCTCTTTTCATTGGAGAAAAGGAGGAGGACAGGGGACCTAATTGAGGTATACAAGATAATGAGAGGCATAGATAGAGTTGATAGCCAGAGACTATTTCCCAGGGCAGAAATGGCTAGCACGAGGGGTCATAGTTTTAAGCTGGTTGGTGGAAAGTATAGAGGGGATGTCAGAGGCAGGTTCTTTACGCAGAGAGTTGTGAGAGCATGGAATGCGTTGCCAGCAGCAGTTGTGGAAGCAAGGTCATTGGGGTCATTTAAGAGACTGCTGGACATGTATATGGTCACAGAAATTTGAGGGTGCATACATGAGGATCAATGGTCGGCACAACATTGTGGGCTGAAGGTCCTGTTCTGTGCTGTACTGTTCTATGTTCTAAGGCATTTAATAGAGTACCACATCAAAGGTTTTTGTAGAAAATAAAAGTTCATGGTGTAGGGGGTAGCTTATTGTGTGAGTAGAAAATTGACTGGCTAACCAGAAGCAGAGAGCAGGAATAAACATACATTCAGGATGGCAAGTTATCATTGAATGACAAAGCAAGATCACTTTTTTCCTTGATAATAAAATGTGAGGCTGGATGAACACAGCAGGCCAAGCAGCATCTCAGGAGCACAAAAGCTGACGTTTCGGGCCTAGACCCTTCATCCCCCTCTCTGATGAAGGGTCTAGGCCCAAAACGTCAGCTTTTGTGCTCCTGAGATGCTGCTTGGCCTGCTGTGTTCATCCAGCCTCACATTTTATTATCTTGGAATTCTCCAGCATCTGCAGTTCCCATTATCTCTGTCACTTTTTTCCTTGTTCATATTGCTGCCAATCCCATGAGCTCTGATTTAGCATGCTAATGTATGATGAAGGCTTCACCAAAACTTTCTAAAAATCGACTCCATTCACTCTCCTTCATCTATTCTACTTCTACTTTGCACCCCAAACTGTGAAAAATGATGTAGATGTGTAGAAATTATATACCTTCATCACAACAGACTCTAGCACATAACTGCTCATGTTACTGTTGCTTCACCAGAGGGACAGAGGAACAGGAATGGGCCATTCAGCCGCACAGGCCTGTTCTACCATTCATTGGCTTCATTACTGATCTGTGAACTATATCCTTTAAATCCTTCATACAGAAATTTGCCTATTGCAAATTTAAAATGAGTAATTGATCTAGCATTGAGTACCATTGGTGGAAGAGCATTTAAAACCTCTTCTGAATGGTCTTGCCCTAATTTTTAGACCATGTCCCTTAGTTCTAAATTCCTGAATTGGTGGAAGTAGTTTATCCATTCACACTTTCCTGTTAATATCATGAAGACTTCAATCAGATCACCCATTAACCCTCGAAATTCTCAAGGATACTGGCCTGATTTGTGCAATCTCTCTTCATGACTTAAGCCCTGAAGTTCAGGTGCCATTGTTGTAGGCCCCATTTTATTCCCTCTGAGGTCAATATATCTTTCCTAAAGTGTGGCGCCAGATCTGCTCATAGTATTCCAAGTGGAATATAGCCTGGGTTTTGTATAACGTCTGTATCATTGAACTCCAGTCCTCCACATTTAAAGGCCAACATTATTTTCAGCAGCTGCCCATGATATTTTAAAGATCTATGTACCTAAACTTGTGTATTGTTGTGTGTTATGATGTGGATTCCTAAAGCTCCTCATGTGCAACTCCCATCTATTTTGGAATATCAACTGACAGGCCATTGGAAAATCCAGGCCAATATCTAACCTTGTTTTGTGAAAGTATTTCCAATAACAAGAGGATTGGTATTAGCATTAGTGAGAAACAGAGTCATTACCGTCTCATTATGCTGTAACAGTGGTGGGACATTCAAAAAACTATAATACTATCCGCATGGTTTTATGAAATTGTGTTGACAAGGTTACTCAAATTCTTGGTGGACATAGCGAACATGTTGGAAAAAGGTGCACCAGTGATTGTAGTGCACTTGGAATTCCAAAAGCACTCGATAAGGTGGCTGCAGCAAAAGGGTAATCGCACCAGGCAAAAGATCACGGTGTTGGCGTATTATATCAGCTGAGTTGCTGATAATGTTATGGTTGCCAGGAAAGCATGTTGTGAGGAAGATGATCAATACATGATACCATTACATCACAGCACCACACGTCCTCTCAAGTATTAGAGGAAAGTATTGAAGCAATTCAGCAGATCTGATCGTATATTTGGAGAGAGAAATAGTTCACATTTCGAGTCCACAGTCTGACGATTCTCAGAACTGCTTTTATGGAGATATTGGCTTAGATATGAAGATTGTGGTATAGATTTGGGAGATTAAAAAGTGATTAAGTTCCATTATTTCGGTTTTCAGCCTTTCACACCTTTAATAAACTGTAAACTTTAGCATTGCTCTGTACACATGATGTCAAATTACCTCCCATTAATAAAAATGCCTATGCTTCAAGATAGCCCAATAGATTCACATAAGAGTGCCATGACATTGATTTAGCCAGCATCTTGCCAAATTTGAAGTGCCAAAGAAAGGCATACCTGCTCACTAGGAAATATTTGTCACTAACTAATGTTATGCACTAATAGAACTGAATGCACATAATACTGAGCGGCACAGTGGCCCAGTGGTTAGCACAGCACCAGGGACCCAGGTTTGATTCCAGCCTCGGATAACTGTCTGTGCAGAGTTTGCACATTCTCCCCGCATCTGCGTGGGTTTCCTCCCACAGTCCAGAGATGTGCAGACTAGCTGGGTCGGCCATGCTAAACCGCCCGTGGTGTTCAGGGGTGTGTGGGTAATAGGGGGGTGGGTCTGGATGGGATGCTTCAAGGGGCGGTGTGGACTTGTTGGGCTGATGGGCCTGTTTCCACACTGCAGGGAATCTAATCTAATCACAATGCTTTTTATTTCATTTTCAGCTATCTCATGTTGAATCCATCAGTCACATATTTTGCACCTTTACTGCTTGCTACTAAATTAAATCTGAAGCAGATCTTCTTGGCAGAAAACTTTTAATAGACAGAATCAAGGTGAGGTTGATGGTAGCATGTAACAGCAAAGAAACTCAAGCAGACCATTATGGTTGTCACAACCTGAGAGAGAGTACAGAGCCTGTGGAGGCACCAATTGTGGTTTATTCAAAGATACAGATAATTGGCCAGGCTCGCTATGGCAACCAATTTCATTTTCATCACATCAAAAGCAGTGCTCATGTCCTTCCTTGAAACATATTCTACAAGTGAAACATTACTGTGTGCAGAACGATCCTATATATATACACACACACAGAGTGTCACAAGGAGAAAGCGGGGCATAGCCGACTCAGACCAGCACTTTACATCAGTCAGTTGAAGCTGGGACCAAATGGCTGAGGGCCCAAGAGGGTTCACCTGGTAACAAAAGCCAAGTCGCTGATCAGAGGAGAGGAATGGGAGGACTTGTGGATGAAGAAGATCCAGCTGTTGAGGAAAGAAAGATTTTTGACACAAGCTTGGTTGAATGCCATTTCAACAATGAAATCGAGAACTTTTCAAGAATATAAACTATTGAATATGACATCTGCCTCATTACACTTGCAGGTGTACGCATAATATGGCTGTCACTTCTACCAAACCAGTCAGAAAATTACAGGATCAACTGCAGGCATACAGGCTACAAACACAATTGTATCCTCTCTCTGGCTTTTGATGTTAAAACATTGACATCTAACATGTAATTGACTTTATCAGCTTAGATTCACCAGAACTCCGTAGACCTTCCAATTATCAACCACTATCATCCAGAAGAACAAAGACAGCAAACACATGGGAACATCACAACTTGTAGAGTTCTGTCCAAGCCACTCACCTGGATATATGACTTGGATATATATTGCCATTCCTTTATTTGAAAATCCTGCAAGTCCTGGCCTATAGGTGTTGTAGATGCACCGACAGCAAACGGACTGCAGTGGTTCAAGAAGGCAGTTCACAAAGGACAACTGGAGATGGGAAATAAATTCTGGCTCAGCTGATGACACTCTATTCCAAGAATAAATAAAAAATAGATGCACAATAATGTCATGTATACATTACGACTGGATAGCATTGCAATGCTTTCTACATAAGGAAAGCAGTGGCTGCAATTAATGCCATGATTTAAGCAAAAGAAAACCTTGTAATTACACAGATCTTATTTAAATTCTCAGGTCCTCTCAAATATTTCACATGCAACACCCTACTGGGGAGAGGGGGCAGGGTGCATGTGAGTCTTGCT
The DNA here is from genome assembly GCF_030684315.1 of Stegostoma tigrinum. Lineage (NCBI taxonomy): Eukaryota > Metazoa > Chordata > Chondrichthyes > Orectolobiformes > Stegostomatidae > Stegostoma > Stegostoma tigrinum. The sequence goes on along the minus strand of NC_081361.1, from coordinate 88,199,919 downwards.
CTTCTTCAGGTATTCTCTTCGATAGTTTAACACCCATTTGCTTAGGCAGCCAGGAGCTCGGTTTGACACCTCAGTGAAGAATAACATTTCTGTCAATGCAGCATTCTCTTTGCCATGTTCATCTCCAGCCTATATTCATCTGAATTCAACATTGTGACTTGAAGTCACAACTTGCAGTAGCAGTTCGTATACAATATCACAGGAACAAACATGCAACTCTGAATCACCATCACCGGCTTGCTAACATCCAACACTTGGGAAGGAGAGATCTGAGTCTCCTCTTCTTGACGTTCAATGGAATTAATGCCGAAAGCACCACTATCAATATACATAGGGGTCATCAGAAACTTAACTAGATCTGTCATATAAATACTGAAGCTATAAGAGTAGGTTAGAGTCTGAAAATTCTGCAGCAAGTAACTCATCTCCCAACTTCCCCAAAACCTGCGCACAAGGCACAAGTTAGGAGTCTGATGGAATACTGAATACTGGCCTGAATGAGTGCAGCACCCACAATATTCAGGAACCTTGACACCATCCAGGGCAAAGCAATTCAATTAACTGGGTCCCCATCCACCACCACATTCACACTCTCCCTCACTCGCAATTAATAATTACAGCATGTGCTATCTGCAACGTTCACTGCAAAAATCCAACAAGGCTTGTGCAGCAGCACTTTTGAACCCCACCTAGAAAAAAAAGGGAACTATGTCACTGTTCCTTTACCGTTGCTGGGTCTAAATCCTGGAACTCTCTTCCTATCAGCACTGTTCCAAAAGGCAACTCACCACCATCTTCTCAAGGGCCATTAGACATTGGCCTTGGTAGCAATACCCACATCCAATGAATTAATAAAAAGCATCTAAAAACATGAATCACAGGCCAGCACACAGATCCCATTGCTGAATACTGGCAGGATGATCTGGCTCTGCAACATGTAGTGACAGGAAGTCACCAGTGTTCATGCAGGCCCTCAGAAATCTCCTCCAAAGCAGAAGACGGTAGCCATACGGCAGCTTATGTGGTTGACTGTCAAGTACCCTCCGAAATGGTCTAGCCAGCCATTCAGCTCAAGGACAAATTAGGGGTTAAATGTTGGCCTTACCACGAACAGATACAGCCCAAGAAAGAATGAAAGAAGTTAAACAAGGGATACATAAGTCTATGAGTTTCTTAATTCATAAATCTGTGAATAGAATGGAATCTCTACAGTGTGGAAACAGGCCCTTTGGACCAACAAGTCCACACCAATCCTTGGAGCATCCCACCCAGATCCAACCCTATAACCCACCTAATCTACACATCCCTGAACACTATGGGCAACTTAGTACAGCCAATCTGCCCTAGCCTGTACATCTTTGGACTGTAAGAGGAATCCGGAGTAACCAAAGGAAACCCACACAGGCCCAGGTAGATTGTGCAAACTCCACACAGCCCAAGGGTGGAATCAAACCTGGTGTGGGGCGGCAGTGTTAACCACTGAGCCATCGTGCCACCCAACGGTGGTGTACAGTTAAGTATTTCCACGTATTTTTAAACAGTCATGATTATTCGCAAGGGAAGGCTATTTATTTGAATAAAGGGGTATGTTGTGGTGCACATTTACATAGCAGTGGTTATATTTTCTGTGCATGTCACTACAGAGGAATCAACCCAATGTCTTAACTAATTTAGACTCCTGGTTTGTTCTGAGGAAACTAAAAGGTCGGACATATTCTCCAATTTTGTAATTCTTCCACCACCCTATCAAATACTTAACTCATGAAACTATACAATAAGTCTGAGCCAATTCCTTATTCATGGTTCATGTCTTTATGCCATCTGGTAAATAAGCGCAACGAGAAGAAAAATACAACAAAGGTCTAGAACAAATGAAAGATAATCTCGGACAGGGCTGAGGAGGTATTTCTTCTCTCAGAGGGTAGTGAATCTGGAGAAATCTTTACTCCAAATAGCTGTTGGCTCATTAAGTGTATTCAAGGCTGAGATAGATAGATTTCGAATCAATAAGATCAAGGGTTACGGGGAAAAGACAGGGAAGTGAAATTGAGGATTAATTTAAACTCATTGAATAGTATAGCAGACTCAATGGCCTATTCTTGTTTCTAAATCCTATTGTCTTATTATGGTCTAACAGCAGCAGAGTGTTCTGTGATTTTCTGGGCTCTGTTTATTCTGTCAACCAGCCAGTCATTATCCCTTCTGCATGTGCGACATTGCAAGGGTAATCATACTTCATTAGCTCCAATAATAAAACCCTTTAGGGCATTCTGAGATTGTGGTAGGTGCTATAAAAATGTGACTTGTAAGTTCACTTTCCAAATGTTCCTCTGCTAAAATCAGTAAATTACCATCTAGATTGTTTTGTATGTTACAAGAGCAACTCCAAGCATAACAAAAAGTTCCAGGGTGTTTTAGTCAAGTGTAAATGTCAAATTCTGAATTCCGTCCTTCTGTTTGCAGCAAAGGATGTGTGGAGGCGTTAGAGGATGAAAATCAATGATCAGCACCATCTGAGACAAAGGCTAGTGTGTATTGTAGGGGATCCACATGCTCCCCTGTATTTTCCACCTGTCTTGTGGAAGCTTTTACTTTGTCTCATTCTGGAAGTCACCTTTAATGCAGACCAATCGTTGGTAAGTAACTAGAATCTTGCTTCAAGTACAAAAGACAGTGAAAAGGAACATAACTCAGTGCTGTAAACCTGATTCTGGGTTCCAGGGTCATAACTGCCAACACGAAGAAAGCATCACATCTGGTTGACACAAAAAATTATCTTATAACTGCATTACCAAATTATTGTTTGCATTTTCAGAGATAATTGGAACTGCAGATGCTGGAGAATCTGAGATAACAAGGTGTAGAGCTGGATGAACACAGCAGGCCAAGCAGCATCTTAGGAGCAGGAAAGCTGATGTTTCGGGCCTAGACCTTTCATCAGAAAAAGGGTCTAGGCCCAAAACGCCAACTTTCCTGCTCCTAAGAAGCTGCTTGGACTGCTGTGTTCATCCAGCTCTACACTTTGTTATGTCTATTGTTCGCATGTTTTTTGCTATCTAATCAGTGTCAGAGTCTTCCACAGAGTAAGAATCATTGTCGGAGTGCTACTCTGCTCCCTGTGGATTCACTTAGCTACCTAAGCTTCCCACATTTCTCTCTGAGCCTACTAACTCAGCCTTTTCCGAAATATGGAGCACAGCTTCAAGGCAAAAGCTCCATTGGGCTGTATGTGGGTGTTTGCATGAATGGGTGAATCAGTAATGTGGGGAAGGGATAGGTGAGTGGGACTACAGGTGGGTGAGAGGGTAGATGGGGCTGTTAGGGTGGGTATTTTTTATATTCATTTACAGGATGAGGGCATCGCTTGCTGGGCCAGCATTTATTGCCAATCCCCAGTTGCCCCAAGGGACAGTTAAGAGTAAATGACATTGCTGTGGGTCTGGGTCTAAAGTTACATGAGGCCAGACCAGGTAAGAATGGCATTTCCTTCCCTAAAGGGCATTAATGTTCCAGGTAGATTAATCCAACAACTCATTCATCATCATCATCATTAGGCTATTAATTTCAGCTTTTTAATGAATTCAATTTCCAACACCTACTGTAGTAGGATTTGAATCTGGGACCCCAGGCCATTTCCTGGATCTCTGAATTAATAGTCCCGTGAGAATGTCACCTCCCCATTGGTTGGGAAGGTGATTAGTCAGATAGTTGAGTTGGGTTGCTGGATTGGATTAGGTGGCAGTCAGGAGGCAAGAGGGGGCAGGTAGAATTTGGCCAGGCGTGTAATCAGGAGTTCAGGGCAGAGTTAGCGACTCAGGAGGGTAACCGGGGGTTTGAGGGATGGGGGCAGGGCTCTGCTTGAGTGAATGGGGAATCGGTTAAGTAGTTACCCGAGAGCTAACTAGGATTTTTCAGCCAGAGGAGGGAGAAGGAACTGCAGATGTTGGAGTCACCGCCAATACAGTGGAGGAAAACATCAGGTCAGGCAGCATCAGAGGTGCAGGACAGTTGACATTTCGGGCCTGGATACTTCATTAGGACACCCAGTCCTGATGGAGTTCAGGCCCAAAACATTGGCTCTCCTGCTCCTCTGATTTTTCAGCCATGCTTACATGATCTGGCTTCCATATGACTCCAGACCCACAGCATTGTGGTTGGCTGTTCTCAAGGATGATTAGGGATGGGCATCAAATGTTGCCCTTGCTACTGATGCTCACATTCTGTCAGCACCCAGCACTGGATTAAAACATTCATGCTTCTGCAAATGGTGTCACTATATATCACAATACCTTTACCAGCAAAAGATCACAACTTTTTCTCTGCAAAGCTCAAACACACATGAATTTTCTCATGGCCCATCTAATAGTTATTTGAGTTCAAGTCGAAGTTTTCTGCTAACCATCCTTTGGCGGCTGAAATTACATAGTTGATTAGCTAAATGGTAACTCTTGACCTCCAATCTTAGTGTAAAGGATACAGACTGTCAGAAACTGCAAGAGACTGATTAATCATTTGCAGCCTAGATATAAAGGAGTATTTTTGAATGGCTCTGTAGCCAAAACAAAGCTTCTTTTCCCAATGTGAAGGAAATCTAGGGTTATAATATTTTTGCATTATATCAATTCATTCACATCTGGCAACATTTCCAATCAGTAATAAGTGCCTTGCAAATCCATACTTTTTATATAGCTCTGCTTTCCAATGCAACTTCTGCCCTGTGATTCTACTCATGTTCTCGGCCATAGTGGAAATCAAACCAAGGTCTCCAGAATATTTCCTGAGTGTCTGTATTAATAATCCAGTGATATTTCATTATCATTTGTTATAGAACAGAAGGAGGCCACTTGGCCCATCATGTCTACACCATCTCTCTGCAAGAGCAACTCACCTGGTCACAGCCCGCTATCTTTTTCGCCCTACAAAAGTTTTCTCTTCAATAATTATCCATGTCTTTTTCAAATAAGCCAACTTCCGTCACACACTCAGACAGTGCATTCCAGATCCTGAGATCACAAGAACTGCAGGTGCTGGAGCCAGAGATAACAAAGTGTGGAGCTGGAGGAACACAACAGGCCAGGCAGCATCAGAGGAACAGAAAAGTTGATGTTTCAAGTCAGGAAGAAGGGCCCCGAGCCAATACATCAGCTTTCCTGCTCCTCTGATGCTGCCTGGCCTGCTGTGTTCCTCCAGCTCCACATTTTGTTATCCTTTCCATTCCAGATCCTAATTGTTTGTTGCATGATAACATTTTTCACCATGTTACCAGTAAAAACCATGGTGTGTACTATATCATGAATAAAAGCAGTAGCACCTTTTGAGAAGATTTGTAGCTCAGGTTGAGTTTCTGGATGTGAGTTTGCTCACTGAGCTGGAAGGTTAGGTTTCAGACGTTTCGTCACCATTCTAGGTAACATCATCAATGAGCCTCCGATGAAGCGCTGGTGTTCTGTCCCTGAGAAAAAGAACAGGAAATGACATCACCAATGCAGGAAATGACATCACCAACCCAAGGAAACCTAAACAGCTAAATAGAAAGCGGGACATAACACCAGCGCTTCATTGGAGGCTCACTGTTGATGTTACCGAGAATAGTGACAAAACATCTGGGAACAAACTTTCCAGCTCAGTGAACCAGCTTCCTTCTGGAACAAAATAAAAACTCATTCTTTTGTGGACCGAGAGGAGGAGAGTGCTGTGTTGGAGGCAGAAGGAAGACGTCGGGTTGGCTGTGCACCCTTGCAACCGGCGGATCTTAATGCTGGCTTCGGCCTAACGCCGGTTCAGGGGAGCAGCCAACCTGCAATGATGGCTGCGGCAAGTGCGCGTGCCCCAGGTCAGGGGGTCCAGAACACCATCCGTGTTTCCGTGAAGAAGGTGGATGACGGTGCACCTGTGGACCGCACCTCCTTCGTGAAGAGGGTCCTGTTGGACTGTTGCGGGTTCGCGGCTGCGGACATTTACTGCCTGCAGGATTTCCCCGGAGGGGGTTTTTACTATGTAAGCTTCAGGAGTGCCAAGCTTTGCGAGCGCTTCCTGGAGGTTTTCAAGGAGAAAGGAGGTGAGGGCCCCCTCTCTGTATTGACCGCTGTCCCGCTGTTTGTGATGCCAGCGCAGAGGAGCCGTATGGTGACTGTACATATGTACAACCCACATGTGCCAGCAGTTGATGTCCTGACCTTCCTTGGAAGGTACGTGAAGGTGGAAGGGGACCTAACTGACATCATGGACCCCTTTGGCATCTGGACGAGTAAGAGGCAGGTCAAGGTGATGCTGAGGATGGGCGCTGACGGGAACGTCATACACCCACCGTCCAGCTTCGCGATCGGCGGGAGCAGGGGCTACCTGACCTACGCAGGGCAACCTAAAGTCTGCCATGCCTGTGGTAGGTCAGGTCACGTGGCGGCCGACTGCAAAGCCACCATCTGCAGGAACTGCAGGGAGGAGGGACACCTTGCAAAGGATTGCCCACAAGAGAAAAGCTGCAACCTTTGCGGGGAAGCGGGCCACCTCTATAGGGCATGCCCATGGTGGGGGACCACCTACGCCCAGGTCGCCGGCAGGGGCAATGCGGGGCCAGCCCCCGCCGGAGGAGAGGAAGGCACCAGGGCCCAGCAAGGACCCCACTAATGTGCAGGAGGGCCAGGTCATGCAGGAGGGCCCAGCCCCGCAGGATGGGCCCGAGACCAGCGAAGCGCCCCTGCAGGCTCTGCTCCCCCCCGACAACCCGGAGTCGATGGAGGCGGCGACAGGCAACCCAGGGGAGTGGACGACGGTCCGGAAAGCGAGGAGGAAGGCGCGTCGGCGGGCCCAGGAATTGCAACCATCAAGCAGGAAGAGGCAGCTACAGGGGGGCTATAAGAGCTCCTCTGACGAGGGGGATTCGGAGAGGGCCCGCCCGAAGCAGAAGTTAAAGACCTCGAGGGAGAAGGAAGGCAGCACCCCGCTTCCAGGTGACGGGAGGCGTCCTGAGGCTCCCTCTGACATCCAGTCACGTGCCGCTGGGGCATTGGAGGGCCCCCCGGAACTTCCAGGCGGGAAGGAGGAAACAGCGCGTCCCCAGCCTGACCCAGAGCCGGACACTCCTGCCTCCGCACCCCTGATGGGGGGATGCCACCCAGAAGGCAGCACGGATGGTTTCCTGAGCCCAGAAAGCATCCAGCAGTTAGCCCAGGCAATGGGCATGAAGGGACAGATGGAGGGGCTGGACCTTGGACTTGGGGAGGGTACTGCGGTCACTGCCCACAATGGGGGTACGAGTTGCGAGCATTAATGTGCGCAGCGTTAAGTCAACCGCAAGATGTGTGTCCACGTTGGCCTGCCTGACCACCATCGAGGCGGACCTCCTGTTTCTGCAGGAGTGCGGGATACCGCACCTCAGCAGGTACGGGAAATGGTCCGGCGCCTGGACCTGTGGGCCTTCGATCTGTTCGGGGGGTAACGACTGTCGCTCCTCGGGCCTGGCTATTCTGCTGCGGGGGCGCGACTTCACCATCTCTCAAGTTCAGGAGGTGGTGGGGGGGCGCCTCCTAGTGGCTGACGTCACCTACAGGAATGCTCCCCTGACGCTGATCAACGTGTACGCCCCAGCGGTACGGAATGAGCGGTTGGCCGTCCTGCAGCGGCTTCCACCCCTGCTGGCTACGTCCAGGCCGGTCATCCTAGGTGGGGACTTCAGCTGCATCATCAATGCAGATGGAAGATCTGGTGTGGGGACAGCGGGTGGGGGGAGTCAACTGGACGTCACGTCCAGATTCCTGATAGGCACGGTGAAGGACGCCAAGCTGCTTGATGTCTTCAGCACCCCTGCAGACGGAGCGCAGCGGAGGTACACCTGGTCGCGGCCAGACGGGTCTATCCACTCAAGGATAGACTTCCTGTTTGTGTCGCGGGCGTTCTTGGTCAGGTCCACCGGCGTCGAGCCTGTGTTCTTCTCTGACCACTGCCTCCTGCTGGCCGACTGTCACTTACAGGACGACCAGCCAGCCGGCAAGGGGACGTGGAAGCTCAGCACGACTCTGTTGACCCCAGAGAACATCGAGGAGCTTAAGAGGGAGTACGCCGGTTGGAGAACCGTGAAACCCCTCTTTGAGTCTCCAGGCGACTGGTGGGAGACGGTGAAGGAGAACATTAAGAGGTTCATTGTCCTCAAGGGTGTTCGGAAGGTGAGAGAGAGGCAGGGAAAGCTGTCGCAACTCCAGAAAAGGGTGCAGAACCTGCTCCTTCTGCAGTTGATGGGGGTCGATGTCACAGAGGACCTCTGCGAGTTGAGGGGCCAGCAAGCCTCGCTCTTCGCCATTTAGGCCTCCAGGATAATCTTCCGGTCCAGGGTCCGCTCTGTGGAGCGGGACGAGACGTGCTCGCGTTTCTTCTTTCAGAAGGTGCACAAAGAGAGCTCTGTGCTTAGCCGGCTGAAGGAGGACAACGGCTCGGTGACGTCGTCTCAGCCCGACGTTTTGAGGATCAGCAGATCCTTCTATGCTGGACTGTACGACACGAAGCCCACAGACAGCACGGCCTCCGAGTCGTCCCTGTCGTCTATCACGGAGGTCTTAGACGACGGCACGAGGGAGTGGCTGGACCGGCCGATATCCCTGGACAAGCTGACCTGAGCCCTCAAGTCCTTGGAGAGGAGCCCTTCGCCGCATCCATCAGGAAGGACGTGATCCTGAAGGGTGTGACTATCCCAGGCAGCGGAGGCCTTCAGGTCAAGACCTCCCTGTACATGGACGACATCGCCGTCTTCTGCACCGATCATCGGTCGGTGAGTAGGCTGTTGGACATCTGCGGCCAGTTTGAACTGGCCTCTGGTGCCAAAGTCAATAGGGGTAAGAGCAAGACCATGTTCTTTGGGAACTGGGACGACGGCTCCTTCATCCCCTTCACTGTCAGGACAGACTACCTGAAGGTGCTGGGTGTTTGGTTTGGTGGAGCTGGGGCATGCACTAAGACTTGGGAGGAACGTATCACCAAACTGAAGCAGAAGCTGGGCAGGTGGACGCTTCAGTCCCTCTCCATCGCGGGTAAGAACCTGGTTGTCAGGTGCGAGGGGCTTTCGGTACTGTTGTATGTGGCGCAGGCCTGGCCTATTCTCTGGACCTGCGCCGCTACGGTCACCCGGGCCATCTTCCACTTCATTTGGGGGTCGAGGATGGACCGGGTCCGCAGGGACACCATGTACAAAGACCTGGAAAATGGGGGAAAGGGCGTACCGAACGCCACCCTCGCCCTGATGGCTACCTTTTGTGTGCGGCTGCATCAAGCTGTGCGTAGATCCTCAGTACGCAAACACCAAGTGTCACTACTTACTGAGGTTCTACCTGTCCCCGGTGTTGCGAACGATGGGCCTGGCCTCATTGCCGTGGAACGCTCCGAGTAGTTGGACCGTCCCGTACCACCTGTCCTTCGTGGAGAAATTTTTGAAGGGAAACACCTTTGACCACAAGGCCGTCAGGCAGTGGTCAGCACATAGTATCCTCGAGACCCTTCGGGTAAAGGAGAGGGTGGATCCCATCGTGTGGTTCCCCACGCAGACTGCCAAAGTCGTTTGGCAGAATGCCTCATCGCCAGAACTTTCAAACAAGCACAAGGACATTGCTTGGCTGGCGGTGAGAGGGGCTGTGCCAGTGAGATCCTTTATGCATGCCCAGAATCTCTGCGCCACCGCACGCTGCCCTCGAGGTGGCTGCGGGGGGGACGAGACTGTTGGTCACCTCCTTCTGGAGTGTGCCTATGCGCAGGAGGTCTGGAGGGGGATGCAGTGGTATTTGTCGAGGTTCGTCCCGAGCAGCTCCGTGACGCGGGACTCCGTGCTCTATGGGCTGTTTCCCGGGACGCACACCGAGACCAACATCAACTGCGCCTGGAGGACCATCAATGCGGTGAAAGACGCTCTTTGGTCTGCCCGCAACTTGCTGGCCTGCCAGCTGAAAGAACTGACCCCAACCGAGTGTTGCAGACTGGCGCACTCCAAGGTCCAGGACTACGTGCTGAGGGATGCGCTAAAGCTTGGGGCAGCCGCCGCCAAGGCGCGGTGGGGAAAGACCACGGTATGAAACCCCTCGTCCAGAATAGAAAAAAGGGCCCTATCTGGCAACTGGGCCCAGCTGGCACCTTCCCCAACTGGTCAGGGGGCCAACGGGGACTGTGCGGGGAGATGACTGCCGGGATATTTTCTTTGCATTGTTTTTTTTTCTTCTTTGTTTGTTTTTTTCCTTTTAGTTGGTGTACGTACCCCCTGGGTAAGCCGGAGCGGCTTGCATGACTGGGTAGGTGTATAAATATGTTTTATTTTTTGTACATCTTATGAATAAAGTATATTTTTTCAAATAAAAAAAAGTGACAAAACGTCTGAAGACTAACCTTCCAGCTCAGCGAGCAAACTCACATCCAGCAGTAGCACCTTGTAGTGACTGAAACCAGGTAGATCGCATTGACTATTATGAGGTACTTGATTAGAGTTGTTAAGCTGGGCTATTCAAGAAGCCTTGACTGACAGGTATAAACAAGGGACTCAGAATCTCCTCCATTCAGGGGACTGACTCCATGCTGGCTGGCTACAGGCAGTGTACTGTGCACAAGTAAATAAACTGGCTTTGTGATAGAATAATGGTATCTGTGCAGTTATTTCTCACCTATACAAGTGGGGAGAAAAACATCATAATTTTTGTATCTGTTGACCAACATTTAATTATAATTACTAATTAAAATCTGCCTATCTCCTCCTTAAATTTACTCAATGTCCCAGCATCCATTGCACTCTGGGGTGGCAAATTCCAAAAATTCTTTGAGAGAAGTAATTTCTCCTCATCTCTGATATCCCTTGTCCTTAAAATTACAACCTCTTATGGGAAGAGATACTTTAATGACATGTTCAGAGAAAAGAAATCCCCTCAAATCTGTACTAACTTCTTTTATGTCCCTTAGTTTGACTCTGCCATCAGAAAAAATATCCTCCTAGTATCCACAATAACTGATCCCTTCAATCAATGGTGGGTTTTCCACCTGCTCACAAGTCAAAATTCGCAGAAGGGGAACATCAGGACTCCAACTCAGTGTAACAAGGTCAATGTCAAAGTTAAGCTCCACTTGCACAGGATAAATTGGCCCTTTTACACAAAGGTCTTGACCCCATTAAGTCTTAAAGACAAGAATTTCTATGAATCACACTGTACTTTATATTGCAGCTCATTACAGAGCCATAGAACCAGAGAGTGGCCACGCCCAATACTTGTTCATAATTTATAGTTTCATGTGGCAAACTGAAACATTTCCTTGATTATTTGATATTTTCATGCCCTGTTATAAAACTGTGCCTTACTTCTACGAAAGGTTTTGGTGAAGCAGAAAATCTTGTCTGTTTTATACAGCACACTGATTTTAAGCACTGAAGTAATTACATACTTCATCATTATTTTATTGCTTAAAGTAGAAAATAATGAGCACTTTCAAATATCATGACTTTGCAAAAACACCTTCCATCTCAGAAACACAGATGAAATATATTTTAACAATTTACAATGTTAAAAAGCTGCACCGTTGACATATTCTGGCTCATTTGACAATATTATTTGAATTTACGATTTACAGGATTGCTTCAAATGTCAACAGATAAATATATTGTGGCATTATCAAAAGACCTGCAATGAGCATTCAACAAATGACATTTGTTAAAGCATAACGATATAATGGAGACTGGACATTTCTAACTGCAAAAAAAGTTTCCTTCAGAGAATCGGAAAAATAGAAAACCAGGGATGTGAAAACAAAGTCTCGGCTGACTCTCCAATGCAGTCTTGGTGGAGCTCCGTACTGTTTGAAGTGCTGTCTCTCAGATGGGATTTCAAACTAAAGTTCCGTTGAGATGTAGGGGACTATAGGGACAGGAGCAGGATCACTGGCCAGTGGTGGGGAGTAAACAGAGACATTCGTAGAGATGGGAAGAAGGTCACTGATAGGGGAAGTTGAAGGTACATTAGGAGACTATGTGGAACAGCAGTAAAGGATATGGAAGGCTCTGGGGGGCGGGGATTAGTGGCAGTGGCAAAATGGGTGGCAGTGACAAGGTTTTTGGGGAAAAACAGAGCCATTTTTAGGGCTGGAAAGAACTGATTGGAGAAGCTAAGGGTATATTAAGAAGCTATGTCGAACAGCATAAACAGTATGGAAGGCGCTCGGAGAGGGGATTATTTGCCATGGCCATCATCTTGACCTCTGCAGGGCAAGAATAGAGGAGCAGGGTGGGTATCATTAAGGTGTAATGACAATATTCTGCAACAGGGTGGGCAGTTGGAGGAGAGTCTCTGTGGTGGGTCTCGACAAAAAAGGATGGAAAAGGCCGTCAGGGTAGCGCAAGGTGAAGGGGAAATGGAGGCCCTGGGATTGGAGGGCCATCTGACAAGCACGCAGGGCTGGGTGTTGATATTGTCCAGCATGACCTATGTTCCCTTACCATCATACGAAACGTAACTGGAAAATGTCTCAGGCAACACCCAGAAATAATAGGAACTGCAGATACTTGAGAATCCAAGATAACAAGGTATAGAATCTTGGAATTCTCCAGCATCTGCAGTTCCCATTATCTCTGATACAAGGTATAGAGCTGGATGCTTGTCCTGCTGTGTTCATCCAGCTCTACACCTTGTTATCTCAGACAATTCTTAGCCATTCTGGGCTTGGTTGAGTGAAACCTTGGGATCCATGTCTACTGACATTGAGACATTGAAGGGGCAAATAGATGAACCTCGGGCTTGCAATCTCCCTGAGTACATTTCATTAGCAAATATTTCTTCACACACATACTGGGTGAAGATGCTTATCTGTCAGATGTTGGTCCAAGGCAGATTGCCCAATTCCTTGGGCTGACCTAAACTAACACTGATACTTTGGTGATGAAGAAGTTAGTGGTAATTAACATAAAGAAGGTGAATGATGACCAAAAGCACCCCAAAATTTTTGGATCAAGGAAACATCACTGAATCATATGTCATGTAAGAATGTCAATGGTCTCTAATGAACGCAATGGAAAGTAGAGCAGTGGCAGAAGGTTAGACTGCAGCAGGAACTCCCTTTTGGACATGACATGTCAGGCAAACAGTCCATGCAGAACCTTCACCAAGTTGGTGCACACGCTGAAGGCAGGGCTGTGGTGGAGGAGATGGCAGGGCAGCAGTTTGGAGCAGTCTTGCGGGGAGCTCCAGTATAGTCAGGACAGTGTGTGTCACACCATCCTGATGTGCTGTGTTCTGTACAATTGGAGCATGGAACAAGGCGTTGTGATAAATATTGGAGAGATGGCAGAACAGCAGCAGATATCTAAGGAGTAGGATGAGGACACAGAGACGCATGAGGACTCCAGATATCCAAGGAGTAGGATGGAGTGTTCCCTGTGGATGACAGTGCTCAGCTATATGGGCACAATAAGGCAGACAGGACTTGACTGACACCTGGTTCCCGTAGCTGGGCTCAGGAGCCTATCATGGGGAGTGGCAAGATCAAGATGTCAGGATTTAGTTGACATTGTGGATGTGAACTGCAAGCCGTATTCATTTCCACTGTGTCCCCTTTTGCCGTCTGTCAATAAATGTTTGGACTGGCTAGAATGTAAGCCTGTGCGTTGTTCCCACATTGGACAATGTGTGTGACCACTGGGCATCAGGGACTCAGAAATGACATAGTAAAGGGCAGGCAAAGTGTGTGGAATGAAACTAAAGCAGAGATTGTTGGAGAAAAGCAGCAGCCCTGGAGAGAAAACAGAGGTAATGTTTCATGTCCAGTGTCCCTTCTTCAAAGGTGCACTGCTCTTTTGGCAGAGTGGCACTTTGCTCTGGGAATGGGGTTACTAAGATGGGTGGAGAATTGACTATGAAGGATACCATTGGTGCAGAACAGGAAAGTTAATTGGATGGGTTTGGGAAGACACGATGAGAAATCTCCCTAGATCTTGAAGTGAGAATCCCTCCAAAATACTTGACTGAATTTGCACTTCGCCAAAAAAAATTCAGTCCAAAGACACTGAACTGTAGCCTCAAATGATAAGCCAGCCCTTTACAGAATCTTATGGTGTATTTTTCAGGCTTTACCATGATCTCCAGGACCTCATTGCTGTGCTGTCAGCAGTTAGCACAAGCTTCCTACTGCTGTTACTGCCCAGGCCCTTTCTCAGCTTGGGGGCAGGGGCAAACAGACAGGGAGAGCAGAGAACAAAGGGGAAATATGGGGGAAATAGCCAAAGGGGCAGATGAGCTCTAGTGCCAGTCAGTCAAGAGTGAATATTTCATTTTACATTTGAATGACAGGGTCCCTTCAGTGTTCCATTTGAAAAGGACATATCACAGCTAGAATATTGCATAGCTCCTTCCCCACCTTCAGGCTGATCAGCCACCTCATGAGGACATAGCCTCTTTTAAATTGACTGGGTTTAGAAGGTGTCAGGCCTCTGCAGCTGATTTTCTATGCTATGGGCGAATGATGCATTTTAACTGCAGACCATGGAATTGGTAGATGAAGCTTAATATAAAACAATTAAAATTGTGAAAATATTGGAAATATTCACCATAAAGGGTATTATTATGAACCTTTTACTCCAAAAGTTGCCACGCAACCAAAATCCTTAAGGATGTTTAAATCAGTGCAACCAAGCCATTTGATTAGATTGTGGAACGTTCGAGTAACAAATCACTCTGGATCGGATGATGTATATCTGAGGAATTCTAAAGAAAACGTGGAAGCAAATTGGATGAGTGGAAGAAGCACTGAGTGATTTTGAATGACTGCATGATTGGAAGTTGGCAAATATAGTATCTAAATATAACATAGTTAAGAAATCCTACTTAAACTAATATAGGGCCATAAACTAATCATGTAATATGCTTTTTGCATGCTGAATATAACATTGCAAGGTACACCTACTGTGATTGTCAAGTTAGGAGCACAAAACTTGAAATGATTCTGTCTGGATGTTGAATGTTATTCTGGCAGCCCAGCATTAGCATACAAAACTCTACTCTAATTTGTGACAATCTGACGACAGATAGTAAATTGAATTGTGCAGAAAAAACATTTTAATGACTGTAGATGATCTACTTGACCTTCTTTAATGAGTGCAATTTAGTTTCCACTTGCAGTAAATGAAATGAAACACTGAGAGCTCTGCAATGTTGCTGAGGTTTCATATTTTAGTGAAAATTCTTAAAAGAAAATGAGCACCACATGGTACAAAATGCAAAATATCTGGGTAAACACTGGACAAAATGTCAAGTAGATTTCAAAACTCAATAGGAAGACAAGGGAGTGTCAGACAAAGATGTTTATCAACAAAATGTAAAGGTAGGTCTGTAATTAATGAGAATATAGATGGCACAGGAAGCAAAGGGATAATGACAAACTTCATGGGGTGGTAGAAAAGTGTCTCTAGTTTTGATGACCCTTTTAATAAGATTGGCAAAGAGTTATACAACTGGGAGAGCCCATTTGGCCAAGTGTACTCAACCATCCTGAATAACCTACAATAAGTCCAAGTTCATATCCAACAAGCTGCACTTTGAGTCACGTTCATTGTCTGCAATGCACACAGATCTGTGCTCATTTCTACACCCCCGTGTGGCTCTGAGATGTAGACTGTCAACTGCAAACATCTCAAAATGCTGGAACAGTACTCCCAGTGCTGCCTGCTCATGATCCTGCCAATCCACTGGGAAGAAACACACGCAAATACCAGTGTCATTGGCACTGGTCAATATCCCCAGCATCAAGGCACTGACTACTCTTAATCGGCTACGATGGGCTAAGCACATCATCCACATCACCAACATGAGACTTCCCCAAGAAGGTGCTCTACTGCCAGCTTTGAAACAGCAGGCAAGCCCCAGGTGGACAGCGGAAGCAGCTCAGTGATACCCTCACGTCCTCACTGGCGAAGTGTGGCATTCCCACAGACACCTCGGGATCATTGGTCCAAAATCATCTAAGGTGGAGAAGGGGCATCTGGAAAGGCTTAACATCAGGAAAAAGTGGAAACCAGGTGAAAACAGCAAAAGGAGAGGGCTGCCACACCAGTGCCCCATCCAACTTTTCCTGTGACCACCGCTTGCCCCAAGCGTGACAGAGCCTGCAGAAGCTGCATCGTTCTGTACAGCCAGCTATGCACTCACCCTGAGAGTGGAAGACAGTTATCCTCATCTGCGAGGGGCCGCCAATGATGATGATGATGCAATGCGCACACAAAATGGAAGTCTCAATTGGACACCATCTACATAGCAGTGAGGCCACATGCTTCACTTGCCCTGGAAATGACAGCTGGTATCAACAGCTAAGCCTTGAGGTGCTGGGGGTGAGGAGGGGACAAGGGAGGGAAATGGTTACTGATCAGCACAGTTCTGTACTGTTGCTATGGAGCGAGTAGTACAGCTTCCTGTTTCTCCTGACACCCCATTGAGGACCGTAACATAAAAAAAACTTTCTTCCAGCAGTGTTCAATGGTATCTCTACAGTTCATTGGTTAGACCACTGTGGATCTTCAAAAACTGTGTAGATCTTGACACTGATGTGGTGTGGGGGAGGGTAGGAATCTGATTAACGTGGAGACAATTATGAGGGACATAGACACGAGAATCTTCTCCCCATGGGAGACATGTCTAAAGCCAGAGGGCATAAATTTAAGGTGAGGAGTAAGTGGTTTAGAGGGAACCTGTGAAAGATAACAATTTCATCCAGAGGGTGGTAGATATGATGATGGTGCTGCCTGAGAGAGGGGCGGAGGCAGGTACTCTCACAACATTTACATAGTATCTGGGTGAGCACTTAAAAGAGCAAGGTGGAGTAGGCTGTGGACCAAATGCTGGTACATGGCACTAGCGTAGCTTGGTGTTTGTTGGACAGTATAGACATGTTGGGCCAAAGGCTTTGCCTCCATTCTGTATGACTGTATAACTCCATGATATTTATAGAGTCATAGAGATATACAGCATGGAAACAGGCACTCTGGTTCAACTCATTCATGCTGACCAGGTATCCTATATAAATCTAGCCCCATTTGCCAGCAATTGGGCCTTTATCCCTCCAAACGCTTCGTATTCATCTACCCATCCTTTTAAATGTTATCAGCCTTCACCACTTCCTCTGGCAGCTGATTCCATGCGCACACCACTCTCTGCGTGAAAAAGTTGCCCATTAGGTCCCTTTTAAATCTTTCTCCTCTCACCTTAAACCTCTGCCCTCTAGTTGTGGACTCCCCCTCCCCCTACCCCGGGGAAGGACTTTGCGTAGTTACCCTATCATTTTATAAACCTCTATAAGGTCACACCTCAGCCTCTGACACTCCAAGGAAAATAGCCCCAGCCTCTTCAGCCTCTTACTATAATTCAAAGCTTCCTACCCTGGCAACATCCTTGTAAATCTTTTCTGAACCCTTTCTGGCTTCACAACATCTTCACTTATAGGAGGGGGAACAGAATTGTACACAGTATTGCAAAGGTGGTTTAACCAATGTCCTGTATAGCTGCCACATGACTTCCCAACTCCTATACTCAATGCACTGACCTATAAAAGCAAGCAATCAAATGCCCTCTTCACTTCCTATCTAACTGGGACTCCACTTTCAAGGAACTATGAACCTGCACTCCAAGGTCTATTTGCTCAGCAACACTCCCCAGGACCTTACCATTCAGTGTATAAGCCCTGCCTTGACTTACCTTTCCAAAATGCAGTACCTCACACTTACTCTTGAAGGGAGACCAGAATTGGCATGCAATACTCCAAAAATGGTCGAAGCAATGTCTTGTACAGTTGCAACAAGACATCCCAACTTCTATACTCAGGGCACTGATAGATTCCTTTTATTTTAAACTGTGATTCCTACTCCTTAACACAAATTTACATTACATGCTGTGCGTGCATGTCCTTAAAGCTATTCTAACTGCCCTCAACCGAACATCTCCAGAGTACTGCCAACACCAATCAATCTACTTAAATTTGCCCTTCACTGTCTTAAAGTTGATTCTTTAAAGTTATACACCTCAGAATTGCTTTGCAATGCTGACCTATTCCAAATAATGTCACATTTAATCACATTATGATTGTTTTATCTGGCTGTCACTATCTCTATACCATCTGGATCACTTAACATTATCAGCTGGAAATGTGAATTACTCCTCATGGCATCCCTGACTTGTCAGTTCTAATAGTAATCGTGGTCTGCATTCACTAGCTCATAATTCAAACTGTCGAAGCCTTTCCAGTTTGTATGGTGTTTGCTATGGCACCTTACTTTGATTTCCACAGACATCTTCCTTCATGTTAGTGGCATGAAAAAGTTTAACGTCACATGATTCATTGAAGTATAACATTTAGTTTGGGGATCATAGGTTTAAAATAAAGTAGCTGGTGGTGGAGAAGGTATTAAACAGACCTGAAGTAAAAGTTATTCAAACGGTAGTTGGTGATTCTTCAATAAAGTCAGAGTTAGATGAGGGAAAGCATTAAACAATGCATGACCCCTTTCTGATTTAGTTGGTGGAGATGACATTTATTTGCCCCTCTATAAGTGGCTTAAATTGTTCAAGCAATTCCACACATTAAAGAAAGTTTGCAAGTTAACTGTTAAACAAAGGAAGGTCTTAAAGCATTCATACACTTTTCAGGTCAAAGGAGATATTGAGCAACATGGAATTCATTAGTTAATAACTCAATCTGGACCCCTGGGGATGCCCTGTTTCCTTGACTAATCTGTGTTCTTCCTCACAGACACAAGCAGTTAATTCAGCACCTGGAAGCACTGGGGAACTGGCAAAGAGAGAAGGCTTCCCAGTATCAGTGAAGGACAAAGCAAGAAGACCATGCTTGAGCAAAGGTGTCCATACTGCTAAGATGCTCCAGGTGGATTTGACGGTCACCTCACTGGATGCTGATGGAAAATCTGCAGGAGATATCATTCCATGGAGAATAGCAGGAATACTGAATTAAAGTGAACTCCTCAGGGCTGTGGCACAGATCGATTTGCTTCCAGGAGAAGGATCTCTCAAGAACCTAGAAAGTATTGAAGAATTTTTGAATAGAATTTACACTAGAATGGGAAGAGGCCCCTAGGGATTTTTGATCTTAAAGAGTAAGGATTTACAAAATATAGTGTTAATTTAACAATTTTTTAAAAATTCATGAATGGAATGTAGGAATCACTGACTGGCTAGTTATTGCTTATCTCTCGCTGCCCTTCAGAAGGTAGTGGTGAGTTACCTTCCTAGACCACGACGGTCCATGTGCTGTAGGTGGACTAACAATGCCCTGAGGGAAGGAATGCTGTATTTTGATGCAGTGACTCTGACGGAATGCCTATATATATATATATATATATATATATAAGTCAGGATGCTTTGTAGCTTGAAAGGGAATTGCAGATTGTGGGGTGCTCCCAAGTATCTGCTGCTCCTCTCCTTCTAGATGAAAGTGATCATGGGTTTACAAGGTGCTCTCTCAGGAGCCTTGGTGAACTTCTGCAGCGCGCCTCGTAGACAGTACAGACAGTTGCTCCCGAGCATCAGTAGAGGAGGGAGTGGATGTTTGTGGGTGCAGTGCCAGGCAAACAGGTCGCTTTGTTTGGGATGTTATCAAACTTCTTGAGAGTTGTTGGAGATGCACTCATCCAGGTAAGAAGGAGCATTATATCACACTCCTGACTTGGATCTTATAGATGGTAAGTAATCTTTAAGAAGTCAAAATTACTTGCTACAGGTTTCCAAGCCTCTGTATTTATTTAGTTATTCCAGCTAAGTTTCTCATCAATGATGATCCCCAGTATGTTGATAGTGAGGCATTCAGCAATGGTAATGCCATTGAATATCAATGATGGTTAGATTCCCTCATCTTTTAGATTGTCATTAATTGACATTTTTGGTGTGGCAAATGTTGCTTGCCACTCAGTCCAAACTTGGATATTGTCCCATTCTTGTCTCATTTGGTCATGGCACATGAACTGTTACAGTATCCAAGGAGTCACAAATTGTGCTGAACATTGTGCAATCAGCAAGCGTCCCCTCTTCCGACCAAATAAGGGAGGGCAGATAATTGATAAAGCAACTGATGCTGGTTGGGCCTAGGACACTATCCTGAGGGACCCCTGCAGAGATGCCCTGGAGCTGAGATGACTGACCTCCAACAACCTCAACCATTTTCCCATGTGCCAGATGTGACTCCAATCTAGCCAAATGCAACCTTTGTGTCAAGGGCTGAAACTCTCACCTCAGCTCTGGAATTCAGCTCTTTTGTCCATGTTTGAAACAAGGCTTTAATGAGGCCAGGAGCTGAGTGGTCCTGACTGAATGCATACTGGGCGTCACTGAGTTGACTATTTCTGAGCAGGTGCTGCTTGGTAGTTTCCATCATTTTACAGATGATCAAGAGTAGACTGATAGGATAGTAATTAGCTGGGTTGGATTTATCCTTTTTTTTATGTGCAGGACATACCAGGGCAATTTTCTACAGTGTTGTGTAGATGCCAGTTTTGTAGCTGTACCAGAACAGCGAAGGGTGTGGCAAATTCTGGAACACAAGTCTTCAGTGCTATTGCGTGCATATTGTCAGGGTCCACAGTGTTTGCAGTATCCAGCGCCTCCAACTATTCCTTGACATCACATGATATAAACTCAACATTTCTGAATGAAGATTGTTGGGAATGCTTCAGTCTTATGATGTGCTGGACTCCCCCTTTATGAGAATGGGGATATTTGTGGAGCTCCTGCTTTAGCGAGTGAATTGTCCATCACCATAATTGTCCTGACCAAATGTGGCGGGACTGCAGAGCTTGGATCTGATCTGTCGACTATGGGGCTTCTTATCTCTGTCAATTGATTGCTGCTTATGTTGTTTGGTGCACTAGTGGTCCCATTTAGCATCATTACCAAGTTGACACCTCATTTTTAAGTATGCCTGGTACTGCCCCTGACATGCCCTCTAGCACTCTCCATTGAACCATTGTTGATCCCCTGGTTTGATGGTGATGGTAGAGTGGGAACATCCAAGGCCATGAATTTGCAGTGTTGGACTACAAATCTGCTATTGCTGATGGCTCAAGGCTTTGTTTTGTTTAACTTTTGTACAGTAAAAAGGTCTTCTTTTTAAAAAGTGAAACCTTTTATGTAATTCTTCCTAGTAACAAGTAGAAGTTCAGACTTCTCTTTAGAAGTGAACAGTTTCTCTTGTGATTATTGACCATGTCATGCAGCATAGGAACAGGTCACTGTGTCTGTTTTTTTTTTCTCCGTTTCCTTACCTTCCGGAGAGAGCTTGCTTGAGGAGGCAGCTGCAGGAACTGCATTGCTGCTTTGCCGGTGCTGGGGCATGGCACCGGCTGGGGTCCTGGATGGGGAATTTGATGGACGAAGATTGAGTCCAACGCAGGAAGAATGAGCCCAACATGACAGTGAGGGAGGCCCCCGGTATCTGCAGCAGTGGTGAGGCCAGGGACCCCAGGTCTCCCAGACAGCAGGCCAAAGCAGGGGAGATTGAGCCCTTGTAGTGGGTGTGAGCTCAGCATGGCTAAGTACTTAAGATTGTTTAACTTCTAACTTTGTTTCTTTAGTTTTCTACTTTGTACCTAAGATTTTGTACGTAATATGATGGTAGCAATGGTGGCATTTTCACTATATTCATTTACTTCTGTACTTGAGTACATGTGACAATAAAACCTAATTCTACTTTAGTGGAGGAATTGTCCCTGACTCCCATTGGCTTTGATAAGTCACCAGGCATAACTAAATTGAGGAGAAGCTACCACACAGGACAACTTGCCAAATGACTTTGGCAACAGGTGAACCTCGGTGTCAATGCATTCTCTCCTCACCTTTTGAAATCAGCTCTTTTGCCCGAGGTTTTAATGAAGTCTGGAGCTAAGTGGTTCCAGTGGAATTAAATCTTCCATCAGTACCCCCACTGCATCCCACCCAATGCTACCGACAAGCTCAGCAACCACCATCAATCCCAATAACTCCCTATCCTACACAGGATTGGAGGCTGTCCCTCAGGGACAGACAGATACACTACTCAGCCACACTGCAACTCACCCAGCTGGGGCTTTCCTATCCGCTTCTACCCTCCAGTTTCTTTAGGAGTGTTCCTACTTGATTTGGATCGAGGCCAGATGGCATTTAGAGAGGGGTGGAGAGCAAAAAAAATAGACACGTGCTGTGATACTAAAATGGCACAGCATGCAAAGACCAAATGTTCTTGCCCCTCAACTTCCCCTTTGTCCATCCATCCCAACTCTCCACATGCTTAAAAAAACCTGCTACGGTCAAAATTGGACCACTCAGTCCAGTTATATCACAGCCTCAAATTAATTCAATTCTAATCTGATCCTATCACATCCTGAGGTGGGACTTGAACCCAGACTTTCTGTTTCAGAGGTAGGGAATCTACCACTGCACCACACGACTCTTTAGTTGTCTCACTGTTAAAGAACAAAATCACAAACAACGTTTCTGTTCCTTCCTGTTAGAGTCATATAGGATGGGAGTAGATCCATCAGTCCAACTTGACCGCAACAACTAAACATCCCAGTCTGACCTAGTCCCACTTTCATGTACCCATCCAAATGCCTTTTAAATGTTGTAATTGTACCAGCCTCCACCACTTTGTCTGGCAGCTCTTTCCATGTGTGCACCACTGAAAAAGGCACCCCTCAGGTCTTTTTAAAATCCGATCCTTCTCACTTTACACCTATGTCCTCTAGTTTTGGACTCCCCTACTCTGGGAAAAAGACCTTGGTTATTCACCCTATCCATGCCCCTCATGATTTTATGAACCTCTTTAAGGTCACCCTTCAGCCTCCAATGCTCCAGGGAAAATAGCCCCAGCCTATTCAGCCTCTCCCAATAGCTCAAACTCTCCAACCCTGACACCACCCTTGTAAATCTTTTCTGAACCCTTTCAACGCAGGCCTTAATTTGAGAAATTAATTTGGTATCTTCAGAACAGATAGCCAATCTAAACCTTTGCCCACATCATACCATCATCAGAAAAACTCTCTGGCAGCAGAAGCTATCTGAATGCCACTCAGTACTGTTTGGCTGGCCCTTCCACTTCTGTTCCTGCTACCTGAGGCTCTTGTAAAATTCCAGTCCAGGACTCAGAATGCTACCGTTCAGCTAATAGTTGACACTGTACCATCCAAACAAGACTACTGTAAATAGTATTTCACATGTTTACTAATTTTACTTATTCTGTCAACTATACTGATTATACACTTGCCCAATAACCCCAGTTTTACTGCAGGGTGTTGGGTTTAAATTAAGATTGAAGCCATTAAGCAAACCAGCCCCCACACCACGCCCTGCACTGACCCCAACCCCCCGCACCCACAACCACCCCCATGCCTCTTGCCTCTTCCACCACTTCCATCAGATCAGGGAGATTGTATATTCCAGAGGCAAAGGTCAGATAAATCAGAGCAAACAATTCAAGCTGTACTCACATGGTTCTGCTCGTTCCTCCCAATGTGCAGAAGGGAAATTACATGATCGCGCTTAAGCACCATTATTTCACTAAGCTGTTTTTGATTGAACTGTGAGAAGGTGGACAAATCTGTCCCAGCAGGAAATGCTCTACTTTTAGTCATGTCACTGAACTGACTTATTGAGGTTAATTTGGAACCGAAACAAACAAAGGTATCCTTTTGGATGGAGTTGCCTGAATTTTTAAAAGGATTAACGTCAAGCTGTCTAACCCAGTAAAATGACATAAGGTATAAACTGTTGCAGTGGTCAGAGTGACAGTGTTCTCTGATTGCTTCATCAGTTCTTGGCTTTGTCTGAATACTAAGCCACATACCAACCTATGTTTGGCAATCACCCAAGAATTAACACTTTCTGGATGTAAGTAGCTGGAACTGTACAGAAAGATAATTTCACACACCTAAATTAATTGGCATCACATTGGTAACAATTGGACAAGACATTATACTGAGTGCAAAATGCACCAAACCCCACAGTCAATTATTTTTTAATAATCCATTAAGAAGTTGTACCTCTTAACAAAAGCACAATCAGTTGAAATTCAATTTGATTTGATTTGATTTTGATTTGGCTTATTGTCACTTGTACCAAGACACGGTGAGAAGTATTGTTTTGTGTGCCAACCAGACCAATCATACCATATATAAGTAACTCAGGGTAATAGAATGCAGAATATAGTGCTTTAGCTACTGAGAAGGTGCAGAGAAAGATCAATGAGAGGTCTGTTCATTACAGGGTGGAAAAAACTATTCTTGAATCTGGGAATTAGATACAAAGCTTCTGCATCTTCTGCCCGAAGGAAGAGAGTATAACCTGGATGGGAGGGATCTTTGATAGTGTTGGCTGTTTTCCTGAGGCAGCAGGAAGTATAGTAGTAGTTAATGGATTGAAACCTGTTTTTTGTGATGGACTGGGCTGCCTTCACACCTGTTTATAATTCCTTGTGGTGTTGGGCAGATCAGTCTAAACTACCATTATAACTTCAACCAAAATGGTTGAAAACCCTGAGATAAACGGTACAAACAACCTTCTGTGCTTTTGAGAAATATTCTGTTTGTGATATTGCAAGAAATCCACAAATCACTGGGGAAACACTACCTCAATACTCTCTCTCCTACGTTTTGTCTTCTTCTTTCGTGCTTCGCCAGAGAACTCATTCCTAAAAAGAATGAAGATGACGATCCTTGATCAGGTAATACAATCTTATCAGTAGTTCCATCTTCATTCTTTCAAATCAGGTTTAGCTTGTTTTATTCTGTGTTACTTTCAGGTCAATACTTTACAATTGCCTGAAGCCTTTGGATTCTCATGCTCTGAAAGACATTCAGTTCTTTCTCTGGGTTTAATACCCCTGCAATCCATCAGATTTAGTAAAGATCTCACTTGAGTAGTTTTCTCCTTTCTATTCTTTAGCGCCAGAAGGTAGACTCTGAAAAGACCCTGCTCCTGACCTACTGCTTCACTGTTGTTTGCTACAAGTTGTGATCTGCATTAGGCTGAATTACAGGAGGTGTGTCATTCCTGGCTAAGATGAGGTTGCGTTTTCAGCAAGGGAAGGTGAATTCTGGTAATCTGTTTGACTTTGGCAACTTTTGACCAACTCTGTGGGCAGATCGCCCATATTCAGCTGCCTATGTTTGTAAAATCTTCCATGTAACATTCTTGTCACTGAAGTCGATGGGGAACAAATGTTCACAAACTGAATGGCTCAACCCTATAGCTGTGGCAACCATAAAGTGACATTAGGTTTCTTAGTTAAAGGCTCCTCTCTGGCTGCCATTCAGTGTAAACAATGTGTCTGATGCCATATTTACCAAGGGAAATATGTTTATCACATTCGCAGTGCAAAACCAGTACGACTTGGAGGCAGAATAGAAATGGCACTGGTATTACAGGCTTCACAAGAGCTCAGAATATTACATACTGACCCCATATGACTATTAGATTTTGGTGGGTCAATATTAGAACAGAGGTGGATAGTGAGGTATACCTATGCGTATGAGATGGTTTCAGAAATTTGATCCTGCACTCCAGCCTAATTAGTAAGCTTCTGAGATTCTCCTGTATTGCAACAGCCCACAGTGTTCACATTATTTCAAGGCCTGGAGAGACTGATTGGGAGATCAAGGCTATTCTTTGCAATCATGACTCCAGCTAAAAAGTCACACAACAGCTGAGTACAAATACCAACAGCCACACTACCACTGCTGAGTGTGTTGTGGAATGCTGAAGCAATGATTTCGTTGTTGGAGCCAATTCGACTGCTGAAATTTTACAGTCCATTCAAGATGCTCAAGATCATCTCTGTATGTGGCAATGAATTCTCCCATACAAACACAAGTGGGGATGTTGTGAGCTGGAGATGCAGACATGGTGAAGAAGGATTGTTTTCAACCATTCCCGCGATGTTAGTGTGAATGGGCTGGCATTTATTGCTCATCTCAATTGTTGTGGGTTTGGAGTCTTATGTAGACCAGCAAGGTAGGGAAGGCAGGTAGATTCTGTCGTGTTTGGACTCAGTGCTACATGGATTTCATTGACTATGAGATCTTTGATTGAGGCGTTTAACCTGATCCAATCAGGGAGTCCTGGCTGACAGATATAAACAGGAGATTCAGAAGGTCTCCTCAGTCCAGGAGCTTTGAGCTGGTTGCTCGGAGCCTATGCACTGTATACATGTAAATAAAAGGTAACTTTATAACAGGATACCAGCCCCTGCAGTTATTTTTGGATGGCCTCAAAGGTATTAATGAACCAGGTAGACTTTTCCCCAACAATTGATGTTGGCTTCAAAGGCTCCAAACTCTAGTTTTTTTATTTAATTCAAATTCCACCACATGCCATGGCGAGGTTCAAATCTAGATTCCCTGAACATCTGTGGTCTCTGAATGAATATTCTTGCAATAATATTATTCCCCATATGATGAGATAAGGAGAATGAGATAAAGTGGAAACTAAAACATGATGTAGGGCCTGGCTGGGATTTAAGGGCTATCCCTATTTCGAATATGGGCAAGTTACGTCCTATTCCTGCCCAGAAAACACTACCTGGGTGCACATGGGTGCAAAGCTTACTATCTTTATTGTTCCCAAGAGTAAATTCCTGTGTGCTCTTAAAGAGCTGCAGTTTACCAAGAAACAGAAAGTTCTGATGGTGACAGCACATTGGACTAAGAGTTCACAATGGCGTGGAGGAGGTGCATAGGCTGCACTGTTCCTTTTGATGCTGCAAGGTTTCAATGTTATTGCAAGAGACTGGCCTTGCAACCTTTTAGTTTTACATCTCATGCCATTTTTCTCCTCCTCCAAATTCCTTTTCATTGTCCGTCTGAATGTGGCTCCAACCAAAGCATTGAAACTTTGAACTCGTTGTTATTTCTCACTTGCTATGAGAATAATTTCTCAAACCAAGTCATCAGATTAACCCACTTTCCCAACAGGCTGGGGTCCTCACCAGAGGAAGGCGGAGGAGATTTGATCCATGGCCGCATTCCAAAATAATTTTATGAAGCAAACTAACCATTAGATGGAAGTGCAGTCCAAAGAATCAGTCTTATACCTTCATAGCCTTACTTCCAAATTTCACAGCCAGCATGCAAGATTCTAATATGGGACCATAGGCTTAAAAGAAATACCCATCGTATATTTATTTCTGGTATACGATGGCAGTAGATCATGTTAATTGTTTCATTTAAGAAAATTCCATTGTGATCTCATATAAACTGTTCTTCACAAAAGTTTTAAATAAGGTATTAACACTAGTTTGAGTAGCCTTATAAGAACCATTAATAAAGCATTCTGCAAAATATTCATGATTTGATATGACTTCCCTTGAGCTTATATTAAAAACTATTATCCAGTTGACTTCTTTGAAGTGATTTCCTGCTGATTAGCTTTCTCTTTAAGTAGCTTGCCCTTTACTAAAGTGAATGTCTACACTTCATCAGCCATTTTTTTTGTAGAGTTTTTTGCATTCCAGACAAACCGCAAAGGCATTTTTTTTTGTGTAGGTTGTGGAGTGTTTTTCAGCTCGATCCAGTTTCTGATATGATGAGGAACAATTTTCCTTGTTAGGCAGTACAACAGGAGAGATGCAGAAAAGAACTGCAGGATTAGCTTGGCCCTGCAACTTCCCCCGAAATAGATGCTCCTTCAAATTTACAACTTAACATAAAAGGACGCATGAATTTTCTGATGAAGGTTTTAGGCCCGAAACATCAGCTTTCCTGCTCCTAAGATGCTGCTTGGCCTGCTGTGTTCACCCAGCTCTACAGCTTGCTATCTCCAATGAGATTTGTAAGTTGGCACAACCACATCATCCACTATTATCAATGTTATCACATAAAAGGCTGAAGAAGGGTCACAGACCTCAAAATGTTAACTCTGTTTCTCTCTCAGCACATGCTGCCAGGCATCCTGAGTTTCTCCAGCAATTTCTGCTTTTCGTTGTTTCATAGAGTTGCAGAGATCTACAGCACAGAAACAGGCCTTTCAGCCCATCATATCCGCACAAGTCAAAAACAAGTATCTAATGATTCTAATTGTATTTTCCTGCACTGGCATCCTTACCTGGCCTGGCTTACATATGACTCCCTTTTATGCCTTGGAATTGCAAGTGTACAGCTAAATACTTCTTCAATGTTTTGAGAATTTCTACCTCTGCCAATTTTGTGGGCAATGAGTAGTAAATTCCCCATTCCCTCTGGGTGAAATTTTTTTCCATCCATCTCCTCTAAACTTCCTGCCCCTTACCTTAAATTTGAGGGCTGTTCATTGATTTGTCCATCAAGAGGAAAAGTTTCCTTCTATCTACCTCATCTATACGACTCATAATTTTATATGTCTCAATCATGTTCCCTCTCAATCTCTCCTGCTCTCAGGCAAACAAACCCAATATATCCAAACTCTCTTTCTAACTGAAACATCATAAAAAAATTGTCTTCTAGGATGAATTATTCACCTAAATGTTTTGTCACACATTTATATCATGGATGCAATCTCATATTAAACAGATGACTTTTAAGGACTCAGACAATAGAAATGCACTTGTTGGGGGGGTCATCTCCCTGCTCCTGGACTGCCAGCTCCATTATCCCTGCTGGAAGGAAAATCCTCACATTGATACATGGACTATTTAAGCACACATCTTTTACTTCTACTATCTCATTCAGTTATGACTCTCATGGAGGCCAGACTCCAAAACATTGAAGCCAGCCTTTGGTGGAATTTGGACTTTGAATCTTGATCGTTTAAAAGCATGAGTGAGGATTTTTGTGAAAGGGGCTTGCCTCAGTGTCTGCAGTTTATCCTGGAGGCATAGTTGATGCTAAAAACTGCACAACAGCTGAGCAGATAACACTTTCTGACATGCATTGTCCAACCATATATCAATTGATAGCATCATTTTCTCTGATGGAAACAAGTAATTTTGCCCACTACTGCACCATCCCCTTCCTTCACCCTCAGTGTTTCTATCACCTTCCATTGCACAGCTGGCCTCAGGAAAATTTCTGACAATGCCACGTCTTCCTTCACTGGTTGTCAGATATGCCAACTGCCAGCCCTATTGCAGGCATCAACTCTACCTCTTTTCACACAGAGAGTAAAGTGAATCACCTTTTACATTATCTTCTAAACTGATAGATCGCTTTAGTCCGTGTGTGGGCTGCTGCAAGTCTGCGTAGCAGTGTGAGTGATTTGAATGGCATATTTTGTAGAATCCATAGAATCCCTACAGTGTGAAAGCAGTCTATTCAGCCCACCAAGTCCACACTGACCCTCCCACCAAGAGCCACCCACCCCTCCAAAATCCTGCATTTTCCATGGCTAATCCACCTCACCTACACAATCCTGGACACTATGGGCAATTCAGCATGACTTTTCTACCTAACCTATTGTAGGTGGAAACTGGACCATGCAGAGGAAACCCACGCAGACACAGAGAACTGTACACAGAAAGTCACCTGAGGATGGATTTCAATCTGGGTCCCTGCAGCTGTGAGGTAACAGCGTTAACCACTGAGCCACCATGCCACCCCAATACTTCAATACAGATACTGTTTGAGGATCACGGAAATGCTTTTTCACAGTAGCTAGGGAAAACACTACATACTTTTTGGTAAATTACTCACAGGATGTGGGCATGTCTGGCCAGAACAGTATTTATTGCCCATCCCTAATTGCCACTAATATTTAATTGCATTGCTGTGGGTCTGGAGTCAAGTGTAGGGCACACCAGGTAAGGATGGCAGTTTCCTTCCCTAAAGGACATTAGTGAACCAGATTTCGTGCTGTTTCCATCACTCCTGCTTAGCCAAACACTAATCCTGATAATAGTCTCTACAAATGTTAAGAAAGGCTTGGATTCTACTGAGATACATTCTGCCCTTCTGCTGAGAGTAAACTTTTGTAAGAAGATAAATATGCTGTGTCAATTTTCTGGCCCGATCTGTCGCTTATTGAAAAATAAGCATTTTTCTGACAGAAATTGCACAGGAGTTTTTGAGACAGATTGAGTGTTTTGTAATTGATCATTTTGAATAAATAAAGTTGGTGCTCAGTTTGGGCCTGAGGCTTAAGTTATCTGTTTGGGTCCCATTCTGACAGCTGACAACAGCATTCATTGGTTCCCTTCGTATTGCATTCACATCAGCTCATTAGATGAATATGCTCAAAAGAGTCATGTCTTACCCATAAACTAATCATCACCAACAAAACTCTTCTTACGTTAATTCACACTCATCCCTATTTGGAGGTTTATTGACATTGTCTGCTGAGTATCCTTCCATACTCCGATCTATAACTCCTTGAGAGAAGAGCGTTGCTATCATATCACACACTTGACTAAGCATCTTGTTTCACAGTTTTCCCCACCAATCTATTGAGAGTTCTTTACTATGCTCTGATGGCATCCTTTGGTAAATCATGTTTGACTCTTGCAGTTCCCTTCCATTACTCTCAGTAACTGCTTGCTTAGAGGACAGATTCCTGTTTTCACTGTTTAAGGAGATATTTGACCTGCACTGCTCAAGTTGTTATGCGAATGTTTGCAATGAATCACAGAATCTTGTTGAGCCGAAGGAAGTTTAAACACCAGGGCGAGTGGATGCGGGTGAGTTTGGGAATTAATTGGAATCTTTCTAAAGTTTCAAATCCAATGTCAGATGCATTCATTCTGATTTTAGTTGGGGGGTGGGGTCAGCAAGCAAGCAGTCGATCCAGTCTTTGGAGGAAGACCAGCCACTCAAAGCTTTTAAGGAGACCGCCACTTCAGCAGCATTCTAATTTGTAAGCCATGGAGCCCGGGATTGCTAATGGGGATCAGAGGAGCTAACTGAAGGAAGAAGGACTCCAGGCAACTCAGGCTGACCAGGAGCATTGGAACAGGAGCAAGTTGTTCGAGCCTGTTCCATCATTCAATTTCATCACAACTGATCTGTGACCTAACTCCATACACCTGTCTTTGGTTCATATTCCTTAATACATTTGCTTCACAAAATCTTATCTATCTCACACTTAAAATTAACAATTGATCCACTGTTGTATATGTTAGAGAATTCCAAACCTCTACCACCCTTTTGTTTTGTAGAAATACTTTCTAGTATGTCTCCTGATTGGTATAGCCCTAAATCTGAGACTATACTGCCAGCTCTAGAATCCCAGCCAATGGAAATAGTTTATCTTCATCTACCCTTTCTTTTCCTTTTAGTATCTTGAAGACTTCAATCAGATCACCCCTTAATTTCATAAATTCTAGAGAAAACTGGGTCTAACGTGTGTAACCTCTTCTCATTATTTAATCTCCTTCTGCTTCCGCTGCCACTTACATCTACAGAGGACTGAAACTAGGCTGTTTTTGAATAATACTGGCATCTCATGTCTTCAACACAAGGCACAATTGTTGGACTAACTGTGTTTTACTGAAAATAAGTGCCAACAAACATGGCATTAAATGAAAGAAACAATGTCATGGCATTTCAATACTGGCAGTGCCTGACAAATCGCACTCACCAAAATGTAACAAGCCATTCCCTAGGACCATGGCCAACTAACTTTGAAATTAAATAGAGATTAGGCTGCTCGGTGTTTAGACCAACAAAGAAACAGATGCCGATTGGTAAGGGCATCCGCACGTTGGCCACGACAGACATGGAGGAGCAGTTTAAGTGCAAATTACTGCAGATGCTGGATTCTGTACTGAAAACAACCAATGCTGGAGATCACAACAGGTCAGGCAGCATCCTCAGAGAGAGAGCAGGCTAACATTTTGAGCCTCGATAACTCTTGATCAGAGCTGAAGTGAAGTGTGGACAGCACAGTATTTATGCTATACTTAGGGGTGTGGGGGTGTCGGGGTAGTGGGTGTCGGTTGCTGGTGAAGAAAAGATGTTGATTGTTCAGATTAAGTGATCGGAATGTGAGACTGGCAGAACAATGGTGTGACTTCTGCCAGACTTGAGAGGGTGGAGAGCCCCACTGGGGTGGGAAAGGGAGGGGAGAGAACGTGATATTAGAATGCAACAAGCTAAAAGAAAGAAAAGAAATGATTCACAATTTAAATGTGTTGAACTCAATATTCAGCCCAGAAGGCTGTAAAGTACCTAGTCTGAGGATGAGATGTTATTCGTCCAATTTGCGCTGTGATCCACTGGAACACAGCAGCATGCTAAGGACAGACACATGGCCATGTGAGCAGATCACTGGGTTAAAACAAGCAGATGTGGGAAGGGCTAGCTCATGCTTGAGCATAGACTGAAGGTATTTGCTAAATAGTCGAGGTGGCTTAGTGATTAGCACTGCAGCCTCACAGCGCCAGGGACCCAGGTTCGATTCCATTCTCGGGCGACTGTCTGTGCAGAGTTTGAACATTCTCCCTGTGTCTGCGTGGGTTTCCTCCAGGTGCTCCGGTTTCCTCCCACAGTTCAAAGATGTGCAGGCTAGGTGGATCTGCCATGCTAAATTGCCGTAGTGTTCAGGGGTGTGTGGGTTATAGGCCGATGGGCCTGGCACTTTCTGCGGTTACATGGGAAGGTGCCGTGGGCAGGGGAATGTAGTGTTGGTGGCTGATGGGGGACAGCGAGGGGAAGATGCTTATGGTGGTGTTCTGCTACAGTTGTCTAAAATGGCAGAGAATGATCCCTTGAATGTGGAGGCTGGTGGGATGAAAAGTGAGGACAAGCGGAACCCAATTGCACTGTTGTGAGTGATGAGAAAGGGCAAGGGCGGAAGCATGGGTAATAGGTCAGAAACAGTGGAGGACCCTGTCAACCACAATGGGTGGGAAACTACTGTGATGGGAGAAGCAAGCCATGTCAGCAGTGCTGTGTTGGAAGGTGGCATCCTCCAAACAGATGTGATGTAGGTGAAGGAACTGGGAGACTGGGATGGCATCTTTGCTGGATGTGCGGTGTGACGAACTATAGTGAAGGTAGCTGTGGGAGCCAGTGGCCTTCTTGTGGGTTAGGGTTAGGCAGTGGACAGTTTATTCTGCAGTTTGCTGGCTGCATTACTGACTGATATGGGGAGCGTTACAGAATAACAAGGGAACCAGATACATTGCTCAGCAGCACTTTGACTTCGGTAACTTACATCTACAAAGTAAGTGCTGCATGCTGCCTTGGTTCATAACTTCCTTGCAGCCAATAGTCCGCAACTTCTGCACCCACTGCCCCCCCCCCCCCCCCCCCCCCCCACCCACCACCACTCCTTTAATGTTGCTGGCCTTTTTAATCTCCTGCCAATTTCAACTTTGGTAAAAGCTGCTGCAAAATGAAAATGCCCTTTTTGGACTTTCATAGCTTTCGAGGGGAAATTTCAACTTTAATAATAAGATGAATGAAAAGACATATCAGGCAAGGTACAATGGCCAGTCCATGATCATCAGTTTAATGTTGCTGCTAACTCTTCCCTTTGTTTTGCCTTGCTCTTTTCCACTTGTCTCCATCTCTTTGAATTTCCCTTGAGCAATTTTCCTTATTCACCAGCTAGAACTACCTGTGTTCTAACCTAGAATGAGTAAGTTCTTATTTAAAATTAGGTTTCATTGGAAAACCATACACTATTTGCATTTGAATATGCCAAGCAGGATTTGGCTATAAACTAGTTTTACCTTTGACTTAGGCTTGTGGATGTAAGTCATTTCCCTCCCGGTAAGGAAACATTTGCAAGATGCATGGATCAGTTCATCTCTCTCATCAATATATCACATAGAAAGTAGGAGCTTCTGTAGGGCATTCGGCTCTTTGAGCCTTCTCCGCCATTCATTATAGTCATGATTTTAGCCTTAACTGTTTTCTGTGGTAGTGAATTCCATAGGCTCATCACTCCCTGGGTGGAGAAGTTTCTCAATCCTAAATGGCCTACCAAGTACCATAAGACTGTGACCCTTGGTTTTGGACACCCCCCACTCATTGGGAATATCTTCCCTTTCTAGTCCTATTAGAATTGTATAAGTTTAAATAGCTGTGTGATGGTTTACTTCAGAAATTAAAATTTAGTAACGCTATGACCAAATGATTCCCTACTAGCAGATTTCTTTTCTTTTATCTTTTATCTGTATTTTCATTGAAGTAAATGCACTCTTCCAAATGTAATTCCGGGAACTTGACTTTTATTTTTAAGGTAGAAGCTGAAAACAGACAAACAGCGGTTCTATGAACCTATTGAATTTATACTTTTCTGCCTTGTAAGATTATGAGTCTTCATCTTCACACCCAATACAAATATTCTTCAAAACTACAACCACTTAGTTATTATAATAACTTGCAGTATTGGGAGCCGTGGCACTTAATGCCTCAACTCTGCTTTTGTTGTTGAAAGCTTTTTGCAACAGCTTGCAAAGAGTGAAGGAAAACACTGCAATCTGAATAACATTTATAGAACATCTTTGAATGCTTCAGACTTTATTAATAAGGCAGAACTTAAAAAAATATACACATCACAGGGATCCTTGCAGGTGCCAAATGAAACAATGAATTACTTCAACTGTCAACCCTTGACCCTTGTAGGATATGAGCCTCCGTCCAGCACGCTGTGAATTTGCTCATTATTTGAGACATATATCCTGCCTCAATGTAGAATGGAGATTGTTAATAATAGTTTAATTGTGCACTCAGAACTTGTACAAGGTAGAGTTTTTTTGGGGGGGGGTGGTTTAAAATGTGCATACTTCAGAAAAACAGTTTGTTAATTATGATCCTGGATCGAAGCATTAAATGCAGTTAACTAAAATCCAGGAATGAACACAATCAGTAAAATTAGATGATCCAAGAAAACAACTAAATCGTCAGCCCAAAACCTCTTAGCTGTAGTCCAGGAGCATGGCTCCCTTGTCAGATGGATTGAAAAAAAATTGGGTGAGTGATGGTAAGTTGTTCTGTAGGAATAACACTCAGGATGTAGCATTGGCAGGTAATTAGAAGACACTTGCTTAAGATAATTGGCAAAAGAACTGGAGGTGAGCTTTTTTTCTCTTATATGAGTGAGTTGTTCTCATAGAAATGCCATGCCTGAAAAGTAGATTCAATAGTAGCTTTCAGCAGGGAATTGAATAAATGCTTGGAAGGGGGAAGGAAATTGACAAACCGAAGACAAAAGACTGGAGAAGTGCAACAAACTGGATAGCTCCTTCAAAATTTGAGCATGAAGACAATAGACCAAATAGCCTTTTTCATGCAATATTTTGCCCACTTCATCAAATATCATTCACGGTACCTTAGAAATAAGCAACAAATTGCACCAAGTACTAATAGTTCATCAGGACCTCCTTTACTGAGCGAGAATAACATTGTTTTTTTACTTGGCATGATAGATAAGGGACCAATCCTGGCATTGAAATGCCAACCTCCACTAAGGAGTAATCCTTTTTGGCTTTTAATTGATGGAAAGTCCTTACTCATTGTGGTATTTTATATATCTCTTTAAGAAACGGAAAACCAAGAAAAAAATAACCACATTCAGAAGAGGAGATGAGGTAAATGCACATGTGTATAAACAAAACTTTATTGTACAGTACTGAACTGACAAACTTCGACTCATACCATTATACAGATCTGCAGTTTAGAAAAGGGCCCTTCAGGCCATCACATCTATGCTGCAGTCAAAAACAAACACCTAACTATTCTAATTCCATTTTCCAGCACTTGGCCTATAGCCCTGTATGCCTTGGCATTTATACTCACAAATTCTAATATATTATGTGGCTCATAAACTAGAGCTATGTTTTAATTCATTCATCAATTCCTAAAACCAAGTGATGGTGTACAAGTACACTCTGTACATAAATTGACTTTCAGTCATATTCTGCATTATCTGCGCCGACCAGCCTAAAGTAGATTAACTTTAGTCCAATCCCAAACTACAAGCTGCCCAAAAGTTCAACATTCACACCATTTAACAGAAGGCCTTTCCAATGTAATAGAATTTGTTTCAATAAGCTTAGCCTCATGTCCTATGGCAGGCAGTGCGATGTTCTGTTTTGAGTGTTATTTTGTCCATGTAGTTTAACCTTTAAACATTTTAAGTTATTCATCTGGGCTACATTAAAATAATTCATTGGAAAACATATCAATTAATTGCTTGCTTAATAAGAATACTCTTTAACATACTGCACCAAGTTAAGTAAGTTAAAAAATAGTCAAAAAAGATACTTTTAGGATTGGGACATGAGGGATTAGCTTTACTGGGTTATTGCTAAAACCTGTAAAAATTCTTAAGACAGTCTATGAAATTTATATTCTATCAATTGGGGTTCTAGTCTATTGGGGTTTTCTATCCAAACTAAATGACAGGTATCTTGGTCATTAAATCAAGGCATAAATCATATTTTTGTACAATTGCATTAGACTGGCTATACCTTTCAATTTCATTTTGGTGAACTGACTTGAAAGGGTTTTGTTACAAGTTTGTACTGTACTTTGTTGAAGAAGCTGAAAGAAAGAAAAGCGTCTGCGGAAGGATTTGAATTAAACAGTCTTTCACCCTTTTAATATCACACAAGAGATTTTTCTGCACTGATTCATTTAATTTAGTGGACACAGCGGTGTGGTCCATTCATTGTGGACTAAACATCTGAAGAGCCTGGTGTGCACCCCTGTTAAAACGTGGGAAGAGAGTAAAGTTGGATGTGAATTAATTTGATTCTGTACATAATTCTCCTTCAATGGGGTTCTGTGTCCCATTGCAAAGGCATGAAAAGCAGACACCAAGTTTCATTGCTCAATATTCATCTACATTTTCCCCTCTATGGGCACAATATGCTTGGCTTAATTAACTTTTCTCAAAGGTGAAGCAGTGCGCACCATCTGCTGTGAGACAATCACATTTGTATGCCTCTCGGAATAATCCCGTTACTACTAAAAAAGCTATCATAATGTGCTCAAAACAAAAAACTTCCAGATATCGCGACACCAGCAAAATGCAACAGAATATTGGATATTTTCGCCTCACTTTGGCAAAAGAATTACCATGCAGAAGTGCCAATTCACGATCAGCTTCACGCAAAAAAAAATCCAAACACCAACGATTAATTTGAACTTTCTCTCTCTATCAAATTAAAAATCCTGCATGGTTCATTTAAAGCCAAGCTCAAGAACAATTGCTTAGTACAAATATCATCCATTCAACCTTTTCTTCTTTCCATTAATGGTAACATCGAATGCACATGTTACTGACGGGCAATAATCTGTTTCGCACAAATATTGAAATATTTCTCAGTGATCTTATTTTTTAAAAAAATTTTAAATCAAACTTCATCGACCACACAGTGCTATCAAGGGCCTGCTGAACTTGCTCTAAAGCTGGGTCATTATTTGATCTTTGTGGCTAGTAATCTGATTATCTCTTTGTGGAGGTAAACTTCAGACTCAATCTTGTTAGCAGCTGGCTGGGTTGGATTACTACAGTTACTGAACTGGAAAATGAACTGAGCAGCTCGGCTTTGGCCTTGCTCTCTTTGAGCCCAAAGACTTGGTTACTTCAGGGAGTCTACTTTTGGTCGAGAGGACTCTGAATCGGCAATCCTTGCATCTCTTCAAAAATGCTTGTTGGCCTACAATTTTCTAAATAGTTGCACGGGATGTATGACCAATTGAAAAGGAAAACTAAAATTATAAATGTCTAGAGTAATGAACTGGTTGAGGCAATCAGCCTGTCTATATGTATATTCAGATTGAACCACATCACTGAGATATGCAAATGCTCTGAAGAGTTGTGTGGTCCCTACTTAAAACACTCACAGTTTTGCTTGTGGTCATACAGGAGCCTTGACTGCTTTTACAGCGAATGCGCTGTGCAGTCAAAAGCACAAAAAGTCTCAAGAAATAGCCTGAAAGAGTTCAAAGGAAATAAAGGAGAATAGGCCTAATCTGGGATTTTTATGTACACTGAAAAGAAGAATAAAATATAAATTGGCTAATGCAGCCTGTTATGGTAATGTTATCCATATCAAAGCGTGATGGTGCTGCAGAAAGAATGCTGAAATTTTTTTGTGCGCCATATGCAAGTTTAAAAAAAAGATGAACAATTTCGTCAGCCGCCAATTTTGTTATATGAACCACTGAATGCTCTTTTTGACAGACTATTGAGTGAACAAGAGATTCAAAGTATTTGAATTCGATCAGGTTTTCTGCCTGAATAGATCCTAATCACCTCCAAGGTATTGAGCCCTATACTGTGCAATTGACAACTCCAAAAGCAACTCAAGATAATCAGATTTTCCTTTTATTAAGACGATATATAATGATAGAGTCACTAATCTAAAAATAAAGTGACATTTATATATTTGTTTATTTATCCTTTTAAGCAAATAGAATTGAAAAATTCCTTTGAGTACTCACCTATTTTAGCATATCCAGTAAACTTGCAAAATGTAAGTAAAATGAGCAATTGTAATTTGTAGGACCATTTTGCTTAAGAAATTCCAACTTCTGTTATCTGTGTTTTAATATAATGGAAATTCTGGAATTTTCTATACAACATGAATAAAACGATACTGAGGTCAGTTTGGAAATTCATCCTCGTTATATTTCCTTCTCCCATGTCCTTATCTGTTGCATATTCTCATTCATATGCTTTCAGTACAGAGATCAAGGGGGGATTGTTTCTCCCCACCAACCCAGTTGACCCTCACTCCTCGTAATCAACCCTATTTCAGTTTTAAAAGCATTTTATTCACTTGCAGGATTGTGTGTCAGTAGGTAAACCAGCTCATCCCTAATTGCCCAGAGGGTGGTGAAGATTCACATTGTTGTAAGCCACATGTCACACATAGTCACAGAGTTATACTGCACAGAAACAGATCCATTGATCCAACCCATTTGTGCTGACCAGATATCCCAAATTAATCTAGTCCCATTTTCCAGCATTTGGCCCATATCCCTCTAAACCTCTCCTATTTATAGACCAATCCAGATGCCTCTTAAATGTTGTAATTGTACCAGCCTCCACCTCTTCTGCCAGCAGGTAATTCCATATGTGCACCGTACACTGTGTGAAAAAGTTGCTCCATCATTCCCTTTTAAATCTTTCCCCTCTCATCTTAAACCTGTGCCTTCAAGCTTTGGACTCCGCTACCTTAGGAAAAAGACCTTGGCTACTCACCTTGAACATGCCTTTGATAATTTTATGAACATCGATATGGTCATCCCTCAGCATCCGACACTCTAGGGAAAATAGCCTCAGCCTAGTGGCCTCTCCCTATAGCTCAAACCCTCCAAACCCAGCAACAACATTGTCAATCTTTTCTGAATCTTTTCAATTTTAACAAATTCTTGCCTATAGAAAGAAGAACAGAATTGAACACAGCACTCAAGAAGTGGCCGAACCAATGAATAGACCAAACCAGATAATTGTAGCAGATTTCTTCTCTTTAAGGACATTTGTGAACTAATTGACATTTTTAAATAAAAATCTGTCATAAATAAATGAAAAGTAATGGAATGACTAACCCAACAACAGTACTGCGAGGCTGGTGTTATTGTTTTGCCAAATGTTCAATCTGTACTGTTGAATATTCCTATTGAATATATTGTAAAGTTTCTGCATCATCAGATATGAATAACAACAGATAAAAATCTCAAATCTATTTTGCATGAAGGTAATGTAGCAATGGTTCATTGAAGCATCTTCGACTTCAAAGCCTGTACTGTTGCCAGAAATCAATAAGATGTTTCTGAATTCAGTGCTATCATGGATATTAGCATTGCTAATAATGTAGCAAGAATAACAAAGTTTTTCACGCCATGATTTATTTAATAAAAGGAAACTTTCAGATGCTTAGATGCCAGTTTTCTCTCAAAAGGAAAAGAATTCAGTAAAACAACAACTTAGACTTTAATAGCGCCTTTATTTAGCAAAGTATCCGAAGTGCATCTCTACCAAAGATGGACATAGCAACGAGTGCCAAGGATGAGTCACCCACACTGGGGACAGGACAGGAACAGTTCCTCTTAGTATGATCTATTTTGATAATTAACAACCCAACATCAACAGTCCTCCACAATAAATAATTCAATAAATAAGATTCACAGCCTCTGAGAGAAAGAAAATCTTCTTCATTTTTGTTTTAAGTGGGTGACCTTTTACTCTAAGATTATGGCCTCTGATCTTGGACTCTTCCCCAAGGGAAAACAACCTCTCCCTAGCTACTGAAGAAAACCAATAAGGTCAGTGCTCGTACTTCCAGATTCCGATGAATAGTTAACCAAACTAATCAATCTGTCCTCATCTGATAATCCTGCAACACCCTGGACCAACCTGAGCAACCTTCTCTGGACTGACTCCAATAGTTCCACCTTTTTCATTTTTTATTTCAGATTTTCAGTACTATTGTTCTTCATGCTTGCACTAGATTTCAGATGACATCAGCCTCAAATGTCAAGGCGACCAGGAAGAGATTAGTTGGCTTGAGTTTCATGAACAAGTGAGAGACAAAGATAGGCACATGAAAATGAATTATTTTAAAATTCGAGTAGCACCTTATGGAACAAAATTAATATAGCCGCTGCTTCAGCACTACTGAACATCTAGTGGCATAATTCTGAACAGAAACAGTTACCTTAGCCAATGGTGGGATAATATCTGGCAGAACAATATCTATTTAGAGAAAAATTGAGAAATGTCATACACTTAGAAATGTATAGAAAGTATTACCAACTGGAAAAATACAATTTATTGAATAACAATAATTAACTGAAATGAATTTCTTTAATTAGAGTACAGTATATCAAGAT
The DNA here is from genome assembly GCF_030684315.1 of Stegostoma tigrinum. Classification (NCBI taxonomy): domain Eukaryota; kingdom Metazoa; phylum Chordata; class Chondrichthyes; order Orectolobiformes; family Stegostomatidae; genus Stegostoma; species Stegostoma tigrinum. The sequence goes on along the minus strand of NC_081361.1, from coordinate 88,159,193 downwards.
CTGTTCCAGTAGTCAACTTTGTATTGTGTCAATAGCCAAAGATAGATTACATTTTAGTGATTCATTATATATACATTGATAAAATTTGAATGAAAGACTTAAATTCAAATCCAGGCATTCTGTTGCTTTATAATTAAAAATGGCCAAATGTGCACATTGTTCTGCATCATTCACAGTAATATCTCCAAATGGAATACCAGCACATTTGCTGAAGACAGAGAACTAGTTAGGACTGTGAGAGGTGAAGGATGTAAAGAGGCTTCGAAGCAATGTTGGCAAGTCAAGTGTCTGGGTAAATGCAAAACAGATGTAATTTAACATGGATAATTGAGAAGTTGTTCACTTCAGTGGGACAAAAAAAACAGAAGACAAAAGTATTATTTAAATGGTGATAGATTGAGAAACATTGATACACAAAGGAACCTGGCTGTCCTTGCATAGCAGTCACTGAAAATAAACACGCAGGTGCAGCTAGGAAGGCAAATGGTATGTTGGGTTTTCATTGTACGAAGGTTTGAGTGCACTGTCTGGGTGGGCACATGTCTATTAAAGCAAAATTCACCTCATTAGAAATTGGCTGATCAAGCCAGACAATAAACAAAGGAAGCTAGTATAAGTTCAAATATGCTACACTGTCATTTCATCTTGAAATTGCTGCAATCTGGACTTTGATTTCAAAGGCTGTGCTCCCAAACAATTCAATGAAGCCTCTTCAGTTTGCAGCCTAACCTTAAACTGCCAGCACACTTTTCCAAAAAGGATCATTATCATCATAGCCACGGAAAGCACAATTAAGGGCGTCTGTGCGCACGGAAACCCATTTTGAGACTAGAAGCACCGAAATCTGTGGATTGCCCTACTTTCTCACAAGATAAACAACACAAATTTCATGCTGTGAATTTTCAATAGAAATCAATAGTATAATTTTACAAAACCAGGACATTTTTCCCAAATCTACAGAAAGTAAATGTGAACTTTTAATATGTTTATTGTCAAGAAGGCTGCAGTATGTCCAAAGCAATGACCATTGTGACGCAAGTTCTTTTTAATTGTGAGACGAGAATAGTGGGATGTGGTGCTCAGTGCAAAATATAGGCTTCGACTTTGCACGTTAATTAAAGTTGTTATACTGCATTCAAAATTATCTAAAGATAAGAGAATAGCCACATTATACAAGAAATTTAAGTGCACTGTACTACAGAGAGCCAAATAATTCTACCGGGGTGAAAATAATTTCTCTCTGAAAAGCTTGTGTGCTGAAAAGCCTTCCACTGGTGCAGTTCCAGATGGCAAATGCAGTCATGCACTAATCCCGCATTTGTGATCTCCTTCATTGGAAATTAATGTACCTTTTTAGAGTCTGAGCCAAATAGTAACATCTTCTAAATTTCAACGTCCTTTCCCTTTCATTTACAGTACTCCTGAATATCATAAACAATATGAGAACTGCTCCATCATTAGTCACGATACAAAATAAGGCACTATTAGCACAATGAGTCAAATAATACTCTTATAGGTACTCAGAAACAAGAACAGTCTGCTTCAGTGTCACATAATGAACAGAATATCTTCAAGCACAAGACAGTAGGATGCTTTTGCGTTATTTAGAAGCTCATCAATTAATTTATCTTTCCTTGAATGTTTAGTTATGCTTTGCTTCCAATAAAAAAAGATTTGTTCTAAAAGTCAATCTGCTTTCTTTGAACATAAAGGGAGAGCTAAGCATCTCAGTGCTCACAGGTTCTTTAAACCACAACCTCAGCTTTGAGAGAAATAAAAGCTAAATTAATGATGGAGTACAGCTTACAAAGGCATTATTTCTCTCAGGATATCACTAATTTCCTTTCTGTAATGTGATTATGATTCTGGTGGCAGGAGTCACAGGGAGAAAAGCCTGAAGAGATGCTCATTCCTTCATTATCTTGAGATGGAGATTAATACGATGCATTCACAGACAGAAGCCTTGGCTGGGTAAAATTGCCAGGCTACTTAATCAGCTTTTACGGGCAAGATAGTACACCATTTTACTGTTACCTTCATGTAACTTATTTAAAATATCAATTCAAACAATTTTAGATGTAAGTATTTCATGTTTCTTTTTTTTTGGTTGCTGCTATTTAATTATGTCTACCACTGAGCCAACTATTTCCGAATAATAAACCCCCTGTGCAGAATAACTTACAGTCTCATTTCATCATATAATTGGATCCATTTAATAAGTGACTACATAATTGGTCATATAGTATGTCCTTAGGATTCTAGCAATTTTATTATTCCCTGGTTTCCTCCTTTGCCATCGTGTTATACATTCTAATCTGAGTCAGCATATGAGTCTTTCATGACAAAAAAAAGTCCTTTTCATGTTTTTTTCTTAGGATTAAGGATTAAAATATAAATGCTCAAAGTGTAGCACCAGTGCTACCAGTTATTGCCATGCTTCATTGTGACATTTGGTGAGAAAATTGACAATATTTATCTTGACGAGTGGCTTTAACATCATACATATGTTGAATTCAAATAATTTTTTTACCTAAAAAAAAGTAAGGTTTCAGCAAAGATTTGTAGCTTGGATTGTGGGGAGATTGTTGACTTGCCCGCTGAGCTGGCTTGTTTTCGTTCAGACATTTTATCACCGTTCTAGGTAACATCAGTGAGGCCTCTGATGAAGTGATGTTAATCTACTCCGCTTGGAATTTATACTGTCCGGCCTGTTATGGTGCGTAGTGTCATTTCCAGTTTAGTTCTGTGTGGGTTTGTATATGGGGTCCAATTCTATATGTTTGTCGATTGCATTTTGGGTTGAGAATCATGCCTCTAGGAATTTCTGTGCATGTCAATACTTGGTTTGGGCTACTATGATTACATTGTCACAGTTAAGCTGCTGGCCTTCGCTGTCTGAGTGCACATTAAGGAAAGTTAGTCAAGTCGTTTTGTTGCTAGCTGATGTTCATGTATTCTGATGTCTAGTTTCCTTCTTGTCTGTTTGATGTAATGTTTGTGGCAGTCATTGAATGGTATTTTGTAACCTATGTTGGTTCTGTATGTTGTGGGAATGGGGTCTTTAATCCCTGTGAGTGTTTGGCATAGAGTGGCTGTGGGAATGTGGGCCACCATGATACCCAGTGGTCTTAGTGTTCTGACATGTTCTATGTGTAGGGCAGTGTGGCCATTGTATTACGGCATACTGCTTCGTCCCTGTTGCTGTCTATTTAGTAGGCACCTGCAGATGAATTTGTGGAGATAGCTGTTCATAGCAAAGATTTTATATAAGTGCTCTTCCTCTTTGCTGCATAGATCTGGCAGGTCGCAGTGAGTCGTGGCCCATTTAAATAGTGTCTTAATGCACCTTTGTTTGAGGAGCTTGGGATGGTTGCTGTAGAAGTTGAGGATTTGGACTGCATGGGTTGCTTTCCTGCATACTGAGGCTTGGAACTCACCGTTGATCATATGTTCAACTTCGACGTCCAGCCAATCTACGACAAACACTTACAAGGATTAAAGACCCTGTCCCCACAACATCCAGAACCCTCTACATAGTTTACAAACTGCCATGTGACAAACATTACATCAGACAAACAGGAAGGAAACTAGCCATCAGAATACATGAACTTCTGCTAGCGGCAAAACAGCACGACGAACTTTCCTTCATATCAGCACACTCGGACAATGAAGGCCATTGTTTAACTGGGACAACGTAATCATAGTAGCCCAAGGCAAACATTAACATGCGCAGGAATTCCTAGAGGTCTGGTCCTCAACCCATAACGCAATCAACAAACATACAGAACTGGACCCCATATACAAACATGTGCAGAACAAAGCCAGAAATGACACTACTCACCATAACAGACCAGACAGTATAAATTCTGTGGAGTAGAATAGCATTGCTTCATCAGAGGCCTCACTGATGATGCTACCTAGCATGGTGACGAAACGTTTGAACAAAAGCAAGCTGGATCGATGAGCAAGTCAACCACCTCAGAAAAAGGCATAAAGTTAGAGATTAACATCTCAAAAGCTTGATTGGTATGGTGTCTTTGAAAACCGTGGTGTTTGGTTTGCCACAGCCTATCTGTATTAAGCAATGATCTTCTGCATTCAGAGAAACAGTGAGTGCCCAGGTTTCTTACTGCAGACAGCGTTTCCTCATACTGTCAGGTGTCATTGTTATTTTCTGCTGACTGTTGCTGTTCTAAATCCCAAGCTAACATTAAAGCAAAGTCATTTTCTTTGTGGGATTATGGTGTAAGTGGACAATAACAGATCAGCCCCCTGTAGTAGATCTTGCCCGAATTTTATTTTGATCTGGTATCATCATTTTGCACCACCTCCCAATGTTAAAATGATCCCCAATGATATAAAGTTGTAGTGGCCTCGCATTCTGTGAATGGAGCATCACATGAACTTGTCCGTAATGATACGGGATTAGTCAAATGGAACAGTTTGAGCAGAATTCACATACATTTGACAATATTAGCTCCAATTGCCTCAGTCTGCAAAAATAGCACAAATTAGTAACTTTGAAGGCCAAATGTTTGTGACTAAAATATCATGTTTATGGACCTGAAAAAGTGAAGCAGTACATTTATTGGTTTTCTTTGGTCTGCTTAGAGTCTGGATAGTTTACCCTAATTTGTTTCAATTACTCTCATAGTCAAATCATCCTTTCTTGATTCTCATATGCATTTGCAATTGCTCTAATATGTAGAGAAATTTAGTATCATACCCAAAATAACAGATAGAAAATTCTTCCTAAATGGTCAGAGTCACAATACAATAGACCTTGCCTTACGTGATCGAACAAATAAATCTATTAAATGGAAAATGAAGCAAATAGGTAGCACAAAAATACTATGAATTTCCATACAAACTGCAAAAAATTATTAATATGTTCCAAAATAACAACTTTATTTCCCACTATTCTTTTATGGGATGTCATTGCCAAGCCCAGCATTTGTTGTCCATCCCTAATGGTCCTTGAATCAAGTGGTTTGTTAGACCATTTGTATCGGCATGTTCATACAGTAGCTCTGCTGCCTCACAGCACCAGGGACCCAGGTTGATTCCTGCCTCAGGTGACTGTGCGGAGTTTGCACATTCTCCATGTATCTGCATTAGTTTCCTCCAGACATTCTGATTTCCCCCTACAGTGCGACAACTTGCAGGTTAGGTGGATTGCCTGTACAAAATTGCCCCATGGTGCCCAGGGATGCTCAGGTGAGATGGATGGGTTGTAGTAAATGTGAGATTATGGGGGATGGGATTGGGGGGGACGCGGTGCTTGCGTGTGGATTTGCGTAGGATGCTCTTGAGAGGGTCTGTGCAGACTTGATGGGCAGAATGACAATACCTGCACTATAGGGATTCAATCATTCTATTTCAGAGGGCAGCCAGGAGTCAAAGATCCAAAGCCATGCATAGTCCAGATCAAGTATAATTTCCTAAATCTCATTGATGAAACTAGAATGCTGAGCACCAAAGCTCCGCAGAAATTAGGCCTGAAACTATGTTATATTAGAGACGTATGATTAAACAGTCCATGGCAAGGACTGGAATTATGTTCGGCAGCTTCAAGTATTGTGGAGGCCTTCAGCTTATAGATCAGTCATGTGGGCCAGACCGTAGGGTCAGGGGCAGCAATGGAAAGGAAGAGTAGGCAGGGAGCTTAATCCAGTTTAGTTTACGATTGTATGCTCTCCACTCCTTGCCAAAATTGAAAATTGCCCTCATAAGATTTTAGACCTGCAGCAGACACAAGCAAAACAATGAGAGAGCATAATACAATGGAATAGACAAATCTGCTCAAATCATTGAAAGAAAATCCAAAAATAAATTTCAGAAAGGAATTGGGAAATGCATGTAAAAGGTTGTTTGGCTTTGAGGAAAGAACTGGGAAGTGAAATGTTTGGATAGGTACTGGTAACAATTGCACAAGTACAATGGGGCAAATGGAATTTCGCGCATTCAATGGTTTCATAATTCCAAAATGTCAATCGTTAATGTCCACGTACATGCCTAGAGGTCAAATGAATCTGTTTTAGATTCCCTTTGCACTCACTCTGTCCTGTAGCTGTACTTCCCATGAATGCACATGCCCTGAGGTTCATTTCCTGATGTATCCTTTAATAAAAGTAGCCAGCTGAAGTGATTTTTCAATACCTTTTCCAGATTTGGGCAGGTGGGTATGACTATTGTGCCCTGCAATGTCTATAACTTTATTTGCTTGGATACCACACCCCATTCCCCACACTTTACCTTACTCCAGCCCCGGCCATCATCCTCTCAATATCATGACGTGGACCATGAAGGAACAATAAAGCCTCCTGTACTTAGCTTGGCCTGACATAAGCAGATCCAAATAAAAAAATGCATTCTTCAATGTATTTCCCATCAACCCAGGAACTCCCTCCCTTCCCAACAGCCCCCTGGGTACACCTATGCCATATAGACTGCAACTGTTCAAGAAAACAGCTCAGAGCCACCTTCTCAAGGGCAATTAGGGTGAAGAGCAATAAATGCTGTCCTTGCCAGCAACTCCCACACCCAAGGAACCAATCATAGGAATAATTGCAGCAACATTGCATGCCAGCGACACTTGTTGCTCCCCAAATGACTTCGTTGCTATGGTAACAAAGGGAGAGGGAAGGCAAGAAGCCTGGCCAATTGATTGCAGAAGTCAGCAGGAGGGATTTGAAAAGGAAGAATGACTATGTGATTACATTTTTTTGCTGATGATGGCTGTTGATACAGGACCTGTGTGCGATTCAAGTCCTGCACTTCATATTCTCTGGAAGAACTCACTTGCAAGGTTTAGAAATTCATACTGAGGGTTCTGAAACGTGTTTGTAACAGAGAGAAGTTCTGCCACATGAGTGATTTACATTGATTTGGAATCCAGGTTATCAAAAAATGTATCACCAAGAAATTGCAGCCACATTTGATCTCCAATGTGCAGTCAAAATGAATTCTATTTGGGCAGTGAAAACTTCATCAATCATCATGAAAGGTAACTGAAAAGTAACACACACAATTTTCTGATGTATTCTCAGGATACATAGGACATGAGGCACATTCCAATAAACTAGTTTTTCAATGCTGGGAAGGAACATAGGTGGTAGCATTTTATATAAAATATGATCTTGCACAAATAACTGGTTTGACATGACTTGTGGCCCATCATCCAGAATTTTCTTTTGGTTGCATTTGAGCAATCAACAAGTAAGATCTCATGAGCTGTTGTCCTCTGAATTATATTTTCTTACTTCCAACATTGTTAATGGCAGCCATTGGGCTTTCCATTGTGTTTGGAAGTAAGAGGAGGCTACAGTGAGATGTGGAGGTGCCGGTGTTAGCCCGGGATGGACATCTGGTGAAGAGATGAAGGAATAGCTCTCTGAAAGCTTATGATTTCAAATAAGCCAGTTAGACTATAACTCAGTGTCATATGTCAGTGTTTGACAATACTATGACTTTAAGAATATTTTATTGTGTTTTTCTGCATTAAGAGAGGTTGAGATTGAGGTTCCAAGCCATTAAGGTAAATAGACTGTGAGGCCTTGGGATTTTCTTTTAAGGTTGGAACAAAAGAAGCAGCCTGAATGGGTGGAGTCAGGCTCTCAGAAAACCAGGATTTTAGGTTAGCTTTCAGTTGTTGTTGGTGTTTTGAAGCTGATTGTGGAAGTTGTTACATCTCTCTCTCTCTCTGTTACAGTTAGAAGCATCAGTTCTCTCCCTGCTGCTGAAATCACGTCTGGGACAATCTGTTTTACTGACATTGACTTTGCCGAGGGTTTTAATGGAATATGATTATATTGAAACAGTTACCGTTCAGCAGTTAAATAATCCATAATGTAGTTAATTTTTTTCCAGTAGAGTTAAGTTATTCCAATTCTTCTTTCTTTCGTCTGTATTTTAACTATTGGATAAGAATAAAGTATGTTTTGCTTGAAGCTGAGTAGTGTAGCCAATCAAATTACATCTGGAACACAGCACCTTGCACTTGCGTTTAAATAAGAAAAAGCTAGGGTTTAGGCTAACTCATTGATATATTTGAAAGGTTTTTTGGGGGTTCTGATCGGGATCAAAATCTCTAAGTACAGGTAAAAATCAAAAGAACTGCCGATGCTGTAAATCAGAAACAAAAACAAAGTTGCTGGAAATGCTCATTAGGTCTGGCAGCATTTGTGGAGGAGAAAACAGAGTTAATGTTGCGAACTGATCTGAGAAAGGGTCACCAGACCCAAAACCTTAACTCTGTTTTCTCCTTCACAGATGCTGCCAGATCTGCAGAGCTTTTCCAGCAACTATGTTTTTTTTAATATCTATTTCCAGGTTGAGTTTAGGACTCAAAGGCAGTGAGAGTGAGTGTTTGTATTTCTTTGTTTGCATGTTGCATTCGGTTGGTTAAAACAGCATGTGTGTAGTATAGTGTGGAGCTGGATGAACACAGCAGGCCAAGTAGCAGCCTCCAGACCAACCTCAAGAGATGTCTCTCCCACTGCAACTCTCTTGTCCACCTATCCTCTCCTCTATCCATCTTTGATCCGACTCTCCCTCTCTCCCTATTTATTTCAGAACCCTCTCCCCATCCCCCTTTTCTGATGAAGGGTCTAGGCCCAAAACGTCAGCTTTGTGCTCCTAAGATGCTGCTTGGCCTGCTGTGTTCATCCAGCTTCACACTTTGTTACCTCGGATTCTCCAGCATCTACAGTTCCCATTATCTCTGTGTGTTCTATAATGATAGCTCTTTCAGCCTCTAAGAGTTTCCTGGGGGTGGAAGAAGTCACACTGGGAGTTTTACAGGAAGTGAGCAAGGCAAAGCTTTTGAAATTGGCAAACAAGCTGAAGTTGGAGCTGCCTATGTCTGTGAGGAAAGGAGAAATAATTGCAGCAATAGCTCTGCATTTACAATTGCTAGGAATTCAATCAGATTCTTTGGAACTGGCTGAAATTCAATTGCAAATTAAGTAGCTTGAATATGAAAAGAAAGTGAAACAGTTTGAATTACAATTAAAAGCAGAGGAAAGTGAAAAGAAAAGAATAGCCTTGGATGAAAGGAAAGAAAAGGAAAGGGAAGCCCAAGCAGAAGTAAGGAACAAAGCGAAAGTTTTTGTACTTTGGAAGTTGGAAATGAAGAGGAAAGTCAGCTTAAAATGGTGAAAGTAGACAGTAGGAGTAGTAACAGGGACAGTGATGAAGAGCAAGCCAAACTGAGCCAAAGGTCAAGTGTGAATTGTTTGAATATTTCAAAGTGTCACCAAAGTTTGATGAAAAGGACATAGAAGTCTTTTTCATTTCATTTGCGAAAGTGAAATGGCCGGTGACCATGTAGGTATTGTTGATTTGCACAAAGTTGGTAGGTAGAGATAGTGAGGTATTTCCATCACTATCAGTGGAGGTAACTAGGGAGTATGATGAGGTAAAAAATAAGCCATCTTAAGTGAATTATGATTTAGTACAGACAATGTTTAGGTATCTCAGGAGGGAACCTGGTCAAACATACATAGAGTTTGACAGAATCAAACAAAATAACTTTGATAGGTTGGTACAGGCATCGAAAATAGATCAGACATGTAACACTCTTAGAGAGATCATTATTTTGGAGGAGTTCAAAACATCACCTCTTGAAATAGCGAGAATTCATGTGGACGAGTTCTAGCTGCCTCATTATAGGAAGGATGTGGAAGCTTTAGAGAGGGTGCAGAGTAGATTTACCAAGATGCTGCCTGGATTGGAGGGCAGGTCTTATGAGGAAAGGTTGAGGGAGCTTGGGCTTTTCTCATTGGAGCGAAGAAGAATGAGAGGTGACTTGACAGAGGTGTACAAGATGATGAGAGGCATAGATAGAGTGTATAGCCAGAGATATATTAGGGGCATTTAAGTGACTCTTGGATAGGCACATGGATGATAGTAAAATGTAGGGTATGCAGGGTAGTTTGATCTTACAGTGAGATAATAGGTCAGCACAGCATCATGGGCTGAAGGGCCTGTAGTGCTGTTCTGTTCTATGTCCTATGTTCTATATGTTCTAGGAGCAGAGAGTTAAACTGCAAACTTGCAGCATGGTGGCTCAGTGGTTAGCACTCCTACCTCACAACGGGACCTGGGTTCAATCCCACCCTCAGGCGACTGTCTGTGTGGAGTTTGCACGTTCTCCCCGTTTCTGCGTGGGTTTCCTCTGAGTGTTCCAGTTTCTTCCCACAATCCAAAAATGTGCAGGTTAGATGGTTGACCATGTTAAATTGCCTATAGTGTGTAGGTTAGTTGGATTAGTCATGGGAAATCCAGAGATGTTAGGGGTGGGGTTGAGCCAGGATGGCATGGTGTCCAGAGAGTTGGATTGGACTTGTTGGGCTGCATGGCCTGTACCTATGGTGTAGTAATTTTATGATTAGCAGCAGAAATGGCAGATGATCATGGATTAGTTCATAAGTCAAAGTCTAGCTTCTGTCATCAACTTCAATCTGTGAGGGATAGAAAGTGGGGAAAAGAGAAATCCTCATGTCGTAAAGGACAGAGAGATCTCATTGAAGATAGTAAAAATAGTTTATCACAGGGTAAAAAGGAAACCTGTGAGTGGGAAAGAGAAGTATTTTGTAATAAAGTAAGACGCATGAAGTTGCAGTGTTGGTAATTTAGAAAAAACGCAGGGAAAGATGGATGTAGTATAAGCCAATGGGGGTTTATTAAAGTGACAAAGGAAATCTCAGTGGAAGGTAAAACCTGGTCAGGGTTGGCTAGTAAGAGACTACCAGATCTCTTTAGAGAATTTACCTAAGTGGGTAAGGTTTACTCACGTGTATCAGGAGGAGTAAGTAAAGAAATTAAAATTTTAAGAGATACCGGACCAAGTAACCTTTGATGGTGCAAAATGATGAATTAAGTACTTTAGAAGGAGTATTGCCAGAAAAAGTGGTAAGGTGTGGAATTCAAGATGAGAAGAGCAATGTTCCATTGTATAAGGTGAGACTGGAGAATCTGCTAAAAAGTGGTGAAGTGGTGGTATGAGTAATAGAAAAATCCTCTGTTTTGGAGAGACAGTGTATCCTTGGTAATGATGTAGCTGGATCATAGGTGGGAGTGATGTCAACTGTGGTTGAAAAGCCAATGGAAAATCAAGCAAATGAGGTGTTACAGGAAGTATATCCTGGAAATTTTCCTGACTGTGTGGTAAAAAGGTCACAAAGCCACAAGTTGAAACAGGAGGAGAATTATAATAAAACGTTGAGGACGTTGAGTTCAATTTATCAGAAACTATGTTTGACAACATGGTTGAGTTAAAACAAGAATAGGTGGAGTACAAAGTGGCTATATTTAGTTCAGAGAAATCAGCTGACATTACAGAAAGATGAAAAACTAGAGCATTTATATCAAAAATACATAAACAGAAGAAGAATCTGAGGATATCCCAGAAAGTTACTGAATTAAACATGAAGTCTTGATGAAGAAACGGAGATTGTTACATATTCCGGGACTGAAAAATGGGCTGAAGTTTGTCAAATTGTATTACTAATGGCTTTTAGAAAGGGCATGTCACGGATAATACATGAGATACCAGTATGAGGTTATTTGGGAGTAAGGAGAAAGCAAGCCAAAATACGAAAAGAGAATTTATTGGCCTGGATTACCTGTGGTTGAACTTTGCCAGACATGTCAATCATGTCTGCTAATAGGAAAACTCCAGGCAGCGATAAAACCAGCATGGTTAACCCAACATTTCAGGTACCCTTTACAACAGTCTTCATTGATCGCATAAAGCCCCTGTCTGAAACAAAAAAAATGAAAAATCAATATTTGTTGACGATTACGAATGTGTCTATTAGATTTCCGCAGGCCATTCAATTACACAATATCACAGCTAGTAGGATTGCAGAAGAGTTACTCAAATTCTTTCTTTCTTGCTATAAAAGGAATGCAGCGAAAGTTTACCAAACTGATTTCTGGGATGGTGACATATGAGGAGAGATTGAATCAGTTCGGATAGTATTCACTGGAGTTTAAAAGAATGAAGAGAAGGATCTTCTAGGGACTATAAAATTTAAACAGGACCAGACAGTGTAGATGCAGAAAGGATGTTCCCTATGGCAGGGGATTTCAAACCAGGACTCCCAATCTGAGGATATGGGGCAAACCATTTAGGACTGAGATAATGAGTAATGTCTTTACTCAAAGATTGGTGAGCCTGTAGAATTTGGTACCATAGAAATCAGGAGAGGCTAAAACATTGTATGGCTTCCAGAAAAGAGTTGGATATGGCACTTAGGCCTAAAGGCATCAACGTATATGGGAGAAAAGCAGGAAAAGGCTACTGAGTTGAATGATCAGGTATGATAACAATGATTGGTGGAGCAGGCTTGAACAGCTAAATGGTCTCCTCCTGATCTTATTTTCTTTGGTTCTATCCTTCACTACCTGGTAATTGGGATTCGAATGATGAGCTGTCTTCTTCAGATGTTGCAGACTGTAGGGCAAAAGCACGACCAAAGGGCTGTTTCCCTGTGATGAACAAAAAGTAGAATCTGCAATGCATGGAGGGAGGGACAAGACCAGCTCTGGGGAGATTCATGGATATGTTGCAGGGTCCAGGTGAACATATTCACTCACTTGGTCCACAACAATTTTGTGGTAAAAGTAAATTGGAATACTCAGTTTGCCCCCTTCTAGAACCTGTTGGCTGTTGTGAGTTCCTCCAAGCAGATTTTGCCATGTGCCAACTTACTTTTTGTAGATGTTATAATATTAGCATTCCAGGACATTTGCATGCCCAATAAATCTACTGCCTTGGGTATAGGGTCGGCCCATGGTCAGTTCTGGGGTGAGGAAAAACCACGTGACCAAATCTCGCCATCTGAAGATGCTGGAGATCTTAAATAAACACAGAAAGTGCTGGAGAAACTCAGCGGATCTGCCAGCATCTGTGGAGAGAGGAACAGAGTTAATGTTTCAACTCTGATGTAGTCCTTCTTCAGAACTCAGAGACTCAAAACGTTAACTTTGTTTCTGTCTTTACAGTTGCCTGCAAATTTGGCGATTTCCCACAATCTTGAGCCCCACCCACTGCAATGTCCTGTCCATCTCCTGCTGGTCTGATAGAGTTAAAATTAGTCATTAAATGTCTGAAACAGTAGCAGATGCAGGACTAAGGCAAACTGTAGAAATAGAGAAGTTGTATTGGAGGATGTTTCCTTGGTAACCATTGTCACTATGGAGGCAGCATACAAATGAACAAGATAGCAATAAGTATACCGTTTTGGATACTGCTGGGGGGGATGACCTACCAGAGGAAAGCCATAGTAGTCAGTTCTCTGGCACTGAGCCTGACACTGTGGCAAAGAAGGGAAGGGGGCAGAATAGAAAAGTACTCGTGGTAGGGGACTCAATAGTTAGGGGAATCGACAGGAGATTTTGGGGGCAAGATCGGGATTCCCGGAAGGTATGTTGCCTCCCTGGTGCCAGGGTCCGGGATGTCTCCGATCGGGTGTATAAAGTTCTAAAAGGGGAGGGCGAACAGCCAGAAATCGTGTTACATATTGGCACAAATGATATAGCCAGAAATAGGTTTGAGGATATAAAAAGTGATTTCAGGGAGTTAGGATGGAAGCTGCAGAGCAGGACGAACAGAGTAGTGTTCTCTGGTTTACTACCGGTGCCACGAGATAGCGAGGTGAGAAACAGGGAGCGGGCGCAGCTGAACACGTGGCTACGCAGCTGGTGTAGGAGGGAGGGCTTCAGATATGTTGATAATTGGGATGCCTTCTGGGGAAGGTGGGACCTGTACAAGAAGAACGGGTTGCATCTGAACTGGAAGGGGGCCAATGTCCTGGGTGGAAGGTTTGCTCGAGTAGTTCGAGAGGGTTTAAACTAGTATGGCAGGGGGGTGGGAACCTGAGCTGTATACCAGAGGTGAGCGTTGATGCAGGTGAGGCAGTAGCAAGAGGTAGACCAGCTAGTGGGAAGGATTTTCCTGGGAAGGAACCAAGGGATCGGTTAAAGTGTGTTTGCTTTAATGCAAGGAGTATCAGGAATAAAAGTGATGAACTCAGAGCATGGATCAGTACCTGGTGCTATGATGTTGTGGCCATAACAGAGACATGGGTTTCTCATGGGCAGGAATGGTTGCTGGATGTTCCAGGGTTTAGAACATTTAAAAAGAATAGGGAGGGGGGAAAAAGAGGAGGGGGTGTAGCACTACTAATCAGAGAGGGTATCACAGCTACAGAAGCTTCCATTGTCGAGGAAGATCTGCCTACTGAGTCAGTATGGGTGGAAATTAGGAACAGCAAGGGAGTAGTCACCTCGTTAGGGGTTTACTACAGGCCCCCCAATAGCAGCAGGGAGATTGAAGAAAGCATAGGTCGACAGATTTTGGAAAAGTGTGCACGCAGTAGGGTTGTTGTAATGGGTGACTTTAACTTTCCTAATATTGATTGGAACCTCCTTCGAGCAGAAGATTTGAATGGAGCTGTTTTTGTAAGGTGTGTTCAGGAGGGTTTCCTAACGCAGTACGTTGACAGGCCGACGAGGGGAGAGGCCATTCTAGACTTGGTGCTCGGAAACGAGCCGGGGCAGGTATCAGATCTTGTGGTGGGAGAGCATTTTGGTGATAGTGACCATAACTGCCTCACATTCTACATAGCTATGGAGAAGGAGAGGATTAGGCAAAATGGGAGGATATTTAATTGGGGAAGAGGAAACTATGATGCGATTAGACATGAGTTAGGAAGCATGGGCTGGGAGCAATTGTTCCATGGTAAGGGAACTATAGACATGTGGAGACGGTTTAAGGAACAGTTGTTGGGAGTGATGAGTAAATATGTCCCTCTGAGACAGGCAAGAAGGGGTAAGATTAAGGAACCTTGGATGACGAGAGCGGTGGAGCTTCTAGTGAAAAGGAAGAAGGTAGCTTACATAAGGTGGAGGAAGCTAGGGTCAAGTTCAGCTAGAGAGGATTACATGCAGGCAAGGAAGGAGCTCAAAAATGGTCTGAGGAGAGCCAGGAGGGGGCACGAGAAAGGCTTGGCAGAAGGAATCCGGGAAAACACAAAGGCATTTTACACTTACGTGAGGAATAAGAGAATGGTCAAAGAAAGAGTAGGGCCGATCAGGGATAACTTGTGTGTGGAGCCTGAGGAGGTAGGGGAAGCCCTAAATGAGTTTTTTGCTTCTGTCTCTACGAAAGAAACGAACTTTGTAGTGAATGAAACCTTTGAAGAGCAGGTGTGCATGCTGGAATGGATAGAGATAGACGAAGCTGATGTGCTGAAAATTTTGTCAAACATTAAGATTGACAAGTCGCCAGGCCCGGATCAGATTTGTCCTCGGCTGCTTTGGGAAGCGAGAAATGCAATTGCTTCGCCACTTGCGAAGATCTTTGCATCCTCGCTCTCCACTGGAGTCGTACCTGAGGACTGGAGAGAGGCAAATGTAATTCCCCTCTTCAAGAAAGGAAATAGGGAAATCCCCGGCAATTATAGACCGGTAAGTCTCACGTCTGTCGTCAGCAAGGTGTTAGAAAGGATTCTGAGGGATAAGATTTATGACCATCTGGAAGAGCATGGCTTGATCAAATACAGTCAACACGGCTTTGTGAGGGGTAGGTCATGCCTTACAAACCTTATCGAGTTTTTTGAGGATGTGACTAGAAAGGTTGATGAGGGTCGAGCTGTGGATGTGGTGTATATGGACTTCAGGAAGGCATTTGATAAGGTTCCCCATGGTAGGCTCATTCAGAAGGTCAGGAGGAATGGGATACAGGGGAACTTAGCTGCTTGGATACAGAATTGGCTGGCCAACAGAAGACAGCGAGTGGTAGTAGAAGGAAAATATTCTGCCTGGAAGTCAGTGGTGAGTGGAGTTCCACAGGGCTCTGTCCTTGGGCCTCTACTGTTTGTAATTTTTATTATGACTTGGACGAGGGAATTGAAGGATGGGTCAGCAAGTTTGCAGACGACACAAAGGTCGGAGGTGTCGTTGACAGTGTAGAGGGCTGTTGTAGGCTGCAGCGGGACATTGACAGGATGCAGAGATGGGCTGAGAGGTGGCAGATGGAGTTCAACCTGGATAAATGCGAGGTGATGCATTTTGGAAGGTCAAATTTGAAATCTGAGTACAGGATTAAGGATAGGATTCTTGGCAGCGTGGAGGAACAGAGGGATCTTGGTGTGCAGATACATAGATCCCTTAAAATGGCCACCCAAGTGGACAGGCTTGTTAAGAAAGCATATGGTGTTTTGGCTTTCATTAACAGGGGGGTTGAGTTTAAGAGTCGTGAGATCTTGTTGCAGCTCTATAAAACTTTGGTTAGACCGCACTTGGAATACTGCGTCCAGTTCTGGGCGCCCTATTATAGGAAAGATGTGGATGCTTTGGAGAGGGTTCAGAGGAGGTTTACCAGGATGCTGCCTGGACTGGAGGGCTTATCTTATGAAGAGAGGTTGACTGAGCTCGGTCTTTTTTCATTGGAGAAAAGGAGGAGGAGAGGGGGCCTAATTGAGGTATACAAGATAATGAGAGGCATAGATAGAGTTGATAGCCAGAGACTATTTCCCAGGGCAGAAATGGCTGGCACGAGGGGTCATAGTTTTAAGCTGGTTGGTGGAAAGTATAGAGGGGATGTCAGAGGCAGGTTCTTTACGCAGAGAGTTGTGAGAGCATGGAATGCGTTGCCAGCAGCAGTTGTGGAAGCAAGGTCATTGGGGTCATTTAAGAGACTGCTGGACATGTATATGGTCACAGAAATTTGAGGGTGCATACATGAGGATCAATGGTCGGCACAACATTGTGGGCTTAAGGGCTTGTTCTGTGCTGTCCTGTTCTATGTTCTGTTCTATGCTCTATGTTCTAGAATGAGATTTAGTAATGAGCTCATAGAATCATCGAATCCCTACAGTGTGGAAACAGGCCATGCGGCCCAACAAGTCAACAAGCTCCAGAGAGCTTCCCACCCAGACCCATTCCCCTAGCCTTTTCCTGTAACCCGGCATTTCCCATGTATAATCCACCTAAGTTACACACTCCTGGACACTACCAGCAATTTAGTATGGCCAGTTCAGCAACCCTGCGCATCTTTGGACTGTGGGAGGAAACAAGAGCACCCGGAGGAAACCCACGCAGACACACGGAGAATATGCAAACTCCACACAGGCAGGCACCTGAGGGTGGAATCGAACCTACTGTGAGCCAGCAGTGCTAACCGCTGGGCCACCGTGCCACATTGTCACAATCATATTGTCATTATCTCGATGGGAAAAATGAACTGATAATGAAGCCCAGCTATTCCACAAGTCTCCAAGATGGAGGACAGGAAAAATTTATGGCTGGAAGAGGTGTTCTTTTTTGAGGTATTTTCAGTGTTGGAGTGTTGATTTTCTCGAATTCTAGGAATAGTAATTACTGTTTTATGAGTTGTTACGTTGTTTTACAACTTTGGGGAAAGAAAGACCAGAACAGCAACGCTTTAAAAAAAAGAGGAAGGGAGACGAAGGCAGTGACCACATGGTGGGAAGTGAATCAATGGAGAAAGAAATCTACGCTGCTGTGTGACCCAGCAGTGAACCTTAACAGCTACTGCCTCTGCTGTTTGATTTCATGAACCTCTGGACATCTGAGGTTGTCTGAGCAACATTTTCCATGCAGAGAGAGGTGCATGTATGGAATGAGTTGCCAGAGGAAGTGGTGGAGGCTGGTACAATTACAACATTTAAAAGGCATCTGGATGGGGATATGCATAGGAAGGGCTTAGAGGGCTATGGGCCAAATGCTGGCAAATGAGATTAGATTTATAAAGGATATCCAGTCAGCATGGACTAGTTGGACGGAAGGGTCTGTTTCTGTGCTATCTATCTCTATGACTTGATGACTCTAAGTCATCACAAATGTATAAAGGACCAATGGAATCACTGACATGATTAACTGGCCTGACTGTGGCCACTAAGGTAAGAGAAATTCTCACTTGGTTTCCTCAATATACACTAAAGCAAAAGCTAATTTATGATAACAAACTTATCCTTTTGACAGTGGCAAAATTGTTTTTAATGTGCAAACATAAAATGTACTCCCTTTAAGTCGAACCATGCACATATTCACAAATTGAATGGACAAGACAGAACAGAACAGATGGTTTGCAATAATATTGTGGGTCATTTTATGGGGCCATTTCCTTTTTCAATCCAAAGGCACTTAATGCCACCTAATCTCAGAAAAGTATCAACTCTAGCTTCTCCAAAAGTGAAGTGCCCTTATATAATCAATGAGTAAATACCACACAGTTCCACTTTTCCTCTAATTTATATCAAAATAACTGGCTCACACCCTTGCAACACAGTAATCCGAACTTACAGTTTATACTTTAAAAGATAAAAGTAGTTGGTTAAGCCTCATCTGCAATACCATGTCCAGCGTTTGTCCCCTCATATACTTGGTGATTTTGGTGCCAAATGTTTCAGGAATTATGTTAAGAAGGCATTCCTATGTGCCAGAGTTTGGAGCTAACTTTCATAGGCAGCAGGTGATGCTGGGTCACCTGTTAATTTTAAATCCAATAGCAGTACTGTCTTTTAACCAAAGTTATTAAGGAATATAGGCACAAGAGGAACATGAAGTTACGGCATGGATCATCTATGAATGGCAAATCGGACTAGAGAAGCCTAATGACCTATTCTTGTTCTTATATTACATTGACTTGGCCCTGGATTTTTTTAAAAATCTAGCTCTTGCCTTTCTTGAGGACTTTATCTGAATATTTATGGGGATTGAGGGTAGTGGGATCAGTGGAAAAATTGATTGTCATAGTGTTTGGTTATCATAGAATCATGTCATTTTGGCCCATCAGATACACGCTGAACTTCCAAACAGCATCCCACCCAGGCCTAGCTCCCTCCTTGTAACCCAGCATTTCCCATGGCTAATCCACACATTGTGGGCAATTTAGCGTGGCCAGTCCACCTATCCTGCACATCTTTGGACTGCGGGAGGAAACTAGTGCATGCAAACACAGGGAGAATGTGCAAAATCCACATAGACAGTCGCCCGAGGCTAGAATCAAACCTGTGCCCCTGGCGCTGTGAGGCAGCAGTGCTGACCACTGAGTCACCGTATATAAAAAAAAAGACAGCTCATCAACCAACATACTGTCAGAATGAAGATGGAATTATCTTGGTAAAGGTTTTTCATTTATATGATCATTTCAGCAAGTACTTGTACATGAAAAATACTTCAAATAAAGGAGAGGATTAACTTCAGAAATACTCTTACTCCACTTTAGTGTCGCAGAAGCCCATTGAATAGGGTTTCCACCAGATTCCTGATGAACTAACACTGATGAAGCCAACAAAACTGTTTTAACAGCTGCTTGATAAATGGCTGCCTCATGTCACCAGGACAAATGATTGCCCTGCAGAAGAATTTAGAGAGTTAATGATAGGAAACCTGTGTCTTCAAACAGACAACTCAATGCCAAGTGTAACAAGAAACAAAGAAGCTACTTCAGGTAAGAAGTAACAGACTAAATGTTTCCGAGGAGTAGTCAATATTGTGGATGAGTGAATCTGGAGGATTGTTAATGATGTCACACTACAAACTTGAAGTTTAGAAAATTGTATAAGAATTCAATTCCAAGATTCCTCAGAAGCAGAACTTTGGAGAACAACATTTGCAGAAGGTTCAAATCTGGATGTCCAGAGATAGACACTGTTGGTCAGAATTGTAGCTAAATTCTGCCATTAATTGGGTAATGGCCCAATTGAGCTATAAGATCATAAGACATTGGGGCAGAAATTAGGCCATTCAGCCATCGTGCCATTCAAACATGGCTGCTAAGTTTCTCAATCCCATTCACTTTCTCCCCATAACACTTGGTCCCCTCGATAATCTGACTTAGCTTTCTTACTTGAGGCATCTTAGTTTGGTTGCAACACGCAATAAAGTTTAAACAATTGTTTCAGTATTTGATTGTCTGTGAGATACCTTAATGAGTAGCTGAATTAAAATTCACCCACAACACTAGTGAATCAGTTCCAACAAAATGTAATTATGATGTGAGCTGTCTTGCGTACAAAGCAAAGAAAAAGGCAGGGATTTGTGAACCAAAATATAATTCACTTAATATATACTGAATTATAAAGCAGACATGAACAGTTATCATCACCAACATTTATAAGCAATCTAGTAAGCATCCCTCCCAGTGCAAGCTCATACAGTCTAATCCCATAATATCCCAACTCACTTACCCAGGTGAAGTCTACCAACTCCCAGTTTGCTCGTTATTTATCCCCAGGTATTTATTCACTTAGACCTTGCCAATGGTTCAGATTCTAATATATTTCAATGGTACTGTTTCAGAAAAGTGGGAAGATAGTTGGGTGCTTAAATTTTAATGCCAAATGCATTTTGCAGTATACCAACGTTGACAAATGTCAGTTAGAAATTATATTGGTTATTAGCTCATTGTAAATAGAAAGAACACTGTGGCAGTAAATCTTTCCAAATCACTCGACCAACAAAAGTCATAAATTAGGAGTAACTGCTATCTTGAAGATGCAGTCGAGTTTTAAATGATCAGAGTTCACACTCCAATAATGCTCTTTTATCAAAATGCTTTCCCACTTCCCTGTAGCGAATCTCTGTACCAAATGTATATCATTAAAATACACAGCCTTCTGGCCTCCAGGAAAGATAAGTAAAAATTTCTCTGAAATTTCTCCCCAGCCAGTGATTTTCTGTAAAACAGCTACAAGTACTTACTGACTTCAGCTGCAAGATGCTAAACAAATAAATGTGGTGTTACTTCACTGAGAAACATGTTCACTTATTTCATTAAAGATGGGTAGATTGGGCTGCTGAATGAGGATAGTGGAGAAACCTTCCCTATGGCTACCTGGTCAAACCTGTTCACAATATTAATTCCCTGAAAAATCCTCTCTTTTCAGGAGGAAAGGTTTTCCCACTCCAACCTCCGCAATACCCTCCTCCTTTCCCTCACCCTGCACCATACCAGCTTGCTCAGTCCTTATCAAGACGTTGGAAATGAACATCCTGGAAAGACTCTGACCAATTATTATAGATGCACAATAGAAAGCATTCTATCTGGATGCTTTCACAGTTTAGAACAGAACTGCTCTGCCCAGGGCTGTGAGAAACTACAGAGAGTTGTGAACATAGCCTAGTCCATCATTCAACCCAACCTTCCAACCATTGATCATAAAATGTGAGGCTGGATGAACACAGCAGGCCAAGCAGCATCTCAGGAGCACAAAAGCTTTTGTGCTCCTGAGATGCTGCTTGGCCTGCTGTGTTCATCCAGCCTCACACTTTATTTTATTGGAATTCTCCAGCATCTGCAGTTCCCATTATCTCTCTTCCAACCATTGACTCCATTTACACTTCTCACTATCCAAGGAAAGCACCAACATAATCAAAGACCCCTCCCAACCAGTTATAATCTCTTCCAACTTCATCTGTTGGGCAGAATGTACAAAAGCCGAAAACACACATACCAAACAGGCTCAAGAACAATTTCTTTCCCACTGTTATTAGGCTTCTGAATGGACCTCTCAAATTCTAAAATTAATGTTGATCTCGCTCTCTATGGCCATAACGTTGTAATCTAGGCCCTGTCCTAGTACCCTAATGCACTTTTACACGGTGTGATCTGCCATTACTGCACGCAAAGCAAAACTTTTCACTGTACCTAGGTACATGTGACAAAAATAAATCAAACCAAAATAGATCAAAATGCCCAGCAGAAAGAATTTTGTAGAGCTAATAATTGGGTGCAGGCTTCTCAATGCACTGCTAACTTGCATCTGATTGTCCGAGGCTAAGATTCATGAGCAAGGCATTTGGTCTAACACTGAATAAGGCATCAAAGTTCATACACGCTATACAGTACACATTACAATTGAGTAGAATCATAAAGCAGCAAACTAATTTGTTTTTAACTGAATGTGGGCATCACTAACTAGGCCAGTATATGTTAACCATCACTGATTTCCCAGAGGGCACTTAAGA
This sequence comes from Stegostoma tigrinum, assembly GCF_030684315.1. NCBI lineage: Eukaryota > Metazoa > Chordata > Chondrichthyes > Orectolobiformes > Stegostomatidae > Stegostoma > Stegostoma tigrinum. Next base: position 88,137,188 of record NC_081361.1, on the reverse strand, counting down.
GTCAGCCACATTGCTGTGAGTCTGGAGTCATATGTCAGCCAGACCAGGTAAGGATGGCAGAATCCCTTCCCAAGAATACACGAGTGAACCTGATAGATTTTTATGACAATCAACAATGGTTAAATGATCAGCTTTTAGATCTCTTTTTATTCCAGATTTTAATTTGTTTTTATTGAATTCAAATTTCACCATCCAAATTCAAAACCATATACCATAAGACCATAAGACATAGGAATGAAAGTAAGGCCATTTGGCCCGAGTCCACTCCGCCATTTAATCATGGCTGATGGGCATTTCAACTCCACTTCCCTGCACTCTCCCCATAGCCCTTAATTCCTTCTCAGATCAAGAATTTATCAATCTCCAACTTGAAGACATTTAATGTCTCGGCCTCCACTGTGCTCCATGGCAATGAATTCCACAGGCCCATCACGCTCTGGCTGAAGAAATGTCTCCTCATTCCCATTTTAAATTTACTCCCTCTAATTCTAAGGCTGTGCCCATGGTTCCTAGCCTCCCCACCTAACAGAAACAGCTTCCCAGCATCCACCCTTTCTAAGCCATACAGTCTCTTGTAAGTTTCTGTTAGACTTCCCCTCAACCTTCTAAACTCTAATGAGTACAATCCCAGGATCCTCAGCCATTCATTGTACGTTAAGCCTAGCATTCCAGGGATCATCCGTGTGAATCTCCGCTGGACACGCTCCAGGATCAGTATGCCCTTCATGAGGTGTGGGGCCCAACATTGGACACAGTATTCTGAATGGGGCCTAACTAGAGCTTTATAAAGTCTCAGAAGCACAACACTGCTTTTATATTCCAACCCTCTTGAGATAAACGGCAACATTACATAGAACATAGAACATAGAACAGTACAGCACAGAACAGGCCCTTCAGCCCACGATGTTGTGCTGACCATTGATCCTCATGTATGCACCCTCAAATTTCTGTGACCATATACATGTCCAGCAGTCTCTTAAATGACCCCAATGACCTTGCTTCCACAACTGCTGCTGGCAACGCATTCCATGCTCTCACAACTCTCTGTGTAAAGAACCCGCCTCTGACATCCCCTCTATACTTTCCTCCAACCAGCTTAAAACTATGACCCCTCGTGTTAGCCATTTCTGCCCTGGGAAATAGTCTCTGGCTATCAACTCTATCTATGCCTCTCATTATCTTGTATACCTCAATTAGGTCACCTCTCCTCCTCCTTTTCTCCAATGAAAAAGGTCCGAGCTCAGTCAACCTCTCTTCATAAGATAAGCCCTCCAGTCCAGGCAGCATCCTGGTAAACCTCCTCTGAACCCTCTCCAAAGCATCCACATCTTTCCTATAATGGGGCGCCCAGAACTGGATGCAGTATTCCAAGTGCGGTCTAACCAAAGTTTTATAGAGCTGCAACAAGATCTCACGACTCTTAAACTCAATCCCCCTGTTAATGAAAGCCAAAACACCATATGCTTTCTTAACAACCCTGTCCACTTGGGTGGCCATTTTAAGGGATCTATGTATCTGCACACCAAGATCCCTCTGTTCCTCCACACTGCCAAGAATCCTATCCTTAATCCTGTACTCAGCTTTCAAATTCGACCTTCCAAAATGCATCACCTCGCATTTATCCAGGTTGAACTCCATCTGCCACCTCTCAGCCCATCACTGCATCCTGTCAATGTCCCACTGCAGCCTACAACAGCCCTCTATACTGTCAAGGACACCTCCAACCTTCGTGTCATCTGCAAACTTGCTGACCCATCCTTCAATCCCCTCATCCAAGTCATTAATTACGTTTGCCTTCTTAATCACAGACTCTACCTGCAAATTAACTTTTAGAGAATCCTGGACCAACACTCCCAGATCCCTTTGTACTTCTGTTTTATGAATTTTCTCACCGTTTAGAAAGTAGTCCATGCCTGCATTCTTTTTTCCAAAGTGCACGACCTCGCATTTGCTCACGTTGAATTTCATCAGCTATTTCCTGGACCACTCTCCTAAACTATCTAAATTTTTCTACAGCCTCCCCACCTCAGTACTACCTGCCTATCCACCCAACTTCGTATCATCGGCAAACTTCACCAGAATGCCCCCAATTCCTTCATTCAGGTGATTAATATATAAAGTGAAAATCTGCCACCCCAACACTGAACCATGCAGGACACCACTTGTCACCGGTTGCCACTCTGAAAAACAGCCTTTTATCCCAACTCTCTGCCTTCTGTCAGACAGCCAATCCTCAATCCAAACCAGTAGCTCACCTTGAACACCATGGGCCCTCACCTTACTCAGCAACAGCATAGGCCCTCACCTTACTCAGCAGTAAGTCCTCACCCAGAACATTAGCCTGGGGTTCCGTGTGCTAACCCAGTAGACATTACAACTACAAAATCACCTCCCCATATTTGGATATTGGCTCAAAATACAATAATTATATGTCAGCTTAGGTGCTTTTTCCTATTCACAGTTCTAGGTGAGACACTGGAGAAACATGCCATTGTTGTCTTAAGATATACATCCATCTTTCCTCTTTTAGCAGACCCATGGGAACTCAAGAGAAGCAGTATAACTGGCATTTGATGTGATCTCACCAGAGTGTCTGCAGATCTTCTGCCAAAATTACCAGACACTCAGTGAAACCTCACTGGAAATTCAAACCCTGGGAATAGATGTGATGAGTTGCACCAGTACTCCCCTAGTTGGATAGTTGATGTTGAATAATGCTGAGACTAAGTGCTTCTTGTGTCCAAACGTTGGCTATATGCAACGTGTGAATTGATAAAGTATAAACAAACTGACCTGAGAACATTTCTGAAGCTCAAAGAGCTAGATTCCCAGATATTCCCACAACAGATGGATGTGAGACTTGGAAGGGGCTGTCCTGCTGGCGTATATGTAAATTTGCTCTCATCAGACATTCCCTTCAAATACATGTTCCAATCAATCATCAAAAGGGGCAGCCTGACACCGAGCCATTTTTGTCAGCAAGGAGAACGCTTGGACATTCTATCATAATTGGGTAAGTGAATTTTGTACAGGCTTTTCATAAAGGCACTTTGAAAAGTCAGGATGTTACCAAGATGATGAAGATATTGTAAAAATACAATTGAAAGGGGAGAGATGGAAGAAAGAAAGGATAAAATTTAAACTTAAAGTTGATGGGGCCATGCTGGAGCTATTGCTTTGACCTTATGCAGTAACTTTTGTCAACAATGGAGAGTTGGTTAGCTTGGTTACAATGGCCAGCTGGACTGCCAGTGCTGAGTGATGCCAACAGCTTGGGTTCAATTCCTCAACCACCTGAGGCATGGTGATCCTCAGGTTAAACCACCAACATTTAACTGTTCCCTTTATTTGACAGTGGGACTATGGTGACTTTACCTTTTACAGGTAATAACAAAAAATCCTCAAATTTCTATTCCCCCACTGTCTCACAACCATGTTTCACTTGTGTACTGTGCAAAATCTTGTGGAAAATTCACAAAGAGCTCATTTGAATAACATATAGTGGTCTGACAATTATTTTTTCTCAAAATTATGGAAATATGCCGCCATATACAACATTTTTTTATATTCTAGTTTTCATAGACAGAGGTAAAGTATCTCATAATTTCTCTCGTAAATGTCTCAGAATAGTTCACTACCAATTCCTTATTTGAAGAATAGTGTTGATCCCAGCTGATGGTAATGCTGGCCACATCAGATTCCCTGGCAAACCTTATTTTACTCGAGTTGATTGATTGATTTATTATTGTCATATGTACAGAGATACAGTGAAAAGTGTTTTGCATGTTATAAAGACAGATCCTACCATACAAAGTGCATCAGGGTAACGGAACAGAGTGCAGAAAACAGTGTTACAGCTGTAGAGAAACTGCAGAGAAAGAGATCAGAATCAACATTTGAGACATCTGTTCAAAAGTCTGTTTACAGCAGGGAAGAAGTTTTTCTTGAATCTGTTCATACATGTATTCAAACTTTTATATCTTCTGCCCAATGGAAGAAGGTGGAGGAGAGTACAACCGGGGAGGGATGTTTGATTATGTTGGTTGCTTTCCCGAGACAATGGGAGGTATTAATGGAGTCAATGGATGGAAGGCTGGTTTGTGTGATTTAGCAGGGCTGAGTTCATGACTCTCTGTAAATCCTTGGGAAGAGCAGTTGTCAAAACACACTGTGAAGCATTCAGATAGGCTGCTTCCTATGGTGCAACTATAAAAGTTGGTCAGCGTCCAACAAAGGAACATCAAAGATTTTATGCATAAATAAGAAAAGATGAGATATTTTTGTTACATAAGAACTATTTGAAATGGGCATATTATGCATATCAGAAATAAAGGTTCAACTTTTTTACTTTAAACAACAACCTCACAGACCCTGTGTTCAATAGCAGGTCACCCATTTCTCACTCACTTCAAACTTCTTCATTCAGTTCGCACATTATTTAATTTCTTTCCTGCAAATGTGAGCCTTCATTTGATGCTAACTTCATTAGTGAATGCCTCAGTCAGCTGGTTTGTAACCCCAACAGCATGGGTTCAACTCTCACACCAGCTTTATGTAACCCCAGCAGCATGGGTTCAATTCCCACACCAGCTTTTTGTAACCCCAGCAGCATGGGTTCAATTTCCCACACCAGCTGAGGTTACCACGAAGGACTCTTCTTTTTTTATTTGATTTATTAGTGTCACACACGTACAGTGAAAAGTTTTGTTTTGCATGCAGCACAGACTGATCATACCATGCAAGATCATAGGGTGATAGGACAGAGTGCAGAATACAATGCTAAGGCTACAGAGATGTGCAAAAAGAGCGAGATCAACATTAGGTTTGAAATTTGAGATGTCCATTCAGAAGTCTAATAATAGTGGGAATGAAGCTGTTCTTGAATCTGTTGGCAAGTGTGTTTAAGCTTTTGTATCTTCTGCCTGATGGAAGAGGTTGGAAGAGATTATAACCAGGATGGGAAGGGTCTTTGATTATGATGGTTGCCTTTTTGAGACAATGGGGAGTATAGGTAGAGCCAATGGATAGATTGGGCTGTGTTCTCCGTAGTTTGTAACAGTCCTCGGCAAAGCAGTTACCACACCAAACTATGATGCATCTGGATAGAATTCTTTCCTGTTGGCTAACCCTCAGCTTAAACCATCAACCATTGTCTCTTTCTAATGAAAGAGCAAGCCAAGTCTCTTGTGAAACATCACCATGATTACCACCTCCCTCCATCCATGTCCGACAGTGTATGAATTAGGCTTGACACCTGGTTCTTAATTTTACCAAAGTTGTCACAATCCTTACAAAATCAAAGCCGACAAACAAAATGTTTTGGAGAAGTATTACCCTCTGTTAAAACAAAAGGGAAATAAAGTAAATCACAATTATGGACAAGCAGTGAATATAAGAAGAGAAGTTTGCTTTCTAACTCACAGTTGGTCCATCACAGAAACAATTCATCCAATTATGCGTGTGTTAAAATAACTTACACAACCCTATATGGCTTTCCCACATAGTCCTGAATTCTTTTTCTATTCAGATAGTATCCAAAGTCACCATGGACCCAACCCCCACCACACTCTTGGGAATTGCATTCCAGATCCGAACCACTCATTATATTAAAATATTTCCTCATGTCACCATCACTTCTTTAGCCAATCATCTTAAAACAACAGAACAATATATTTTTGATCATATTTTTAGCAGGATGAATGTTTAACAGGACATTACTAGGAAAACTGTTTGTTTCTTATTTTCTCAACTGAACCATAACATCTTTAAAAATGCATATAAAACACTGGAACAGACAGACAAAACCTCAGTTTAATGGCCCATCTGAAGCGCAGCACCTCCAACAATGCAGTAATTCTTCTGAAAGCGGCTGGTAATGTCAGTCTAGATTATGTGCTCAAGCTCAGCTTCACCTTACAACCTCTGGTTCAGAAGCAATAATGCTACTAACTCAGGCAAACTGACACTTGAAAGAAATTTATGAAGGTTGAAATACATATTTAAAATTCATCAGTACTTTCAAATCATCCTGAATTACAAATTGCACAGCAGCAACTCGCTAAGACCTTCCTGAATGCACCTTCCAAACCCATGACCTCTACCACCTAGAAGGACACAGATAGCAGATACATGAGAACACCATCACCTTCAAGTTCCCACTCACCATCTTGAGTTGGAAACTATATCAATATTCCTTCACCGTTATTGGGTCTAAATCCTGGAACTCACTCCCTAACAATACATTGGCCATACTAGTGCCACAAGGATTATAGCAGTTCCAAAGACAGCTCACCACCATCTCCTCCAGGTTAAATAGAGATGGGTAACAAATCCTGGTCTTGCCAGCAGCACCACATCCCGTTGGCTAACCCTCAGCTTAAACCATCAACCATTGTCTCTTTTTATAAAAAAAGGTTTTTATAAAAAAAAATGTATGCTTCCAATTAGTGAAAACAGGAGGCTAGAAGAACATGGCAAGCCAGGCAGCATCTAGAGAAAAGGAGAAGTCAACATTTCAAGTATTACCCTTCTTCAGGCCTGAAAAAGAGTAATACCCAAAATGTTGACAGTCCCTTTCCTCCAGATGTTGCCTGGTTTGCTGAGCTCTTTCAGCCTACTGTTCATCTACCTTGGATTCCAGCAACTGAATTTTTTTGTCTTTCTGTGACACATTAATAATGGGTGCTTAATGTAAATGTGAGTCTCAGTATTAAACATTGCTTTGCTAAATGCATTTTGACCTCAATGTCAAAATAGTAATTGACTAGTGAAATATTATATTAATATGAGTCTTTCTTTGATTGCAGCCACAGAATTAGGGTAGAGCAAGAACACAGCTGATGGAATATCATAAAACATAAAACATGGGTAAGTATGAAGTTACTCATATTTGTAGAAGTAGAAAGGCAGAATATTGTTCAAAGGTGAGAGGTGAGAATACCTGGGAATAGAATGATGTGCTAATGTGTGAATCTCAGCGATTTATCATGCAGGTACAATGAGCCATTAAGAAAGCAAATAGTACATGAGTCTTTTGACAAAGAGATTCAATTTCTTTCCAGTTCATTCATAGGATGTGGACATTACTGGCCAGACCACCATTACTACCCATTGCTAATTGTCCAGAGAGCAGCTAAGAGTCAATTACATTGGTGTGAATCTGGGGTCGCGTTTTGGCCAGACCAGATAAGGACAGGAGTTTCTTTCCCTGAAGGGAAACAGATGGGCTTTTCTGGATAAGCAAAATGAATGCCTCTAGACTCTTAATTCCAGATCTTTAATGAATTCAAATTCTATTATTAGCCATTGCAGGATTTGAATCCAGGCCCCCAGAACATTCCCTTGGTCTCTAGATTAATACTCCAGTAATAATACTACCAGGCCACTGGCTTCCCTTAAATATAAAATCAAAGCTAATAAGTTCCACACACAAAATTGGCAGGTGCAGGAATCCAGGTGCCTCAATACAAATGTTCAATCATGCTGATACAGACAGGAAACAAGTTGCAGGTTGTTTAAGGAGGAATGTCTTCATTCAGAGGGTGGTGAACCATTAAAGATGTCGGTGAAGACTCGGTCATATCGTGTGTTCAAGACAGAAATCATTAGATCTCTAAATCATAAAGTCACAGTATATTAGTACACCAGACTGATTACTGGGATGGTGATACTGTCCTATGGAGGAGAGATTAAAGAAGCCAGACCTGTATTCTCTAGAATTTAGAAGAATTTACAAAGTTGTTAAAAGAATAGACAGAATAGATTCAAAAGGAATGCTCCTCCTGGCGGTGGGTTCCGAAACCAGGAGTCACAGACTCAGATTAAAAGTAATGGAAACAAGGCTGATGCATGAAAATAGTATTGGGGTAAAAATCAGTGCTCATCTAGTTAAATGGTAGGGGACGATTGTTGGGCTGAATTCTTACTCCTGCTTGGGACCAGGTGCCTCTGATTCTGCTAGCCCTCTTGCCAATTGCACTGAGCTCACCTCCATTGATCTGATGGCCTCCCTACACAGTGAGAGGGATCAGGGAGGATCTTGCTGCTCTTTCCTATGTTCATCTCCATGTTCTGGAGTCCAGTATCAATTACACTGCTGAGTGGCTGCATGTTCAGCAGGAGGCCAGGCTCATCTGAGACCAGCTCCTATTAAAGATAGCCCACCAACTTTTTACCTTAAAAGGGGTATGTAATTTGCTTCAGAAATCATTTTCCTGCAAGGGATAAGAAGGACTAATGGAACAGGCTCTCCCACCTTCTTAGAGGAAGCATTGGAGGTGGAAAATAAGAGAGAACGTCACGAGTTGAATTTTCCCACTTCGCGGTGGCAGGTGTGGAAGGAGGGGGAAGGGGGTCAAGTTAATAGGGAGAAATAGTTCTGGGTTCACTCCCACAATGCATTCTCACTCCCTCCTCAACTAGCCTTGGGTAGGCCAAGAAGCAGCTTAGCTGAGTGCTCCTGGAAATGGGCTCAGAATTTCAATAAATCAGATGCCAAGAACTTGCAATCAGGCTGCCGATGGCAGAATCCTCCCTGACCCCTCTCACTGTGTGGGGAGGCCATCAGATCAATAGAGGTGAGCTCAGTGCAGTTGGCAAGAGGGCTAGCAGAATCAGAGGCACCTAGACACAATCAGAGACCTGAGAACAAGAAAGGCCTCAGCCCCAACTCAAACAAATCCTCCCTGGAGGATTTTCCCATTCACCCCAAGGGCCTTACTGGCTCCAGCCCTTATGATATCTCATTTCCATTCTCTCTGCAAAGGGGATTTCCATCTTGACGATCTTCCCGTATCATCCACCTTTCATTGTGGGGCTGCTAAATCTCCAGAACTTCTCCAGGTTGGGTCATGCTGGCTACAAGTGCAGGCTCAGAACACTGTTTAGTCTGTTGGTGGGATTCAAAACTAGTAGGATGTTCTTCCTCAGGACACCAGGCATATTCTATGAAGGGAAAGCCCAGAGGAGTGTCACAGAGGTGAATTACTCATGAAAAGGAGTCTGGCCAAAGGCTCTGGTGATGCACAAAGTTCAATGATTTCACACAAGTGGCTATGGCTCAGTGAATGTATCTTCAATGACATATCCTACCATCATTTTATCAGCCTTAACAATACTGTGTACAATTCCGGTCGCCCACCTATGGGAAAGAAGTTGTGCAGGTGGCAAAGGTTAAAAAAATTTTTCTAAAGGTGTTCATTTCTGGTCCCATTTCTGAAGAAGGGTCCAGGCCCGAAACATTAGCTTTCCTGCTCCTCTGATGCTGCCTGGCCTGCTGTGTTCCTCTCGCTCTACACCTTTATAAAGATGTTGTTGGGACTAGAGGGTTTGGGTTACAAGGAGAGGCTGGATAGATCGGGACTTCTTTCCCTGGAGTGTCAAAGGATGAGGGGCGATCTTATAGAGGTTGATAAAATCATTAGGGGCATAAATAAAGTGAATAGCCAAGTTCTATTTCCTAGGATAGGAGAGTTTAAAACTAGGGGGCAAAGGCTCAAGGTGAGATTTAAAGGGAACCTGAGAGGGAACCTTTTCACACAGAGGGTGGTGTGTACGTGAAACAAGCTCCAGAGGAAGTGGTAGACACTGGTACAATTACAACATTTAAAAGACATTGGGACAGGTACATGGATTGGAGATAACAAAGTGTGGAGCTGGATGAACACAGCAGGCCAAACAGCATCTCCTAAGATGCTGCTTGGCCTGTTGTGTTCATCCAGCTCCAAACTTTGTTATCTCGGATTCTCCAGCGTCTGCAGTTCTCATTATCTCTGATACATGGATAGGAAAAGTTTGGAGAGTAATGGGCCAAACACAGGAAAATGGGACTGGTTCAGTTCTGGAAACTTGGTCAACATGGACAAGTTGGGCCAAAGGGCCTGTCTCCATGCATGATTCTATAACCACACACACTGCTCAGTGGTCTGAAGCTCCATCATTCATCTTTCATTAACCTTCAACAGTCATGGCTTTCACATAATGCCATCAGAATATTCACCTTGCTTTCACACTCTTACCACTGCTGTTAGCCTCACACTCCCTTGCTTCCACGTACATTCAAGTACTCCGACTTGGCAGGCACATCACTCACACAAACTGCAACAAGCTCATTGACTCCTCATTCTGTCTGGTAGGGCAGGGCTGCACACAATGAGGGGAAGCCACAAAGTCGGTTTGCTACCTGAGGCCCTGGGAAGAGGTAGCACTCTAAATAACGATTTTACAGAGACTAAGGCCCTTGTGGAGGTGCTGGTGTTGGACTGGGCTGGTCAAAGTCAGAAATAACACGAAGCCAAGTTATAGCCCAATGGGTTTATTTGAAAACACAAGCTTTTGAAGCTTCAGTCCTTCCTCAGATGTTGGTGAGAGAGTACGGTATCAGGCAAAGACTTTATAAGTAAAAGATCAAACGTTCACACCATCAGTGAGGATGTATTAAACAAATCTAAGATGCTGTTAAATCTTTAATCAGTTAAAAGGTTTAAATTGATTCATCTGTATATGTAAATCCCCAAATTCCTTTCAAATAGCCCTGAGAGAACTAAAGGTTTTATCAGTGGAAAGAAGAGGTGACATTTTCGGTCAGACAATGCATGTTAGGTGTGATCCATTAGACTATAACCTGGATAATAAAATGTGAGGCTGGATGAACACAGCAGGCCAAGCAGCATCTCAGGAGCACAAAAGCTGACGTTTCGGGCCTGGACCCTTCATCAGAGAGCTCTCTGATGAAGGGTCCAGGCCCGAAACGTCAGCTTTTGTGCTCCTGAGATGCTGCTTGGCCTGCTGTGTTCATCCAGCCTCACATTTTATTATCTTGGAATCTCCAGCATCTGCAGTTCCCATTATCTCTGAGACTATAACCTGGTGTTGTTTGATTTCTGACCTTGCAACTGCTGTCAGTGAAACAATCTTCGATGACAGCATATGTCTACCCCTCACACCTTCTCCTTCATCCTATATATCCATGCTCACATTCTCTCACTCTTTTTATTTCTCACTGATGGGATGTGGGTAACACTGTTTGGGCCAGCATTTATTGCCCTTGAGAAAGATGTGGTAAACTGCTCTCTTGAACCGTTGCAGTTCATTTGCTGCAGTTAGATCAACAATGCCCTCAGGGAGGGAATTCCAGAATTTTCTCTCAGCGACAATGGACAAACAGTGATATGTTACCAAGTCAAGATACTGAGGGGCTGGGGGGGGGGGAGCCTACAAATGGTGGTGGTTCCATGGATCTGCTGCCTCTGTCATTCTAGCTGGGCGTGGTCATGGGTTTGAAAGGACTTCAAGTCTTTTAGATCCCCAAGGTCTGGTGTCTGGCCAGTCTACACAGCCTGATTGTGAAGGATTAGAAGCTGAGCAGAAATGTAAGGGAGAAACATTGTCACTTGATCCAGCACTCACACTCACCAGTTCACCGCTAGGCATACCCTGAGAAGTTACCCTAGAAACACAACAAGGCAGCACACATAAGTAGGTTATAGACAGGCTTCAGAAAAAAGGCTGCACATTGACCAGATCCAGGGAGCATGAGGCAATGTACAAGTTCTGATATTGAAACCCCAGATGAGGCTTTCAATGAAAAGTTTGAGTTTCATTTGTTGTTATCACATGTGCCAAGATACAGTGAAAAATGTTGTTTTGGCATACAAGCAGATTGTACCAGGCAAAGTGCAGCAGAGTAGCAGAATGAGTGCACAGTACAGTGTTGTAATACAGAGCAGGGTTAGAGAGAGAAAGCAACATTAACATTTGACAGACCCATTCAAAATTCTAGTAACAGCAGGGAAGTAGCTGTTTTTGAATCTGTTTGCACATGTATTCAAACTTTTATATTTCGTGCCTGATGGAAGAGAGTGAAAGAAAGTACAACCATGGTGAGAGGGGTCTTTCATTCTGTCAGTTGCTTTTCCAAGGCAGCAGGAAGTGTAGTGGTGTCAATTGCTGGAAGGCTGGTGTGGGTGATGGGCTGGGCTGGGTTCATGACTCTCTGTAGCTCCTTGCGGTCTTGTGAAGAAGGAGACTGTGATGCAACCAGATAGGACGCTTTCCATGATGCATCTATTAGTTTCTAAGTGCCCTTATGGACATATTGAATTTCCTTAGATTCCTGAGGGAGTAGAGATATTTTTGTACTTTGTTGATGATCATGTCGTCATGGGTGGACTAGGACGGATTGTTGGCAATCATCACTCCCACAAACTTGATGCTCTTGACAATCTCCACCTCAACACCGTTGATGCAGACAGGGGCATGCCCTCCACTCCTGAAGTCAATGACCTGCTCCTTTGTTATACTGATGTTGATAGAGAGTTTGTCGTCTTTATACCATGCTACTCAGCACTTAACCTCTTACCTTTATTCTGTCTTGCCATTGTCTGAGATCCAACCTACAATGGTGTTGTCATTAGGAAGCATGTAAATGGAGCTAGTGTGGAATTTGGCCACATAGTCATGAACATGTGAGGAGGATAGCAGGAGCTGAGTGTGCAGCCTTGCGGGCCATTGGTGTTGAGGATTAATGTAGAAGTGTTGTTGTTTTACGGATTGCAGTCTATGTGTCAAGAAGTCAAGGGTTCAGTTATAAAGGAGGAAGCCAAGACCTAGTTCTTTGAGTTTAGGTGTGAGTTTGTTCAAAATTAATGTGCTGAAGGTGGAGCTGTAGTCAATAAGTAGAAGTCTGTTATTCAAATGTTCTAGAGTTGAGTGTAGCATCAGGGAGATGCCGTCTGCCATGGACCTTCCATACTGGGAGGAGAATTGCAAAGGATCAAGATAATCTGGGAGGCAGAAGTTGATGTGAGCCATTACTAACCTCTCAAAGCACTTCATAATGAAGGATGTCAGAGCCACCGGGCAGCAGTCATTGAAGCACGCTGCATGATGTTTCTTTGGCACCAGGATGCTGGTGGTCTTCTTGAAGCAGGTGGGGAATTCAGACCAAAGCAAGGAGTGGTTAAAGATATCTTTGAGTACACCTGCCAGCTGGTCCGCACAGGATCTGAGTCACAGCTAGAGACTCCATCTGGGCCAATCACTTTCAGTGGATTCCCTCTCAAGAAAGCCAATCTGACATCTGCGGCAGTGACCATGGGTATAAGTGTATTGGAGGCTGTTGAGACAGGTGACATCATTTCACTGCCCTTCTGTTCATCGAATGCATCGGTCTCATCACCTAAGGTTGTACTTTTGCCTGTGATTCTGATCGGCTTTAATTTCTGGCCTTTTATGTCACGCAAGTCTTTGGAATCTCTGGAGAATAGTGCACAAGTAAAGGCAGACACAAAATGATGGATGTGCTTGGAAAACCAACAGACCTGCAACAGAGTTTGGTCGCTTTCAGGGAACACGGAAGCATTCGGGTCCATCTAGGTGTCAGGTTTTGTAAGGTTCGAGGTGCAATTTGTCCAGTCAGCAGTTGCAAATGACTTCATTGCAGCATTGGAATCCAGCTTTAATGCAGGGTTTGATCACTGATGCCTCTGCTTCTATTAGAACCAAGGTCAGTGCCACCCAATGTCGAGAGCTGCAATTAAAGATCCAGCTGATGCAGGTTCGGTTTAATAGCATGCAGATTCAGTTTTACAACATACAGACCCAGTCTTATAGCATACACGTCCAGTGTTATTGCTTGCAGATTCAGACTTACAACATGTCTTATGATATGGAGATCCAGTCTTATGCAGGTTCAGCCTTATTGCATGCAAATCCAGACTTATTACATGCATGCTCTATCTTATTGCACAAGGATCCTGACTTATAACATCCAGGCCCAGACATATAACCTGCAGGTTCAGGCTTATTGCATGCAGATTTATAACATGCCAGCCTTTAGCTTTTGTGACAACTCTGGGATTATCACAGCTTTATTTGTTACGCACGACCACCACAGTGAGTTGTGACAAAGTTTGGGGGTTAGTCCAGGATCAGTTTTGAAACAGAAGTATTAAGGATTTTGGTCAGAGATAGTGGGAACTGCAGATGATAGAGAGTCCGAGATAACAAAGTGTGGAGCTGGATGAACACAGCAGGTCAAGCAGCATCTCAGGAGCACAAAAGCTGATGTTTTGGGCCTAGATGCTTCGTCAGAGAGGGGGATGGAGGGAGGATTCTGAAATAAATCGGAGGGAGAGGGGGGAGGCAGACCAAAGATGGATAGCTACCACCTACAAACGGATGTCCATTTCAAGCCCACCGACTCCCACAGCTACCTGGAATACACTTCCTCCCTCCCACCTTCCTGCAAAAATTCCATTCCCTATTCCCAATTCCTTCAACTCCGCCACATCTGCTCTCAGGATGAGGCATTCCACTCCCATACATCCCAGATGTCCTCCTTCTTCGAGGACCGCAACTTCCACCCCGAATGGTCGAGAAACCCCTCGACCGTGTCTCCCACATTTCCCGCACCTCATCCCTCACACCCTGCCCCCGCAATAACCGCCAAAAGAGAATCCCCCTAGTCCTCACATACCACCCCATCAACCTCTGGATACAACACATCATTCTCCGACACATCCGCCATCTACAATCTGACTCCACCACTAAAGACATTTTTTCCAACCCCACCCTTGTCTGCCTTCCAAAGAGACCACTCTCTCCACAACTCCCTTGTCTGCTCCACACTCCCCTCCAACCCCACCACACCCGACACCTTCCCCTGCAACCACAGGAAGTGCTACACTTGCCCCCACACCTCCTCCCTCACCCCCATCTCAGGCCACAAGATGACTTTCCACATCAAGCAGATGTTCACCTGCACATCTGCCAATGTGGTATACTGTACCCGCTGTGGCTACCTCTACATTAGGGAAACCAAGCGGAGGCTTGGGGAGCGTTTTGCAGAACACCTATGCTCGGTTCACAGTAAACAACTGCACCATTTCAACTCCCTCTCCCATTCCTTAGACGACATGTACATCCTGGGCCTCCTGCAGTGCCATAATGATGTCACCCGCAGGTTGCAGGAACAGCAACTCATATTCTGCTTGGGAACCCTGCAGCCCAATGGTATCAATGTGGATTTCACCAGCTTCAAAACCTCCCGTCCCCTCACTGCATCCTAAAACCAGCCCAGCTCATGCCCACCTCCCTAACCTGTTCTTCGTCTCACCTATCCCCTCCTCCCACCTCAAGCCACACCTTCATTTCCCACCTACTAACCTCATCCTGCCTCCTTGTCCTGTCCGTCCTCCCCGGACTGACCTATTCCCTCCCTACCTCCCCACCCATACTCTCCTCTCCACCTCTCTTTTCTATCCATCTTCGGTCCGCCTCCCCTTCTCTCACTATTTATTTTAGAATCCTCTCCCCATCCCCCTTTTCTGATGAAGGATCTAGGCCCAAAATGTCAGCTTTTGTGCTCCTGAGATGCTGCTTGGCCTGCTGTGTTCATCCAGCTCCACACTTTGTTATTAAGGATTTTGGCATGGTATTTGCAAATAGGACAGGTGACACAGAAAATGATCTCCCTCTGGTGGTAGAGTTGTTCTGAACAGTCTTACAAGTCCTCTCAAAGCCCAGGTTGATTCAATTGGCAGGTAAACTAGAAGTGACATTGCCTATCAGAGCTACAGAGGCAGATATAATTAAAGTACTAACACAACACATGAGTGTAGAGAAAATACAAGAGAGACCAGGTCCTCTGGGTGGTGAAACACAGAAATTGGATGATTCTGATACATTCTGATCAGTTACAGTTAATGCAGCTTGAATATGAAGACAGCATGAAGAAACTGGAGACGGCAGTATACGAAAACGAAAAAGCAGAGAAAAGATAAGGAAAGGGAAATGAAAATCAGTGGCGAGCAAATAGGCATGAGAAAACCGAAATTAGAATTGCAAAAAGAAAAGAAAGGCAAGAGAGAGACACACAAAGACAGAATATGAGTATCAACTTAAAATGATGCAGTTGAAGCAGGCAATAAAATTCAAGGAAAACATTGTGTGTGCATTCTTCAAGTTATTTGAAAAAATGGCTAGACAAATCAGTTTGGCAAAGAAGAATAAACACTGCATAGAAAGTCAGCAGGTAAAGCATAGTATTTTGACATTTCACTCTCAGAGGAAATTTCTCAGAATTATGATGCTAAGAAAAGAGAACGGTACTAACTGCATATGATTTAGTGCCTGGAGCATAAGGTCAAAGTTTCCAGAATTTAAGGAAACAGCGTAGGGAGACCCACACTGAATTCAAAAGGGTTAATCAAAATAATTTTAACAGGTGGATAAGGAGCTGAAACCACATATGAAGCTCAGAGAGGCTATTCTCTTATATTAACTCAAAAACTTATTACCTTCTGCAATGAGAACCCATGCTGAGGACCAAAGGAATGCAACTGTTAGATAGGCAGCCATAATGACTAATGATTAAGGGCTCATCCATAAATTAAACCCTTTTTCCGTCACCTTCATGAACTTGTAAGGGTTAAGAAATGGGAGAGTGTAAGGGAAGTAAGTATCCAGGGTAAAGAATGGATCACTGGAGGTCTCCTCCTTAGGTCAGATCAGCGGGTGGAGAAAAGGATCAGAAGTCAAGGTGTTTCCTTTGTAATAAAGTGGGAACATGCATTCAGAATGGATGTGAAGTGGGAACATGCATTCAGAATGGAAGCTGTGAAGGAAACCCATGGGACTTATTGCAGTTTGCAAGAATGAATCCAAAATGGAAACTCAGAAGGAAAAGGCCATAGATCAGATTGTAGTTTTTACTAAAAACAGGAGAGCACAGGAGAGCCTCTCTGATGAAGGGTCAAGCCCGAAACGTCAGCTTTTGTGCTCCTGAGATGCTGCTTGGCCCGTTGTGTTCATCCAGCCTCACATTTTATTATCTTGGATTCTCCAGCATCTGCAGTTCCCATTATCACGAGCACAGATAAATACTGTTGCGATTGCAGAAGAATCACATTGCAGTAAATAAGAGATATTAAGAATTTTGCTTGAAGTGAAAATAACCCCGTTTTCTTCAAAGTGAGCGTCCGGACCCCTAACTATAATAAGGGATACAGAAGTTACTTAAATTCTCTTGCTGGTGAAAGATTTAGTTTTATTTCCAGAAAGTTCAATGATAACAAAAGAGTTGGTAAATGGGATAGCTCAATGGGATAACTCAACTATGCAAGTTCCAATAGCAGTAAGACTCGTTGTCTGGGCTAATATTAGTTGGGGTAGAAAGGAATGATCTAGCAGGAGTAAAAGTCAGAGCTTTGCCTATTGTCATGAAGACCCCGTTGATGATAAAAAGACAAAAACTAGTTCCGGGTATTTTTCCATTATGGATAGTGACCAGAGAAATGGCTAAATGAAAACTGCAAGAACTGTGGATACTGTAAATAAGGAATAAAAATAAAACTGCTGGAAAAGCTCAGCAGGTCTGGCAGCATCTGCAAAGGAAAAAAACAGAATTAACATTTTGGGTCCGGTGACCCTTCCTCAGAACTGAAACGGCTAAATGAAGTTCATTATCAGAGGTCAAAATAATAACACAGTATAATAACATGTAGCTGAAACTCTTGGAGAATGAGAATAATTCAAAAGAAGTGTTTGGCAAGTCTTTGTTAATTAAAGCTCAGGAAGCACATCCATAGTCAAGTAAATTAGCCCAGACAGCTCACACTGAAGCTGAGGCTGAAGGAGTTCCAAAGTGTTATTGTATTTAAAACAAAGTTCCAATGAGGAACTTCATAGGCCTGCAGAATGAACAGTTGCTCATCAAACAGTGGTACTCCCCAGATATCATAAGAGGATATATTGTGAATAACACATGGAATTCCTAAGGCAAGGCATATGGGAATATGGGAAACACAAGTATCGATAAATAGGTACTTTACGTGGCCAAGTATTCAGGAAGACAATGCAGTTCCCTAAAATATGTCATACTTGTCAGATGATATGAAGACCTCAACTTAGAATTAAACCTTTTAAGCACTAGTTTTCAAAGAACCATTCAGTCGACTGCTAAAAGATTGTGTAGGGCTATTACTGAAAATGAAAGAAGATATCAATATATCCTTATAATGAAGAACATGTCAACTTGATTTCCATGAAGCCATTCCTTTAAGTGCAATTACAACTAGGATGGTAGTAGAAAAGTTAATTCAGTATTTTCCATTTGCGGACTATCAATTGAGAGATAATATGATCAGGGTTCTAACTTTAGGTCTAAAGTTTTTCCAGAGATCACGAACAGAGTTGTTATAAAACAATTGAAGTCAACTGCACATTATCTGCAAACACAGGGAGTATTTGGGGAGATACCATCAGACACTCACAACTATGAATAAGGCCTACTATTACAAATATCCACAGGACTGGGACAAAAGATTATATTTCTAATTATTTGCTAGCAGAAATGCTGCCTTGTAATGCAGGGTGATGAGTCAGGAATAGAGAACCATGTGGGGTAATTCTCTAAGAAACTAAACCAGTATCAGTAGCACTTGACTGTGGAAAAAGAAACTTTGGGATTATCACTGTCTCTTCAACACTTTGAAGGCTACGTTGCCTTGGCATGGTAACAAATAAACATTCATTTACTCTGATCATAATCCAATGACCTTCAATGAAAAGTTTAAAACTCAAAAAATGTGTCAATTCAGTAGGCATTCTTTGTTCCATCTATTTAATGTAAGGGTTATGCACATTTCTAGAAAGGGCATTAATTGCAGATGTATTGTCCCAAGTGTAAAATATTAGAATAAGTAAAAGATTTAAGAAGTGCTAAGGATGGAACATGTGGGAGGAAGGATTACTGAAGGTAATGTCACCTCGAAGTGGGCTGCAGAGTGGTGACATGAATTGGCAGACGTGGGGTGGATCTGCATCAGTGAAGTCATAGGGGTGACATGATGGCTCACTGGTTAGCACTGTTGCCTCACTACATTAAGGACCCAAGTTCAATTCTACCCTCAGGCGACTCTCTGTGTGGAGTTTGCAAACTCTCCCTGTGCATGCGTGGGTTTCCTTCGGGTGCTCTAGTTTCCTCCCGCAGTCCAAAGATGTGCAGGCTAGGTGGACTGGCCATGTTAAAATACCCAGAGTGTTCAGGGATGTGTAAATTACGGGGATGGGTCTGGCTGGGATGCTCCAAGGGTTGGTGTGGACTTGTTGGGCTGAAGGGTCTGTTTCCACACCGTAGGGATTCTATGATATGTATGTCTTGCTTGTTACAGCTTCTGCATCATGTATTATTCAATATTCGTCATCCTCTGTGCTTCTTCAAGGTGCTATTCAATGTGAAGGAGCACTGAATCATCAGTCCAAATTGCAATGGGGTGATATATGTTAAGCAGCAGGAGATTCTTTGCCTATGTTTGGCCTGTAGCCATGAGACTTCAAAGAGTCTGAAGTCAATGTTGAAACATTCCCAGGTAAACCCATTCTGACTACATACCACTGTCCCTCCGCCTTTACTGGGTCTGTTCTAGCAATAGGACACAACAAAGCTAGGGATGAGATTGTCTGGGACATTGTAAAGTATGATTCCATGAGTATGAGTATATCACATTGTTGTTTTCTTCTCTGTGAGCTATCTCTCCCAATTTTGGCCATGACCCAGGGATGTTGTTGAGAGGACTTTGAGGGGTTGGCAGGGCCATGTTTGCTGTTGCCATTTCCAATGCCTTAATCGATGCCAGGTGATCGATTTGGTTCCTTTCCAACTTTGTAATAGTTTCTGTTAAAGCCTGAATATTAATCCGTAATCATGTCACAAATAGGACTTTTTTTTGAAAGTGGAATGGATATTATGGAGGGAAATACAAAGAAAATTGATGAGGATTAACCTGATTATAGATCTCAAGGAGATGGTGGTTCTATGGGCTGGAGAGGATGAAGAATAATTCAATTAACCACTGGTAGAATTATTTAGTGGGAAGGTTATTGCAAGAGAAGGTGATACTTTTGGAGTTGCTGCTCATAAAGACATGATAATGGGCTCATTGGACCCTTCAGTGAATGTGGAAAAGAGACCCAGGGCATAACTGTGTGGAATAATCCAATGGATATTGATGTCTGGAGCAGTGGCAGGAGATTTGATAATTAATAAATGGAAAATGAAAGGGTTATGATAAATACCAAACATTTGTAAAGCAGAGAAATTTTTAAGTGTTAGCTTATTCAAAAGGGCTTGTGAAAAGGAGCCCGGGAGCAAAGAAAGAGGAAACTCAGGTGAGGTTAGCAAGTTTTGCAGAACTAGCTGCACGTGCAAGAGAATGGGAACTCATGAAAACAAAATGTAACGGCTTCACCAAGTGCTCTTTGTGTCACCTACCCCACGACGAACTGCACCCATGGTGATCTGAATGCATGGCCCAGGCTGTGGCTCTGACAATTACCATGGAATTGGTCTGACCCAGTACTGGTTCATTTCAGGAGGCTTCTTTAATACATAAATCAGGCTGCAGCACTAGCATCTGCATTCATTAAGGCACTCATCTGCTTTCCACTCCCCTTACAGAAAGGCAGTTGAGCCACTTCAGTTTATAGGGTTGCCTCTTTGCTCAATAGTCATTAGAACTTAGGCTGCTTTGTGTCCTACAGAACACCCTGTCTGCTATCCCTGTAATTGACATTGATCCTAAATCCTTGTCTGGACATCTCCAGCCAGCATACTCCTCACTAGGTGGCACAGGTATTATGATGCCATCAAGTTAGAAAATGGATAGAACTGTGCCATTCTCAAAATTCATCAAACTTCATGTTGAATCTATACCATCCACTCATTTAGATATCAGAGTAGCTCAATTCTTTTTTCTCTGCTCAGTTAGAAGGTTGTGGGTTCACATCCTTCCCAGGGATTAGTGTGTAAGGCATAATCTGGTGTTACTGGAGGAGTGTTGCATCGTCTGAGGTGCTGCGAATGAGATGTTGATCTGCAACCTTACAGTTAGACGTAAAAATTCTCACAACTGAAAAAGAGTGTAGGAGTTCTCCCTGATCAATATTTGTCCCTCGTTCAGCATCACTCAGCCAGGGGCTTCACATGTGCAAATTGACTGCTGTGTTTCTTACACTACAACAGTTCAAAAAGTCTTCCTTGAGTGTAAAGCATTTAAGGTATCAATAGGTATCAATAATAACAGGAAGTGCTTGAGAATCTGCATGGGTCTGGAGTCATGAAGGCTGTAAGCAGAAAGTTAGGTGCTGTTTCTCCAGTCTATACCCTGCTTCCTGTAAGGACTCCTCGCTCCATTCTCCCAGCCTTGCTGTCTGTGCTACATTTGTTTAAATGGTGCTACTTGCCACAAGAGTGCCACCAACATGTACTCCTCTTCCCTCATTCAAGGATAGACCCATCATGGTTAACAGGGCCTTCAGCCATGTCTGACACACTTCAAGGTCTTCTGCCTTCACCCCTTCCCCTCCTCCTAGAATAATGAGAGTGTTCCCTTTGTCTTCAACTTCTACCCCATCAGGATCTGTACTCAGACAATCAACATCTGGCTTATTCTGCCACTTGCAGCAGGATGCCACCACTAAGCACATCTTCCCTCCCCTCACTGTCAGCGTTCTGTGTGCATCATTCCCTCTGGGGCACCCTGGCCCTCACCCCTGCCACTCCTAACAATCTCCAATCCCATCTTTCCCAAATCAAAGCCACATTCCCATGCAATCACAGAAGGCGTAACGCGTCCCCTTTTACTCCCCCCCTCCTCATTGTCCAATGTTCGGCACATAGCTTCCAGGCAAAGCTACATACTTGTACTTCTTTCGGATAAGTCTACTGTATTCATTGCTCACAGTGCTCAAAGCCTCCTGTACATTGACAAAATCAAACAAAACCTGGCCGGCCACACTGTGGAACAGCTTCACTCTGTACATAAGAATAATCCTGACTTTCCAGTCACTTACAATTTCAATAAATCTCTTGCTCGCATGCTAATATTTCTGTCCAGGCCTTCTGCAGTGGTCCAGTGAAGCTCAAACACATGCTGGCTGCACAGCACCTCATTTTCCACGTAGGCACTTTACAGCCTTCAGAATTCAACATTGAGTTCAACATCAGATCATGAACATTGTCATCTGTTTAGGATTACACACTCTCCGTGCAGTGACTAATTTAAAATCAGTGAAGACAACCCACCTTTGACTGTTTACACCTACCATTAGCACCAATTTTTTTATCTTGATCTTTCCTTTACTACCATTAGCACTCCCACTGTCTTTTGCACCAGAGACCCTTACCATGTAATTCATTCATTCCTCTTCCTTTTTGTCAATATAAAACCATTATTTTCCGGCCCTCTTCATGTTCCAAAGAGTCATACCAGACTCAAAACATCAACTTTGTTTCACTGACAAAAGGTCACTGGACCCGTAACACTAACTCTGTTTTCTCCTTCACAGATGCTGCCAGACCTGCCGAGATTTTCAAGCAACTATTTTTCTTCCTGATTTACAGCATCCACAGTTCTTTTGGTTTTTATTTAACTTTGTTTTTCTCTTCTCAGATGCTTCCCTAACTACTGAGTTTCTCCAGCATTTTATGTTTATCATTTCATATCTTCAGCATCCGCAATATTTTGCTTTTCCGATATTGAGGTAAGACTTTCTTTATGTAAATCAGCCAATTGAAAGGGTGTGTTTGTCCTGTGGGTTGGACAATGGGACCATCAACAATGACATATTCACATCGGTTTTCTCTAAGTGTCGAATAAGTTTTCTGGATTTCTTACATTTCATTTAAGAAGGTCACAAATTCCCTGAAACAGCCCTGTTGGAAGAAGATGCAGCCAATATAGATCCTATCTGGGAGTTTGTGAGAAAACAGACACAGCTACCTATGTCACTCTGTAAATGTGATGATTATCTTTGCTTTTCTGGTCCTGGCTCATTTCAGGAAGTTTCCACAATAAAAGTCAAGCTGGAACACAAATGTTCAAGCTGAGCCTGGCTGCTCTTGTTCTCTCTTTTCTTTTTGACTTTTTCTCTTTTTCTTTTCTTCATCTTCCTGATATCATGGGGAGGCCAGAGAAGTATCAGCAGGGACTCCTGGCTTTGTAGGCCCAGTGCATGAACTCCTAGAAAGGCAGCAGAGCATCAGCTGCAACGATGGAGGGGCTGGAACTCGTGGCTGCGGTAAGCCGGAGCACAGTCTCCTGGCTGTAGTAGGCCCAGACTGTGCACGCCTGTCTGCTGCAGGCCCAGACTGTGGACTTCTGGCTCATGGCTGTGGTAGGCCCAGACTGTGGACTCCTGGCTGCTGCAGGCCCAGAGTATGGGCCCCTGGTAGTGGTAGGACAAGAGCGTGGACCTTCCAAAAATCCTGGAGCCATGTTTGAGACCCTGGGGGATGAAGATGAACTCTATTTAAGTACTTTCTTTATTGTTTCAGTGCCTCAAAATGGCGCTGGGTTGTTGTAACAGAATATTTTTCATTTCATCACCTTAGATACATTCAGTCATTCATTCAATGATCACTTAAGTAACTTGCAGAACAGCTTTGGCATCAGAGAAAGGCGACCAAAAGAAAATGCCTCTAAGGTCTATTGGGTTGCTATTTTTCTGAAGCTTCTCTGACTGGAAAACTCCCATTCACTCCTGTATTGGTTATATGTGACATGGATCCACCATGTCAACGATTAATGTCTGTAATATTATTCATTCACCAACAGAACCTGGCTTTGCCAGACCTTATTAGCAAAGCAATAAATCAGGCCTTGTACTAACCTGTTGAAATACAAGAAGAGGTATTGTCTGTGGGGAGGGTCAAGAGTCAAAATGCAAGATCCTCTGTTTGAGTGTCTGTAAAAAATTTTTGCTTTAAGAGGGTAAGGCTTGTGCTGACGACGAGGGTGCAGAAGAAAGGTGTCAATATCACCGTAAATAACAAGGTGTAGAGCTGGGTGCACACAGCAGGCCAAGCAGTATCGTAGGAGCAGGATTCTGGTTGAACCTTGGCATTTCTGGGAGTGAGAGGTGATGTTCAGTGCCATTCAGGCACTATCCCCCTCTCCCAATGGGATGACTGACATTCCTGGCTGGGCTGCTGGCATTACCACCAGGAGACTGTGCCTCCTCACTCCAATTTTCTCCAAGGAGTTGGAGGTCAGTGCCAGGTCTTTCTGTCTGGATGCTTTGACTGGCTGCAGTGCTTTCTCTAGAGGGTTCTGCTGCAAATAGTTTTGATAAGTAACAAATGGCTTGAGGATTGTGCAGCAAAGTTATTGAGAGTCAAATGAGTGAATCAAACAGCACTCCTTCATTGCCTGGTTGTTCCTCGAGTCCACTGTGGAAGCACTGGGGCAAAGCCATCTCTTCAAAAGGCTAAACTTCAGTTTTCCCACAATGTACATACAGTGTCTCATATGGGATTCTTGGAAATCATTAATTGATGTGCAAATGAACCAATCCAAGAAACTCATGTTAATACATCCCCAGACCATCAGTGGGTGCCAAATACTCTTCCACTGATGTAAAACCAGAGCAACACACCACATGGAAATTCTCCCCCCATATGTTTATTGTGCAAATCTGTTGATATTAGTGAGTAATGTGCCTTTGGATGTGCTTGCAAATATTTATTCTGAAAATCTGTTGTTGGTGCTTATTAGTTTGACTTGTTGGATGTATTTTGGATATTTTCTGTGCAAATCTGCTAGTGTGGGTGATTTCACTGACTTGTAGAATTTAGCTGCAACTGTTTACTGTGTGAATGTTTTCACAATATAATGATAGCACTTTATAGTCTTAAAGTGTACTGTGCGGTACTAAATGCCACAATGTTTCTCAGTCCCTGAGGAAAATCATCGATAAGTAAATGTTTCTGATTGATTGTGTAAAATGAAGGTTTGTTGCAAGCTGTTTAAAGGTTTTAATTCTTTTTACAGAAGGTGGGTGAAGGCCAACATTTGTTGCCTGTCTCTGGTGATGAGCCACCTTCTTAAACCACTGCAAACCATGGAGTAAAATTGCATTTGAAATGAAAAGCAGCTAGCTCACAGCAATCTGTGTTGAGTGATGCTATGGTTTCAAATGTCACACATTCATGAAGGTGCTGATGTAAGTTGAAGGTTCTAAGCACGAAATTATAAAAAGACTTGCATTTACACAGCATCTATCACAATCACAAAAAGCACTTGCAGCTAATAACATGCCTTTGAAGAATAATTGCTGTTGTAAAGTAGAAAATGCAGCATCCCATCTGTGCACAGCAAGTTCTCAAAACCAGCGAGGTGATGCTGATCTTATCCATTATAGTGACATACAGCGCAGAAACACACCCTTCGATTCCAACCAGTCCATACCCAACATAATCCCAAACTAAACTAGTCCCACTTGCCTGCTCCTGGTCCATATCCCTCCAAACCGTTCATATTCCTACTCATCCAAATGTGTTTTAAATGTTGTATTTGTACCCACATCCACCACTTCATCAGGAAGTTCATTCCACACACGAACTATCCTCTGTGTAAAAAATTTGCCTCTCATTTCTTTTTTATATCTCTCTCCTCTCACCTTAAAAATTGTGCCCCTAGTCTTGAAATCCCCCATCCTAGGGAAAAGACAACTACCATTAACCCTATCTATGCCATTCATTATTTTATAAACTTTTATAAGGTCACCTCTTAACCTCCTACGCTCCAGTGACAAAAGTTGCTGCCTATACAGCCTAGCTTTGTAACTGAAACCCTGTGTACTCGGAACATCCTAGTAAATCTCTTCTGAACCCTCTTCAGCTGAATGGTATGCTTCATCTAGCAGGGCGACCAGAATGGACACAGTATTCCAATTCTGTTACACAAAAGGCTAAGTAGGCGAGCCTATTGAGTATAGTCAAGAAGGACTTTGATAAATTTTCAGATTTTAAAGGCATGAAGGCTTATGAAGAGAAAGCAGGAATATGACGTTGAGATGGAGGATCAGCCAGGATCCTAGTTGATGTCAGAGCAGGCATGAACGACTGAATCACCTGCACCTATTCCTAGTTTCTATGTTTCTAACTCAGGACAAAGAATTCTAGTTACTCAGCCAGAGCTAGCATGTCACTGCTATTTAAGGTCAAAGCCCAAGGCTGGCACAGCTGTGCAGGACAGAGGAGGCACCACCATATTGTAACATTGCACAACTCAGTGGCTAAGACTGCTGTCTCACAGCGCCAGGGACCCAGGTTCGATTCCACCTACAGGTGACTGTCTGTGTGGAGTTTGTGCATTCTCCTCGTGTCTGCATGGGTTTCCTCCGGATGCTCCAATTTCCTTCCGCAGTCCAAAGATGTGCAGGTTTGGTGGACTGTCCATGCTAAATTGCCTCGTAGTGTCTAAGGATGTGCAGGCAAGATGGATTAACCATGGTAAATGATGGTTTATGGGTATAGTGGAGGCGTTTGCGTGGGTTGCCTTTAAGGATTCTATAATTCTAAGATCAGGAATACAGGCAGGTGAATGAACATTAACAGGCATTTTTGAAGGTGACAGCATACAAGAGTAAGAGACACATAGTAAGTGAAGGAATTTGCACCCGCAGTTCCATGTGATCTGACATCACAATCATTCAGCTCCTCACGCATATACTCAGCAGCCATTCTCAGAGTAGAGATATCGCTAACTCCTTAAACCACATTCTTTTCAACAACAAATTAAACTGTGTTCCTAAATAAAACTGGAAGAGCTGCGGATGCTGTAAATCAGGAACAAAAACAAAGTTGCTGGAAAAGCTCAACAGGTCTGGCAACATTTGTGAAGGATAAAAACAGAGTTAACGTTTCGGGTCCAGTGACCCTTCCTCAGAACTGTGATCCTCCCTGTCCTCTCACATAGATGTAAAAGTCCCTATGACATTATTTCAAAGAAGGCATTATTTCACCCCATAACCTGGTGCTCTTACCAATATGTGTGGGATCATCAGACCGGAGATACTCCATTATTTGTGGAAAGTTAGGGTTGGCATTGTTGGTGGGTCAGGTTCCTTGTCCATCCCACTCAGGGTAGAAAAGTCAGCAAGGAGTCCATCCCCTGCTGTCTGGCAGGTTTCCCTGCAACAGTTAAACAGCCATCCCAGCCACTAATTTGAGGCGATATCTCTGTCCCATTCTGGACAGCAAGAACTACCTTCAGGAACTGCCAATTAATCAAATGATCAGCAGCTACCTGGCCTCAGTAACATCACCAAGGATGGGGAACCATGGAGTGGGAGTTAAAGGTAAATGGAAGTGGAGGGGTGCAGTGTACAACATGTCCTGGCTATCAGGTTGTAATGGGGTTGAGAAGAGGGGAGGTTGTCCTCGGGCTGGAGGGTGGGGAAACAGGATGAAGAGGGAGGGCTAGTAATGGAGTGCTCTTAGGTGACCATTAATGGATGTCAATTGGTTCTCTTACACCTTCTCCGCCAATAGGAAAATTGCAGCAGTGACAGTGGCAAGCAAATAGGTGACAAACATTGTGATCATGATGCTCAATTTTATGTTCCCCTCCTATCAAACCAGCAAAGGGGGTCAAAATATTGAGGCCTCACTGTGTGTCATTTGGATGCTCCCCATTTCTATGAAATAACTTACACCACTCTGAAGAGAAGAAGCCCCAGAGTTTGATCCAGCAACAGTTAAGGAGCAGTGTTGTAGTTCCAAGTCAAGGTAGCGCGTGGTTCAGTGGGGATCTTGAAGATGGTAATGCTCTCATGTATTTGTTTTTATTTTTTGCATGGGCCGTGGCCATCAGTGTACAGGTCAGAATTTGTTGCCCCAACCTAATTACCCCTTGAGAAGGTGGTAGCAAGCTGCCTTCTTGAACCACTGTAATTCTGTAACTCAGTGCTGTTAGGGAGGCAGTGCCAAAATTTCAACCGACAGACCATGGAAGGGTCCAGTTCGGTTTCTGTTCAAGGATAACTCTCAGAATGCTGATAGCAGGGTATTCAATTTTAGTAATGCCGTTGATTATTGAGGCAATGGTTAGATTTTCTTTTGTTGGAGTTGGTCATTATCAGACATGAATCTTATTCGCTGCTAATCAGCCAAATCTGGATGCTGTCCAAGTTTGCTGCAAGGCCTCAGAATGAACAGGCGACCTTTTAGAACTGAGATGAGGAGGAGTTTCTTCAATCTGGGAACTCAGTGCTCTAGAGGCCTGTGGAGATCAAGTCATCGAGTGCGTTCAATACAGAGATAAATAGGTTCTTGATTAGTAATGGCATCAAAGTTTATGGGTGGGGGTGGGGAGACAGGAGAATGTGGTTGAGAAACATATCAGCAATGATTGAAATGCAGAATAGACTCCGAGGGCTGAATGACCTAAATCTACTCTTTTATCTTATGGTCTTGTGGCTATATGAACATGAGCTGCTTCAGTGACTGATTCCCATTTCCGGACTTATTATGGCGGAAGGTCATTGCTGGAGCAGCTGAAGATGTTTGAACATTGGGCACTAACCTGAGGAACTCCTGCACAAATGTCCTGGTGTCGGTATGGTACCCTCTCAGTTGTAGAGATCATGGGGTGCTGTTGAAGGAACCTTGGTGAGATGGCAATGCAATTCTATATCATTAAAATGTGGTTTCCATTTTACAGCAATAGTAAAGTAACAATACTGTACATCAGGAGCCAATCTGCCTCTCTGCAGTATGGCACAACTGAATTTATAACTGAGTTAGCTCAAGCATCCAAAATACCGTTATGGGTCCCGGTCTGAAAAATGGATTGCCTCAATCAAATCCCTATGAATGTATCTGTATCATCATTGATCTTTCACCTTTCCACAAAATGCAAATACCACAGACACTAATTCCTGGTTAAACAGTGTAGGAACCTAAGAACTAGGAGTAGGAGGAGAGAATTCAGCCTCTTTAACCTGCTCCGCTCTTTGATATAAATGTGGCTGATCTCATCTTGGCCTGAACATCAAATTCTTGCTCTATTCCCATAACCTGTCTTATAACCTGTCCCCAACATAACATTACGATTTAAAAATATGCCTATCTTCTCCTTAAATTTATTCAAAGTCCCCGCATCCACCCGTCTCTAAGGTAATGAATTCTACAGATTCATGACCCTCTGAGAGAGGAAATTTCTCTTCATCTCTATTTTAAATCTGCAATACCTTATCCCAAGTTCTCTTGTCCTAGAATCAAGAGGTGTGGAACTTTCACAAGACAGCAGGGAATGTTCATGTCTAAGTCTTAACCATGTGCATGGCAGCTGTTTTCTTGCAACCAAATGAATTCAGCTACTGGTTGGGATGCTCTTCGGAGTGTCAGGGTGACAAGATGGGCTGAATAGCCTTCTTCCAAAAATGTGTGGATTCTATCATACTGATTCATTGCAACCACTAAAACATGCTAAACACATCAAATCACCCCTGGTCTTCCCAGTTTTCCAATCCAACATTTACTCACTGAAGTGTCTCCTGCTGAAAACATACAGCAAAATGAATTAAAGCATAATAATTGCACCTCTTCTGTACTGTACTTTGCAAGGTATCAATCATTGCAGTAAGCATTATCAAAATATTTATATCATTTATAAAATACAGAATAGAGCATTATTGAGGGTTACAGTCAGAATTAAAGAGCATTATTACAACCTGAGTGAGCTCTATTATTGTCTTGTCACAACTCAATTGTTCCATGAAATGCAAGAATAATTAATATGGTCATATAATTGTTCTATTGAAGCCTATTTACACAATCTACTTATACAACAAGCATTTCTCAAAGTTGCTACCCCATGTGCAATCAGACCCGCAAAGCAAAACAATGAATTACTAAAAGTCCTGATGGAGTCATTATTGCACTGAACTACTGAAGGGCTGCTTTAAAAAAAGGTCACACAGTTCATATAGCCTTATGGTATGAATCTGACTCTACCTTTGAAGACCTCTCTCCAAATTAGAACCTACAATACTACAATTACCTTCTTCTTCGAATGCAGACGCAGTATTTCATCTTCAAAAAAATGTAAATGAGCAGGTCTCTCAAGCAAATGAAGGCAGATGAATGGGGATAGCAGAGAGCAAGATACGATACACAGCACTGATGGATATGGACAAAAATAAATTTCCAGATTTGCTGTAGACTTAGCAAAAGCTGCATCCTGACAAATGGGATGCAAATTATGAATCCAGTGTGCTACATGAATCAACAATTGATTCTCAACATTTGGAGTTTATTTGCATTAATAATTCTTGATTATAGAATGCAGTGATGCTTGAAAAGTAAATTGATTCCTTATACGACGTTACTCTTTGAATACAAGCTAATTTTTGCACTTTCTTCTCTCTGGTGATGTGAAGCAAGGCAGATTTTTAACTTCTATGAGGGATGTCAGTTAGATACATAGATTGCACAGGCAGGAGTGCCAGAGGGAGACTCAGTCCATTTAACCATCTTGCCTTAGCATCAGCTAGCTAACTGCTCACCTGAAACTGGAGTCTGGAAGCTCACTGTCTTTGGCACCGACAAAAAGGGATTCAGAAAGGTGTGGATGGCTAGCAAAAGGCTAACCTGAATTGGCAATATTCTAAACACCCTTGCACACCAATGCCCCACAGAATTAGTGTTCTTTTGCATTTTCTTCACATGAATTCAGTTAGGTATTTAACATGTTTTGCTCAGCAGCAGATATCTTGCCAGGAAGCAGTTAAAATACCTCAGACAGGAGCTTAATAGCAGATTAATGAAACTTCTGTTTAAGTTGCAAAAACCCATCTATTTGGAAGTCTGTTGTTCTTCCTTGGCTTGGCCTATGTGTGACACTGGACCCACTGAAATGTGGTTGACTCACAACTGCCCTCTGGGTAGTTAGGGATGGGCAATAAATGCTGGCCGAGCCAGGGGCATTCACATCCCGTGAATTAATTTCTAAAAATTCAGGCTCCCATGAAAGCTGAAACATTGGAATTGTCATGTAGGCAAACAGGTGAAGCACCATTCTACTAGTTTTCGCTAGGCTGAGGGAATTAAACTCCCTACTGTCTCCGTGGCTGTTAACATCAGGAAAGCTTTATCATTGTCAATCCTCTCTCGTGAGTTTACTGTAACTGTCACTGATGCTTAGGTAGAAATACACATAGACAATCAAGTAGCTATTATCTGCTGACTGCCTATGGTTTACATCATTCTGATGTGACAGGTTGGCATTGAAAGGATGGTTACTCTCAAGATGTGTATTTGTGGGAACTTGTAAGAGTATCCATCACAGCTGTGGAGGTCTCCAAAGGTTCTCCAATAAATTACCCTAGGGAATCTCTAATAATCCCAGAAGAACTTAAATACATATAAACTTATAGACGTAGAAATATTTACTGCACAGGAGTGAGGCCACTCAGCCCATCATGTCTGCAACAGTAGTAAAGCAGCTATTCATTCCCTGTCAATTGCAGCAGCTTAAGTGAATATCCAAGTGTTAAGTGAGGCCTTCTGGTTCTATCACCACCTCAGGAAGTGAGTTCCAGATCTACACTATCCTCCATGTAAGAAGTCAGAAAAGTTCA
The DNA here is from genome assembly GCF_030684315.1 of Stegostoma tigrinum. NCBI lineage: Eukaryota > Metazoa > Chordata > Chondrichthyes > Orectolobiformes > Stegostomatidae > Stegostoma > Stegostoma tigrinum. The sequence goes on along the minus strand of NC_081361.1, from coordinate 88,105,763 downwards.
AGAAAATAGACATCACCCCGTTTCATGTCAGACAGGAAGTGTAAATCAGCAAAGGATGATAGCAATCAATCCCAGTGGCATCTATCGCTGGGGCACAGATCATGTCCCATTAATGACCAGTCTATCTATGATACAATCCTGACTTTTGGATTGCACTATCAAAGCAAGAGAGTGTTTCTCTGACATCCAGCTGACTATCTCCTCATAATCAAACTATTCTGGTAATGATCCCACCCTCAGTGTATAAGCTAACTGGAAGCGTCATTCCACAACACTGGAATTTTGGTGCTGACATTAGTGCCAAGGTATAACGTGTGGAGTGGAACCAGAGCCACATGGAGCCTGAAAATATCTGCTCTGTGTGAATTTTTAAAATTTATTTATGATGTAGGCATTGCTGGCCAAGCGTAGGATTTATCGCCCATCTCTAATTGCCCAGAGGGCTGTTAAGTGTCAACCATACTTTAAGGAGATTTGGAGCTCAGGTTGAGGATGTGGATGTGAGTTTGCTCGCTGAGCTAAATAGAAAGCGGGACACAACACCAGCGCTTCACCGGAGGCTCACTGATGATGTTACCTAGAATGGTGACAAAACGTCTGAAAACTAGCCTTCCAGCTCAGCGAGCAAACTCACATCCATCAACCACATTGTTGTGGATCTACAGCCAAATGCAGGCCAGGTCAGGTAAGAACAATAGATTTCCTTCCCTAAAGGACATTAGTGAACCAGATCATTTTTCCCAATAATCAACTTTGCCATGTGATTTTCATTAGACATTTAATTCCAGATTACTTTTCAAAAAATTGTTGAATTCAAATTTTGCCGTCTGTCTGAGTGGGATTCAAACCCAAATGTTTGCCTGATGAAATAGCTGGGACTGCAGATGTTGGAGAGTCAGAGACAACAAGGTGTAGAGCTGGATAAACACAGCAGGCCAAGCAGCATCAGAGGAGCAGGAAGGCTGACGTTTCAGACCATGACCCTTCTTCAGAAAAAAGAAGGGTCTGAAGAAGGGTCTCAGCCCAAAACGTCAGCCTTCCTGCTCCTCTGAATCTGCTTCGCCAGCTGTGTTCATCCAGCTCTAGACCTTGTTATCTCTATGTTTGTTTGATGTGCTGGATTACTAAATAAAAACCAAAAGAACTGTAAGTCAGAAGTAAAACTAAAAGTTGTTGGAACAGCTCAGCAGAACTGAGGATGGGTCACCAGACCCAAAATGTTAACTCTGATTTTCTCTTCACAGATGCTGCCAGACCTGCTGAGCTTTTCCTGCAACTTTTGTTTTTGTTGGTGCTGGATGACTAGTTCACTGGAAATTACCTCTGCACCTCAACAAAAGCAGGTTTCCCATTCCCATTCCCAATGGAGGCCATTATTGCAGGGCACACCGACCATCACAATGTGAGCAGTGAATTAAGCTCATTAAGATTCCGAGCAATGATAGTCAAAGGTAAACTCTGATTTTCCAGTCAGCTTCCAGTCTTCAGCTGTAAGACCTTAAATGAATCAAAGTGGGTATCTAAATGAAGAGATAACAAGGTAGAGCTGGATGAAAACAGCAGGCCAAGCAGCATCAGAGGAGCAGGAAGGCTGACATTTCGAGCCAAGACCCTTCCTCAGAAATCTAAATGAAGAGCTCTTCTGGTGTGGTGTTGGGGTTTTTTCCCCAGATATTTATTAGATTCAAATTCCACTGTCTGCAGAATTCAAACCCAGGTCCCCAGAACTTTATCTGAGCCTCCGGATTAATAGCCCAGCGATAATACCACAAGGCCATCACTACCTAGGTACCCATACCTTTGAGTTAGCAAGTGTGGCTTCAAGCCCCAATTGTTCTAGAGGCATGTAATAACATTTCTGAATGGGTTGACTTTCTAAAACAAAAATAAGCAACATGCATACTCGGAGACAGACTATGTAGCCCAGCAGATCCAGACAGTCCTAGAGACCGTCCCTGACAGTATGGGCTGCTATGCAGCCAGTGCTCTATAAAGACAGTTCCCCAGACCCAACACCACCCCCAGCCCACAGTGGTAGCCTACTTCCTATTTACAATATTTATGACAGAGGTGAGGTGCTGTCTCAAAGAATTAATCTTTACTGGAGTTTGCTGCTCCTCTCCTGCCAGAATGACTCTGATTGGCATCTGAGCTTCAAAAACCTGCCTTCCATCCTGAATTGGACGAGGAACCAGCCTCCATTCCAAGCTGGAGGGAGCTTCTCTGCAAAAATTGCAAAGAATTGGCCTTCTGCAGGTGTGGAACACAGAAGTGATCCAGATTCCTGTGTTCTACCTTGGACAGAAACGTTAACCCAATCTCTCTCCAATGCAAAACTCAGTTTATAAGGGGAATTTGACAAAGCTGCACTCAAAAAAAGCTATCCATGACTAGCACCTACATAATTATTCAAAGTGTTAATCAATTAGACAACTGGACGGGTGTCATGTAGAATCCCAAATTCACATACATGTTTGGACTTGGGCTTCAATTAGATGCCACCAACAAGCTGCCAGTACCAAGGCCAGTGCCCCACTGCAGCTCGTCATAAATGCAGGAAATTGTTGGTCCTTCACTGAATTGGAAGGCAGTTTAAGTCAGGGAGAGGAAGGCAGTCATTCCAGACCTTCAAATAAATAGCAATGGGCCAGAGTGTTCCCGTGCATCTGGGGTGGGAACATTTGCTGTTGAGCAGCTCCAGATCTTTAAAATTGCTTATAATACTTCTGAATGCCTGGATGAAATAGGCAAAGTGGATACAATTCAAAATCCATCCATTTGATCTTGGATTCGATGTATAGACCAACAAGTTGCATTGAACACCAAAAGGCACATTTAAGGATCCTAAATCCTACTTCCGCTGAGTGCCCTGGACAACTCAAAATCAGCTGAGTCAATGTATCATTCAGTGCAATTATAGCTTGAAATTTAGACATCTGATGCTAATTTTACATCAGAAAAATGGAAAGCTATGTGTCAACATTCTTCCAGTACTGAGGGTTTTGTTTTATTTATTCATTCATGGAATGAGGCACTGCCAGCTAGGCCAGCATTTATTGCCTAAGCCAGAGGGCAGTTAGGAGTTAACCACATTGCTGTGAGTCTGTAGTCACGTAATCCAGACCAGGTAAGGATGGCAGTTTCCTCCCCCAAAGGACATCAGTGAACTAGATGGTTTTTTTCTAATAATCGACAATGGATTCATGGTCATCATTAGATACAGTTTATTACTGTGATCGATTTACCACCAAAAGTTATTCTGAGCCAGGAGAAGCTGGCAACTAAAAATTGCTGGGGCAAATCATCTTCAGTTCAAGGTCAAAATGGTCTTTAATGAAAGGCAGAAATAATGGGAACTGCAGATGCTGGAGAATTCCAAGACAACAAAATGTGAGGCTGGATGAACACAGCAGGCCAAGCAGAATCTCAGGAGCACAAAAGCTGACGTTTCGGGCCTAGACCCTTCATCAGAGAGGGGGATGGGGAGAGGGAACTGGAATAAATAGGGAGATGGGGGAGGTGGACCGAAGATGGAGAGAAAAGAAGATAGGTGGAGAGAGTATAGGTGGGGAGGTAGGGAGGGGATAGATCAGTCCAGGGAAGATGGACAGGTCAAGGAGGTGGGATGAGGTTAGTAGGTAGATGGGGGTACGGCTTGGGGTGGGAGGAAGGGATGGGTGAGAGGAAGAACCGGTTAGGGAGGCAGAGACAGGTTGGACTGGTTTTGGGATGCAGTGGGTGGGGGGGAAGAGCTGGGCTGGTTGTGTGGTGCAGTGGGGGGAGGGGACGAACTGGGCTGGTTTAGGGATGCAGTAGGGGAACGGGAGATTTTGAAACTGGTGAAGTCCACATTGATACCATATGGCTGCAGGGTTCCCAGGCGGAATATGAGTTGCTGTTCCTGCAACCTTCGGGTGGCATCATTGTGGCAGTGCAGGAGGCCCATGATGGACATGTCATCTAGAGAATGGGAGGGGGAGTGGAAACTGATGTCCATTTCAAGCCAACCAGCTTGTAACTGATGTCCATTTCAAGCCCACCGACTCCCACAGCTACCTAGAATACACCTCCTCCCACCCACCCTCCTGCAAAAATTCCATCCCCTATTCCCAATTCCTCCACCTCCGCCGCATCTGCTCCCACGATAAGACATTCCACTCCCAAACATCCCAGATGTCCAAGTTCTTTAAGGACCGCAACTTTCCCCCCACAGTGATCGAGAACGCCCTTGATCGCGTCTCCCGTATTTCCCGCAACACATCCCTCACACCCGCCCCCGCCACAACCGCCCTAAGAGGATCCCCCTCGTTCTCACACACCACCCTACCAACCTCCGGATACAACGCATCATCCTCCGACACTTCCGCCATTTACAATCCGACCCCACCACCCAAGACATTTTTCCATCCCCTCCCCTGTCTGCTTTCCGGAGAGACCACTCTCTCCGTGACTCCCTTGTTCGCTCCACACTGCCCTCCAACCCCACCACACCCGGCACCTTCCTCTGCAACCGCAGGAAATGCTACACTTGCCCCCACACCTCCTCCCTCACCCCTATCGCAGGCCCCAAGATGACATTCCACATTAAGCAGTGGTTCACCTGCACATCTGCCAATGTGGTATACTGCATCCACTGTACCTGGTGCGGCTTCCTCTACATTGGGGAAACCAAGCCGAGGCTTGGGGACTGCCTTGCAGAACACCTCCGCTCAGTTCGCAACAAACAACTGCACCTCCCAGTCGCAAACCATTTCCACTCCCCCTCCCATTCTCTAGATGACATGTCCATCATGGGCCTCCTGCACTGCCACAATGATGCCACCCGAAGGTTGCAGGAACAGCAACTCATATTCCGCCTGGGAACCCTGCAGCCATATGGTATCAATGTGGACTTCACCAGTTTCAAAATCTCCCGTTCCCCTACTGCATCCCTAAACCAGCCCAGTTTGTCCCCTCCCCCCACTGCACCACACAACCAGCCCAGCTCTTCCCCCCCACCCACTGCATCCCAAAACCAGTCCAACCTGTCTCTGCCTCCCTAACCGGTTCGTCCTCTCACCCATCCCTTCCTCCCACCCCAAGCCGCACCCCCATCTACCTACTAACCTCATCCCACCTCCTTGACCTGTCTGTCTTCCCTGGACTGACCTATCCCCTCCCTACCTCCCCACCTATACTCTCTCCACCTATCTTCTTTACTCTCCATCTTCGGTCCGCCTCCCCCTCTCTCCCTATTTATTCCAGTTCCCTCTCCCCATCCCCCTCTCTGATGAAGGGTCTAGGCCCGAAACGTCAGCTTTTGTGCTCCTGAGATGCTGCTTGGCCTGCTGTGTTCATCCAGCCTCACATTTTGTTGTCTTTAATGAAAGGCAATTTTACAGTATAGATTTAATAAAAGAAGTCACTATTAAGCTGGCTCAAATTCACCATTTGATAATCAGACCTGTCTTTTATGAAAATGCAAGTACTGTTAGATTACAATAATGTCAAATAAAATAAGGTTAGGTTGAAGAGGCAACTGCAGCTTTGATTCTAATTAGTTCACATCTTGGCAACTGTACTGACTGCTGCAAACATTTCTTCTCACAGAACTTTAGATCTTAGAGCATCCAGCTTTCAAGATTCAAAATGTTTTTCCTTCATTCTCAGTGCAGGTGGGGTTAGTGGCTATATATGTCTGAACATCTTTAACATTAAGTGATGGCTGGAAACAGAAATGAATATTTTAATTGTGCAATGACTTGCCTCTTGCTAACATCTATCTACAGATAGGTTTGATCTGCTGATTAGAAAATGAGATAGCTGCTGTGCTTATGTGTCTTTCAAATAATCATATTACATTTTTTTTGTTTCTGTTCTGTTGGTTGGTCACCTTACATCAATTGGATTTTGAAAACAAAAACAGTGAAAAACTGGGCTCTTTTTGAGCAGAAATACTGTCAATGTCATTCTAAACTCCGAAATGAAACCAGAAGGAGATAACCCCCAAAGTGAAAATGAGTGCGAGATAGATTAAATCTCACAACCAAGTAACAACTGGAGGGATAAAAGAGGTGGCAGTCAGATTAAATTTGTCCGCCGGGAGACTGTTATTTTCAAGAATCTACTCAACTGCTGCTGGAATACTCATTGAAAGGGATAAACTTTTTCTTTTTCAAATATTGCTGAAAACATCCTCACTTGATTATTGCACGGTTCTGGTATCTGACTAATTATTTTCAAGCCTTTTATATGTGTTAGGAATAAGTTTGTTATTTATATTTAGCCTAAAGATCTCAGCTGACCTTAAAGTTCCATGGGATTCAGGAGAGCTGGACATTGCTATCAGCCTATGGTCAGTCAAACACAGATTAATAAAAATTGTGTAATACTTAGTGTCACCTTATCATATGGTTCACTGAGAATTGTACAGTTTCTAGACAGTCCAAGAGAGGATCTTCCTCTAAGCATTATGATATAACTTTCAAAGTACAATAGCATTTAAAACATAATTAGACAGCCTTTTCCTCCCCCACATGGCTTTAAGCTGTGCAGTACGAACAGAAGGAAGGAGCAGGGGAGGGGATGACCTAGTGGTATTAATGTGAGACTATTAATCCAGGAAACTCAGCTAATCTTCTGGGAACCCAGGTTCAAATTGCACCATAGCATTTGGTAGCGCTTCAAATGAATTTTTAAAAATCTATTGATGGCCATAAAACCTTTGCCAATTGTCAGGAAAGTTCCATTTCGCTCACTAATTTCCTTCCCAGTGCAAGTTCATAGACCTTTGGAAGTGAAGTTGCAATGGACAGGAAGTGAAGGAGGCATTTGGTATAAGAAACAAAGAAACCTACAGCACAGGAACAGGCCCTTCAGCCCTCCAAGCCTGCGCCGATCAAGATCCTCTGTCTAACCTGTCATCTATTTTCTAACGGTCTATGTCCATTTGCTCCCCGCCCATCCATGTACCTGTCCAAATTTATCTTAAAAGACGCTAACGTGTCTGCGTCTACCACCTCTGTTGGCATGGACTTCAGTAAGGCGTTTGATAAGGTTCCCCATGGCAGGCTGATGGAGAAAGTGCTGATTGTGCCTACATGTGACTCCAGACCCATAGCAACATGGCTGACTCTCAACTACCCTCTGAAATGGCTTAGCAAGTTTAAAGGCAGTGAGGGACGGCCAATTAAATAACAAAGATGAGCACTTTCTGATCGGCTTGAGCATGAGGCCCTGTTTTTTTTTTAATTATATTAATGACCAGGATGCACAGAGCACAATTTCAAATTGATTTCAAATCTTGGAAGTATTTTAAACTGTGTTGAGAGTAGGAATAGACTTCAGGAGGATATAGGCAAGTGCTGGCAGATTGAATTAATACAGTTCAGTATAAAGTGACTCATTTTGATAGGAAGAATAAGGGGAGGTAATATGGGATGAAGGATGCAATTCCATACAGGGTGTGGAAGGAGAGAGTCACGGGAGTTAATGTGTACAAATTGAAGGTGACAGGACAAGTTGAGAATCTGATTAATCAAGCTAAAGAGACTCTGGAAACAAATAGAGCCACAGGGTGACAAAGAAGGAAGGCATAAGAAATACTGACAACCATTGCATTGGCCTCAGCAGAGTGTTGTGTCAATTTGAGACCCCACTTCAAGAAGCATGTGAAGGCATTAGAGAGAAGTCGGAGAAGATTCACAAAAATAGCTACAGGGTGAAGGGGTTTCAGTTGCATGGGCAATTTGGAGAATAACGTTCTAGCAAAGATTTGCAGCTTGGGTAGTGTGTGAGGTTGTTGACTTGCTCGCCGAGCTGGCTTATTCTCGATCAGACGTTTCATCACCATGCTAGGTGACATCGTCAGTGAGGCCTCCGATGAAGCCTAGTTTGACATAAGAATTAGGAGCAGGAGTAAGCAATTTAGCCCCTCTGGCCTGTTCCACCATTCAACGTGATCATGGCTGATCTCATCCCAGGCTCAACTTGACTCTCCTACCCACTCTCTATAACCATTTGACCCATTACTAATTAACAACCTGTCCATATCCTCCTTACAATGACAGCAATTGTAATGCATTGGCTGGGAACCTTTGCTTTTCCTAATGCTCCTATTGCAGTGCTTCACCCTGTAGCTGCAGATTGGCCAGTGCATGCCTTCCAGGGGAGGAGACAGCAGACACCTTTACAGGTAGAGTTTCAGCAGCCCAGGGCCTAGAAGTTATCATCTTAACATGAACAAGAAACTGGCTAGGGTGTGAGGGAAATTGCCATTTTCAAGAAGGAAGGCAGCAAGTTTGTGCTTCGTGAAGCCACTGCTTAATGATCCTTGTGGTCGTATTGTTGGGCCATAGTTAAAAAGGTCTTGTGAACGTTGTAATCCACAGCCAGGATAGCATTAGTCACAGGAGGCAGCACTGCCAAGCAGCACACCCTTAGCCTCCACTACCGTGTCCCCAGAGGTTGGTGCCTTGTACTACAACAGTAGACATCAACCATCAGGTACAGCCTCATCATTGGGCTCACAGTGTGCTGATGGAGGTGGCTCACCCCCGCCAGACTGGAAGTATTATGTTCTGAGTTGTACACACAGATACCTGTGCCTGGCCAGAACCAAATCTCTGCGCACTTTGAATTGCATGCAGCCTTTTTAGCAGGGGAGGGATGATGGCTTAGTGGTGTCTCATAGTGCCAGGGATTCAGGTTCAATTCCAGCCTTGGGTGACTGTGCAAGCTCCTCAAAGATATTCTCCCTGTGTCTGTGTGGGTTTCCCCTGGGTGCTCCAGTTTCCTCCCATAGTCCTAAAATGTGCAGGCTAGGTGGATTGGCCGTGCTAAATTGCCCATGATATGCAAGCTAGGTGGGTTAGCCAAGCAAATGTTGGGTTGCGGGGATAGGGTTCAGGGGCTGGGGCTGGGTGGAATGCTCTTTAGAGGGTTTGTGCAGCCTTGATGGGCCAGATGGCCTCTTTCTACTCTATAGGGATTTTCTGCGAGCAGATAAATCAATGAACTAAGACTTTTGTGTCCATCATTTTCTCTGGTTTCAAGCCCAGTGCAGGCCACAGCCCCAGCACTGACCTCTTCAATGATGTGACCATGGTTCTTCCAGTGGAGTGAGGACATGAAGCTGTGCCTCTTGCCCTGTCAGTGATCTCCTGCAGCCTCCAGTTTGGAGCTTCTTGTACTGCAAGACAGAGTGGCTCAGTGAGTGTGGGATGATCTGTTTGGACAATACGCTGGTGATGTCTATGTGACTCTACAATGGGAGTGTAAAGCTCACAGCAGAGCTATGTTTGTGAGAATAAAGTGAAGGTATGAATATTAGATAAAATGTTTTAATGGAAAAATAGTTTTCTCAATCTACACTATCACTTCTTTTCAAAGTCATGAAGGCAATCCTTAATCAAATCAACACCTTATCTTCCATGTTCCACATACTTCTTTAATAGAATATCTTCCTAACATGAGTCCTGGTAACAGTCTGATGAATCCATTGCCCCTTCCAAGGCTATAGTGGATCAGATATTCCCATCAGGAGCAAAATTCCTGTTTCTGACCCTGATCAGATGAAAAATGGCTCACTTCCCCCTGGTGAGGCCAATGTTGGAGAATCATGAGCAGGGATCTCCTGTTACAAAACTGTCGAACAATCCTGAGTTCTAACAGCAGAGACGGTCCCCGAAGAAGCTGCAGCACCTTTTGAAGCCGTCAGTTTACCGAGTTCTGTGAGTTAAATCTGCAGCAATTTGACATCTTCTGTGAAGGGGTAAGTATGTGGATATGGAGTTAGGGCAGCAGTTACATGAAGGGAGTTACAGTACTAGGTGAATGATGGGGGTTAGGTTGCTATGTGGTTGAGGGAGCACGGTGCCAAGGTGAGGGAGTTGCCAGGTAAAGTTAGTAGGGTGCCAGGTGGGTGAGATCAGGTGCCAAGTAGGCAGAATGCCAAATAAATGCTGAGGGCAGGTCAATGGTCAGATCAAGGTGAGCTGGTGGGGGGCAGAGCAAGGAGGATCTGGTTGGATTCTAACTCTTGAAAACTATTAAGCTTAACGGAGGTGCTCAGGTTTCTAATTTTAAGAAGGTTTTTTTTAAAGAGGGTCCAGATGCAAGAGAATTGCCCATCAGAATTTTCATTTTCCTGGGCAATTTCCACAGTGTTAGCTGTATCTGGGATTCCACATGGGTGCTGCCGTCCAAATCCAGCCTACGCTACTCCAACAGTCATGGACTGTCTGGGAATATATTCTTCCCAAGGCACAGTGCCTTGAACTGTTCAAAGTATGTTAGCTTTAAAGAAAGCAAAACAATGCTACAGATATCCAGTAAGTCTGGCAGCAAGTGTAGGGAAAGAAACAGAGTTAACATTTTGAGTCCAGTATTGTGCTCCATCAGTACTGTTTCCAATTCTGTTTTAGATTTCCAGCTTCTGTAGTATTTTGCTTTTACAGGACTTCAGCTGTGAGCTTATCAGGCGTTTTTAATCGGCAGCAAAATATCCCGTCCTTTATATTCTGGCTTTCTAGGCAAACACCACAGAGCAAATGGCCTCCCTACCATTTTGCTAGAAGCTCGGAGTTCAAGTCCCACTTTTGGAATTGCTGGGCCACAGAAGATGCATTCATAATGTGGCCAACCAGGGTGTGTATCAACTTGCACATGGCAGGAGAGGTTCTTAATCAGTCAAGGGATGGAAAAACGTTGGTGTCTCAACAATCAGACTTAATGGCTCCAGGCTTTATGCACTGCTGTAGCATGTGAGACTCCTCTGGGGAACTGACTGTTCAGCTAATTGGGCCAGTCATTATGAATCAGGTTGGTGCCAACATCATGGGATTTCATCCCATTTCTGTTGGCATGAATTTGGGATCTACCTACTGCCCTGCCTGGGATGGAGATTGCAGCGGTATGTGTTGGATCTGCTTTTAGAATAGCATTGAATGGAAATTTATTGTCATTTGTATTTATGAATTTAGCGCCATTCAGAAATTACAAAAAGAAATAATTGAGACAAAGTTACGACAAAATTCATCTGTTGTATCCATCGCCCCTTCTGGGCTAATGGAGTGTCTACAGGATGCAACCGTAGAAGCAACTCCTGAGGCTGCCAGAGCGAGGATTTCTGGACTGGACCCACCACACTGCCAATGCTGAAACCAACACCAAAGCCAATGCATTGCCACCGTAGCAAAGTGGGACAGACCAGACCCACCAAGTCACCAGCAATGAGGCCGTCTCTCAAGCTGTCGCCACTTTAGTCGCTGCCCAAAGCCGCAACATTCACCGTAGCCGACGTTATAGCCGCTGCTGAAACTGCCACCAGGAGGAACAGACCAAACCCACCGACGATGAAACCTTCAGTGAAGCCGTGACCTCCATAGCCACGTGGAGATCGGGATCCACCAGGCTGCCACTGTCACAGCCAACACTCACTACTGCCACTGTAAGAAAGAAGAGAAGGTCAACTTTGATACAAACGGGAAATAAAGAAACAAAGCAAAGAACAAAGAAGAGTACGGATGGCCAGATGAGCTGGTGTGTACAGGCACAGAGCCTACACACTTCCTTTCACTGGCGCCGTGCAAAAAAATTTAAACAGAAAACTCAAAAAAGGCTAACATTTCCTTTGGGTTTTATCACTTGACTATTAAAGAATGCTGTATATAGCTTGTGGTCTGCCAGCACCTGTACAGAGAGATGAAAAGTTAAAGTTCTAGGTCAAGGACCTTTCTTCATCACTTGATATTTTTATGATCTGTGCGTATGGACTCCTAAATCCCCTCAACTCCACAGCCCTTGGATTTTCACTATTTGAATAATACGAAATGATTCCTTTACACTTACCTATGTTGAAATTCGTCTGTTAATCAGATGGAGGTCTGAGCAAAGAACTCACTAGAAGGTTTAAAATCATTTGAATTTCACTTTAATATTCAGAAAGCACATCATAGCACCCTTTCAGTGCTGTGCTGTGTCTTAGTATCCAATGAAGTAAGCAAGTATTCCAAAGAACTTTTACACTTCCAGTTTAAATCTCTGATTAGGCTGGACAGTATGATTCTGCACACCTGTGATCGCTGTTGAGTTTGTAATTTGTCAACAAGGTGCTGGACAAAGAGAATGCAATTGTGTTAAATTGACAACCACAATTTAACAACTTACAAAAGAGAAGATTTGCATCACTCATACCAGCTTCAAGGTTATTAGTTTCCCTGCTGACTGACCCAAAAGCTGCATCTTAAAGTGCCCAGGGGGATCTCCAACATTGTGCCTTTGGTCAACTGAGGTAACTGAAATAAAATGGAAACAATTACTCTGCATATGTTTCTTATAACCCTATGGGCAATGAGTTTGAATTTCTAATACTACACAACCTGATGAAATTTTATTAACTAAATGGAAATTTCAATGGATGCAGTAACAAATAGTTCATTTCTATGACTTTCTTTTTCAGAAATCTGCACTGGATGGCTAGGATCAGATAACAGTCCAACAAAATGAACAAAGTCCTACAAACACTTTATAAAGGTTAGTTTCACTTAAAACAAACGCATTGAAGTGAAACAGAGGATGCTTTCACAGTTCTATGTTTGAAATGTAGCATAAAAGTGAGTCTTACCTTGTGTTGCAATGCTGTGATGGCTCTATCCAGACAGACTCTCAAGGTGCTATGGGGCCAAACATTTTAAACTTTCAAACTAGCTTTAACCATTGCAGAAACTTTTTCCCTTTGATTTATTTCAGAAGAACAAAAATGAAAGGGACAGTGATACATATTTTAAGTCCCATGAATTCACAATGGGGCTTCAGAATAAAGCAGTAAAAACCTTTGAACTAAACAAAGGTCCATCACTGTGTACTTCATTTCACAAGTACCTTATAGAAGAGATGGTGCCAGACAGAGGGACCAGCTGCTTTTGCCAACACACCCTTAGTGACATAACGCAATTGCATCATTTCCAAAGTGTGCCCAATCTTTTGCCTGCCATGTCACCGACTCCCTTTTTGGCGCAGTTCTCTCATCTCATACAGCTTTTAATGTCCAATGTCCTATGAAAGCACCCTCTCACAGGTTCACATCTGCATCTCTCATTGTAGTAGCCCAAAGCCTGCAATCTGGTGAGCTGCATTAAGTTGATTAAAGTGGTACCACTGACAGTTACTTTTGGCACTTACCCAGCTCTTAGATTAAAGAGAAGGATGCTTGCTTCTCTCAAGTTATTGCAAAATTGCCATTTTCAAAAGGGTCAGCAGAAGACAAACAGGGACCTATAAGATGTACATTTCTTTTATAATAGACGCAATAGTAGGCTTTTAGTCCAAATGATTTCTAATTAGGCCTTTGTTCAGGAAATGCAGCAGCATTATTGCTGACACAGAATAAATGCTCACAACTCTTTTCTAAAAGCTTCTTTAAAGCTCAGTCATGATCCACAAATAAAGATAAATTATTTTAGTGGTTTCTCTTCTAACATCTAAACTGGTCTTGTATCAAGGGTCACAAAAAAAAATCACGACAATGTATGTGTGACCACTTTGTGCTTTTCCTTTGTTCAAGTGACAGTGTATCCACTGGCAATTCATGCTTCAAGGTATTTCCCTGCTGGGGAAAATATAATAAATTCAATATTGGGCAAGAACGCTTACATTTCTTCTAAAATTTGCAAAATAACTCCTCTAATGCCCAAAATATGGTCAGAGCAAAAATAGAGGGCAAAACAGAAAAATAAATAAATCCACTAGAAGATCGACTATTAATGTTGCAAATAGGTTTAGACATATCATGATTTAACTCAGTCTCTGATCTATATAACATGAGTCTGTGTGCAGGAATAAACCAGAAGAAATTAGACAAAATAAGCTTTCAAGATGTCGAGTGAATTCGGTGATTGGATTCTGAAAATATAAGTTAACTGTGAGAGCATTTGTAAGAGCATTGGAAGTAAAGGAGGCTATTCAGCCCCTTAAACCTGTTCAACTATTTAATTATATCAAGGTTGATATGCGGATCCTCTGGAGGTTTTATTTATCCTTGATATATGCGCATTGGTGGCAAAGCCAACACTTATTGCCTATCTCTAGCTTTAGCTCCAACTACACAAAGCGGATCCATAACTATTCCCTAGAAAAAGTTATAGAGGCATTCTCAGTTTTAAGATTTTCGATTCATTATTGACCTTAACAGTTCTTTTGGGGGAAAGAGATCCAGATATCTGCAATCCCGCAATCCATTGTGAGAAAAGGTGCACCCTTGGATGGTCTGTTTCAAATTTTACAATGATTTCTGTCCCCTCTTCTCGTTCCTACCCCATTTTCTTTCTAGACAGACTGTATATTCTCTTGACCATCTGAAACACCAAGGTGGGATCCTACTTTTCTTGGTGGGCAAGGGAGGTTGAATAGAAACTGCGTGGTCTGCTCTGTCCTGCCCCCACCATTTCTGCTCATCAAACCAAGCATCAGATGACCGAATAGTGGTGCCCTGTGAGAAACAGGCCAATTAGAGCCATTGAGTCATACACATTGGAAACAGTCCCCTTGGTCCAACCAGTCCACGCTGACCATAAACTCAGACTAAACTAGTGTCACCTGCCTGTGCTTGGCCCATATCCCTCCAAATATTTTTTATGCATGTACTTATCCAAATATATTTCAAACATTGTAACTGTACCTGTATCCAACACTTCCTCTGGAAGTGCATTCCACATACGAACCACTCCCTGTGTAAAAAAATTGCCCCTCATGATTTCTTTAAATCTTTCACCTCTCACCTTAAAAATATGCCCCCTCAAGTTGAAATTCCACACCTCTGGCAGGTGCCTTCTTCCCTTCGGCTTATCCATAACCCCCATGATTTTATTAACCTCTATAAGGGCACCCCTCAACCTCCTACATAATGAGAACCTACAAGGGTGTTCTTTGCCAAATTAACTCTACAGGCTGCAGTGACAATTGCCAGAAGGTGCTCCAACAAACATTAAGTCATTCATGGTTTGAATTGTAAAGAGCTGCTGCTCTCAGAATCAGTTTTTATTTCTACTGAAGGTGCAAAAGAAGTTACAAAACAAAACCATGAAGAGCATACAGATAAAGCTGTCTTCCACAGCAAAATCAGCTGGGAGGATACCCTCATGTTCTTTGGTTATAGCGACTGTAAAAAACTCCAAAACCTTTTCCTGTTTCACACCTGGAAATCCAGTGGGCAACAACAAATTGCAGCCAAATGCACTGTTACTAAAGCTTAACAAATTGTTCGTTATTTCAAGATGGCAGGCTATGATCTGCCACCATGTTGTAGGCTTTTGTCTTCAACGGGGTGTTTGTATCTGATGAGGCAATAATTAGGTTGGCTTCCATAATGTAAGACTTAGTTATGTCTAATGTAGCACTGAAGGCTCAATGGACATTAATTATAATTCCTGGTATATAGATTTATTGGAGTCATAAACAGGTCAGCATCTGGGCTAATACTAAGTTATATGGTTGCAAGCAGTAACACTGTTCCACCAGCATGTCATGCTTCAAGTGACCCCTATTAAGATAGAGTCACATTGTATGTTATGATCCAGTGCTGATATCATGCATGTGGCTCTTAAATGTATACTGAATACTAAGAGTGAGACAGTATACAACAGGCTTCTGATTTTGACATGTGATCAATATCCATCATTTTGCAAACTAGCATGATGACATCGTATTGCTTGCACAACATCATCAAACCAGATAATTTGTCAGTGCAAGGGTGCAGAGTGCCTGATTGGAGCATGTAAAATTCAGATCCCTCCTCAGCAGATTGAACATTCATCTTCCATACACAAGGAAATAATAAATATTCTGACAGTAAATTATTGTTTATGAAACAGATAGTGATGTCTTGAAAATGTGATTTGGTAAGTGGCAAAAGAATAGCACTGTTGGTCAATTTGCTATGAGTTTTCAGCATATTCCATTTGTAGCAAGATACGTGGATAAACAGTCCTCAAAGTAAAAAAAAGTGTAATTTACTTGCTATTATAGTGAGATGGCTGCAAGGTGACGAAGATTGGGAAAATAAAAGATACTCAACATTTAGAAGGATAGGCAACAAAGACAAGGAGGTGGAATAAAGTTTAAAATTGAGGATGATTTCAGTGTAATAGAGAAACAATGTCTCCAATCAGAAGGATGGGATGGTGAATCTGTTCAGTGAGAGCTATGATTTGGCAGGGGGGTAACAAACATTGGTAGGCATGTTTAATGTACCATTAAACAGTAGTGATGGAGCATAGTATTAAGCAGGATATTAGAAGATCATATAGCATGTGGAATTCAGTAATTGAGTGATTTCAATCTATATATGGACTCGCTAAATATCATGATCACCAGTGCTGTAGAGGAAGAATTCCTGGGATGTGTTTCAGATGGATTTCTGCAGAAATATGTTGAGCAACAATCTAGAACATGGGCTAATTAATAATCTTGCTCAGAAAGAGCCTTCAGAAAATAATGACAATAGTGCGATAGAAATTGTCTGTTAAGTTTGGAAAAGATATAGTTCAATTTGAATTGAACCTATTAATACTAAACAAGAGCAATTACAAAGGTATGAGAAGGAAGTAGGCAGTGGGTGATTTAGAAAAGTATATGCAAGAGATTGGCAGTAAATAGGCAATGGCTGATATTAAAAAGTATTGCTTGGTTTTTGATAAAACAATTATTCCTCCATAAGTATTCAATAGGTAAAGTGAAAAGGCTGTAGCTAACAGGGAATGCTAAAGATTGCATTCGATTAAAGGAGGAGGTTTATAAAGTTCTGGGAAAAAAAGTTGAGCCTAAAAGGATTAGGAGAATTTTAGAATTCAACAGAGAAGAATAAAGAAATTGATAAACAAATAGAATAGAATAGAATATGAACATAACAACAAGAAACATTAAAATAGATTGTAAAAGCATTTGTAGATGTGTATAAAGGAAAAGATAAGGTAAAGACAGAAGATCTTATAATTGGAAATAAAGAAATGGCTAAGGAGCTAATTAAGTATATTTCTGCTTTCACAGAAGAAGCCACAAGAACTCTCCTTCAAATAATTAAGATCTAGCGTGGAACTGAAACAGACTAGCATTAGTAATACCATAATATTAGAGAAATTTTAAGATAGAACGGTGACAAACCCCCAGAAACCAGTGACTTCATGCTAGAGCATGGGAAGAGATGGCTATCGAGATGCTGGATGCATTAGTGACCATCTTTCAAACTTCTATTAATTATACAATGATGCCTGCAGATTGAAAATGGCAAAGTGGAATATAGTTAGTGGTATACATGTTATTTAATATTTTTGTTGTAAAATCATATTGTTTTGAACAGTGATTGTTACGGCTTCATTCTTTTCATAAACACTTGGGATTTGGGATTTCCAAACAAGAAATACTAAAAAGTATTTCTGATCTCTATGGAGATCATAACAAATGCTTCCTTGCTAAATTGAAGGCTGATTCTTGGAATGAACACAATGTATTTGAGCAAAGATTGAATAGGCCAAGCCAATATTCCCTAGAATTTTGAGCTCATTGAAGCTCAAAATTCTTAAGGGACTTGAGAGGATGGATGTTGGGTAGAAGATTCCTGTGGCTGGGGAGCTTGAAACGAAAGGTGAGTCTCAGAAGAGGAGGCTGTCATTTAGAATTAAGACAAGGAGAAATTTCTTCACTCACAGGCTTATGAATCTTTGAGAATTCTCTACCCCAGAGAGCTATGAATGCTAAGTCATTGAATATACTCAAAACTGAGATTGACGGATTTTCAGGCACTCAAGAAGTTAGGGATTGGTTGGATGGTGAAGGAGCAAGATGGACAATTCATTGCAGTTAAGCAATGATCCTTCTGAAAGCTAAAGAAGAATTGAATAACACGTGGCTTACTCCTTTTCTATTAATTATGTAACATATTCCTGGTCTGTACCTTTTTGCTCTATCACTTAAAACTATCCAGCTTTCTTTGTCTTTCTCCCCCTCTGTCACTAACTTGGTATTGAATTCATCGTTCCTTCCACTCCCTGGTTCAGACTCTACAGTTCTCAAGAGCAATTAGTGAAGAACCATACGCATTTTTTTGCCCTGTTTACTCAGATCCCAGATACACTGCTGAGGATGTGATGTTACTTGGTTTTCCTACTTGAAGCAATTTCCAGGTCAAAGTCTCATGCAAATCAAATTGGCATATGCAAGTCTAACAAGCGGTGCACATTGTGCATTCACCAGCTACACTAAACTCTGAACCATTAGATTAAGTTATGAAAACATGATCATGCAACAAGGCAATATTTATAAGCAAGCAATAAAATGCTGCCTGTTAAAATTCATGTGAACATCTGTTTCCTCTGTTTTAATGCAGTGTCAAGACAGCCATACCAATGTTAATTGCATTTTGGAATTAAGTTGCACTGGTGTTTTTTAAAATGACTTTATTTTCCCCAAGTTTATGCATTTGCTTTTTATGTTGTGGCTATTTGAGGGAATGATATGGTCTGATAGCTGTGATTTCATTGTAACTTCTCAGTAATGGGAAAGCTGCAATCATTTGGAAATCAAGGTGCCAAATCATCCTCTGGGCTTTAAAACATTTGGCCTATGCACTTTTGTAGTTTGCAGAAGGCATACCCTACTAAGCTGTGACTTTATATGCCATTTCTCACTAGCAATTTTTGAACCAATGCAAGAGGAGAGTAGGTGAAGAGCTGGGCCGGTTAGAAAGCCTACCTCATTTCCCCAACACCGTTTCACAGTGCTTGAATTTAACAAGTTCTTGACTAACAAGGAAGTCAAAGGCTATCAGGTGTAGGCAGAAATAAAAAGTCGAGGCCACAGTCAGATCAGCAATGATCTTATTGAATTGTGGAACAGGCAAGAGGGAAGGAATGGCCTATTCCTGCTCCTAATTATGTGTTTATATTGCGATAAAAGGTATGTTATTGTAGCGAGTCACTGGGGGCAGCAAACCCCACTATTCCCAGAGTATTCACAAAAGTTAAAGATTTTATAGGAATATGAAAAATCCCCCAATTAGCCTAATTTTTCAGACCCAGTGACAGAAAGGAGGGACCAGTTTTCTTACTCAGCAAAGATTATTGTTGCGAGTAAGTAGACTCTAGCTGCAGGTCAACAGTTATAAACTGTTGATGTCTAACACTACAAATTAAAATTATAATCACCTTATAAATTCCACCTCACACACACACACACACACACACACACACACACACACACACACACACACACACACACACACACACACACACACACACACAAAGCTTATAAGCCGGTTCACTGCTTCCTATTTGTGGGTCGAGCTTATGCTGGTCAAAACTCCGTGATTCTGTCATCTTTCTCCAGATGCTTTCACTGGTCTGCAAGAGACTCAAGGTGGCTTCTTCATTTATAAAAGTTCGCTGACTTCCCAGTTAAAAGTCACAGCTTACAATAATAACTGAAGGAAGGTTTTCCTCAGATTTAAAATGAGATTAGGCTGCATAGAACAGAGAATGCATTGGTGGCTACTGGGTTCAAATTATTCCCTCTCTCTTTCTCTCTCTCTCTTTCTCTCTCTCTCTTTCCTTCTTTCTCTCTCACTTTCTCTCTCTCTTTCTCTCTCTCTTGCGCCTAGTCCCGAGCTGTTCAGTTTCCAGAGAACCAATATTGTTGGCAGGCCAAAAAGCTATTGTCAAGGATAATAGACCACTACTCCACAAACCAATAAGCCTCCTGTTGCCACTCAGCTGCTTCTGTGTACAAAACCCCTTGGCTCCAGTTCATCTGTAGTCACTTTAATTACTGCTTGCTCAAACAGCTTTTTACACAACTTTAGTCATAACAGTCATGTTATTTACCTTTCAAAACATGCAAGCTTCCACAGTAATGAGTTGTACATTCTGTTCCTTGTGGTAAGGAGGCCAAATCATTGAGTGTATTTAAGGCAGAGATGGATAGGTTTTTGATTGGTAAAGAGATCAAAGGGTATGGGGAGAACGCAGGAGAATGGGGTTGAGATACAAAGAACAAAGAAAATTACAGCACAGGAACAGGTCCTTCGGCCCTCCAAGCCTGCGCCGATCAAGATCCTCTGTCTAACCTGTCATCTATTTTCTAACAGTCTGTGTCCATTTGCTCCCTGCCCATCCATGTACCTGTCCAAATATATCTTAAAAGACGCTAACGTGTCTGCGTCTACCACCTCCGCTGGCAACGCGTTCCAGGCACCCACCACCCTCTGTGTAAAGAACTTTCCATGCATATCTCCCTTAAACTTTCCTCCTCTCACTTTGAACTCATGGCCCCTAGTAATTGAGTCCCCCACTCTGGGAAAAATCTTTTTGCTATCCACCCTGTCTATACCTCTCATGATTTTGTAGACCTCAATCAGGTCCCCCCTCAATCTCCGTCTTTCTAATGAAAATAATCCTATTCTACTCAACCTCTCTTCATAGCTAGCACCCTCCATACCAGGCAACATCCTGGTGAACCTCCTCTGCACCCTCTCCAAAGCATCCACATCCTTTTGGTAATGTGGCGACCAGAACTGTACACAGTACTCCAAATGTGGCTGAACCAAAGTCCTATACAACTGCAACATGACCTGCCAACTCTTGAACTCGATACCCCGCCCAATGAAGGAAAGCATGCCGTATGCCTTCTTGACCACCCTATTGACCTGCGTTGTCACCTTCAGGGAACAATAGACCTGAACACCCAGATCTCTCTGTTCATCAATTTTCCCCAGAACTTTTCCATTTACTGTATAGTTCACCCTTGAATTTGATCTTCCAAAATGCATCACCTCGCATTTGCCCGGATTGAACTCCATCTGCCATTTATCTGCCCAACTCTCCAGTCTATCTATATTCTGCTGTAATCTCCGACAGTCCCCTTCACTATCTGCTACTCCACTAATCTTAGTGTCATCTGCAAACTTGCTGATCAGACCACCTACACCTTCCTCCAAGTCATTTACATATATCACAAACAACAGTGATCCCAGCACAGATCCCTGTGGAACACCACTGGTCACAGGTCTCCAATTTGAGAAACTCCCTTCTGTTACTACTCTCTGTTTCCTGTTGCCCAGCCAGTTTATTATCCATCTCGCTAGCACACCCTGGACCCCATGTGACTCCACTTTCTCCATCAGCCTGTCATGGGGAACCTTATCAAATGCCTTACTGAAGTCCATTTATATGACATCTACAGCTTGCCCCTCATCAATCAACTTCGTCATGTCCTCAAAGAATTCTATTAAGTTGGTAAGATATGACCTTCCCTGCACAAAACCATGTTGCCTATCACTGATAAGCCCATTTTCTTCCAAATGGGAATAGATCCTATCCCTCAGTATCTTCTCCAGTAGCTTCCCTACCACTGACGTCAAGTTCACCGGTCGATAATTACCTGGATTATCCTTGCTGCCCTTCTTAAACAAGGGGACAACATTAGCAAGTCTCCAGTCCTCCGGGACCTCGCCCATGTCTAAGGATGCTGCAAAGATATCTGTTAAAGCCCTCGCTGTGATCAAATAGCAGAGCAGAATGGCCTAATCTTGTTCCGATATCTTATGGTCTTACAGCCTAAAACCTAACAGAAGCATGTAAGGGTAAAGGAACAAAAACAAAGCTGCTGGAAAAGCTCAGCAGGTCTGGCAGCATCTGTGAAGGGAAAAATAGAGTTAAAATTTCGAGTCCAGTGGCCCTTCCACACAGCAGTTCTGAGGAAGAATCGCTGAACCCGAAATGTTTACTCTGTTTTAGCTTTCACAGATGGTGCCAGACCTGCTGAGCTTTTCCAGCAACTTTGTTTTTGTTCCAGATTTACGACATCTGCAGTTCTTTCAGTTTTTATTAAAGCCCTATTCCACTATGTTTCTGGGATATACAGTTTACATTAATCACTGCTCATGGTTTTCATCACCTTGTGCACAGTTCTCAGTCCTGTGGTCCAAAAAACTCGTAACAATATTGCTACATGGAAGTGGGAACAGGTTAGAAATGCCAAAGCTTAAGGCAGTGGTCCGTCTTTTATTCTATTCATTCCCGGGATGTGTGCCAACATTTATTGCCCATCCCTAATTGCTGAGAGGGCAATTTAAGAGTTAACCACATTGCCGTGGGTCTGGACTCACATATAAGCCAGACCAGGTGAGGACAGCAGTTTCCTTCCCTGAAGGACATTCATGAGCCAGATGGACTTATTTCCCAGTCGACAACGGATACATGGTTATCATTAGACTCTTAATTCCAGATTTTTACTGCATTCAAATTCTGCCATCTGATGTGGCAGAATTTGAACCCAGGTCCCCAGAACATTACCTGGGTCTCCAGATTAACAGCACAGTGATAATGCCACGAGATCGCCACCTCCCCATCTCAGCATAGAGGTAGAGTTTCCCTAAACACAGTTGCTCTGAGGTTCTGCACACACCAGTCAGCATGTCCACACTTTAACTTCCAGTTTCAGGAGTTGCTGCTATGCAGAACTTTGGAGATTTTTTTTTTCTATTCATTTGTGGGATGTTGGCATCGCTGGCTAGGCCAGCATTTCTTGCCCATCCCTAGTTGCCCTTGAGAAGGTGGTGGTGAGCTGCCTTCTTGAACCGCTTTAGTCCACCTGCTGTAGGTTGACCCACAATGCTATTAGGGAGGGGATTCCAGGATTTTGACCCAGTGACAGTGAAGGCACAGCGATATATTTCCAAGTAAAGATGGCGAATGACTTGTAGGGGAATTTGGAGGTGGTGGTGTTCCCATATGTCTGATGCTTTTGTCCTTCTAGATGGAAGTGGTGTGGGTTTGGAAGGTGCTGTCTGAGGATCTTTGGTGAATTTCTGCAGTGCATCTTGTACATAGCACACACTGCTGTGACTGAGCGTCAGTGGTGGAGGGAGTGGATGTTTATGGATATAGTGCCAATCAAGCGGGCTGCTTTGCCCTGGATGGTGTCAAACTTCTTGAGTGTTGTTGGGGCTGCATTCAGCCAGGCAAGTGGGGAGTATTCCATCACACTCCTGACTTGTGCCTTGTAGATGGTGGACAGGCTTTGAGGAGTCAGGAGATGAGTTACTTGCCACAGTATTCCTAGCTTCTGGCCTGCTCTTGTAGCCACCGTGTTAATGTGGTGAGTCCAGTTGGGTTTCTGGTCAACAGTAAATCCCAGGATGTTGATTTATGGGGATTCAGTGATGGTGACACCATTGAATGCCAAGGGAGGGTGGTTAGATTGTCTCTTATTGGTGATAGTCATAGCCTTGCATTTGTGTGGCACAAATGTCACTTGCCACTTGTTGGCCCAAGTCTGGGTATTGTCCAGATCTTGTTGCATGTGAACACAGACTGCTTCAGTATCTGAGGAGTCATGAATGGTGTTGAACATTGTGCAATCATTGGCGAACATCCCCACTTCTGACCTTATGATGGAGGGAGGGTCATTGATGAAGCAGCTGAAGATGTTTGGGCCTTGGACGGTAAGCTGAGGAACTCCAGCAGAGTTGTCCTGGAGCTGAGATGATTGACCACCAACAACCACAACCATCTTCCAATATGTCAGGTGTGACTGCAACCATGGGAGAGTTCGTCCCCTGATACCCATTGCCATGTAAAGAACTATCAGAAGTTATGACTGGTGAGTTGTTTCAAGAACCGCCTGGAGCAAGACAGGGATAGAATCAGACATGACGGACACCATGGAGTGGAGGTTGGTGGGGGTTGAGGCAGGGGGTGTGGGGATGTGTGGGTGTGGGAGTAATTCATGAGGTGTGTTTGGCAAAGTAAGGTGAGAAAATCCATTAGATCTTAGAATGAGAATCCCTCCCTAAAACACAATGCAACTCCAATTTGGTGAAAAACATGTAAGGTTCGGCCCAACAAACATATTAATCTGTCCAAAGAAACAAGACAGGAGTATAATGTTTTCATTGTGTGTGCTTCACACCAAAAATGTCAAAACTGATCTTTTCAAATTACAGTGAAAACCTTCAAACTACTATCAAACCTACAAAAGTATTTCAAGTCTTCTGGACAGGAGAATATCCTGTAGATATCAGATTTTTTTGCAGCGATTTGACTTCAGTCAGCTCCTTCTGAAAGTTGATTTGACAGCAATATGCAATGCAGATTGAAGAAATAGCTGCTACTTGCTAATGTAGGGGTTAAGTTTTGTGACAGTGATGAATACAAATGCAAGCCCAATAGCAAAGCTACTGGAATTTGATCTTTTGGATCAGATCAGTTGCGAAAAGTATTCTTACTATTGTTTTGATTTGGGGCCGTTCAACACCGAAAGGTGTGCTCTGTTCATTTGTCCTTTTTGAACACTGCATGAAGTGAAAGCTGCAAAGCAAAGGGTGAACTCAGTAGGTCTGGCAGCATCTGTGAAGCGAAATCAGAGTAAACATTTTGAGCCCAGTGATCCTTCCTCAGAGCTGAGGAAGTTCTGAGGAAGGATCACAGAACCTAAAATGTTAACTCTGGTTTCTCCTCAAATGTGCTACCAAACCTGCTGAGCTTTTCCAGCAATCTTTATTTGTGTTTCTGATTTACAACATCCGCAATTCTTTTGATTTTTATTTCAGCCAAGGATGAGGCCAAAGTCAATTCAATTCCATTCTTTGTCCAATGAACCAACAGCAATCCAAACATTTATGTCATTCAGGAGTTCCACCACAACAGTGGCATACCAACCATTTGTACATGACGTTGCTGGAAAAGTTCAGCAGGTCTGGCAGTATCTGCGAAGAAAGAATCAGAGTTAACGTTCTGAGTCTGGTGACCCTTCCTCAGAAGTGATGGTAGCTGGGAAAATGTTAATTCATGTGCAGAAAATAGGGAGGGCAGTGGGGTAGGGAGTAAACAATAGAATAAAGGATAGAGCCCAAAGAGATAGAAGAGCAGTTGGACAGACAAAGGAGTTGATAAAGATCTGGTTGTGAGGGTGAAATGTTGTTAATGGGACCTGTTAGTGACCAACAATATGTGGTGTGTGGGTATGGGGCTGGGACACGGGAGAGTTTAGGCTCTAAAATTATTAAATTCAAAATTGAGTCCGGAGAGCTGCAGGGACCCCAAGCCGAAAATGAGGCATTGATGTTCATTTTCTGAAGAAGGTCCTGACCTGAAATGTCAAACTTTCCTGCTCCTCTAATGCTGCTTGGCCTGCTGTGTTCATCCAGCTTCACGCCGTGTTATCGCTGTGTTGATCTTCCAGCTTGCATTGAGCTTCACTGGAACACTGCAGCCAGCCAGAGACAGAGGTGTTAGCCAGGGAACAGTGTGGTTCAGGGTCTTTCTTGTAGGCAGAACATAGATGTCCTGCTAAGCAGCCACTCAATCCACATTCATTTCCCCAATGATTAGGAGCAGCATATGCAGTAGACGAGATTCTGGGAAGTGCAGGTTAAGTGTTGCTTCACCTGGAAGATATATTTGGGCCCTTGAATACTGGGGATGGAGGAGGTAAATGGACAGGTGTTACACCTTCGCCGGTTACAGGGGAATGTGCCATGGGGCTGTGGGAGGATGTTGGGCATGAAGGAAGTGTAGACCAGGGTGTCCTGGAGGGAACGGTCCCTGCAGAAGGTGGGCAAGGGAGGGGAGGGGAAATATGTGTTAGGTGGTGGCATCTTGCTGGAGGTGGCGGAAGAGGCACCTGATGATTTTCTGGATTTGGGCGCTGATTGTGAATGGCATCCATTCTAAACAGGAACCAGGGAACAATCCAAAAAAAAACCCTTCACAAGGCCAATTACTCATTCAGAGCTTTTTAAACCTTCTGATTTTTGAGGTTTTTGTTTTACTCAATTCCCAGAAACTTCATAAATTTCCTCTAATTAGTTTGAGACTCATTTTCATTTCTGAATTTTTATTTTATGTTGTTAGAGTTTTCACTTGCTTTGTTTTCTAGTTTAGAGTCAATCTTTGTTCAGTGCCAATCAATGCCATTCGAAAGGGCACTTTTTTTTCTTTCCTTGAATGGATGATGTCTGTTCTTATTGCTACATTATCCATTTAATCAAGTCAGTCAAGTACATTCGCTTCATCAGCAATAAACTCTGACCGGAACTGATTCATCGCAGAGATGTATTCGCATCCTGGAACACTTGGAACCAGCTCATTATTTCAATTGATTAGATTTTCTGTCTAGTAATGCATTCAGTTGGAATTTTTAGCCCACTGGCAGTGACCATTTAATGCTGATTCAGAAATAAAGTACAGAAAACACCGATTACGCCAACACTGCCACTTTCAGATTAGCAATAAGTCAGTGTCAAAATTACCAACATGCATAAAATAGCTGCACATATCTAAACTATTTCTTGACTGGCTCTATTACTGCTACTTGATATTAGCAATATTACACATTTAAAAAAACTGTTTTTCCAAGTCATATCTCTCCTTTCTGCAGGCAGCATTAAATAACTACTCTCCACAACAGTAATACAGAAATCATGCTGTATCTGGTTGCTGTTCTACGTTGAATACAGTAATAGCCCATTAACACACTGGAGCATGATCAGTTTAAGTTTCCTGCATTTGCAGAACATTACACAAGCAAAAAGATTTATTCAGAATATCTTTGAAGTGCTGACATTGGGCTGGGTTTGTGGTATGTAGACAGATAACGTTACTTTTAAAAATGGTTGCATTGGGCATTAGTGTTGCTAACAAGGCCAGCATTTTTAAAATAAAAACCAGAAGAACAGCAGATGCTGTAAATCAGGAACAAAAACAAAAGTTGTTGGAAAAACCCAGCAGGTGTGGCAGCATCTGTGAAGAGAAATCAGAGGAAAGGTCACCAGACCTGAAACACTAGCTCCAATTTCTCCTCACAGATGTTGCCAGGCCTGCTGAGCTTCTCCAGCAACTTCTGTTTTTGTTCTAGCATTTATTGCCCAACCTAATTGCCTTTAAACTGATTAGCTTGCTAGGCATTTCAAAGTCAGTCACATTCTGTGCATCAGGCCAAACTTGACAAGACTGGTTAGCTTTCCATCCATGAAGGGCGTTAGTGAATGAGATGGGTTTTTACAACAACCTACGATAGTTGTCATGGTCACCATTACTGAGAAGGTCCTTCAATTCCAGATTTATTGAAATGCCACCACATGCTGGGATTTGAAATCTGTTCCCCACAGCAATGGCCAGGGTCTGTAGATTATTAGACCAGCAAGATCATGGTTGAGGCTGTCTTCATGGGTTCTGAACTTGGCCATCGGTTTCTGCTTGGCAATTCGGTGTTGTTGTATATCTTGAAGGTTACTTTGGAGGACACTTACCTCAAGATTAGAGCGTCAGCGGTGGAGAGAGTGAACGTTTGTGGATGCAGTGCCAATCAAGTGGGCTGCTTTGTCCTTGTTGGTGTCAAGCTTCTGGAGTGTTGTTGGGGCTGCACTCGTCCAGGCAATTGGGGAATATTGGCAGATATCTTCCCATCCTCATTGACCACAGTTAAAGTCCAGAGAACTGGAGATTAGCAAATGTGTTTCCCTTGTTGAAGAAAGGATGCAGGGATAATCCAGGAAACTATAGGCCAGTGAGCTTGATGTCTGTGGTTGGGAAGCTCTTAGGGAAGATACTGAGGGACAAGATATATGCGCCATTTGGAGGAAAATGGATTAGTTAGTGACAGGCAGGATGGTTTTGTCTGGGGAAGGTCGCCAACCTGATTGAATTTTCTGGAGAGGTACCAAGGATAATTGATGAGGAAAGGGCTGTGGATGTAGTTTATATTGACTTTAGTAAGGTATTTGATAAAGTCTCACATGGCAGGTTGGTACAAAAGCTAAAATCACATGGGATTCAGGGTGGCCTGACGAGATGGATAGAAATCTGACGCAATCATAGAAGACAAAGGGTAGTAGTGGAAGGATATTTTTCAGAATGGAGACCGGTAATTATTGGTGTTCCACAGGGATCCGTCTTGGTTCCTGTGTTGTTTGTAATATATGTAAATGATCTGGAAGAAAACATGGCTGGTCTGATAATCAAGTTCACTGATGACATGAAGATTGGTGGAGCTGCTGATGGCGACAACGATTGTGAAAGTATGCAACAGGATATAGATAGATTGGCGACTTGGGCACAGAAATGGCTGATGGAGTTTAATTCAGGCAAATGCGAGGTGATGCATATTGGAGGATCATATTTAGGTGCGAATTATATTGTAAATGGCAGTACCCTTAAGAACACTAACATTCAGATGAATCTGGGCATGCAGCTCCACAGTTCGCTGAAAGTGGCATCACAGGCAGCCAAGGTGATTAAGAAGGCATAGGGCATGCTTGCCTTCATCGACTGGGGCGTGGACTACAAGAGTTAGCAAAACATGTTGCAGGTATATGAAACCCTTGTTGGGCTGCATTTGGACTATTGTGTGTGATTTTGGTAACCACACTACCAGAAGGATGTGGAGCCTTTGGGGAGAGTACAGAGAAGGTTCACCAGGATGTTGCCTGGTCTCCAGGGAATTGACTATGAGGAAAGATTAAAAAGACCAGGATTATTTTCACTGGAAAGACAGCAGCAAGAGGAGGCCTGAGAGAGGCCTGCAAAATAATGAGAGGCATTGATACGGTGGATAGTCAGAGGCTTTTCCCCAGGGTTGAAGTTTCAATTACAAGGGGGCACAGGTTCAAGCTCAGAGTGGGAAAGTTTAAGGAGGTGCTCAAGGGAAGTTTTTCATTTGGAGAGTGGTATCGGACTGCCAGAAGAGATGGCGGAAGCAGGTACATTGAAGACATTTAAGAGGCACTCAGATGGGTTCGTGAATAGGGAGAGAATAGAAGGATATGGATCAAAAAATGGCAGGTTTGTTTTTAGATTAATTGGGGCATGATGTTCAGCACAGGCTTGCAGGGCCAAAGGCCCTGTTCCTGTGTTATACTTTTTCATTTTTTCAATATTCCTTCGCACTCCTGATTTGTGCCTTGTAGATTGTGGACAGGTTTTGAGAAATCAGGAGATGAGTTACTTTTGACAATATTCCTAGCCTCTGACCTGTTCTTGTCACCACTGTGTTTATATGGTGAGTTCAGTTGCGTTTCTGATCAATGATAACTGCCAGGATGTTGATAGTGGGGGATTCAGTGATGTAACACCATTTAATGTCAAGGGGCACTGGTTAGATTATCTCTAACCGGTTACGGTCATAGCCTGGCATTTGTGTGGCACAAATCTTACTTGCCACTTGTCTGTCTAAGCCTGAATGTTGTCCAGATCTTGTTGCATTTGGACATGGACTGCTTCAGTATCTGAGTTGTCTCAAATGGTGCTGAACATTGCACAATCATCAGCGGACATCCCCCACTTCTGAACTTATGATGGAGGGAAGGTCATTGATGAAGCAGCTGAAGATGGTTGGGCCTAGGACACTACCCTGCAGAGATATCCTGGGAGCTGAGATGACTGACCTCTAACAACTACAACCATCTTCCTATGTGTCAGATATGGCTCTAACCACCAGAGTTTGTACCTGATACTTGAATTCTGAGGAAGCGTCACCAAAATGTTAACTCTGTTTTTAACTTCACAGATGACACCAGCCCTGCTCAGGAAGTTTGTTTTTGTTCCTGATTTACAGCATCCGTTGTAATTCCAGTTTTGCCAGGCCTCCTCAATGCCACACTCGGTCAAATGCAGCCTTGATGTCAAGGATTGTCACTCTCACCTCGCTCCTGGAATTCGAAACTTTTCTCCATGTTTGAACCAAGGCTGTAATGAGATTAGGAGCTGAGTGGCCCTGGTTGAACCGAACTGGGCATTACTAAGCAGTCTGAATCAATTGACATAGATGGAGGAATGAATACCCAAGCGATTGTGTTACAATTAATGTACCTATTGGAGAGTGTTTCCACAATGAGCTGCTTCTCCTTTTTCCAAAGAAAAAATCTCTTTTCAATCAACGTTAATAGCATTCTGATGTCAAATTCACTGCTCAAATTCTACAACTTTCTGACATGCAGAAGCAAAATTGTCATTCAAGTTATTAAGCCCCTTTGTCATGTTCTTCACTCTGAACAGAAATGACTTGCAGTCGCAGCTTTAAATCCATCAAACTTTTATCAGAGGCACAGGACCCATGACCATCTTAGTCGAACCATTTCATTTTGTTGAAACCCAGGTCTAATAACAGCTATAATGGGGAAAATTTTCAATATTGTATCCAAAATCCTGTCAATTCTCCTCATAAATCAACATCCTGTGGGTAATCATTGACCAGAAACTCAAATGGACTCACCACGTAAACACAATGGCTACAAGAGCAGGTCAGAGGCTAGGAACACTCCGTCAAGTAACGCACCTCCTGACCCCTCAAAGCCTGTCGACCATCTACAAAGGTACAAGGTAGCGGTATGATGGAATACTTCACATTTATCTAGATGAGTGCAACCCCCAAAACACTCAAGAAGTATGACACCATCCAGGAAAAAGCAGCTGGCTTGGTTAGCACTACATCCACAAGCATCCACTACCAACACTTAGTAAGAGCAGTGTGTATTATCTACAAGAAGCACTGCAGAAATTCACCAAAGATCCTCAGACAGCACTTTCAAAACTCATGACCACTTCCATCCAGAAGGACAAGGGCAGCAGATACATGGGAACACGACAACCATCAAGTTCCCCTCCATGCCACTTCACCATCCTGCCTTGGGAATATATCACCAGTCCTATGCTGTCACTGGGTCAAAATCCTGGAATTCCCTCCCTAATGGCATTGTGGGTCAACTCACAACAGGTAGACTGCAGCAGTTCAAGAAGGCAGCTCACCACCACCTTCTCAAGGGGCAATTGGTGACTGATAATAAATGCTGGCCAGTCAGTGATGCCCACATCCCATAAGTGAATTTAAAAAATGGTTAAAAGATGCATTTGCCTGCAAATTCTTCATATGAAGACTTCAGCAAACATGATATATTTTGGGTGTTTTTTAAATTTTCAAAGCCAGTCTTTTCCAGAAATTATTTTTTCAGCATAATCCTTTCAAAACATAAAAGAACATTTATAAAAACATGTGTGAGCATTGATCTGCTTCCATTTTTGGTTACTCTATTTTTGATAAAACCTCAAATTGACAATCGCTACTTTATTTTGCAGCAATTAATTTGTTTATTTTCTACCCATTGATGCTCAGGTATGGGATACGCACATCATTTTATTGGATTCTTGACAGTATTGATGCAAACACAAAACATAAATAAGACAGGTGCAAGAGCAGACCATTCAGCCCCTTGGGCCTGCTCTACCATTTATTAAGATCGTTGTGGAATAGATCATGGCTCCAATTCCACTTCCATGCCTGCAGCACCTACACTCCCACTATCCTCAACTCCCTTGCAGATCAGAACATTGTCTAACTGAGCTTTGAAAATATTCAATACACAACTTTCTGTTATGATCCCAAATGAAATGCTACAGAATTTCTTTAGCAACACTACAGAAGTTTATTATGTAAAAAGAAAGGAATAAAAATAAACAAAACAAGCTATTTTTGAAAGAAATACACAGGAAGAAGAGTCATAATGGAATCAATATATTAACTGTTTCATTCCCCTTAGATGTTGCCACTGCTCGGTTTCTCCAGTATTTTTGTGTTTATTTCAGATTTCCAGCATCTGCTGTACTTTGTTTTTAAATAAAGAACACAGTTTGAAAAATCTTAAAACACACAACAAAATAAAGTCTTGTGTTTTCCTCAACACCTTTGCTTCACAGCAAATCAACGCAGAGAAATTATCCTTCTATATTTAGACTCGATTTAAATGCTTCTTCCCAGTTCTGTCCTGTGAACTATAAAAGCTTCTTACGTCAGTACACTTTGAATAATCTGCTGATTTCTTAATCAAAAACCGAAAGAACTGCGGATGCTGTAAATCAGGAACAAGAACAAAGTTGCTGGAAAAGCTGAGCAGGTCGGGCAGCATCTGTGAAGAAAATGTCAGAGTTAATGTTTCGGGCCCTCGGCTCTGAGGAAGGGTCACTGGACCTGAAATGTTAACTGTGTTTTTTTTTCCCTTCACAGATGCTGCCAGGCCTGCTGAGCTTTACCAGCAACTTTGTTTTTCTTCCACATCAAATTCTCCTGGTCTGGAAGTTCCACAGGTTACAGTGAGGGCAAGGAAAATGCTTTCCTTGTTCTTGGAGGGAAGGAAAGGAGCAAGAGCAGAAGTACAGGAAATAGGACAGACACAGATGTCACCTCCCTGTCTACCATGAAAGGCTAGAATCCTCAATTGAGGAAATAGGAGAACATGTCAGAGGCATCCCACGAGATGTTTAAACCATTAGAAAGACAAATGGGAAATAGGTACTACTTCAACTACCAGCCAAAATGAGGAATGAACAGTTGGGCCATTTGGTAGTATTTTCATCTGAGTATCGCAAATAGATTTGATGAGCGGCTCATGATTTTCTAATGGCAGATCACTGGCATATGAAGAAAATACAGGCTAAAATATTTGTTCGCGAGGAAAACGTAAATTTGTGGTCAAATTTTTCCAGACATGGCATATAGATCAGGTGGTGGGAAAATCTAAACCATCAAATTAATCTGCGTTTAATCTCAATACCAGCTTTTGAAGAATCATTTAGCAGGGTCAGTATATGCCCCCTACCTAAAACCAGGAATGGGGATCAGTAACTTTTAATAATCATGGATGTTTCAACAGAATTTCCTAAAGCAATGTCATTAGGGAATATTACTGCAAAAATGGCAGCGGAAAAGTTGGTTCAATCTTTTTATGAAATAGACTTATCCAAAGAAATACAATCATATCAAGATTTGACTAGATTAAAGGGAGCTTAGGCTTCAGTCATTTAATAATCTTTTGATTTCTAATCAAACACTACTGCTCTCAACATTTCACAAGCTAGACTTTTACACCTAGGTAATTGAGTTTTCCCTTCAATAGATTATATTCTGTTCTGGGAGAAAATCTTTAGCAGACAGGTCTGCTCTGAGGCTGTAACAGAAATTGCTGGAAAAGCTCAGAAGGTCAGGCAGCAACTGTGGAGAGAAAATAAAGTAAACGTTTCGGGCCCAGTGACCCTTCTTTAGAACTCCAAAATTGTCAACCTCTGGATGTGCTAAACTAAAAATGAATCTTCAATTATTCAAAAACAAAAGTAAACTAATGTTTTCCATGTTTATTCTGGTTTGTAGGCCTCACAAAATGAACTAACAATCTTCCATTAACACTCCAGGGCACTTGCAATCCCTGCTGTCTAACACATACAATCTTTGGTCATTATACTGGCAAGGATGCGCTGACTGTTTTTTTTAAGCTTCATAGAAGTAGCCAACACGTATATGCCACTAGTTTGAACACCAAACACTAACAGTTATATTAATATATATGTCATAACATTTTTTTCATCATTATTCATTTCTTTGAAGTAACTAATTCCAAAGACTAACGTTCTTAAGAGAAAAGAAATTTCTCCTCAACTTCATCCTGTGTATTTGCCTGAGTAAAAATTAAAAAGACAAAAAAATGCTAAGCAAAAATACGAAGAACTGGACAAGTTAAAGAAAGGAACTAAGTAATGAATTGCAACCTTGAGATGTAAATTTATTTCAGTATGATGATATGCAAAAATTATTTTCAGTAAAATTGATTTAATATGAAAACTTTTTAATCAGATGACTTACATAAACTTAAGGTCAACATGGTCAGCCCTGTATAAACCCAGAAAGGTACATTCTGATCCAAGAACCTACTCATTGCTATTGCTAGACCATCAAGTTAAAAAGGTAATGTACATGAGATCGAAAAGTCAGTTTTCACAATATCAACACCATTTGTGCTCTGGAAAGTCTTAACCTTCAGAATTGATTTTGCTCATGCAGCTGTGCCTCCAGCTTGGTGGTATCAGAACAATTCTTTCCACTTGGAATAAAGAGGTATACCAAAAATATACTTTTCAACACATTTTCTGCCTTTGGAGTCATTCAGGTGGTTTTAGCAATAAAATTACAGCTATTACTACTATTTGTAGTAGGAGTTGAATAGATGTCAAAGTTAAACAAGTGTCAGGCCCAATTAGTGTTCCCAACAGTGTTTAGTAAGCTCAATAATGGTGAGCTCTCTTGTCGAGGTATTAATTGCCTGCGCCACCAGTAATGGCCCTTCTGCATCACTGTACGTCCAAAAAAATTACAAATTACAGAAAACTGCACCAGGCTCGTTTAAAAAAAGAGTATAATTGCAACTCTCCAAAAGAAGAAGAAAAGATCACTAGCTAATCATAAAGAAAATTTGATTTTAGAAATTAATAGCACAAGGTTAGAATTATATACATTAGCAAACAGGCTGGTACAATGTAAAGGTCATGGAATCACTATGTGTGTGTGAGTTTCAGTGGTGATTCTGGACATAAAAATAATCATACTGAGTGCTAAATTATTCAGCGGAGAAAGCATCATTAATTTGAGGTTCAGCTATTGCGTACTGGACTTATTGGGGCGGGAGGAGGGAGAAGCAGAAAATGACTTGGCCCAATGATAGAATGCAAAATATGTTCTCAGTATGCTTACACAAGCGTGGCTTGCAGGTAAATGATATAAAGGCTGAGCTCTTTACAATGTGCACTGTATAAGTATGTACACTGTTGGTGGATGCCGATTTTAACATAACTTACAAATCATAAATCAACATTGACTGTTTCTATATATAGCTTTCTATATAGCTCTCTAATGCCCTTTGACTTCAGATTACAGCTAGGCCCACAACTACACATGTACTCAATTCCATTCCATCTAAACGGAGTGGATTCTAGCAAAAAAAGAAACAACTGAATTCAATATTCTTTTATGGAAGTCTGCGCTTTGCATCATATCAATTAACGCAATTTGTTTGAATGAAAATTTGAGCATTAGACTTTAATTGGCCCAAACAACAATTGCTTGTAAAATGAAAGACTTCACTT
Organism: Stegostoma tigrinum; assembly: GCF_030684315.1. Classification (NCBI taxonomy): domain Eukaryota; kingdom Metazoa; phylum Chordata; class Chondrichthyes; order Orectolobiformes; family Stegostomatidae; genus Stegostoma; species Stegostoma tigrinum. The sequence continues at coordinate 88,070,835 of NC_081361.1, read as the reverse complement.
CAATAAATGCAGGTATGAAAGTCAAACAAAAGACAAGGACCACACGTAGAATCAACCAACTTGATACCTTAAATTATTTCTGAAGGCTTTGTTTTTATTAGTCAGATGTTTGAAATGCAGAACCCCATTACTGTGTTTAACGCTTCCCAATCTAAGGCACAAACAAGTTATAAATAATTATTTTGGAAGTTTTATAAATAGTGCCCACTGCAACTGTGTAGAGAATGAGCCACTTGACTCAGTGTCGATGCTTAGACTCTGATAAGGAGACGGTGTTATGAAGTGTTCATTTACAGCCGTTTTAAAAGGACAGAGGTAACCTTTCCCTGCCCTTCAAATTCCAGGAGAACAACTAATTAGCATAGGTTCGAGGCTTCACTGGGAGCATGTGCAACTCCTTGAGCAACAAACTGAACAACATAATTCCCCAAAGTATCAGAGAGAGCATCGCCGTCATTCTTCAGCAACATGAGCACACAAGCACAACTCAGCAAATTATGGTTGCACAGTTACAGACCTGGGGTTTCAGAAACAGCTTGCTTTTCCCTAACCAATGCTGCTTTCCCATTCTCAGCCTTTGAGATAATATCGTCGGCCCATTCTGGCCCTTGTTCACAAGCAGCACAAATAACAGGCTTTCCCTGCCAGGTACAGCTTTCATTGGTTCACAGGGTTAAAGTTACATCTCTTTTATCTATGTCTGAGTAACATCCAGTTTCTTTTGAGGATTTTCTTTTGCCACGAGGCTTTGCTAGATTTCTCAACATACCTTGCCAAGCTCACCTCATTAATAACCTACCCTGTCCCTAAATTATCCCTCACATCCAATTCCAACCCTACCTTACAACACGTTCTTCCTGGAGCAACTTGCCAATCCTAGGATTTCCCAGAATTCACTGGCATCCTTTGCACCTGTGCCATCTTTAAAAGCCTATTGTGCACACTGTTAATCTGGGGCTACCCTGCATGGTTCCTAACATTTGCCCTGGACACAGTAGGCAGCAGGAAATCCCACCCTTCTGTGCAGGTAGGGACTTGGAGGTCCTGCTGGGTGGATTGGTGCAAAGGCAGGACATTCTCATCTCCCACAGCCAGCAGTGGAGACCATGAGAGCAGACCATGCCAATCCAGTCTAAGATTGCAACCAGGTTAAAGCTGTCTCATCTATCTTGAGGAACACCCATCACTTTTTAAACACCTTCTTACACCTTGACTAATGGCCCAGCTTCTATATTCTGCTCATAATGCTGAATTCCATCATGCATGACATCAGTCCTTTCAATTTGCCCTAAACCCTCTTCAAGGCTTTAAAATCCTGCTTTAAATCTAACCGAATTGTTCTCAATCCTCCATCAGTGGTCTTGGCAGTGGTGTAAAGTCTTAGCTTAACTTACTTGCTTTTGAATTCTATTATCCCAATACTAACCACAGAATGTTTTCCACCACCCCACTCCCCAACTATGATGGACATGAGCCAGTCAGAAGGGAATGTTAAATACAGGAAACATACTGTCAATACACTGTCTACACAATGACTCTGTGGTTTGCACAGCTGCCTTGCAACAGTAGGGTCCTGGGGTTTGATTCCAACCTCAGGTGACTGTCTCTGTGGAGTTTGCATATTCTCCCTGTGTCTGCATGGGTTCATTCCGTCTGGTCCGTTTTCCTCTCTCAGTCCAAAGACGTGCAGTTTAGGTGGATTGGCCATGCTGAATTGCCCACAGTGCCCAGGGATTTGTAGGCTAGTCGTGGGATATATAGGGTTACTGGAATAGGGTAAAGGAGTTGGGTCTGAGTGGGGTGCTCTTTGGAGGGTCGGTGTGAGCTCAACAGGTTGAGTGGCCTGCTCCCACACTGTAGGATTTCTATGATTCTATTCTATGAGACATAGAGACATAGACATAGAAAAGTACAGCACAATACAGGCCCTTTGGCCCACAATATTGTGCCGTGGAATAATCCTACTCCAAAACTAAAATAACCTAACCTACATTCCCCTCAATTCACTGCTGTCCATGTGTATGTCCAGCAGTCGCTTAAATGTCACTAATGACTCTGCTTCCACGACTACCACTGGTAAACTATTCCATGCGCTCACAACTCTCTGGGTGAAGAACCTCCCTCTGATGTCGCCTCTATACCTTCCTCCTAACACCTTAAAACTATGACCCCTCGTGGTAGTCAATCCTGCCCTGGGGAAAAGTCTCTGGCTATCGACTCTATCCATGCCTCTCATTACCTTGTACACCTCAATCAGGTCACCTCTCTTCCTCCTTCTCTTCAGAGAGAAAAGTCCGAGCTCCGTCAACCTCTCCTCGTAAGACAAGCCCTCCACTCCAGGCAGCATCCTGGTAAACCTCCTTTGCACCATCTCCAAAGCCTCCACATCTTTCCTATAATAGGGCGACCAGAACTGGACACAATATTCCAAGTGTGGTCTCACCAGGGTTTTGTAGAGCTGCAGCATAACCTCGCGGCTCTTAAACTCGATCCCCCTGTTAATGAAAGCCAAAACACCATATGCTTTCTTAACAACCTTATCCACCTGGGTGGCAACTTTGAGGGAGCTATGCACTTGAATACCAAGACCCCGCTGTTCCTCCACACTGCCGAGAATCCTGCCTTTAATCCTATATTCAGCATTTAAGTTCGACCTTCCAAAATGCATCACTTCGTATTTATCCAGGTTGAACTCCATCTGCCATTTCTCAGCCCAGCTCTGCATTCTGTCAATGCCTCGCTGAAGCCTGCAATAGCCCTCAATACTATTAACGGCACCTCCAACCTTTGTGTCACCAGCAAACATACTAACCCACCCCTCAACCTCCTCATCCAAGACATTTATAAAAACTACAAAGAGTAGAGGCCCAAGAAGAGAGCCCTGAGGGACACCACTCAGCACTGACCTCCAGGCAGAATACTTACCATCTACAACCACTCTCTGCCTCCTGTCAGCCAACCAATTCTGAATCCAGACAGCCAAATCACCCTGTATCCCATACCTCCTGACTTTATGAATGAGCCTGCCGTGGGGAACCTTATCAAATGCCTTGCTGAAGTCCATGTATACCAGATCCACTGCTCAACCCTCCTCAACCTGTCTCGTGACTTCCTCAAAGAACTCAATAAGATTTGTGCGGCATGACCTGCCCCTCACAAAGCCATGCTGACTCCCTTTAATCACGCTATGCTTTTCCAAATAGTCATAAATCCTATCCTTCAGAATTCTTTCCAAAACCTTGCTGACCACAGACGTAAGACTCAATTGATTTTAAAAAATCCTTGCATCGGATAGGTATCTTAAGCCAACCAAATTTTTACTACTTTTTCATTCCACTACTTTTTCTTATGCCAACACTTAATTAAAATAATTAAGTTGGTTTCCACTGTGTAATCAGAAACCTAATTTAAAATACAATTCTGCCTCACAGCTTACTCAAGGTCAGAAAACTTGAAAGGAATTTCCCAGAGACACAAATCATCTTTTAAAGCAATTCATGTCAGCCAGGAAGAGCAGCAGTGTTTCAGAGATAGTAGGAACTGCAGATGCTGGAGAATCTGAGATAACAAGGTGTGGAGCTGGATGAACACAGCAGGCCAAGCAGCATCAAAGGAGCAGAAAGGCTGACGTTTCAGGCCTAGACCCTTCTTCAGTCCTGCTAGAAAAATAAGATGAACTCGAGAGGCCATAAAGGTTTACAAGCATTTTTCTGTTTTGAATTATGACAACAAAATAATAACTACAGCCTACAGCCATAGAAAATTGGCAACTTGAGAAATTGACATGTCACAGACACAAATGAAATGATAAGATGGTTATTTTGTCAACATGCAGTCCATAATGTTGTTCCATTCACACTTTACTACATGCTACTCAATCATTATGCACAATCGAAAACTCTTAATACCTCAATCATCGTCACTCAAAGAGGGGGCTACTCAGTTTTTGAATTAAGCAACTTAAGCCTGAATTGAGTGCTAACAAATTAAAAAATCAGATAATTTGAATTTTAAAACTTTGAATTGAATAGAGAAAATACAAAAAAAATCTGTGGATGCTGTAAATCAGAAACGAGAACAGAAGTTGTTGGAAAAGCTCAACAGGTCTGGCAGTTTCTGTGAAGGAAAATCAGAGTTAATGTTTTGGGTCCAGTGACCATTTCTCAGAAGGTTTTGAGGAAGTGTCATTTGAACCAAAACATTAGCTCTGATGTCCCTTCACAGATGCTGCCAGACCTGGTGAGCTTTTCCAGCAACTTTTGTATTGGGTAAAGGTTTTGTTATAATTAATTATCTTCAGTATAATTAAATGCCTGCAGAAAGTTGTATATTGTTTGGCAAATTACTAAGAAGTTCTGTTGGGGGCTATACAATGAGCAGGATAAGTAAAGGTGGCTAAAACTTTTATTAAAGAATTCAGTTTGGATGCAGTTATATCAGACAAGTAGAGTTTCAGTCTAAATGTATAAAATCAGTACAAAATTGCCTTGAACTTTGTGACATTTGGAGAAAGTTTACCAGTATGTAACTAAATAATGAAGAATGGAGTTAATACACTTTCCCCATTTTTATAAAACAATTGACTTTAAAAAATCCTTGCATTGGATAGGTATTTTTAAGTCAACCAAATTTTGTACTACTTTTTCATTGGGCTTGGCAACTATCTTGAATTAAGTGTATATGAAGGGTCTCACAGCTCAAAACAATTTGAGATCTTAACTTTGAGGTCAACACTGCTTTTCTTTCTCTTCAAAATTTGCTCTAAACAAACATAGATGTATCCAGAATATAGACAATAATTTCTAATGTTACAAAACTCAAATTCTTGTTAACAGTATAAATAACACTATTATTTTCCAACTGTACAAAATGAATTTTGCAAATAACTCAAAAACCTTAAGTACCAACTTTACAAAAAAACAGAGACAATTCACATGTTAAAGATGTTAATAAATTAGCACCAATTACCATATTTAAATTAGGTCAACTACAAAATAAAATACCCTAATTACTTGAATTATGAAACTGAAGAGTACATTCATTATGCTAAAAGCTTTAATGCATTAATAAGTTGTTAAATATACTTAATTCAAAACTGGCTAATTACAAAATAGAACTCCTGTATAACTCAAAGAGCCACATTTTAGTTTCTTGTAACTGGATGAGCAATTGCCACTATATCATTGTCTAATATAAAATGCTGTTTGCCTAAACACAAAAAATAGACGTGAAATGGATCAGGCTCTCTGTAACAAATTCCTACATCATGCAAATGGGTATTAATATGATATCTTCTGAGGTTGTGTTCTGACAAAAAATCATTCTGTTTGGGTTCATGGACAATGTGAATTCTCTCTGCTTGGAGGAAACAGGAAGGTACCAGAGATAAAAATGCTTAATGGATTTCGGTCACCTGCCCTGTTTGTAATGTTCTCACCTCGGATTCAGAAAGTTGTTGGTCAGTTGAAGTCCCACTCCAGCCACTTGAACATCAAACCAGTGTCGTGTTAAGGGACAACTACAATGCCAGAAGAGTTGTCTTACAGGTCAGGTATCTCACGTCTCAAGTGGGCATTTACAAGCTGACAGCACTATCTTGAGTAACAAAGTGTGGAGCTGGATGAACACAGCAGGCCAAGCAGCATCTTAGGAGCACAAAAGCTGACGTTTCGGGCCTAGACCCTTCATCAGAAAAGAGGGATGGTGAGAGGATTCTGAAATAAATAGGGAGAGAGGGGGAGGTGGACCGAAGATGGACAGAGGAAAAGATAGGTGGAGAGGAGAGTATGGGTGGGGAGGTAGGGAGGGGATAGGTCAGTCCAGGGAGGGCGGATAGGTCAAGGGTCTAGGCCCGAAACGTCAGCTTTTGTGCTCCTAAGTTGCTGCTTGGCCTGCTGTGTTCATCCAGCTCCACACTTTGTTATCTCGGATTCCCCAGCATCTGCAGTTCCCATTATCTCTGAGCACTATCTTGAAGGTCCCCTTTGAAGAGCAGTCAATATTTGTCATTCAGTCAATACTGCCAAAACAAATTATCTGAGTATTATCACATTGCTATTTGTGGGATCACACCATTTGCAAATTGGATGATGCCTTTCCCCAATTACAACAGTGACTATACTTCAAAAGTACATCAGTGGCTGTAAAATGTTTTGGATGTCCTGACAATGTGAGCAATTACATTTAAATATAAGTTAGTTATTTCAGGAACAAAAACAGAAGTTGCTGGAAAAGCTCAGCAGGGCCGTGAAGAAAAATTCAGAGTTAACGTTTTAGGTTCGGTGACCCTTGCTCAGAACAAGTTATTTATTTCCTTTCTTAGCATTTTGGTGCAACTCACTTCCCACCTGCTGCATTGCCTCGAGAGTCTGCATAGGCAGGCATGGCAGAACCTCACAAATTGAAGCAAAGCCAATGCTATGCAGGTCATGGATACGACAGCAACTTTAAGAGAGGGAACATAAACTTTGAATATGCTGCTGATTATAAGTTGGCAGGAGAAAGCAAGAGACATAGAACCATAGGAAATAGGAGCAGGAGCCTGCTCTGTCATTCAATAATGTCATGGTTCACCATCCAACCCAGTTCCCACTATCCTTTGATCCGTTTAGCATGAAGAACTATAATTCTTTCTTGAAATCATTCAGTGTTTTGGCCTCACCCAATGAACCAGATAATTCCAAAGGGCCTTCAGTCCCTAGGTGAAGGAATTTCTCCTTATCTCGAAGCCCTAAATCCTCTATCCTTAAAGTGTCACACTGTTTCTGGAATCCCCAGTAATCAGGAACATCTTTTCTGCATTTACCTTGTCTAGATCTGTTAGAATTTTATAGGTTTCTATGAAATCCTCCCTTATTCTTCTAAATTCCAGGAAATAAACTCCTAAACCAGCGAGTCTGACTTTATATGGCAGTCCTGTCATCCCAGGAATAAGTCTGGTAAACCTTTGTTGCGCCCCCTCCATAATCAGGACACCCTTCCTCAGATAAGGAGCCCTGAAAATGCCTTTGATAAAATATTACTGACAGTTTGTGCCACAAGAGTGATGAGGCCAATGCTTTTCCAGCTTCCCCCACTCTGCAATCTCATTCGCAAAATAGATCGTTCCTCTTTAACAACAACAAAGTTGCTAGAAAAGCTCAGCAGGTCCGGCAGCATCTGTGAAGGGATAAACAGAGTCACCGGACCCGAAAAGCTAACTCCGTTTTCTCCTTCACAGATGCTGCCAGACCTGCTGAGCTTTTTCAGCAACTTTGTTTTTGTTCCTGATTTACAGCATCCGCAGTTCTTTCGGTTTTTGTTTCGATTGTTCTTCTTGTTAGTCAGCTTTTCAGTCTTCATGACACACAATAGAATGGCAGACCAAAGTCGGAGAGATGCAACAAATGGCCATCCAATATCTGAAGTGGGCAACCCAGACACACAGAAGTTAAAAATCCCCCTCCAAAAATTGACGCAAAAACAGCATGGCTAAGTCCATAAGACCATAAGACATAGGAGTGGAAGTAAGGCCATTCAGCCCATCACGTCCACTCCGCCATTTAAATCATGGCTGATGGACATTTCAACTCCACTTCCCTGCACTCTCCCCGTAGCCCTTGATTCCTTCTCAGATCAAGAATTTGTCGATCTCTGCCTTGAAGGCATCCAATGTCCCGGCCTCCACTGCACTCCGTGGCAATGAATTTCACAAGCCCACTACTCTCTGGATGAAGAAATATTGTCTCACAGTATTCTAAATGGGGCCTAACTAGAGCTTTATAAAGTTTCAGAAGCACATCACTGCATTTATATTCCAACCCTCTTGAGATAAACGGCAACATTGCATTCACTTTCTTAATCACGGACTCTACCTGCAAGTTAACCTTTAGAGAATCCTGGACTAGCACTCCCAGATCCCTTTGTACTTCTGCTTTACGAATTTTCTCACCGTTTAGAAAGTAGTCCATGCTTGTATCCTTTTTTCCAAAGTGCAGAACCTCACATTTACTCACATTGAATTTCATCAGCCATTTCCTGGACCACTCTCCTAAACTGTCTAAATCTTTCTGCAGCTTCCCCACCTCCTCAGTACTACCTGCCTGTCCACCTAACTTCGTATCATCGACAAACTTCACCAGAATGCCCCCAGTCCCTTCATCCAGATCATTAATATATACGGTGAACAGCTGCGGCCCCAACACTGAACCCTGCGGGACACCACTCGTCACCTGGTTGTGATTCCGAAAAAGAGCCTTTTATCCCAACTCTCTGCCTTCTGTCAGACAGCCAATCCTCAATCCAAGCAGTAGCTCAACTCGAACACCATTTACACAGTGTCCTGGGCCCTCACCTTGCTCAGCAGCTTCCCGTGAGTCATTTTTAAGATCATTGTTGACTCTTAAACATCAATCTAATATCAATTGATATTGAATTTAGTGTCCCAAAGTCTTTGTGTGGCATCCATTCACTTATTTATCAATTTATCATATAAATTTCTTTCACTGTTCCATAGGATATATTGAAGGATAACCTTCAAAATATAGGTGATTAATATATGCTCTGGCCAATTATTTGCTTTAAATGCTTCGTAGAAATTAAATTTCAATTGTCTCTAGGGTATCTTTGAAAACAGATGACTTGTGAGTGATGAATAATATGTTTCATTATTCGTTTATCATTTCAAAAATATATTGATAAATTCAACCGGATGAAATATTGACAGCAAACAAGAATACCCACGTTTTAATTCCCAATTTCTCCTTTGTCTTTATCTGTTGATTAAGTGTTTTTCATTCGGAGTTTGCTTGATAAACTAATATTGTGCTTAAAACTGTGTTCACTGACATATCCTCGGGCACGTTTTCCAGTTAGTATCTAAATATTTGCATTACATATTGTATATGACCTTTGAGTATACAAATCCCAATTTTATACATGTTACTGAAATTATAAGTCAAAATATTATATCATTTGATAGAAACTAGTTAGATTATAGTGAAAATGCAAGACACGAATATCAAAAAATACTCCAAGAGAGAAATTAGTTTTGGACCACTTTCAGATGTGAAATAGGCAGACCCTGATGATCTGAGGTTAACCCACAATTGCCCTTAGGCCTCATCAGCAATGTCACAAGGACAAAGTGGGGATTACTGCCTCTCCAGCTCTGTCTTCTTGGTAGGTAGTGGGAGAGGGTTCGTTGATGGCAGAGGAAGGGGAAGATCGGGGGAGATATAGGGAAAATGGGATGTAGACCAAAAGTTTTGGATGCTGTGGAGCCAGGAGGAATTGTTTTAATGGCAGCACTTGATAAGTTGTCCCGAGACTCTTGTCTACACCCATTTTACTATGTTAAAGACTTTGCATAAATGTAAATTATTGCTTTCCTGCTGCCAATTTTGGAAAGGGACCTCAAGTATGCATTTAGCCCCATGTACACTTGGACAAAGGACGTTAACAAAGCAAAAGCATTTGTTTTTAGGTATGGGCCCTGGATATTTACTTGGAACTTTAATCAATCTGTCAGTCAGTGCACATACTATGCAGAGTGTGAGCACATACACCACTGGCCATATTGGATGTTTAGGTGCCCATCTCATGCCTATAAAAACCCAGTGCCAATTTTAAGGGACACATGGAAACAGCATTCAGCATGTTTCCTCCCTGTGGTTGGGTCCTTTTATCATAGTATTTCCACTTACCTTTTGTACTTGGGTCTTTGGTGTATATTTAAGTCATGTGCTTCATTATTCATTACTCGATCCTGCATTGTATTTTCCCATACTCAAGACAGGTTCCTGCACAAAACTTAATCATTCCATAGTGTGTCCTTCATTTACAATTACTCTACCCCCATCAATGAATTGGCCAATTAAAATCAAGAACATATATGGTTGGTTTTATCTGTTTCTTCCATCCATCTGAAGACCAGTTGTATTTAGATGTAGTTCCTTAAGCTTTCACCTTTCCTCCATGGCCAACCCACTGTTCAGCCATGACTATCCTTATGACATACTGTCATCCTACACCAAATCAGGATGCAAAACTGGCTCATTACCGAATTGGATGATGTGTGATTGTTAGCCAAAATGCCCTTTATCTCCAGCTTTCAATGTTTTTTTTTAATCTGGTAAAGAGAAATGTTCAAAATAAAATGGCAATGTTTTATAATGTCACTGTAGTTGTTTTCCCAGGAATGGACACATCAAAGTCTTTAGCTTGATCTTCAATTCCTGAAGACTCTAGACAACCCAGGAAGTTTGGCAACCCTTTCTGGTCTCCTCTCCCAGTTTCTCCCATACTTATAATATTTTGAGTACACCCCTACTAATGTGGCAATCCTTCAGTTAACTTTGTAATTACAGTGCGTCGAATCTGACAGAACCTTATTGTTATGTTAACTCATCTTCCCTAAAGCAAAGAACCATTGGCACCAGAGTAGGCCACTCAATCCTAAATTTACTCTACCATTCAATCAGATCACAGATAATCTGTGTCCTGTTTCCTCCATCAACCTAGGCTTTACATCCCTTAATATCCTATCTTGAAAAATCTATTGACCTCCAATTTGAAAGCATTAATTGAGCGAGAATCTACCATTCCACTGAGAGAAAAAAAATTCCTCATTTCTCCTACACTTTGCACAAACTAGTGCTTCCTGACTCCACTCCTGAATTCACTGTAAAGAGCTGTTCTAGAGCCATAGAGTTATACATCACAGAAACAACTTGTCCACACTGACCAGATACCCTCAACTAATCTAGTCCCATTTGCCAGCATTTTCCTTTATCCCTCTGAACCCTTCCTATTCACATACCCATTCAGATGGCTTTAAATGTTGCGAGCCTCCACCACCTCCACTGACAGGTCATTCCATAGACACACAGCCCTTTATGTGCAAAATTTGTCTTTTAGGTCCCTTTTATTTCTTTCCCCTCACCTTAAACCTATGCCCTCAAGTTTTGAACTCCCCTTGCCTGGGAAAAAGACCTTGACTATTGTAAGGCCACCCCTCAGCCTCCAGCACTCCAGGGAAAAAAGCCCCAGCCTATTCAGCCCCTCCCAACATATCAGATATGAATATTAATTCTGTTTTGCTCTCCACAGATGCTGCCAGACCTGATGAGTTTCTCCAGCACTTTCAGTTTTCATTTCTCTCACGAAAAACCTGGACCTGTCTCAGATGTGTCCATTGTCCTAGCTACCTGCTTCCCTACACTTCTACCAGGTTTACATGGTATCACACAATTCTGGATGATCATTTTCTTTCAGATTTTGCAGGTGGTTTTACAGCCCTATGCTTTTCCTGCCATTAACTCTCTCCATTTAGCTTGGCTGAGGACTGACATTGATAAAAACTGGCTTGCCTGCCACCAATTGCTGGTTCCTATATTGCAAAGAAGTCCTGGTTTTATAAATGGAGTAATTACAACTAAGGAATTGGGTAACCGCAGGACAAGATGCCAACACTAAGCTGCTCTTTATCAAGGACCGTGCAAAGAGTCTTTTATGGAAATATCCATTTTAAGAGGTTTCCCAGAAAGAGCAAGGAAGAAAAGAGAAATTGTTATACATTGCTCATCTTCCTTAGCTGCACAAAAGACAAACAGCATTTCCCAATATGTTTCTGTGGTCTAAAACTAAGTTCGCTACTTCCAACTAAAGTGAGTACAAATATCACAAGACCATAAGATACAGGAGCAGAATCAAACCATTCAGCCCAGCTAGTCTGCTCTGCCATTTAATCATGGCTGATATGCTTTACCCCATAACCCGTGATCCCCTTATTAATCAAGAATCAATCTATCTCTGTCTTAGATACACTCAAAGACTTGACCTCCACAGCCATCTGCAACAATGAGTTCCATAGATTCACTACATACTGGCTGAAGAAATTCTTCCTCCTCGGTGTTCTAAATGGTAATCTCTTCACTCTGAGACTGTAACCTCAAGTCCTCGTCTCTCCTACTAAGGGAAGCATCTTCTCCACACCCACTCCATCCAGGCCTCTCAGTATCCTGTAAATTTCATTCAGATTCCCATCTCATCCTTCTAAACTCCACAGTACATACCTGTCCACAACCTCTCCTTAGATGAAAAGCTCTTTATCTCTAGGATCATTCTTGTGAAACTCCTCTGGACCCCCTCCAGAGTCAAAACATCCTTTCTTACAGACGATGCTCACAATATTCCAAAAGTGGCCTGATTAGAGCCTGCTACAGCCTCAGCAGTACATCCCTACTATTGTTTTCTGCAGGCCCATCTGCCACAATTTGAACAATAATTAAAGTCTTGATGACTTAATTAAAATATGTTGCCACTATTTCAGATTTTGCTTGACACATTTGCAGCAGTTAATCACATTCCCTGTAGCTGAGATATTCCAAAAGCCATTGGCAATGTTGAAAAGAAGTGCATATTTGATGATGATGGTGACAACTCTGAAAGGCAGAGAGATTGCAGTGCTACAAAACACAGGATCTACAACATCAACTTTCCAGCCAGCAACACTATTAATTCGATCCAGCAAGGGGCGATATCCATAATGTGAACCATACAATTTAGAGCAATGATTTTCCAACATGACCCAATTTTAACACTTGAAAATTATGTAGATAAAACTCCTTTGCTTCACTTGTTTGAAAGGTTAACAGTACTGAACATTACTTTAACTTGATCAAACGTTGTTGTTTTTGTAGTCCCTTTCACAAATTCATCAATCTCACACGCAGGACACGTCAACTCTAAATAAGCTTGAGCCAATAGAAGACTCCAATTAATATGCATACATATTTATACAATTTAGATGTACACATTACAGACACATCTACCCTCATATTCACCAACAGTTGCAACTTTCACATGACTATCTGGCTACTGGTCACATGCTGCTTCATTTCCTTGATTATTTACATATTCTCTTAAAGTGAAAGCATCACGTTGCAGCAAGTAAAATCAAAGTTTGTGTGATTGTGTGAGGACTCTTTGTAGATGCAAGCTGACAGCTCATTTCAAAAAAATACTCTGAGAGTTTGTAACTGCTGAGTCTCTCTTGAAATGAACTTGTCAGACAAAACTCTTCTTTGTGACTTTGGTAAAATGTTTGTCATTTTCTATAGTCTCCAAGGGCATTGTCTAATGGTTTTCAGCAAAGTCTGAGTTCTGCTGAGTTTTTTGTTGGAAGCCCTGGCAAGTTCTCTCACAGGATCTTACAAACTTGTCCCTTTAGCTACCTACCCCACTCCATGCTGTCTGTCATTTTAGCCCCATCTTACCACGCATCATTCCAGGAGCAATTCCAGTCAGGAGCTATCCCAGGATTAACAGGCATCACTTGTACAAGCATGTAAAGGCATACAGCATGGACTCAAACCCTTCCATCCAACTTCTCTGCGCTGACCAGATATCCCAATCTAACCTAGTCCTATTTCCGGCATTTATCCCATTAAACCCTTCCTATTCATATACCCATCCAGATACCTTTTAAATGTTGTACGAGTACCGACATCCACCAAGTGACAGCTCATTCCATACACGCACCACCTTCTGCGTGAAAAGATTACCCCTTAGGTCCTTTTTAAATCTTTCCCCTCTCACTTTAAACCTATGACCTCGAGTTTTGGACTCTCCCATTCCAGTTAAGAGATCATGGCAATTCACCCTATCCAAGCGCCTTATAGTTTTATAAACCTCCATAAGGTCACCACGCAGCCTGCAATGCTCCAAGGAAAATAGCCTCAGCCTGTTCAGCCTGTCCCTATAGCTCAAACCCTCCATTCCTGGCAACATCTTTGTAAACCTTTTCTGCACCCTCTCAAATAAACAACATCCTTCCTATAGAAGGGTGAACAGAATTGTACACAGTATTCTAAAAGTGGCCTTCCCAATGTCCTGTACAGCTGCAACATGATGTCCCAACTCCTACAGTCAATGCTCTGCCTAACGAAGGCAAGTGTGCCAAATGCCTTTGTCACTACCCTGTATACCTGCAACTCCACTTTCAAGGAACTATGCATCTCCATCCTTAGGCCTCTTTGTTCAGTAACAGTCCCCAGGACCCTCCCATCAACTGTATAAATCCCACCCTAGTTTATCTTACCAAAATACGACACCTCACATTTTTCCTAAATTAAATTCCATCTGCCACTCTTCGGCCCATTGGCCTATCTGATCAAGGTCCCATTGCACACTGGGAATAATCTTTTTTGCTGACCATCCCACCACCTAGCTTGGCATCACCTGAAAACTGACTAACTGTACCTCCTATATTCACATCCAATTCATTCATGTAAGTGTCAAAATGCAGTGGACCCAGCACCAATCCTAGTGGCACACTGCTGGTCGCAGGCCTCCAATCTGAAAAGCAATCTTCTACAACCACCCTTTGTCTTCTGCTTTCAAGTCAATTTTGTATCCAATTGGCTAACTCCTGCTGGATCCCATGTGATCTAATCTTACGAACCAGTCTACCATGTGGAATCCTGTTGAAAGCTTTACTGAAGTCCTTGTAAACAGCATCGAGTGCTCTGTCTTCATCAATCTCCTTTGTCAACTCTTCAAAAAACTCAATCGAGTTAGTGAGACATGATTTCCCACGCACAAAGCCATGTTGACTATCCCTAATCAGTCCAAATGCATGAAAATCCTCTCCATCAGAATCCCCTCCAAAAACTTATCCACCGCTCGCATAAGGCTCATCAGTCTGTACTTCCCTGGCTTTTTCTTACAGGCCTTCTGAAACAATGGCACCAAATTAACCAACTTCTCATCCTCTAGCATCTCTCCCATGGCTGTCAATGATACAAATATCTCAGCAATGGGCCTAGCAATCTCTTCCCTAGCTTCCCTCAAAGTTTTGGGAAACACCTGATCTGATCGTGGGGATTTATCTACTTTTATGCATTTTAAGACCTCCAGCACCTCCTCTGTAGTACAAACTCTTTTTAAGACCTCTTTATTTATTTGCCCATGCTCTCTAGCTTCCATGTCCTTCTCCACAGTCAGTACTGATGTGAAATATTCACTTGGTATCTCACTCATCTCCTTTGGTTCCACTCAAACAGCCATGTTGTTCTTTAAAGGGCCCTGTGCTCTCCCTTGTTACTCTTTTGCCCCTAATGTTCTTATAGAATCTCCTTGGATTCTCCTTATCCCTACTTTCCAAAGCTATCTCATGTCCACTTTCTACCCTCCTGTTTTCTCTCTTAAGTATACTCCTAATGTTCTTATACTCCTCTAAGGATTTCCTCAATCCCAGCTGTCTTTACCTGATGTGTGCCTCCTTATTTTTCTTGACCAGAGCCTTAGTTTCTCTAGTCATCCAGCATTCCCTACATCGACCAGCATGCTCCTCACACTAACAGGAGTATACTGCCTCTGAACTCTCATTACCTCAATTTTAAATGCTCCCACTTCCCAACAATCCCTTTCCCTGAAAATAGCCTCCCCAAGTGAACATTTGAAAGTTTGTTGAAAATTGTCTTGCTTCAATTTAGAACTTTAACTTTTTCACCGGTCTATCCTTTTCCATGACTATTTCCATGACTATTTTAAAACTAATAGAATTACGATCACTTGCCCCAAAGGGCTCCCCCACTGACACCTCAGTCACTTGCCCAGCCTTATTTCTCAACAGAAGATCAAATGTTGTTCCTTCTGTAGTAGATACATCCACATATTGAATAACAAAGTTTCCTTGCACATACTAAACAAATTCTTCCCCATCTATGCCCTTAACAGTATGACAGTGGCAGTCACATGTTTGAAAAGTTAAAATCCCCTATCAATACAACACTATTATCAATTTCTACAGTGTGGAAACAGGCCATTCAGCCCAACAAGTCCACACTGCCCCTCCGAAAAGAATCCCACCCAGACCTGTACTCCTACCCCGATTTCCATGTCTAACCCACCTAATCTGAACATCCCTAGGCACTATTGGCAATTTACCATGGCCAATCCACCTAATCTGCACATTTTAGGATGATGGGAGGAAACCCCAGCACCCGGAGGAAATCCAAGCAGACCTGGGTAGAATGTGCAAACTCCACACAGACAGTCGTGCAAGGGTGGAATCGAACCTGGGCCCCTGGTGCTGTGATCCCTACAGATATTTGAAATCTCTTTACATATTTGCTTCTCAATTTCCTGTTGACCGTTACAAGACCTATAATACAATCCCAACAAGGTGATCATTCATTTCTTCTTTCTCAGGTTCAACTATATAACTTCACTAGATGATCTCCCAGGAATGCCCCCCCCCTTCCCCCAAGTAGAGTGTATTGTTTTCCCTAACCAAAACACCACTCTCCCTCCTCTCTGGCCTCCCTCTCTATCCTTCCTATAACATTTATAGCCTGAAACATTATGCTGCCAGTCCTGACCATCCCTGAGCCACATATCTATAAGAGCTATGATACATTTCCAACCATGCTGTGAGTTCATCTGTCTTATCTGTTACACCTCTTGCATTAAAGTATACGCTACTTAATTTATCATTCTTACTTCTTTCTCTGACAAGCTCTTGTGTGCCTTGACTATTTGACTTGCTTTCTTATTTACTGTACAAGCCTCAGCCTTTCTCCTTTCTATTTTTTGGTTTCCAACCCCACACCCACAATCGCTACAAGTTTAAAGCCTCCCAAGTAGCAATAGCAAATTTCCCGGCAAAGACATTGGTCCCCTTCCAATTCAGGTGAAAGCTATCCCTCTTATGCAAGCCATTTCTACCCCTGAAGAGATCCCAATGATGCAAATATGTGAATCCTTGTCCCCTGCACCAGCTCCTCAGCTGTGCATTTATCTGCTCTATCCTCCCATTCCTACTCTCACTAACATGTGGCACTGGGAGTAATCCAGATATTACTACCCTCAAGGACCTATGTTTTAACCTCCTGCATAGTCTCCTTTACTCTTTCTGCATTCTTTCTCCTACCTGTGTCGTTGGTACCAACATGCATAATGGTCTCTTGCTGGTCACTCCCCCCATTCAGAATTCTGAATGTCCTGAAGAAGGGTCACTGAACCTGAAATGTTAATTCTGCTTTCTCTCCCACAAGTGCTGTCATACCTGTTTAGGTTTTCCAGCAATTTCTGATTTTGTTATTGATAAGGCGATTTGGGCAATCAATAAAGTGTTCAACAAGCAAGAATGACTTTAATCAGCAACTGGCCACTGCCCAGTGCCTTGCCAGTCTGCAAACGCATAGAAGATGGCATGAGATACTCTCTACACCTGCCGTAAATTTATGCCTTAAGTAAGGGATGAACAGTAGAAATACACTCGGCTAAGTGTCCAATTAAGTATCGAGGAACAGGCCCAAGTGTCTATCACTGAGATCAGCATTGTAAGATATTTTCAGAGGAACATGGACAATGCAAGTGTGCCCATTGGAGGTTTAAACCTCTTCATAATTGTCGCACCGGTTCATCGGCCAAGACCTTCAAAGAATTCCTGCACACACAGCAGAAAATGTCTCAAAATTCACTACTGTGGGCATTAAAATGTTGTAGCCATTATTTATTATAATGTAATTTTTCTGGAAGTCTGATCAGTGCCCTAAGATTACAATATGCTGCAAGTGGAACTGTGTGAGATTTTTTTAGCCAATTAACGTTGCTTCAGGATTTTTATAATGCATCAGAAAATTATTCTCATTACATAAAACAAATGAGAATGAGCATATGTAATAAAAGCTGCTTCATGTGTGTTATTCAATGCCCATGGCTTTAGAGCTTAAAGAAGTTGAAAAGTAGCAGAATTATTTAAATTGATGATATCTAACCCATTATAATTAACTCAGCTAATATTTTAAGTTTATGAGTAAAACGTATTTACCAAACCAAGCCAAAAAAATTGTAATATGACATAAATGTCAACCAGTAATATTCCCTGAATGAGCCACTCAACAGGGACTTAAGCTCACAATGGCAAAATGATTTTTAAAAACTGATATCCCATCAAGAAAACATCAGGCCATGGTCTCGTGGTATTATCGCTGGACTCCTAATCCAGAGATCCTGCCGCAGCAGATGGTGGAATTTTAATTCCATGACAAAATTCAGAAATTAAAAGTCTAATGATGACCATAAATCAATTGTCGATTGTTGGAAAAACCCATTTGATTCACTAATGTCCTCTAGAAAAGGAAACAGTCATCCATGCCTGGGCTGGACTCATGTGACTCCAGCCCCACAGGAATGTGGTTGACTCTTAACTGCCCTTTAGACAATTAGGGATGGACAAATAAATGCTGGTCTAGCCAGGACACCCTCATCCCATGAATGAATAAGAAATGAAATTGATCAGAGCTGAAAAGCTGAGAACTTTGTCTGGAGTGCAGCAGAAAGCAAGGTTGACAGAGGTGCAGTGGGGTGACAGGGATCATAGGGCGGTTACAGGTGGGCCCCAGAGGATGTGGATGTGTGACACAGACAGAGAAGTGTGCCATACAGTGCCCATGGCAGCAGATCACATGGCAGCAGGAGCTACAAGCGGTAGCTGACATGGCTGTAACTGGCTGATTCATGCCTGATGGGGATGGCTACGGTTTTGCCATCCAATTGAGGATGTAGTGAATAAGCTCCTAAAGTTGGAGAGCCCATAAGAGACCTTTAAGTTTGAAGGAGAAACTGCCTCCAGTTCAGGTAAGGCGTGCAAGGGCGGGCTTCCAATGTGGACACAGTTGTGGCCAAGCACAGGAGGTACTGCCTCGAAAGTTGTATCAAATACTTGTTGCTTGGACGCTGCCTCCAGGCAGATGACCCAGATCCCCGACACTGCCTGCCTTCCTCCAATATCACCAGCCATTCCCCCTCACCAGCTCCTCTGAAGAACCAAAGGAGAAGTGGAAATTTCAGTCAGTCTTTGATAATAGCCATTCATGGACCATTAACTCCTCATGCCACCTCTGGGGAAATGGCCCTGAAGTGAGAGGGTACTAGTACACTGGCATACCAGCTGGAAGATGGAATTCCTGTGCCTGTCCTCCTCCATAATTGAACACAAATTCAGCCCTTTATCGCTTTAAAGATAGCTATAAAATCTCCTTCATAGGATTTTATAGTTTTCATGGCTGTATAAAAAGTATTTCCATGTTTCCAAATCAAAATTATCAAGTCATGTCCTCATCAACCAGCTGAGTTTAAATTCAAGATTGACGTGTAGTGAAAAGCTTTGTTTATGAGCACTACAGGCAGATCGTAGTAAGCAAGGATGTACAGATCAAAAAGACTTAGACAGAGGCATACAGATTTTAATGTACTGGGCATGTGCTAGATGAGATCAACATTAACAAGATCAGTGTTATAAGAGGCTAGACAGTCCATTCATCAGCCTGATAATAGCCAGGAAGAAGTTTTTCCAGTACATGCTCATGCATGTGTTCAGGCTTCTATATCGTCTGCTTGATGGAAGAGGTTGTTGGAGGTCGTTGCCAGGGCGTGTGGGTCTTTGATGTTGGCAGCCAGTAAACGGAACCCATGGCTGGAAGGATGATTTCTGTAATGGTCTGGGCTGTGAATACCACCTTCTGTAGGTTCTCACAGTCTCGGGCAGAGCAGTTGCCATGCCAGGCTGGTGTGCACCTGGACACTATGCTTTCAATGGTGCACCTGTAGAAGTTGGTGAGTGTCCTTACGGATATGCACTGACATTTGTTGATGTAGCTGAATGCCCATAGCAACCAGTGGAAGACCCAGTCCTGACAAGTCACAGAATGGTGGCAATGAAACAACAATCAATATCATCTTCTCCTGCTGACTACTCATACAAAATGTACTTTGCTCACCTAATACAAAGCAAGAATTAATCCCATTTTATATTACATCCTACAGGTCCATACATGTGCCTGAAAGGTGTCTGCTAACTACTCACAGCTTATTTTTCACACCTTTGTGACAACAGAACAAAAAAAATTCATAGCTGGGTAGTTGGTCTGTATGATGATATATCATTACACAATTTTTTTAAAAAAACTTGCATTGTGTATAAAAGTACTTCACAAATGCTTCAAGCGGTTAATATAAAAGCAGGCTTTTCTTCATCAAAAATTTCTTTTTTTAATGTATCAATTTCTAGCTACCGCTCGTACAGTATTGGATGCCGCAACAAACATATGCTGAGCTGTAACAGCTCCTTACAGCAATTGCATAAACATAAAAATACCTAAATGCTGAAGATCATCTATTTAAACTAGCAGAAAATAAAAGCTATTTACACAAGCTAACAATGGGGGGAAGCTCTCACAAACCTCTGCTAATGCATGCTTCTTGAAATTTTCAGCTCCCAATTTACAACTAGTACACAAAGGGCCAGTTGAAACTTGTACGATGATCCAATTTGCCACAGCTCATGTTTTTGGTCTCCGTGAAACTGCTGTGCCAGTGCAGCAGGAGAACCTTATTTCTATCCCACAAGTCAATCAAGGGACTTTTATTTCCTCCTGGACCTAAACATCAGGCAGTTCTAAGCAGCTAATTATCATTCAGAAATATATTCATGGTAGCACATAATCACAGGGGCACCTTGTACATATTATTACAACACATCAAACTAATTGTCCTATTTTACTGGTCATTAATTTTTTTTAAACATACCCAAAAAGAAGAATGTTCCAAAATGGATTTAATATCCAGGTAATTGAATTTTTGCCCCTCTGTTTATTTTGCCTCTCACCATAGATGCAAGGTACAAATCTATAATTACCAGGGAATTCCTCAAAAATTGCTAATGGTCAGTGAGTTTCTCATTAGGAAATGTTTAATCCATGCTTAACTCATCACTTGTTCAGTAATGTATCGGCCTTGGGAGTCTTTTGCCCAATAGTAGTTCTGCAAACTGACAGTTCAGAGTTCCATACAGCCTTCTGCAAGGAAAGTAAGCAGCGGCATTGATTGCATTGATCAGCTGAACACAGCATACATACGAAGGTGCACTATAAACCACTGTGTCTTATCCAAAGAAACGTTATTTCCATAAAAATACTTAATTTACACAATGTTTTGGTCAATGAAACTGGGATTTACTTTGCTAGCCTACCTTTCTTTTTAACACAGTCCCAGAGGTCTTGTTTATTGTGAAAGGATTAACTAATGCCTCATTTTTGCTTGAATGAAATGATCTGATCAGTCCTTTATCTCATCCATTACACAGTCCTAATTGCTACTTTGAAAAAATAGACTGCAAGCAGCCAAAGTTGCAGTGTTACTCTGTTCCACCTCAGTGTTAAAGAGGGCAGGGTGTACTTCCATGGAGTATGAGTCTCACGTTACAATTAATTTTCTCTTTCAGTAATTAATAAAATAAAACTATATCCTCACTGAAAATAACTGCATTACTTTATTTGCTGAACACAAGTTAAACATCAGGATAAAAGACTCATAAATTTGCATTCTGCTGTGTTGTTGAATTGAATTTATTTATTTATTATATAGGATATGTACAAATGGTAAACTGGATTTTTATAACTTTAAGTCAATTGGAAACTACAGGTTTAAGAAATAAACAGTTAGACTTAAATTCATTAAATATACACACTAATTGTAACATTTAATTGACTGAAATGCAATAATTTATAGAATTGTTTTAATTTAGGCATCCATAAACATTTGTAATTCAGGAGGAATCACTAATTCATTCAGCAGTTTTCTTTGGTTCAAATCTCAGTTGTATGATATTTTCCATGTCTAAGAATATAAACTTTACTTAAAATTTTCAATTTTGTTTTGGTCTTCAAGGGATGGTCTGTCATGTAACAGCTTCTCAATTATAGTAGACATCAAGACTCACAGTCATGGATGGTGTGGGTTAAATGTAGAACAAAGCTACAGTCTCGATTCCAATGTCAGGAAGAATATTCAAAGTGTCAGAACATTGTGTGCTTGTTTTCCACAGAGTATTTTCAGTCGAAATTTGGGCTTAGTCGAATTTCTATCAGATTTTATTGCACATCCAAGCGAATCTAGTTAGATTGTCTTTTGTTTTGCTTCTTACTCTGGAAATATGACAAATTTCTTTATCGTTTTTGAGGTCAAGTAGTGAAACTGGAAGTCTTCCACCTCATGAAAGTTTTATACTTGTTTCAGAGTATGTTTAATTCATGCATCCAACATATCCTAAAATATAGCAGTCCTTTTTGGCTATCTGCTCATTTCTAAGTTTTCAGCTACCCAAATCATGTTGAATGCACACAAATTCACCTGGATAACAGCTATGAGACAGATGAGTGATGGGGTTATTTTGTAGCAGGGCTATTTTGAAACTACTTGCATTTTTCACACATTACTGTCTAAGCAATATTTGAAGGAACCATCAGTAAATGGCAGATAAACACAAAATACTATGGATGCTAGAAAGCTGAAACAAGCACAGAGAAAGCTGGAGATGCTCAACAGGTCTGGCAGCATCTATAGAAAGAAAAATAGAGTTGATGTTTCACGTCTGGTATGACTTTTCTTCAGAATTCATTGGGCTAAGTGGTCAGAGCCCAGAGTACAATAAACAACTTGTTGTTAGCTTGATAATAAAATGTGGGGCTGGATGAACACAGCAGGCCAAGCAGCATCTCAGGAGCACAAAAGCTGACGTTTCGGGCCTAGACCCTTCATCAGAGGCTCTGATGAAGGGTCTAGGCCCGAAACGTCAGCTTTTGTGCTCCTGAGATGCTGCTTGGCCTGCTGTGTTCATCCAGCCCCACATTTTATTATCTTGGAATCTCCAGCATCTGCAGTTCCCATTATCTCTTGTTGTTAGCTTCATTGATTTCAAAAGGCTTTTGTTTAGCAACCGTCTGTCACTCTGTCACATTGCATGACAGTAAGGCATCCCAAAGCTCTCCATTAACACTTTCAAACCCTTACATTGTGACTCCAATTGTTGCATCAAGGCCTGCACAAGCACCAGGGGTTCATTTAACATCATTACAGGAGTAGAACAAGGCAACACACTCTCACCATTCCCTCTGCTCTTGTTTGTTGATTTCATTATGAGGGAGACAATGGTGGTAACCCACCAGCAACGCCACTGGTTGACAAGTCAACATTGCACAAGACATGATATTGCTCATCATAGGATCACACACGCTTCAAGGTATAACCATAAATTTAGACAGCTGCAGCACCAAAGTTGGGTTTGTTCTGACCAGCCCCTGGGTGGGATTCCTCAATTCATAATGATTCTCGACAGGATATGCCAAATTAACAAGCTCCCAACTGAAGAGGAGGAAACTGGCTCCTTTTCTTAATTCGCGTACCACCCTCATTTGCTACAAGTTCCCTTCCCTTTAGGGTACCTTCATTCCAGAGCCAAAGGTACTTATGTTTCAAAAGGAGACAATTTAACCAGGCATTCTTGAATGAACAAAAGCAGTGATTTTATTCATGACTAAATGCAAGAATAATTCTCTTCTTCCCTTCACCCCTACCCAAAGTGATGGGTCCCTCCTGCCACTGGAGGAGGAGACTTCTAAACAGGACATTTCCACCTGTCATGTAGCATTCTGAACTGAATATTTAATAATCACTTAACATTCACACTATGTCAATCTTCAATAGGTGGGAGATTGGATTGTCAAGTCATGGAGTGGGATATTTATGGCTCTGGGATAAGGATTCTAGTTTCAATGCCTCACTCAGCAATCCTACCTTTCCTACTTCATTGCATTTCTGTGCCCAAGACATTTCATAGTAGTTGTCCATTTTATGAACTTCCAGAGGAGTTGTGAACCACTGGAAAATCCAGTGGGGGTGCAACGAAAAAGTCACCTGCTTAGGGGCAGTACAGTGTTTCACTGGTTAGCATTGCTGCCTCACAGTGCCAAGGACCCAGGTTCAATTCCAGCCTCAGGGAACTGTCTGTGTGAAGCTTACACATTCTCCCTGTGTCTGAATGGATTTCTTCCAATTGCTCCAGTTTCCGCCCACAGTCCAAAGATGTGCAGGTTAGGTGGATTGGCCATGCTAAATTGCCATTTGTGCCCAGAGGGCAGATTGTCTTTGGGGTTATGGAGATAGGGGATGAGACTGAGTGGAATGCTCTACGGAAGGTTGGTGTGGACTCAATGGGTCAAATGGCCTCTCTCCATACTGTGGGGATTCTAGGGAATAATTCATTTACAGGCTCTGAAACACAGAGAAGGATATGTTCTTTTATTTTCAATGGTTAGGTGTTGTATTATAAGTTAGTTTTTTTAATGTAATGATTTATTTTAGGGCTGCATCCTGAAAAGTAAGTTGATCAGCATTATGTTAGCATTGAGATGGAATAGATACCCATATAAAAGAGAGCATTCAAAACTGAAATAAACATAACTTGACACCTCCAATGTGTTCATCAGAAGTGATTTAAAAGCTCAAGGACCTTTTAAATTGAACAAAACCTTTAATACTTTCAATAAAATTTTCACTTAAAAGCTCCTGGACTGTTTTGATTGACTAGATAGTAAGGATAACTTTGGAAAAAAGAAACCATCCTTTTTTCTTAATGCTTTGATGTTCAGTGGTGTTTGCATTGGCATTATAGAGGAGCCCATCATGAATACCTGGCTGAATTTCAAAAGCCCCAAACAGTGTATCTCAGCAGTAGGCTGTGTTCACACATTAGTTAAGTTTTCAGAAGTTATTAAATGATTTTCCTGCTTTGATGAAGTTAGTAAAATAGACATGAATTTGTTTTGACAGTAGATTGACCACTTGAGGAGATTCACAGTTTTTGAATAGATTTCATGAATGGAAGTTATTTTCAGTTTTTAGTGCTTTTGACATAAAGCTCTTTTAGATAATTAGATGTTTTATTCATCTCTACATGACACCTAAGAGTAAATGACAATGGTGAATAAATGGGAGGCATGGAGGTGGTATTTGAATTATTGGCCATGAAGATAGCACAGGGAATATGGGGGACAATATGGCAACATTGGGGTATGGGACACATGGAACCTGAATGGGGGTTATTAGCATATGCCAGGGCAGGGTGGGGTGAGGATGAGGGTTTGAGAGCCTATGGATTTTAGTTTCAGTCTCCCAACCAGGCTATTCGTCATCCTCCATTGCTATGTTGAGCCTAACTCCAGAATTGGCAAGCCCCACTCCATTGTATTGTTGCCTCCCCAGAACAAAAATGTAGCAGGCAGGGACCTTTTCCAGGCAGGTAGATCTGCCAGACCAGGGGGCTTCAAACTCAAATTTCTCACCTCGTCCATGAAAATGTGGACTATGTGGTCAATGTAACTGTAGTTCTTTAAGCCATTTGATATTGTGCTTACAGAAACTACTTTATAAAATATTCTGCTTACATGACAAAAACAACATATATATCCCTGACAATCGTAATTGTTATGACTGTCAACTATTATCAACCACGTCTCATTAAATTACAAACATGTCAACTTACTCCCCAGCCTACTGCATTTTGGTTCTGGGGAGGCAAAGGTGCAAAGGAGTGGGGCCTGCCAGTTAGGCTCAAAATGGCAATGCAGGTTGGTGAATGGCCTGGTTGGGAGACTGAATATCAACCTCACTAAGGCTCTAATGCCTTTATCCTTCACCTGTCCCTGCTCCCCAATGTACCGATAACCCCCATTCAGGCTCCGCGTCTCCCATTGGTGTGACAGACATTTATGAGTCAGCTTATTGAAAAATGTATTTTCTGAAAAACATAAAACATGACATCCAAACCAATTACCTATAGGTCTGAAAGATAAATGGATTACATAGTCTAAAATGTAACATTAAGGCATGGTGAGGGTAGATACTGGTGAGGTGCTCCCCTGGCTAGGCAGTCTACAACGAGGGGCACAATCTAAAAATAAGGGGCTTCTATTATTATAAAATTGTGGAGAGTAATCATGAATTGGAAATCAGGAAGCTAGAATTTGTTTGTAAAAAAAATGATAAGGGGCATGCACGCATTGTTCCTTTAAGAGGTAAAGTGCTACTCTAAGCTTCGATATTTATTCAGAAAATTGCTGAAGGGGTACAGACAGTTCTAACATTTTTAACATGTATCATTTAGCTGAGTGATTGAAAACTTTCGGCTTGCTTTGATGTTTTAGCAACTAGCTGGAATCAACCAATTAATTTAAAGCAAACACTTAGCAATTGAAAGGCAATTGAATCTGAATCCGATGGTTTCGACAACCTCGGGCCAAAGAAAATTGTTATATCATCCAAGGTATGTAAGGAGAGGGTTTTTGAAAATCAGTGTGAGTGCGAGCCACCATTTGAGAAATAAGCATCTAGCTCTCACGAGAAGTCACTGAACTCCCTAAGAAAGCACCAGCTATCCATAAAAGGTACCACAGCACTCCTAGCTAAGAGTCCTCACTGAAGACTTCACAGAGAAAACATTCTTGACAGCCAGATTAGTGGAACAACGGTGTTTATGACTTGAGAACAGCAGAAGAAGTGTGTAGACTTTGACAGGCATAAGTCTTAATCTATTTTCTTATTACTTGGATTTATATAAGTGGTACCTGTGTTTATTAGAATAGCATACTAGTAGAATTTAGTTCAATTAAGGAATTGTTAGTAGTTAAGAGAGAATTGTTCAGTTTGTGAGTAATTCTGTTACATTGTTCACTATTAGGTTTAAATAAATAAATTCTCATAAAGTGAATCTCAGGGATTTTCTTTAACCTCCCCTTCTCCGTAACAGTAACAGATTAGACGAGATGAAGCAAGCTGCTCCGGGTGTTTCAGTTTTAATTACTAGAAACGAACCTGTACTCCCACTGAAACAGATTGGGGGCTTGTGTTTCAATTTTAATTATCAAAGGGGTTCAACCTCCCCTTCACAACACAATTTAGGACTGAGATGAGGAGATTTTCTTTACTCAGAGGGTTATCAATCTTTGGAATTCTTACCCCAGACAGCAGTGGACGCTTAGCCTTTGATAATATTTAAAGTAGAGATTGATTGATTTCTGGTTGTCAGTATCTCAAAGTATGGGTAAAAGGCGTTGGAGTGTCCCATTAACCATAATTGTGGGCAGGCTCAAGAGGCTGAAAGGCTTTCTTATCTTCCTATTTCAAAATGTAGTCACTATTGTTGGGATGACAAACATGGTAATGAATTTCCACACTGAGACATTGCAGAAATAGCAATTAAGTTACTAGCAAAGTTGACATTATGGATGAAGATTAAATGAAGTATAAACTCCACAGGGGCCGGTATCTCCTCACCATGTCACCCTTTATTTACACATGAACAGCCTTGACTATCGCGTTGCCTCAAACAGAGCCAGGCACCTCCGACGCTTACCCCTTTTATATGTCAGCTAAAGCTCCTTGGTTGGACCAGATTAACAGCCTCTATCAGGGAACTTATTTTCTGTATGGTCCAGCTTGCTGACTTTGTTACAATCACTACAATTTAGTATAGACATACATTACCTCATCCCACCACCACCCTCCCCACTCTGCCCACACCTCACCACACTTGCTCACATAGTGCTATTGGATCTTTGCTGTTCCCTTGGCAAGCATTACCAATAACACAGTACTCCCACAGTCCTACATTGAATGCCTGTGAATTGGAACTTTATCCTACAACTGTGTGACAGTGTTGTGAGAGTGCTAAAATAGGGACAACCTCTCATAGTATTCGACTCAGTGATTCCCATCTCTGCATCTCTTCAATGCTTAACCAAATATTTGATTTATGCCACATTCACAGCAAGCGGGGCTGTATTTTCAATTGCCCATGGGGACAAATAAGTGTGTGGGTGCATACTGAAACTCTCATTCTAGGAAAGTGTCATTGGATCCTAATACTTCTAGAATGAAATGCTACTTTGAAAAGAAGGGGAGGTGAAAGGAGTGCAGAAATCCTAAATGACTCCATTTAAGTTTTTGAGCTCTAGGGTGAGGTTATTCAAATTCTAAGGAGTATAAGTGCAACATTTCCACTGGCTGTATATTCTTTGATCTACTCTTGGCAATTAAAATAAAACCTGGAGCTAATATCAAATACAGTAGAGCTTTTCAGAATGCATTCACCTAACAACAGGAATGTTCTGAGGGAGAACAAGGTTCCGGTGACAGTATTTGAATAAGAACTGGCGAGGCAGAGGAGGGACAGAATTGCTGTTGCTTGAGTCTCATCTCCACTGGAAACAACAGCATAGTGATTATGTTACAGGAAGGGGAATCTAGAGATCCAGATTAATAATCTAGGGACATGAGTCTGAATCCTACTAGGTATTTTGGGGAATTTAAACTCAGTTAATTAAATAAATCTGGAATAAAATGTTAACATCCGTTATAGTACCACATAACTACTGGATTACTGGTAAAATAAAATCCATGTGGCTTTTCCTTAATGTGTTTTAGGAGGTTTAATTCTACTATTTTACCTGGTCTGGCCTACACATGATTCCTGACCCACAACAATGTGATTGACCCTTAACTGCCCTCTGAAATTGTCTAGCAAGACACTCAGTTGCATTAAAACTCTAATCAAAAGTAGAACAGTAAGAAAAATGGACAGACCACGCAGCTTTGGCCTAGGCATCAGATATGGTCATTAAAGGCTTTCCCAATCCTTAATTCATAACAGAAGAGGAAAAAAATTCTTAACTCACTAGCATCTGTGGACTCGTGTCTAAACTTGGAGAGTTGTTCAATGGACCAGTCAAGCAACAGCCTGAAGAAACCATAGTCACATAATTATGCCTTTCAGCCGATGTCTCAAACCCCCCCACCACTATCTTTGGATATGCCCTGACCCACTACCGACCCAGCAGAAGTAATAGCGGTGATAGACAGTTACCTGAAAATCCTTAACATTGACTCCAGCCATCATGATGTCACAGGGGCAAGGAAATCTACTGCTAATTAGCACTATCAATCCCACTGTCTTGCTCAATTGATAAACCCTTGCTGAACACCACTTGGGAATATAATTGAGGGTAGCAAATTTGGAGACTTTAACATTCATCACCTGCAGCAAGTGGTGAGGGAACCAACAAGATCTGTTATAAAGTCTATTTGTCCTCAACGATCTATCTGTCATGGATGAATCTCTATGACTATATTGGTAAGAGTTCTTATCATACAATTCTGATGGAGAAACAGTCGCATTATCACAGAACGGACAAGTTCTGGTATACTTTGTGGCATTATCACAGTAATAGATGGAATAGATTTAGGACAGAGCTAGTAGCTGAAAACTCAGCACCTACAGAACCAAACTATTAGCAGTAACAGGAGAATGGGATTCTGTAACCTCAGAGACTGGCATGCCTTTCAGTTGACCATTACCAGCAAGCCACCAGAAATATCCCTGATTCATTGAGGAAAGTGAGTAAAGTGAGCTGGGAGCAGCGTCTAGCGTACCTAAAACTGAGGTGCCGACACAACACAGGAACACGTGCAAGCTAAACTGTGTAAATTAAGGCAGAGCTAATGGATTATACAGAAAAGATAATGGCAGAAACAGTCCCGTTAACCTGCCCCATTGTCTTCCTTACTAATACCTGGAGGTTAGTGCTAACATTGGGAGAGCTGTCTCACAGGCTAGTTAAGCAACAGCCTGACATAATGCTGCTCTCAGAATCATAACTTACAATGTCCTAGACACCAGCATCACCAGCCCTGGATATGACCTGTCCCAGTGGCAGCACAGACCCGGCAGAGGTGGAGTCGAGAGGAGTTGCCCTGGGATCCTCACGGCTGACTCTGGACCCCATGAAGTCTCGTGGCATCAGGTTAAACATGGGCAAAGAAATCTCCTGCTGATTACGATGTACTGTCCTCCTTTGGCTGATGAATCAGTACTCCTCCATGTTGAACAACATTTGGAGAAAGCACTGAGGATGGCATTTGCACAAAATATGCTCTGGATGGTGGATTTCAATGTCCACCATAAAGAGTGGCTCAGAAGCAGTTTTAAAGATCGAGCTGGTTGGATCCTAAAGGACGTAACTGCTTGACTGGGTCTGCAGTTGGTGGTGAGAGAACCAACAAGAGGGAAAAACATACTTTACCTCATCCTTACCAATCTGCCAGCTGCAGATGCATCTGTCCATGACAGTATCGACAAGAGCAACCACAGCACAGTCCTTGTGGAGACAATGGCCTGCCTTCACCTTGAGAATACCCTCCATTGTTTTGTTTGGCGCTATCACTGTGCTAAATGGAACAAACTTTGAACAGATCTGGCAACTCAAGAGTGAGTATCCATGCGGCATTGTGGGCCATCAACAGCAGCAGAATTATACCCCTGTGCAATCTGTAACCTCATGGTCCGGTATGTGCCTTACTCAACCATTACCATCAAGCCAGGTTCAATGGAGAGTGCAGAAGGCCATGCCAGGAGCAGCATTGTCCAGACCCGAAGAGGAGGTGCCAACCTGGTGATGCTACCAAACTTGCACGCCAAACAGCATAAGCAGCAAGTGACAGACGGAGCTAAGTAATCCCACAACCAATGGATCAGATCTAAGCTCTGCAATCTGACCACATCCAGTTGTGAATGGCAGTGACAATTAAACAACTCACTGAGGAGGAGGCTCCACAACTATCCCCACCCTCAATGATGGAAGAGCGCAACACATCAGTGCAAAATATAAGCCTGAAGCCTTTCCAGCAACCTTCAGTCAGAAGTGCCATGTGGATGATCCAACTTGGCATTCCTCTAGTAATACCTAGCATCACAAATACCAGGCTTCAGCCAATTTAGCTCACAGTATGTGATATCAAAAAACGGTTTTAGGCCCTAGATACTGCAAAGGCTATGGACCTGACAACATTCTGGCAATAGTACTGAAGACTTCAGCTCCAGAACTTGCCGCTCCCCTCGCTAAGCTGTTCCAGTACACTTACAACCCTGGCTCCTGCCTGAAAATGTGGAAAATTGCCCAGGTATGTCCTGTACTTAAAATGCAGGAGAAATCAACATGGCCAATTACTATCCCATCTGTCTACTCTCAATCAAGTGTAAAGTGATGGAGCATGTCATCAACAGTGCTATCAAGCAGCACCTGCTCAGCAATAACATACTCAGCGATGTTCAGTTTGGGTTCTGCCAGAGACACTCAGCTCCTGACCTCATTACAGCCTTGGTTCAAACATGGGCAAAAGACTTGAATTTCAGAGGTAAGGTGACAGTGACAGCCCTTGACATCAAGACTGCATTTGGCTGAGTGAGCCATCAGGAAGCCCTGGCAAAACTGGAATTAATGGATATCAGGAGCAAACTCTCCAGTGATTTGAGTCATTCCTGACACATAGGAAGATGGTCATGGTTGTTGGAGGTCAGTAAACTCAGCTCCAGGATATCGCTATAGGAGATCCTCAGGGTAGTGTCCTAGGTTGAACCACCTTCAGCTGCTTCATCAACAACCATCCCCCATCATAAGGTCAGAAGTGAGAATGCTCACTGATGCTTGCTCAATGTTGAGGACCATTTGTGACTCCTGAGATATTAAAATGTCCATGTTCAAATGTAACAAGGCCTGGACAGTAACCAGGCTTGGACTGACAAGTGGAAAATAACATTCATGCCATGCAAATGTCAGGCTATGACAACATCGCCAACAAGAGACAATCTAACCAATGCCCCTTGACATTCAATGGTGTTTCCATCAGTGAATCCCCCAACTATCAACATTCTGGGAGTTTTCATTGACCAGAAACTCAACTGGACTCACCGCATAAACAAAACAGTTATAAGAGGATAACTGGGCTCCTGGGCTCCTGAGATGCTGCTTGGCCTGCTGTGTTCATCCAGCTTCACACTTTGTTATCTTGGATTCTCCAGCATCTGCAGTCCCCATTATCTCTAGGTATGAGGAGGTCAGATGTGAGGAATACTGGGGCGAGTACAGTAACTCACATCCTGACTCCCCAAAGCCTGGCCACCATCTACAAGGCACAAGTCAGGAGTGTGATAGAATACTCTCCACTTGCCTGGATGATTATGGGCCCAACAACACTCAAGAAGCTTGACATTATCCAGGACAAAGCAGCCCACTCGATTGGCACTACATCCACTCCCTCCACCACCAGTGCTTAGTAGCAGCAGTGTGTATTATTTACAAGATGTACGACAGAAATTCACCAAAGATCTTCAGACAGCACCTTCCAAACCCATGACCACTTCCTCGTCCATGACCACTTCCATCTAGAAGGTCAACGGCAGCAGGTATACGGGAAAACCACCACTTCTAATTTCCCCTCCAAGCCACTCATCATCCTGACATGGAATTTTATTGCTGTTCCTTCACTGTCACTGGATCAAAATCCTAGAATTCACTCCCTGATAGCATTGTGGGCCAACCCACAGCAGATGGACTCCAGTGGGTCAAGAAAAAAGCTCACCACCACCTTCTCAAGTGCAACTAGAGAAGGGCAATGAATGCTGACTAGCCAACGACACCCACATCCCACAAACAAATTAAAAGTAAAAGGCTGTACAGTTAAGTCATGTCTAGTCATGAATGATGATGGACAACTGAATGACTAAAAGATTCCTTTGATACCACCTTTGAGACCCATAATCTTACCACCTCAAAAGTAGACTCAATGGAACATCACTAGGCCAGCAGATTCAATGGAACATCAGTAGGCCAGCAGACTCAATGGAACATCACCACCTGCAAATCCTCTTCCAAGACACACACCATCCTGACTTGGAATTATACCACTATGCTTTCAGGTCCTGAAGCATTGTCTCCATAGTAGCACCAACTCCGCCCCACGCTATACCACATGGACAGCTGTGATTCAATGATACAGGGTATCAACACTTCTCAAGGGTAATTATGAACAGGCAATAAATGTTGAACTTGTCACTAATTCCCACATCCCATGAATGAGTAAGCAGTTATTGTTCAAACAACACTCCTGTTTAATTTATAAGAGTATGTTCATCCTTAAATCTATCGTTCTCACCCTATTAAATTGGAAGCAAGGTTGAAACATGCTTATTTAATTGAAAGAAAAGACTGCGATGAGAGGAACCATTTTGTGTCTACCATTACCTCAAATCCCAATGCATTTTACAGCTGAAGTACATTTGTAGTATTGTCACTGTAATGTAAGAAACATTGTAGACTATTTGTGTACAGCAGGTTCCCACAAACATTGTGATATAATGACCTGATAATCAGATTTATGGTGAAGTTGACTGAAGTATTCATACTTTCCAGAATACTATCACAAGCTTCTCATCCTGATGTCACACATCATACAGTGCAATATTCTGTAAGTATTGCTACAAAACAACAAAAACTTATATTTATAAATCACACTAGAATGTCAGTTTAGTTTTTATGCTTGAGTTTCTTGAAGAAGCTTTGTATATCCCTGCAGAGAATCATGTTTGATATGGTGCTCTCACAGAGGGATTCTTAAATCCTGTACTTTAAATTTAAAGCAATTTTGCAATTTCACCATAAAAGGCATGATGAACATACATTAAAGTTCATAAACTGGAGGATCAAAAACTAACATTCGTTTAGGATTACTTAATTTGCACTAACTGAAAGTTGAGGGTCCTTTTCTTTTTAATATGCATAAACATTGTAATTTGCTCATCTGGAGTTTTCTATAGTACATTATGAGACTAGCTTAGGGGCAACTAAAATGGATAGGAGATTGACTGGCTGATGGAAAACAAAGAGTCTTTTTCAGATCGGCAGGATGTGTCAAAAAGGGTCTTGCAGGGGCTTGTGTTGAGCCTTTAACTTTTTATAATGCTATTCAGTCATTTAGATTAGGGATTCAAGGCATGGTGGCTTAATTTACAAATGACACACAGGTAGAAAAGTATGTTTTGAAGGTAATATAATAAAGATGCAACCCAATATAGATACGAATGGGCAAATGTCTGGCAGATAGAGTCTAATGTGGGGAAAATGTGATGTTTTTCATTTTGGCAGCAAGAATAAACAAGCAAAGTATTACTGAAGTGGAGAGTGAATGCAATATTACAAGGAGTCTATGTATTGTGAATGTGTCAGAAAAAATAGTATACAGGTGTAGCAAGTGGCTGAGAAAGCTAATGGAAGTCTGTCCCTTATTACAAGAGAAATTAACATAAGGGAAAAGATACAATACCTTGGTTGTGAGAAAAATGGTAAAATGCAAAGTCATCACAGTGTTGCCATCTCTTTAGAAAGCACTGGCTGGTGGTTGCTTAACCTGACAATCACCATATCTCAAGTGAGTATAGGAGGTTAAGAAGAAGAATCCTTTATTTTCTCTCAAAGGCATTGTGCCACTTTAGAACTAAATGCCTCAGAAGATGGTGGAAGTGGGATTCATTGAATATTTTTACATCGGGGAGGCAGATAGGGACAAATAGACACATGGTTGGAACATAAAGATATCAGCATGTTTTTTAGTGAATGATACACCTGCCCTGCAGGGCCAAATGACCTGCTTCTGCTCCTGTGTACAAAGAATGATGTCACCTTTCCTAATGTATCGTGCAAGTTATAAATTGCTTCCCTATAACTTTGGAACAGTAATGCCAATTCCATTATCGATATTATTGTTCCAGCTCAGCAAGAGGTTGTGAACACAATGATGGCATTATGACTAAAGAGTAAAAATTTCTCTGTGCCCCCTCATGGCTCACACCAGAAGTACAAATTATGAAATAGTGCGCTTCCATTAGCTTTAATGGATGGAAAATTATAGACTGAGGGACATGCTTTGATCCCAGGTGCCAGGAGTTGATGAAGAAGAATTTTTAACCATTAAGCTACGATGGAGGAAAAGACTAGCTCCTAGTGATGATTGATCAAATAAGCAGTGAATCCTCTTTCATGCATCAGTGGTGCAGGGAATGAAAATTTTAATGGAAACCAGGACCCTTAAAGATACTCAGAGAGTTCATTGGCATATAATTTTCAATAGGCAATAATGGAAGCCACTTAATGGTGACAAAAATGCGTAACCAAGGTACGGCCTCTTTATCTCTGTTTTTTCCAATGGCTTCAATTAAACCACTGGGCTGAACCTAACAATTTTTAGCTAAATGTCATTTTCACATTTTTGCAAGTCTGGTCCAATCCATGAGCTGGATTGCCTGTCCCTGTGCACAAAATGACCTAGTAACAGTGCTTTAGTGATAGGTACTTAGCTATGGAATGCAGCACATGGTTCAAGTGGATTAGAGATGAGTGTAATGTTGTAAAGAAGTTCACAAGTGTTTGATGCCAAAGTCTGTTGATCTGGGATGGATGGGATCATTTCCTTGAGATACTCGCACTGAGGTTGTACACGACGTTGGCGAGGATACTTTTGGAATACTGTGTACAGTTCTAGTCACCCTGCAAGAGGAAGAATATTGTTAAATTGGAGAGCGTTCAGAAAAGATTTACTAGGATGTTGCTGGGGCTGGAGGATTTGAATTATATGGAGAGGCTGGATAGGCTGGGGCTTTTTTCACTGGTGCATTGGAGGCTGAGGGGAATCCTTACAAAGGCTTGTAAAATTGTGAGGAGCATAGATAAGGTGAATAGCAAAGATCTTTTCCCTAGGATGTGGGATTTCATAAGTAGGGGGCATATTTTTAAGACGACAGGAGAAAGATTTAAAAAGCGCCAGAGGAGCAATTTTTTCACACAGTGTATGATTCATATGAGGAATGAACTGCCAGAAAAAGTGGTAGATGCAGGTACAGTTACAACACATAAAAGGCATTTAGAACAAGTACATGAATAGGAAAGGTTTAAAGGGATGCAGGCCAACCACAGGCAAGTGAGACTAGTTTAGTTTGGGTAACTTAGCCAGCATAAACAAGTTGAACTGAAGGGTTTGTTTCCATGCTGTCTGATTCTATGGCTGTAGAAGTGGGGAGCTAGAGCCACCAATTACCTGCTCAGGCTTTCTGGTAAAGAATTTGCAACATGAGTATCATCACAGCAGGTGGTAGCAGCAATCAATAGGTGAGATAGACAGTTAATGAAGCCAATAATAAGCAATAATCTCTGTTAGCAGGCTTCTCGTCACCTCCTAATGAGAATCTTTACTCAACACCTCGACCTCCGTTGGAGAATATAAATTGTCGAAAAAGGCCTCACCTATGGGGTTCTCCCAGATTTCTCACTACAGCGCATGTCATTCAAGCCCCTAAAGGATCCCACTCCCTGCCTTTACTTTGCACCTATTTAGAAAAAACAAAAATAGGGCTGTAACCCCACTGTGTGACCTTGAGAACGGAATTTATAAAAATCTCTATGACTCTAGTTTGCTTTGTAATAGAGTTTGTCACTATCTATGTTTTCAGGGCAGGTTCTCATCCAGTCAAATGGGATGGTAATTACTTTCAGAAATGAATATGCGGCAAGGTGAATAGGCCTGTTCTGCTGCAGCAGACAAGCATTCAAAAAACACCATAACTGTATGGAGATAAAGTGTAGAGCTGGATGAACACAGCAGGCCAAGTAGTACCAGAAGAGCAGGAAAGCTGATGTCTGAAGAAGGGTCCAGACCCGAAACGTCAGCCTTCCTGCTCCTCTGATGCTGCTTGGCCTGCTGTGTTCATCCAGCTCTACACCTTGTTATCTCAGGTTCCCCAGCATCGACAGTTCCTACCATCTCATAACTGTATGGACATGTCCAAGGAAGTATACCGTAGAGTCACTGAGTCATACCGCAAAGAAACAGACCCTTCAGCTCACCATGTCTATGCTGACCAGCCAACACCAAACTATGTTGTTCCCATTTGCCTGCACTTGGCCTATAATCTACTGTGCCCTGGCATTTTAAGCTCTCACCCTGATGCATCTTAGGTGTTGCAAGAGTGCCTGCCTGTTCCACCCCCTCAAGCAACATGTTCTATATTTGCACCTGGGTGCCTTCACATGAATGTGGTAGTGTCAGTCTTTGCACATCCTACAGTCAGAGTTCCCGATGTTGTCCAGGATTAGGATACTCATATGTATGAGACTGAAAAATCTCCATCGGTTTCTACGTGACGTGCCTTTCCAGGTGTCTTTGGAAACAGCCATCAGATTAGTCAGTCTCCAGTGTCAGCGCATTGTATGTCCAAACATTTCTAAAGCAAAGTGACCAAATTTAGAGAATTCGAAAGTTTTTCTGTGTCTTATTTGCCAAAATACAAGGCCAGTTCAAAGTAGCACATGGGATAATAAGTTTCCTTTCTAGAATATATTCGTGGAGAGTAGGGTTCCATTGCATTAACTTTTGGGTACAATGTATCAGAATTAGATTGTACAAGTTTACTTGACATTATTTCAAATATATTGTAGGCCACTCAATGAACCTGACATTATTTAAAGAAATTTCTGTGTAGAAAGTACAAACTATAGCAGAAAATAATAGCATTAATAAGGTGCATCTTTCCACAAGAACATACAGGCACACTGAAATAAAGTTTCTATTGTCTAGATTAGTTTTCTGGTTCCTCATTACACAACCTGGAAAAGTATCTAAAACAATAGTGGTGGGTATCCAGCCGATTATTGTAGTTCCATAGAAGTTGCCATGCAGCAAGTACAAAGAAACATCTGAAGGTCAAAAAGAAAAAGGTGAGAATTATGGTTAAGGTGAGGAATTACTAGCTCTCATAAGCTTGCAGAAAGGACGATAAGCCAATATATTTATTTGAGAACTATTTCACTTGAACTACAAATTCAGCACAATGCAAACATATCTGTATCACGCTCCAGTTGCATTGGTGGCACAAACCCAAATCATATCCCTGTACTTCACCTCATCTGGCCTACATCCAACATGCAGAAATATGCCTGAGTACAAATTAACTTTAGTAACAATACAAAAACACAGACATCAAATTTTAATTTTCACCATCTGATTAGAATACCTGAAACCTTTCATGGATTTAAATGGTTTTTAAAAGGAAAGAACATGGACTTAAAAATGGCAGCAGTGATCACCTGATTACAAATTGAAAAATATTCCTGAGACCTAATTGGAATAAATAAAACTTTCTGCAGTGAAATTACAGTTTTATCTCAAGACTTTGAAACTCGGTAACTGAGGCAGCATCAGGAAATTTTCAATTTCTGTTTTAATTGACGTTTGTATGATTATTTTCACATAAAGATTTGCCTGCCTGTTAGCCAGCTTGGAAGGTCAAGAAAACTCAGTTCAGGAATAAATGCTGAACTATATTTCAACTGTTGCTTTTGAGCAGCAGATGAGTAAGAAGCAAAGTAAAATAACAGAAAGAACTATGGGTGCGGTAAATCAAAGATAAAAATAAAACTTTCTAGAAAAGCTCAGCAGGTCTGGCAGCATCTGTGGAGCGAAATCAAAGTTGACGCTTCAGGCTGAGCGGCACTTGCTCAGAAGCAAAATTAATTTGTTTGCAGGAACTAGAAAGCTTTCTTTCTCCCTCTGCCTTTTCACCACATTATTACTGAATGCCAAACCCTGTGTAAAAGTAACTTGGGTAAACAATTATTCATTGGGAAGGCAAAGATATCTACAGATTTTAACTGGGATACCAGGCAACAACTGAACAATTGTCAGCTCTGGTTATAACACCTCAAAGATTCTAAGGGCGTGCTAACTGTTTAAGTTGTATTCTCCCTGTCTGTGCAAGATATTCTTCCTTTTAAAGTTATTACCTATGTTTGTGTATGTGCTTTATACCTGTGGTTTTATTAGTTTATTTTTCCAGGATTCGTCCATAATAAAAGTCATCTTTCTTTCACCATGAGTGTAATGGTAATTGACACCTTCATCTTCTAGTGAACTAAGCTTCAATTGAAGTGTAATGATTGCATGTTAAAATGAAACAAAATATTTGTTGCAACTAACTGGGGGTTGGCAAATGGAGGAGAGCCAATTCCCCTTCCTCGCATGGTCATAACAAAACCAAGCCCAAAACAAACTCCAAAGTTTGAATCATGCATAATACTTGGTATGTTGTCAATGTCTTTTGACCTGTTCTTCCTATTTCTTCCTGTGTTTGAACAATGCATCATAATGTCATACCATCAAGACGAATGAAATAGAGAAATAGCAAGGTCAAGTGTGACTGTGAATATAAGAATGAGGGAGGGTCTTCCTGCCAGATACTACTCTAATCCAATGCAGAAATTAGATTTGTAGTTGATAAATGGCCACTATTTTTATTTTGGAAGTAGTAGCTAGTTAGCCGACTTTATACTTGATATTGTGCAACAGCTGACACTGCATTTAATAATTTGGTGATTGCTTCAGCCTGTCAGTTGTATATGGGTCTAGAAGGATCTGCTATGTTTAATACCTGACTGAGCGAATAAGGACCATCTACTGTGATGATGTCATGAGGAAATGCATTAGGAGACAGACCTCAGGGTAAATCCTGACAAACAGTTTTTGCGGTAATGAATAGTATAACCTGTGAATAGTTACAGAAAAGCCATTATTCACTCTATAAGACTCTTCTCATTTGAGTAGAATGGGACCACCCACACACTAGATCACTTGAGCCCCTAAACAACTGACACACTTAGGTGTTATGGATGTCACACAACATGGTGATCAGCATGGCATATGAAAATTCAAATTAATTGCATCAGTCCTAATGAGGCAAACATGCAAACAACTTTAAGGAAAACAGATATTGTTAACTGGTGAGGACAGTAAACACCCCAGAAAAGCCTGATGGCAATAGTCAGTCTGGCAACAGGGTCATTTGAGCACAGATAATGAATGATAAAGGCAAGAGGGGAATCATGGACAGGCCCCCTAATGGTAACTATATGGTAGGATAGAGGAGAGGCTTTTAACTGATGTACCATGTCACTGTGCATGCATAGGAAAAAGGTAATCTGCTCATTATGCTGCCTGCTTGCACACATACAGGAGCAAACATTTCATCTGAACACGTGTAATGATCACATATTTTATCTCTGGCTGAGAAGAAACTGCACACATGCAGAAAAGAAGCGCACAATTGAAATGACTGTTGAATTGTCCTGCCTGTCTGGACATATTTCTGCATTCATGGATTCTCTACAGTATTGAAGCAAGCCATTCAACCCATTGAGTCTACACCAACTGAAGAGCATCCCACCAAGACCCAGAGCCCAACCCTATCCCTGTAACCCAGCACCTACCATGGTGAATCCACCTAGCCTGCACATCCCTGGACACTCTGGGCAATTTAGCATGGCTAATCCACTTAACCTGTGCATCTTTGGAGTGTGGGAGGAAACCAGAACACCCAAAGGAAACCCATGCAGACACAGGGAGAATGTGAAAACTCCACACAGTCGCCCGAGGCTGGAATCATACCCAATCCCTGGCGCTGAGAGGCAGCAGTACTACAAGAGCTTGTAAGAACAAAATGTCTGATGGATTGTGCACTACTATTGGATAAAGTTCAAGAGGCTAGTTAACCGGTGGCTGAGCTTATATCAAAACTAAAGGAGCTGCATATCACTCAATTTTAGGCATGTCTGATGTACAAAAAAATAGGTGGGATGTTAGCAGCTGATACTTCAGGTCAGGTTGATAAAATCCCATTCCCTAATAATAGTTAAATCACGAATTGACAACATCTCACCTGATATCAAAGAGATGCTGCAAGAGAAGTTAGCTATTTGTAGGAGACATTAGGAACAGCCGATGCTGGGGAATCTGAAATTCCTGAAGAAGGGTCGAGGCCCAAAACATCAGCTTTCCTGCTGTTCTGATGCTGCTTGGCCTGCTGTGTTCATCTAGCTCTAAACCTTGTTATCTCAGTTATTTGTAAGAAGTTTGTTTTGCAGATTGACAAGTCCAATGTTATAAGTGAACAATGCCAACTGCTGACAAATATGGTACGTTGTTGGGAACTCCATTCAGGAGAACATTTTTTTCAAGGAACTACCAAGTCATGTGACTGGTAAAGAGCTATTTTGGGTCATGGATACCTACTTGAGGGAAAATAAACTTATCTGATGTTGGGGTATTTGCTGCGATGGCACAGCTCCCATGACATGGAAAGGCAAAGAATTTGTGAATAAGGTGAAAAAGCACCATCCTAATATTCAGGATAATGAAATGTGAGGCTGGATGAACACAGCAGGCCCAGCAGCATCTCAGGAGCACAAAAGCTGACGTTTCGGGCCTAGACCCTTCATCAGAGGGTCAGATGAAGGGTCTAGGCCCGAAACGTCAGCTTTTGTGCTCCTGGGATGCTGCTGGGCCTGCTGTGTTCATCCAGCCTCACATTTCATTATCTTGGATTCTCCAGCATCTGCAGTTCCCATTATCACATCCCAATATTCAGATCAACATTGCATCCTCCAGCATGCAACTTTTGTAGCCATTATAGTGCCACTAGAGTTAGCAACAGTATTAAAGCAAGCTGTGAAAATTGTATGTAAAATTCTGGCCATTGAATCCACATTTATTCACTATTTTGTGCAAAGAGATGGGGGCTGAGCATTTGAGTTTAATGTTTCACATAGAAGTGTGAGGGCTTCCACAGAGCAAAGTTCTCTTACGTGTTCATGAGCTCTAGTGAGAACTGGCAAAGAGTTTTCAACAATGAATGAACTGCCTCATGAAGAGTTATAGTTGGATGATGATGGAAGGTTAAGCTGGTATATGTCACAGATATTTCCAGCCATCTGAATGAGTTGAATACTAAATTGCAATGGAAGAACAAGATGATCTTGACTATCACAGAAACTAGAAGGTTTCAGGTCAAAACCGAGCCTTTGGCAAGAGACAGTGACAGAGGTTTACTTAAGATGTTCCCAGTAGCGACATTAGTGACAGACACAGCTGTCAAGGTGCACAGCCTCACATCCAGGAACCTCAAAAAGTTGTAACTGTAGTTTGAATTTTACTTCCCTTCACCAAATGTGGAAGGCTACAACTGGATGCATGATCTGCTTAGGTCACTGTCATCTGATTCATCACAATATCAGATCTTTAAAAGAAAAAGAGGAATATGCAGAGCTATAAATGGATCACACAATGAAGCTGAAGTTTGAAGGGGTATCATTGAACATATTTTAGCTGACTGTAGGACATGAATATTCAACAGTCTCTGACCAAGTTGCTGTACACTTGCTGTTTGTAACAACACTCCTCCATGAGCTAGCATGTCCAATACAAGCTTATATAAGCAATAACAGGAAGGAGCTCTTCACAATGGAATAAGGTTTATGGGTAGCCCCTCTCCAATTTCTCCTTGGATCAAAGGCTGCGCACATGGTGGACCCCCGGTTAGTTTCCCTCTAACTCTGTAAATTGTAATTTATTCTATTTTGTGTTTTCCTCTGCTCAATTGTTCATGAATGGTTAGAAATAGTTGAGTTGAACAGACTTTGAGAATGTCTGTGCTCACAATCAAAGACATTTTTACCAGTGCTTTTGAAACATTAATGCTTTTGATCCTTCCTTAGCTTGTCTGCACAATGTAGCAAATGCTTCCAGTAAGGTCTTAACCGTAGTAGGTGCAAGTAAATGTGTCATTTATAAAAAATCAATTCAGCCAAAAAATGTAGGTGTGCTATGGAATTTTCAGTCTCGTTTATATTTCTGTTGAGAGAGTTGGAAACCATGATATCAAATAATGGGAATTTGTCAGCAAGATACAGTGTTAATCAAAGGAAGATTTTAAACTACATATCAACTTGAAAAATCTAATTGAAAACATTGCTTTCTTCGAAAGTTTTCAGTGCAGCATCTTATACGAGACCAGGTATCATGCAATGTCATTGACTTAATTTATGACTTCATAGTGAAGGCACACCCAGGCAGCAGCAACCAAAATATTACGTAGAAACATGGATACATAGAAGACAAGAGCAGGAGCAGGCCATTCAACCCCTCAAGCCCGCTTGACCATTCATTATGATCATGGCTGATCATCGGCCTCAATACCCTAATCCTGCCCTTCCCCCATAATCCCTTGATCTGTTTAGCCACAAGCTATATCTACCTCCTTCTTGGAAACACATGATGGGTTTTCACCTCAATCACTCTCTATGGCAGTAAATTCACCAGGTTCACCATTATCTGGGTGAAGAAATTTCTCTTCATCTCAACCCCCTTATCCTTAAACTATGACCCCCGGTTCTGGACTCCACCATCAGGAACATCCCTCCTGCATCAAATCGGTCTATCCTGTTAGAATTGTATACATTTCTATGAGACCACACCTCCTTCATCCTTCTAAACTTCAATGAATGTAACTCTAATTGATTTATTCTCCCCTTAGCACTGTCATCCCAGAAATCAATTTGGTAAGTCTTCACTAGTCTGTCTGTATAACAAGAACATCCTTTCTCTGCCAAGGAGACCAAAACTGAGCAGAATACTCCAGCTGTGGCCTCATCAATGCCCTGCATAATTGCATCAAGACATCCTTGCTCCTGTACTCAAATCCTCTTGCTATGAAGGTCAACATACCGATTGCCTTCTTTACTGCCTGCTGTATCTGAATTTTACATTCAGTTTAATGAAGAGAGGTAAGTCCAAGACTAAATTTAAATAAAGGCAAAAATGGAGACACAAAAACAAAACCAGCAAAAGTGAATGAACCAAAAAGATAAAGGGCATTAAAGATGCAGTGGCAGACATTTAAGGGGATATTTTTGAATGTTGAGGAGAGATACATTCTGTTGAAAAAGAAATGTGGAAGGAGAAGATAAAGAGAAGTTTAATTTAAAAGAAAAGGTTAAATACAATATCAAATTTAAAGAAAAAAGTATCTAACTATGCAAAGATGGATGGTAGGTCAGAGGTTTGAAGATTGGCTCAAGGATTAATAAGTAGAGAAAAATTAGAGTATGAGAGAAAAGTCACTAGAAATATAAAAGGAGATAGTAAGAACTTCTGTAGAGATTTTAAAAGAAAAGAGTTAATAAGGTAAACTTCTGCCCTGTAGAAAGTGATTGTGGGAAATTAATAATGGAATATAAGGTGATGGCAAATCAATAGAATCACATTGAACTGAAATGAGATGAATGAATTGAATTGAATTGTATTGAATCAGTCTTCACAATACAAGATATGGGTAATATCTTAGAAATTGCTGTAATTCAGGAAATGGAAAGGGATGGAGCAACTCAAAAAAATTACAGTCACCAAGGAATTGGTAACAAGCAAGTTGTTGGACTGTAATGTTCCTGGGTCCTTGTAGATTTCTTTTGAGGATTTTAAAAGTAGCTTGGGAAGTAGGTGAAACATTGGTTTTAATTTTGTAAAATTCCCTGAATTCAAGCTACAGTTCATTAGAATGGGAAATAACAAATATAACACATCTTCAAAAGAGGGTGGATCCAGAAAGCAGGAAAAGTTTTCGCTTGTCAAATCCT
Organism: Stegostoma tigrinum; assembly: GCF_030684315.1. Lineage (NCBI taxonomy): Eukaryota > Metazoa > Chordata > Chondrichthyes > Orectolobiformes > Stegostomatidae > Stegostoma > Stegostoma tigrinum. The sequence goes on along the minus strand of NC_081361.1, from coordinate 88,026,610 downwards.
CTAGTTATTATTAAAGACATTATAAAAGGATATTTAGAAAAGTTCAAGGTAATCTGACAGAGTAAACATGGTTTTGTGCATGGAAACATGTGCTTAACCAATTTATTAGAATTCTTGGAGGAAGTAACATATTGTCCAGATAATGGGGCCTGTAGTTGGATTTCCAGAAGGCCTTTAAAAAGGTGTCACAACGAAGATTACTGTGGAAAATAGAAGCTCCTGGTGCAGGGGGAAACATGGAGAGAAGATTAGCTAACTAACAAGAAACAGACTGTGATCATAGATAATAAAATGTGAGGCTGGATGAACACAGCAGGCCAAGCAGCATCTCAGGAGCACAAAAGCTGACATTTCTAGACCAGGGTCTAGGTCCGAAACGTCAGCTTTTGTGCTCCTGAGATGCTGCTTGGCCTGCTGTGTTCATCCAGCCTCACATTTTATTATCTTGGAATTCTCCAGCATCTGCAGTTCCCATTATCTCTGAGACTGTGATCATAAATGGGTCGTTTTATGGCTGGCAAGATGTAATAAGCGACGTGCTACAGGTCAGTGCTGAGACTTCAACTATTTGCAGTTTGCAATTATAAATGACTTAGATGAAGGGGCAGAATGTACTGTTGTGAAGTTTGTTGTTGGCATATGAATAAATACCAAAATAAGTTGTAAAAAGGACGTAAGGAAGTTTCAAAGGGATAGGAATTGGTTAAGAGAACCAACAAAAATCTAGCAAATGATGCATAATGTAGAAAAATTTGAAATTTTGGCAGGAAGAATTATGAAAGAAGCACATTATCTAAATAGTGAGAAACCGCAGAACTCTGAGATACAGGGTGTCTGAATGTCCTATAGCATGAATTACACAAGGTTAGTATGCAAGTACAGCAAATACTGAGCAAAACTAATAGAATGCTTGTTTAATGCAAGGGGAAATTGAATACAATATTGAATGGTCATGCTTCATATATACAGGGCGAGACCAAATCTAGAGCATTGTGTACAATATTGGTCTCCTTATTTAAGGAAAGATGAAAATGTGTTGAAAGCAGTTTAGAGAAGGTTTTGTAGATCAATCACTAGCATAGGCATACTGTTTTATAAAGAATGGTTGGACAGACTAGACTTGTATCCACTGGAGTTTAGAAAAGTAAAAGGAACTTGATTGACACATAAAAAATCCTTAAGGGTCTTGAGCACATAGATATGTATAGGTTGCTTCGTCTTGTTGGAGAATCTAAAGCTAGAGGTTACTGTTAAAATAAAGGGTTGCCTATTTAAGGCAGAGATTAGGAGAAATATTTGCTTACAAAGGATCATGAATCTTTAGCACACTCTTCCTCAGAAGATGGTAAAAATGAAGTCTTTGAATATTTTTAGCACATAGCTTCTTGATATAAAAGAATGTGAAAGGTTATTGGGGTTAAGTAGGAACATGGAGTAATCAGATCAGTCATGACCTTATTGAACGGTAGAGCAGACTGAGGGGGCCATGTGGCCTACTTCTGTTGCCCACTCACAGATTCATATGACTGAAGAATGTTACAAAGAACGACAGAAATTATTTCAGAAGAAAAACTGAAAGAACTTCAAATGCTGTGAATCAGGAACTAATGCAGAAATTGCTGGAAAAGCTCAGCCAGTCTGGCAGCATTTGTGAAGAAAAATCAGAGGTAATGTTTCAGGATCTGATGGCCCTTCCTCAGAACGTTCTGACCCGAAATGTTAACCCGGATTTTTTTTCACAGATGCTGCTAGACCTGCTGAGCTTTTCCAGCAACTTCTGTTCTTGTTCCACAAATTATTTCAGACGTGCCATGAGAGACACTGGAACTGAAAAACAAAAATCTGCAGCTCCAAGACAAAGGTACAGCTGCAATGCAAACTGATGAGTCCATGTTTAGCCATTGTGCAAACTGGAATTGGAGACTGTTTGAGTGAATAGGTTGGACTAAAGGGCTAAAATTGATAATGAGATTCAACAGCTACATGACCATGAATGAATCCTGTGAACATTCCTGCACATGCCAAAGATGGCACAATCAATGTGTTTTTCTGCAGTGGTTTCATTTGTACTTGCTGTTTGTTATACTCTATAAGGGCAAGAGTTTCATTCTGATTCGGTGGACTCACCTTGGACCAGGACAGCAAACGGGGTCAGGAGCAACAAAGCCACCAGATCAAATATCCATGAAGGGATCCCCGATAGGCAGAACGGCGTGAGGCTTATGGCTTTGTCCTTTCCTTTTCATCCCTTTAATTTACTAAATAAGTATTTTTCATTCTTTTTCCTTACCTAACAAGTGTTCGTATTTAAACAATTTGCTGTTGTCAAGTCTTCTCTTAACTACATTTAACCAAATCCATAAGAACCACTTGGATACACCCTGTGATCCAATGAGTCAAGACTAAAAGTGCCTGGTACAAAGGAAAACCTTCAATGGAATGGTAATTCAGGCTGAAAGGGCAAGAATTTAAAAGAATATAAACTGAAGCTCAGATTGGCAATGTCAACATAATGTGGTTACCATGAAGCACAGCTAGAAAATAAATGGAATTAACAAGTCAAAGTGAGAAACTCACATAATCTGAGAGTAGAGAGCCAGGGAAATATGTCAATATATTGAAGGAGGGAGTTTCGGATATCCTAAATTGCATTAAGGTCGACAGGTCCCTGGAACCAGATGGGATCTATCCCAGTTTACTGTGAGACGCAAGGGAAGAAATAGTTAGAGCATTAACAGATACCTTCACATACAATGACCACAGGCGAAGTTCCAGAGGACTGGTGATTAGTTAAATTTGTTTAAGAAAAGAACCAAGGATATTCCAGGAAATTATACACCAGTGAGCCTTAAGTCTGCAGTAGGGAAGCTCTTAGAGAAGATACCGAGGGACAAGATATATGCACATTTGGAGGAAAATGGACTAGTTAGTGACAGGTACCACTGCTTTGTACGGAGAAAGTCATGTCTCGCCAACCTTATTGAACTTTTGAAGAGGTGACAAAGATAATTGATGAGGGAAGGGCTATGGGTGTAGTTTATGTGGACTTTAGTAAGGCATTTGATAAAGTCCCACATGGCAGATTGGTACAAAAACTAAAATCACTTGGGTTTCAGGATGGGCTGGCTGAATGGATGTAAAACTGTATTGTTTATAGCAGATGGAGGGAAGCGGTAGAAGAGTGTTTTTCAGAATGGAATGAGTAACTAGTTGTGTTCCACAGGAATCAGTCTTAGGTCCTGTGTCGTTTGCAGTATACATAAATGATCTGGAGGAAAATATGGGTGATATGATAAGCAAGTTTGCTGATGACACAAAGATTGGTGGAGTTGCTGATGCTGCCAACAGTTGCGAACGGATAAAACAAGAAATAGATAGATTGGCAACTTGGACACAGATATGGCTATTGGAGTTTAATCCAGACACATACAAATTGAGGCATTTTGGAGGAACAAATTTAGGTGTGAATTATACTGTAAATGGCAAAACTCTGAGGAACATTAACATACAAACAGACCTGAGCATACAAATCCACAGTTCCCTAAAAGTGGCAACACAGATGGCCAAGGTGATTGAGAAGACAGATAGCATGCTTGTCTTCATCGGCCGGGGCATGGAGTACAAGAGTTGGCAAACCATGTTGCAATGATTCATGAACTTTACCAACACCTTCCACCCCAACCTCAAGTTCACCTGGGCCATCTCCAACACATCCCTCACCTTCCTGGACCCCTCAGTCTCCATCTCAGGCATCCAGCTGGTAACTGATGTCCATTTCAAGCCCACCGACTCCCACAGCTACCTAGAATACACCTCCTCCCACCCACCCTCCTGCAAAAATTCCATCCCCTATTCCCAATTCCTCCGCCTCCGCCGCATCTGCTCCCAGGGTGAAGCATTCCACTCCCGCACATCCCAGATGTTTAAGTTCTTCAAGGACCGCAACTTTCCTCCCACAGTGGTCGAGAACGCCCTTGACCACGTCTCCCGCATTTCCCACAACACATCCCTCACACCCTGCCCCCGCCACAACCGCCCAAAGAGGATCCCCCTCATTCTCACACACCACCCCACCAACCTCCGGATACAACACATCATCCTCCGACACTTCCGCCATCTACAATCCGACCCCACAACCCAAGACATTTTTCCATCCCCACCCTTGTCTGCTTTCCAGACAGACCACTCTCTCCGTGACTCCCTTGTTCGCTCCACACTGCCCTCCAACCCCACCACACCTGGCACCTTCCCCTGCAACCGCAGGAAATGCTACACTTGCCCCCACACCTCCTCCCTCACCCCCATCTCAGGCCCCAAGATGATTTTCCATATTAAGCAGATGTTCACCTGCACATCTGCCAATGTGGTATACTGTATCCATTGTAGCCGGTGTGGCTGCCTCTACATTGGGGAAACTAAACGGAGGCTTGGGGACCGCTTTGCAGAACACCTCCGCTCGGTTCGCAATAAACAACTGCACCTCCCAGTCGCGAACCATTTCAATGCCCCCTCCCATTCTTAAGATGACATGTCCATCATGGGCCTCCTGCAGTGCCACAATGATGCCACCCGAAGGTTGCAGGAACAGCAACTCATATTCTGCTTGGGAACCCTGCAGCCCAATGGTATCAATGTGGACTTCACCAGCTTCAAAATCTCCCCTTCCCCTACTGCATCCCAAAACCAGCCCAGTTCGTCCCCTCCCCCCACTGCATCACACAACCAGCCCAACTCGTCCCCTCCCCTCACTGTATCCCAAAACCAGCCCAGCCTGTCTCGGCCTCCCTAACCTGTTCTTCCTCTCACCCATCCCTTCCTCCCACCCCAAGCCGCACCTCCATTTTCTACCTACTAACCCCATCCCACCTCCTTGACCTGTCTGTCTTCCCTGGACTGACCTATCCCCTCCCTACCTCCCCACCTATACTCTCCTCTCCGCCTATCTGCTTTTCTCTCCATCTTCGGTCCGCCTCCCCCTCTCTCCCTATTTATTCCAGAACCCTCACCCCATCCCCATCTCTGATGAAGGGTCTAGGCCCGAAATGTCAGCTTTTGTGCTCCTGAGTTGCTGCTTGGCCTGCTGTGTTCATCCAGCTTCACACTTTATTATCTTGCAATGATACAAAACCCTTGTTAGGCTGCATGTGGAGTCTTGTGTGCAGTTTTGGTTACCACACTACCAGAAGGGCATGGAACCTTTGGAGATAGTGCAGAGAAGGTTCACCAGGATATTGCCTGATCTCGAGAGCACTGACTATGAGGGAATGTTAAAAAGAGTAGGATAATTTTCACCTGAAAGACGGTGGCTGAGAGGAGACCTGATAGAAGACTACAAAATTATGAGAGGCATAGATAGGGTGGATAATCAAAGGCTACTTCCCAGGAGTGAAGATTCAATTACATGGGACAATAGTTTAAAGTGAGAGGGGGAATAGTTTAAAGTGAGAGGGGGAATGTTTAAGGGAGATGTGCAAGGAAAGTTTTTCACACAGAGAGTGCTGGGAGCTGGAACTCACTGCCAGAAGAGATGGTAGAAGCCGGCACATTGGTGACATTTGAGAGGCACCTAGATGGGTACATGAGTAGAGAGAGAATACAGGGATATTGACCAATAAGGGCAGAAGGTTTGTTTTTAAAATTATTTAGGGTATGATGATCGGTACAGGATTGGAAAGCCAAAGGGCCTGTTCATGTGTTATACATCTCCTTTGTTCCCTTTTTATTGAAATCACAATCACAGTGTTTAAAATAAATAAATTGGTATAACAATGAATCCTATTCAGGAGACTTCAATGTGAAAGGTGGAAAATCCTCTAATACAGTCACAACAGCATTGGGATCCTCCAAGTACTCCAAAACAGCACCAAAGTCCAGGAGGACTGTCATCACTGCAAAATAAACAAAGGTTATATCAAATTAGGAATTATATCAAATTACATCAGTAATAGCATTGCCAGCAAATTTATTTTCAATAATGGGCCAAATAGAAAACAAAAGTGCACATCCAGGAGAAAACAATACTTGAGGAATAGAATAGTTTCTAAACTGGATGCTAAGTCGCAAGCTGAACAAGTAAATACACCTCTGTACAAATTTGCAGCGAAGCAGATGATGTTATTGCTTATCAAAGTATGAAAGAAACAGGTTTGAAGAGGTACTGAAAGGCTTTGACAATTATTTCATGCTCAGACTTCATAAAATTCTTGATAGGTGAAATTTAACAGAAGAATACAATATCCAGGGAATTCTATTGATGATTTTATTGATGATGTCTATAGTCTTGTCTAGAAATGCAGTTATGAAGCTTAAAGTCAGTAATCATAAGAGACTGAATTGTTGTTGGCACTATTGATCAACCTTTGTCAGATTTATTACAACCCAATAAAAACCTGACTCCAAAGAATACCCCTGTAAAGGATGGGCTGAAGGGCTAAAATTGTTGATGATATTCAACAGCTACATGACCTTGGATGAGTCCCTGTGAGCATTTCTGTATGGACTGAGATGACACCTGCAGCTTGATTTTCTGTAGCTGTTTTCTGTATTGACCAGAAATTTTGTCTTCCGTAGTTGTTTATTTTCTGTGCCTTGCTATTTGTTACACTGTTTATGAGAAAGAGTTTCGTTCCAAATCGTTGGACTTCACCTGAGACCGGGATCCTGAATGGTGCCAGGAACAACCTCAGCTTCCAGACCAGACCTCAATAGGGGCGTCATCAATGTGCAGAAGAGCATGAGGCGTTTTGCTTCTTTCTTCTCTTTATCATTCTTTTCATTTACTTAATAAATATTCTTTCCTTTTTTGTCTCCTGTTATTACTCAAGAAATGTTCATATTTAAGAAAATTGCTGTTGTCAAGCCTTCTCTTAACTACGTTTAGCTGAATCTGAAAAGAACCATTTGGATACACACTGTGACCCAAGCTATTTTTGACAAGAGATGGGATTTGGGTAAATGTGTAAGAGAAGGGAAAAGCAACCTGATGCTTCGAAGACCTTCCGTATTCCAGGGGGGAATGCGGTAGACTCTGAATTCGGGTCCGTAGTTAACATATTAGCACAATTTGGGCCTCCGACCGGATGAGGGATGGTTTTAACTGGAGAAGAAGAGAGAACTGAAGGCCAGGTTTCTGTGTTGTGCAAGTGAACTAAACCTTGTTGGTTCAGTGTGCGAGGAGTTTCGGAAAGGCAAATTTAACAAAGGGGTGGGCTTTCCCTTCCTTCAGGGAGGAGGGAAGAAGGATAATGTAATTATGTGCAGGTGTTTATGCCCCACCTCCTTCATTGAATCTATAGTAGATTAATACTAATGAACCCATTCTGCTTGATGGGGCAATGGGGGATGTAGTTTGTTTTTTCTTTGAAATTGAAGACACTGAAGACTGAGGTAACAAGGTGTGGAGCTGGATGAACACAGCAAGGTGAAGAAGGGCCTAGGCCCGAAATGTCAGCTTTCCTGCTCGTCTGATGCTGCTTGGCCTGCTGTGTTCATCCAGCTCTACACCTTGTTATCTCAGATTCTCCAGCATCTGCAGTTCCTACTAACACTAAAGACTGAACCTGTTTGTTCCAACATCACAACACAGTGATGGATGAGGTGCTCTCAACCCATCAAGCCATTCATCAATAAAACATTTCAGTGTTGGTGAAGAACTGTGGAAATATTAATTGTAGTAAGTGCCAGGAATCTCAAAACCACTGAGCCTAGGTACACTTAAGTGTATCATGACAAAAAACTATATTAAGACTCATATGACCTGGTAGTCTAAAATATTTAAAGGGATAGTTACCTAAAAATACAAAGGGACTCGGGGCAAAGTGTAAAGATTCTGGGTGAATCATGTTTAAAGTGCATGCAAACCGCGTCAATGGTTTCAATACATAAAATCATTTAGTGACTTTAACGGAGGAAACAGAATGCTGAACATGGACAACTTTATATAGAGATTCATCAATATCTAGAATAAGCCATTTTTAAAAAAAAAATCAGAGTTGTCTTAGAGAAAGAAAAACACATTTGTGCCTGAATCAAACAGAAATATTTGACTTCTGTCTTAAAATATTATAAGATTGTGTTCCATGGACTATCAAATCTCTGAGATCTCTGAAATTAGATATGATAGTAACAGTTAAATTGCAAAACTGGATGAGATGAAGTAATTAGGGGTGGGCACTGGTGTCAAAAGACAAAAATATTAGAATAATGGTTTGAAGCCACAATTCAGGTTAATATGTTAGCGATGTAGTGAAAAAGGAGACACAAAACTGATAACTTTCTCTTGGTGATGTTTGTGTCCCTGTCTTTCCTTTTAAGAGAATTGAACTGGTGATCAATCCACTACCCAAGGCATTGGGATCATACGTGGAGGGATGAGTAAGACCTCATAGATCATTTGCTCAGATCATGTGGGAGTTCCAAGAATGCATGACATTGTCTTGGGATACCAATGTAAAATTGAATGTTAACTCAGAGGTAACAAACAGGATACAGTAACAAAAACATGCATCAAAGAATGGGTCTCAGACATGTACACCTATTTGACGAAAGGATTAGTGTGGCTTGGAAGAGCACAAAAATACAGTTTAAAAGATAAGACACTGACACAAAATCCGTAGAGAAAGAGACTTTAAAACAATGACAGTAGTATTAGTGAAAGGGATGAAAAAAGAATTACAATCAAAATAAAAATTTGATTTGAAGTTATGTCAAAATGTTACAGAAATGAAACAATGTGGATTCTGGGAGGGGTAAGGGTGGTCTGAGTGAAAAGGCCCATCAAATAACACACAGTTACCCCATCTTGATCATTTGTAGGAGAAATTGTAATGTGTTAGGACATCTAGTGTGTCTGAAAGAAGGCTGAGTTAAGACTCAGGTGGTGTTGAGCTCTGTGGCAGCGAAAACCCTGGGAAAAATGAAAGGTGGGAAGCATAAGCCGAAGATAAAGCCTAATGAACATTATAGCTGTATTGTTTGATCACATGTAGATTATAGCTCAAAGTGGGTACCTGCTTTTGGAAGTAGTTACCATTCAATGACACAATCATTCATAAAATTGGCAAGGAGGGAAGCATACTGAAGAAGTATTCTCAAAACAATTACAGACGAGAGCTGGAGAAATCTTAAGTCCATGTATGATGTTATTTTACTGTTACTGGGCGATGTGATCTGTCAAAAGGGCACTCGGGGATAAATATTTAAAAAAAGCAAATTAAGAAACCTGAATCTGGAATATACTGAATTTTAGAATAAATTTTGTAAATAGATTAACTGAAACAAAATGTAGATGATATTCTGTTCACGTCAGTCAGGTGGCACAAATTGTTGGTTACATCATGGCCTTGACTACATCGGAGTAGAATATACATATTTAAGGGTTGGCCCCCAAAGGCCACTGCGATTTAATGATACTTCCTGTTGTTGTATTGTTTGTATTGATGTCAGTTATTTTCATTGTAGTTTTAATCTTCTAGTGTTGGTTACATTCTCTTACTGTACATTCTTGCGTAGCTGTCGCTAGTTTTTGTAACATGCAGTGTCAAATATCATCAGGGGTGGATTGTAGGTTGAAGGCCTAAAATTGTTGAAGAAATTCAACAGCTGCATGTCCTGAATGAGTCCAGAGAACGTTCATGTATGGGCTGATATGACACTTGCAGCTTGCTTTTCTATAGCTGTTTTCTGTACTGGCCAGAAGATTGGTCATCTGTAGTTGATTTTTTTTTCTGTGCCTTGCAGCTTGTTACACTGTATAAGAAAGAGAGAGTTTTGTTCCAAATCATTGGACTTCACCTCGAACCATGATCGTGAATGGTGCCAGGAACAACCTCAGCCTCCAGACCAGATGTCGATTGAGGGGTCCCTGATGGGCAGAAGGGTGTGAAACTTATTGTTTCTTTCTTCTCTTTTTCATTCTTTTTATTTACTTAATAAATATTCCTTTTTTTGTCATTTATTATTACTCAATAAATGTTCATATTTAAGCAAATTTATGTTGTCGAACCTTCTCTTAGCTACATTTAACTGAATCTGAAAAGTACTGCTTGGATACACTCTGTGATCCAAGACAACCCCGCAGGTAATGAATAAAGCAGAGGTCCAAAGCCAACACAGATCAGTCCTTAGAGGAAAAGAACAGACTGGGTACAGGGAGGTTTTCAGAATCTGTTCAATTCTTAATGCAAAGAATTATTAACAAGAGGAAAGAAATGCCTAAAGATTCCAGATACTCCAAAGAAAAAGGGCCTAGTCTAGGAGTTGTGATGTCTTCTGTGAAAGAAATATAAGGTCAGAAGAGAATCTCAGGCCTCCTACTATCAGGAAGATAGACCAAACCCTTCCTATCCAACAAACTACAATTTTGTATCCAAAGACAGTGCATTTGGGGAGAATAGTGAAATCACAAAATTGTCTGAAGTTATGAAGTAAATGACTTGGTGCAGAGGCAGAATCATGGTTCTATGATTCTATAGGCAAGTGTGACTAATGTAAGTATTGTGTACTTTTGATAACACAGACTATATGGGTGAAGGGCCTCTCCCAGTTGATGTAATTATATACACAAATGTATAACAATAATCATTATCAGATGAATAGCTTGAGAGAAGGTATTGCATATAGGTCTAGAAAGATTTGAAATAGGTAATATACGATTGAGTGCCACCTTCTGTGAAGATGTCATAAGCACTTTTTAGGTGAGAAAAATAGGATCATTTTGGAGACAGACCTAAAGTCCCCAACATTCTTTATAGTAAGATAGAGCCTATTCACTTAAATTGCAAATAGTTGCAGAGAGGCAATAAACTACATCTTCTTTACATGATAGGACTCTTCTTGTTAGATAAGATGATGATCTGATGTCATACAACAGACAGATGATGGTCACACTCATAGATGCTAAATCATGTAGGCCCCTAAAGAATGCATACTCAGAAGATGCACTCAACATTGCCCACTTTCTTAACCTGAATAGTTCATTTGATTGAGACAGCTGAATGGCATAGAGATACAGTTGTCATGAGAAACTGTTCCCTTATCCATACAATGCTCCTGTTGCTCAGTATTTTTATTCATGCACTGAATCTGCATGGGAGCAAGTCACGGGTCTATAATCAGGTCATTGAAGCCCCTGTCAGGATTCTGCCCAGTTGATTTTGTCAATTTGATTAATCCACACAGACAGGTGCAATTTTGGCTGCTCAGATTTCAGAAATGGTATTGAAGAGGCAGTACACCCCATGAATGGACATTTACAACAGGTGTAATTTTATGTAGTTTTATTACTATACCTATGTTCTTAATGTAACATCCTCCTGATTGCCAATCTTATCCCACAAATCAAGGCATTTGTGTAGAAGCAAGCCATTTGGCCCATCAGGTCTACACCAATCCTTTGAAGAACACCCCACCCTGTAATCCTGCATTTCATATGGCTAAACTGCCTGTACATCCCTGGTCATTGTGGGCAAATTAGCATGGCCAATCTACCTAATCTGCACTTCTTTAGACTGTAGGAGGAAACCCACACAGGCAAAGAGAGAATGTGCAAACTTCAAACAGACTGTTACCCGAGGTTGGGATCGAACCCAGGTCCCTGGTGCTATGAACGGTGCTAACTACTGAGCCACCATGCTGTTCGATATCATGCACTGTGCAAGATTACGTTGACAAATCTTCATCAATGAATTCACCTGAAAAAACAAGTGTTTCCTAATGACTCATTGTAAAATCAGCTTGAGTCTGAGCAATTTGCAAACAGTCACTGGTGACTGCTTTACTTCAAATCAGATTTTAGCTTGCACTTCAACTCTCTGTATCAATTTAACACCAATATCAGTTTTAAAGGGGCAAACAAGTTCCATGAATCACTTCATGCCATATTCTTCTAGTCAGTAAAAACTAACACTACAACAAATGCTTAAATACAAATAGAATATTTTGATTACTAGCTTTGACTATTAGTTTATTTTCTCATTATCAATATTGCACCTTTTCCTTCTGTCTCTACACTTCCTGCCCTCTACTGGCTAGCTCAAATTTGCTGGCTAACAGAAAACAGAGAGCGGATATAAATGGATCATTTTCTTGTCAAAATATAATGGATAGTATGCCATGGGAATCAGTGCTGGGACCTCAACTGTTTACAGTTTATATTAATTATGTGAATGAAGAGATGGAAGGTACGGCAGTTAAATTTGCTGATGATGCAAAGATAGATGGGAAATTAAGTTGTAAAGAGGACATAAGGAGGCTGTAGCATGATATAGATAGGTTAAGTGAATGGGCCAAGATGTTACAAATAGAGTATAACAGACGAAAATGTCAATTCTGACAGGAAGAATAAAAAAGAAGCATATTTACTAAATGGTGAAAGACTGCAGAACTCTGAGGTGCAGAAGGATCTAGGTGTCTGAGTGCATGAATTGCAAATGTGTAGTGTGCAAAAACATCAAGTAATTGAGAAAATTGACCAATATCATTGATTAATAGCAGGGGAACTGGATACAGAAATAGGTGGGTTATATTTCAGTCATACGATGCATTGATTTGACAACATCTCAAGCTCTATATACAGTACCAGTCACATGAGACAAAGAACGATACAAATGCATTGGAACAAGTTCAGAGAAATTTTACAAGACCAATACCTGGAATGGGCAGTTTGTGTTATGGGATAAGTTTGGACAGGTGAAACCTGTATACAGTTTTTGAGAAGATATGTAGCTTGGGTTGTGAATGAGGTTGTAGATTTTCTCGACAAGGCAGTGAGCTTGGTTGCAGACATTTCATCATCCTGCTTGGTAATATCATCAATGCACGTCCAGTGAAGTGTTGGTGTTCTGTCCCTGTTGTTATTTATGTGCTTCGGTTTGCTGGGGTGGTTGGCATTACTTCCAGTTCTGTTTTTCAGTGGTTTGTATATTGGGTCCAGTTCAATGTGTTTGTTGATGGCATTCCAGTTGGAATGCCAGGCTTCCAGGAATTCTCTGGCATGTCTCTATTTGGCTTGTGCTTTGATGGATGTGTTGTCCCAGTTGAATTTGTGTCCTTCTTTGTCTGTGTGCACTGAGACCAGTGAGAATTGGTTATGTCTCTTGGTGGCTGGTTGCTGTTCATGGGCTATCCTGATACCTAGGGGTCTGAGCAGTCTTGTGGTCATCTCTGATACGTCACTGATGTACAGTAGGGTGACTAATGTGTCTGGTCGTGTTGTGTCTTCTTGTTGTGGTCTGTTGTGGAGGTAACGGTGGATTTTGCTTTTTGGGTATCCATTCCTACTAAAAAAAAACTCCATATAAGTACTCCTGTTCTGCTTTGCACAATTCTGGATTGCTACAGTGTGTTGTGGCTTGTTTAAATAAGGTCATGAGGCAGCTCCATTTATGGGTGTCAGGGTGGCTGCTGGAGTAAGTATGTATCTGGTCCATGTATGTCGTCTTCCTATATACACCAGCCTGGAGTTCCCCATTGCACTTATGTTCTACCATTATATCTAGGAAGGGTAATTGTTATTGTTGAATCATCAATCAATGTTAGTGTATTACCTTCAATACTGAGAGATCCTATCTTGTACACGAACTTTTTATGTGACATTCTATCAACTGTTTCTCAAAATCCAAATACATGACATCAACTGGTTCCCCTTTATCAACTCTGCTTTCTTGATCCTCAAAGAAGTCTAGAAAATTTGTCAAACATGATTTCTCTTTCATATAATCATGTCATTCAGTTGCATTAAGCTTTTATTAATATTAGACTCTTTCTTTCTTAATAATAGATTCTAGCATTTTCCCAGCAGCAAACATTTTCTCTCTCCCTATTTTCTTGACCAACAGTGTAACCAGATCATAAGACCATAAAATATAAGAGTAGAAATAGGCCATTTGGCCAATTTAATCTGACTCTGCCATTCAATCAGGGCTGATATGTTTTTCAACTCCATTCTCCTGCATTCTTTCTGTAGTCCTTGTTACTGTTACCAATCAGGAATCTATCTAAGAGACAGAAAAAAGATGCTGGAATCCAAGGTGGACAAACAGGAGGCTGAAAGAACTCAGCAAGCCAGGCAGTATCTGGAAGAAAGGGGCAGTCAACGTTTTGAGTATTACCCTTCTTCAGGACTATTGCAGAAAGGTCATACCCAAAATGTTGACTACGCCTTTTCTCCAAATGTTGCCTGGCTCGCTGCATTCTTCCAAGAATCTGTCTAACTCTATCTTAAAGACCAAGTCATGGGCTAGCAATCCTGCAGCATTTAACTCACCTCCTGATTCCCAAGGCCTCACCGCCATTTGTAAGGTACGAGTTAAGAGTGTGATGAAATATTCCCAATTGCTTGGATGAATTCAGCTCCAATAATATTCAAGAAGCTTGTCCTATACAGACAAAGCAGCCAATTGATTAGCAACACATCCACTAGCATCCACTTCCTTCACCACCAACACTCAGTAGAAATCTTCTGCACAAGATACACTGCAGGGTGCAGCTCACCACCACATTCTCAAGAATGAAGATTGGGCAATAAATACTGGCCCAATTAGCATCACCAATGTTTCAAAATTACAAATTATTTTAGGATATTACAATGCTGTTCTCATCCATTCCCACCCTCCACTCAATATGAACATAATCTCAAATTTCTTGTGCAAATCTTAATTCCACCAACTTCAGTTAGCCCATCAGACCTTTTCCCATTGATCCATATTTTCTCCTGGCCCAACTAATGCTTCCTGCTAAAGGTCTCATCCTCATGTCCAAATCCTTCTGGGAGCTTAAAACAATCCCTTCCCTTGCAATCACAACTCTGGAACATCCTTCAACTCTCTGCAACCAAGTATCTGAGCTCCTCTGAAACTAGCCTCTCATGGGATCCCCATGCCTTCATCTCACCACTCGCCCATTAAGCTGTGAAGGTCATGAATTCAGGAATTCCACCCCTAAATGTTTCAGTTCCTCCATCACTATTAAAACCTAACTTTCTTACCAAAATCATCATCCTAACATTTCTTTGGTGACTCAATGTCAGTATATTCCTGATTGTGCTGTCACCAGTATGTTATAGGAGCTTTGTGAATATAAGTTGTTGTCATAGTACAATTTTTAATGTAAACAGTAGGTCTTTCATAATGCCATAGATCTGACACTGGTGGACCAAAGAATCTGGTCTCTTCTTGAATGTTAGAAAATTGGTTTTTCATCAGACAGGTCATTTGCAAC
Source organism: Stegostoma tigrinum (assembly GCF_030684315.1). NCBI lineage: Eukaryota > Metazoa > Chordata > Chondrichthyes > Orectolobiformes > Stegostomatidae > Stegostoma > Stegostoma tigrinum. The sequence continues at coordinate 88,011,394 of NC_081361.1, read as the reverse complement.
CAGTCCTAAACCTGAAGCACCCTAAGACCCATCTTGAAGAAGGGTCACTGGACCCAAAACATTAACTCTGATTTCTCTCGACAGACGCTGCCAGACCAGCTGAGATTTTCCAATAATTTCTGTTTTAGTGGCACTGAAAGATTGCTTGCTTTTAAGGGCAGGGGAGATGTGACTGAGTAGTAATGTTACTCAGATAGTAATTATTAAGCTCATTGCCCAAAATAGTAAAGCTGGTATCCGTGGTGAGAACTATCATTTCTCTTGTTGTGAAAATTCATCTGGTGCTCTTTAGGAAAGAAAATCTGCTGTCCTTAATTGATCTGCATTTGGATTCCAGACCCACAGAAATTTAGCTGCCCTCTGAAAAGGCTTAAGAGGCCAGTCAGTTGAAGGGCAATTGGGTTTGAGCAATAAATGCCAGTCTTAGAAGTGATATCCACGCCTCTGAAAGAATGAAAGAAATTTGTATAATCTAGAAAAATGTTAAACTGATACCATTTAGCTATCAACAGCCCCCTTGGATATTTTCGTCGTTAACTACATCACCAGGCTTTCAAAGCATCACGTGCTCTGAACTCAAACTCTTCTGAATAACACCGTACTGACCCCGATCTTATGTTTGCGAGGTAAATGCTTTTGCTCGTGTAAATCAATGAGAAAGTGCACTTATTGTATCTGTTGGTGCAATTTGAAACATTTTGTTTGCTTCTTTGAAGCAATGTAGACTGGATCAACAAAATCTTAAATCTGAATATTTTGCATTCTAGAACATATTCATGAATTGCCTAAAAAGTCTATTTCAAAAAGTCACTTGTTGCTCGACGCAGGGATTTTGATGAATACCTAGGACATTGCATGCTTTCCTCGAATTTTTACTTTTTTTTTGTTTTTCCAAGTGGTTTTGCGCCTGCCGTGTTGTCCGGGCGGATATTCAACAATGAAATGTTTAGATAAGTATTTGGCTCGAACAATTTCAGTGCTAGGAATGTTATGAGCAGTAGCAAACAACAGCAGTCCCCCTTTATTGCTTCCACCTTCTTAACACCAAAGGACTACAAACAGAATGAATCTTTAACCCGTCACTGTGAACTCGGAAACACGCCTAACGCATCAGTGGAATTTCATTCTGTCCATTCCCCACTATCTCCGCCACAATGATTCGCTGAGTCGATTGCCAATTTAATACCAATTTGTGATAAATGGTGCAGGCTCATCCTAATTAATTGTGTACTCTAACGCCAAGAATAGCCTAAATAGCTTGACCCATTTTCAGTGCACTACATCAAGTTTAATAGGGGTTTAAATTATTCCATTGACTGAGTGGTATTTAAGTGGAGTTCCTCCTACACTTGCAATCCACTACATTAGGTCCAAGAGCAGGGAAAAGATGTCAATTTGCTGATTCAGATGGGAAGGCAAACTGCTGTCAACGTTAAAAAAAATCCCATCTCTTGACTTGATAAAAGTGACTGACTTGCCGTTGTCATGTCTAAAATATTCACTCGAACAACCGCTGCTCAACGCCTCTAATGTTCAATTTGCCCGCCCCCAGTTGAATAAAAACAGGATACTAATTAATATTAAAAACAAGAAATAGCCCTAACAGGCTACCTGGTAGATTGAAGACTCGAGAAAGACATTTAAGTTTCTGTCAAACTCTCACTGGCAAATTCATTCACAACGCAAATAAGGTTTACAGAAAGGGTAACTTTGCTTGGATAAACCGCGATCTTTTTCAACGAAGGTTATTCCAATATTTTAGCATAAATTATACTATTTATACAGCAATGTCCGTGTAAATATCCCAGTCGCTTACAGGTATTTATTTGATGTTATTTATTTGCTGTTGGCATCAATAATTAACTTCCTTCCGGAATGGACACCACGTTAAAGAGAAATGCAGACGGATGTTAAGAATAAACCTGTTCCCGGGAAAGAGGACAACTCGAGGGAAGCAACACGCTCAATTTTGACACACAATGCCTCAAGCCAAACCAATTAAGGCTGTAAAATATTACCGGCTGACATCATGTGTATGTAAATGTGTCATTTACTGGCAAGTGTTTGTTAATATAGCATGTGGTATCCATATTCCAAATCAATTCTATTTTGTTCATTTTGCTTTTCAAAACCCTCAAAAGGGCGGGGAAAGTATGTGTTACAGAGTGTATGGAACAGTTAAATCTTCCGGTCAATGTATCACTGCTCTCCATTTCTCATGATCATCTACGTGTACAATACTGAGCCTGAGGCCGAGCGCAAAAAACCCGAAAGTATTTCGGGTCCGTTTTAAATTGAATGTTCAAGTCTAATACACAGGATGAAATATTTCAATGTTGATGTATACTGGATCGAATTAAAAATCGGCTATGATGAATTATTAATTGGGCGCTCACATAATTGAAATCGGATTGCTGGAAGCCAGGTTTTAAAAACAAAACATTGCAAAACGTTTTACGTCAACGGTCGTAGGAAGAGAACGCATTTATAATTTATCGAGGTCAAAAGATGACCTCGGATATTTTCTTAAAAAAAACACAAGCGACCATTCGGACTCGTGCCCTGCTCTCAGCAATCCTCCACGGCACGCTCAACGTGTTGTGCTGAGGCGGGAACAAAAACCGAACTCCAGCCACAGCCCCTTTTTATTTTGTACAGAAATCTCAATTCTCACTTGACGCGAAGGCTAACCTTGTTAGAAAGCATTTCAAAAGCCATCAGCGGTGCGAGTGCGCCCGCTCACCATCCACCGCCTTAAAATTCATCACCTGACACCTTTCCACACACAGCGGGTCAGCAAGAGAAGGGGCAGCTCGCTATCATTAAGAGACATCCTCTCTATCTCTCCCCACCCACCAGCACACACACCCCTTCACCACATTGATCCCCGGGGCCAAACAATGTCTACCTCCCCTCAGTACTGTGGCTTGCTTATTCTGTGTAAATTTATGCACTCTCGCGTTTTGTAATGTAGAAACCTGATTTTTTTCATATTAAACTTTCAAGCCTCCCATTTATTTAACAAAAGTCGCTGTCGTTTAAAGTGGAGCATGAGGCGTGATAATGAGTAGGCTGAGGGAAGAGAAGGTGTTAGCTCATTAAGGTAATGACTAAGACATCCCCCATTATATCACCGAGATTCGGTTGAAAATGTGGCAATTAAAGCGCCCTACGTGGGCTCATGTAAGCTCGAGAACAAGACAATTCTCTGAGAATATCTGTGTTACGGTTAATGTGTGTCATGTAAATGGAGGGGTATACATCTGTGTTTCATCGCTTCCACTCCATTCACATCAGGTTGTGTTGGTGCCCAGTAGCACACAGAAAGTGGATGACACTTTGTCTCGCCTCTCATCACTTTACTCCCCTTTTCGTATTCCCCGACAACAAAGATCCGAGGCCTGCACTCCCCCGCTTCAGCCCTTCGTGTTGGGGTGAATTGCCTTTGATGGGAGCTCACTGATATCAGACTTGTTACCCATCCCCCTGATAATGTGTGTTCCCCATTCTTCTAGCGCACCCCACGCCCGTCCTTCCCACCATCCTCAAACTTCCACCACCCTTCCCCCCATACCCCCTTAACAGTCTTTTACCCCACTCATTCTCCATTCTTGCTTCCACACTCCAAACCCATCCACTTCCTCCTCTTTCTCTTATTCACTCTCTGCTCCTTCTCTATCCGCCTCTATCCCACTCTCTCCTCTCCCCTCTCCTACTCCTTTTACCGTCTCCATCGGCCCCCCTTGCCTCAAAATCCCTCCCCTCAATATCCCTCCTCCCCTCAAGCTCCCCCACCACAGACTTTTCACCCTGATCTCCCCTTTCCCCCTTCCCTCTCCTCTCCCCTTTCCCCCTTCCCTCTCCTCTCCCCTTTCCCCCTTCCCTCTCCTCTTCCCTTTCCCCCCTTCCCTCTCTTCTTCCCCCTGCTGCCACTTCCCCTGCAGCCCCTTCCCTTTCCCCACATCTTCCCATCCCCTCATTTTCCCCATACCTTACCCCTCCCCATCACTTCAACCCTACACCTTCACCCCCTCACCTTGACCCCCTCCCACTCACCTTTACCCCCTCCCCTTCACCTACTCACCCCCTTATTCCATCCCCTTCACCTTCACCCCCTCACCATCACCTTTACCCCCTCACCTTCCCCTCTCTTCCCCTTACCATTAGTTCCCCCTCTCCCACCCCCCCTCTCCCACCCCCCCTCTCCCACCACCCCTCCCCCCCCCTCTCCCCCCCCCTCTCCCCCCCTCTCCCACCCCCTCTCCCACCCCCTCTCCCACCCCCTCCCCCACCCCCTCTCCCACCCCCCTCCCCCCCCTCCCCCTCCCCCCCCTCCCTCCCCCCCTCCCCCCTCCCCCCCTCCCCCCCTCCCCTCCCCCTCCCCCCCCCCTCCCTCCCCCCCTCCCCCCCTCCCTCCCCCCCTCCCCCTCCCCCTCCCCCCCCTCCCCCTCCCCCTCCCCCCCTCCCCCTCCCCCCCTCCCCCCCCCCCTCCCACCCCCTCTCCCCCCCCCACCCACCCCCTCTCCCCCCCCTCCCACCCCCTCTCCCCCCCTCCCACCCCCTCTCCCCCCCCTCCCACCCCCCTCTCCCCCCCTCCCACCCCCCCTCCCCCCCCCCCTCTCCCCCCCCCCTCTCACCCCTCTCCCCCCCCCTCTCCCACCCCCTCTCCCCCCCCTCTCCCCCCCTCTCCCCCCCTCTCCCCCCCCCTCTCCCCCCCCTCTCCCCCCCCTCTCCCCCCCCCTCCCACCCCCTCTCCCCCCCTCTCCCCCCCCCCTCCTCCCCCCCCCTCTCCCCCCCTCTCCCCCCCCTCTCCCCCCCCTCTCCCCCCCCTCTCCCCCCCTCCTCCCCCCTCTCCCCCCCTCTCCCCCCCCTCTCCCACCCCTCTCCCACCCCTCTCCCACCCCCTCTCCCCCCCCCTCTCCCACCCCCTCTCCCCCCCCCTCTCCCACCCCCTCTCCCCCCCCCCTCTCCCACCCCCCTCTCCCCCCCCCTCTCCCACCCCCTCTCCCACCCCTCTCCCACCCCCTCTCCCACCCCCTCTCCCCCCCCTCTCCCCCCCCTCTCCCACCCCCTCTCCCCCCCCCTCTCCCACCCCCTCTCCCCCCCCCTCTCCCCCCCCCTCTCCCACCCCCTCTCCCACCCCCTCTCCCCCCCCCTCTCCCCCCCCTCTCCCACCCCCTCTCCCACCCCCTCTCCCCCCCCCCTCTCCCACCCCCTCTCCCCCCCCCTCCCCTCCCCCTCTCCCCCCCTCCCCTCCCCCTCTCCCCCCCTCCCCTCCCCCTCTCCCCCCCTTCCCCTCCCCCTCTCCCCTCTCCCCCCCTCCCCCCCCTCTCCCCTCCCCTCTCCCCCCTCTCCCCTCCCCTCTCCCCCCCCTCTCCCCTCTCCCCCCCTCCCCTCTCCCCCCCCTCCCCTCTCCCCCCCCTCCTCCCCTCTCCCCCCCCTCTCCCCTCTCCCCTCTCCCCCCCCTCTCCCCTCTCCCCCCTCTCTCCCCCCTCTCTCCCCCCTCTCTCCCCCTCTCTCCCCCCCTCTCCCCCCCTCCCCCCTTCCCCCCTCTCCCTCTCCCCCCTCCCCTCCCCTCCCCTCCCCTCTCCCCCCCTCCCCTCCCCTCTCCCCCCCTCCCCTCCCCTCCCCTCTCCCCCCCTCCCCTCCCCCCCCCTCCTCTCCCCCCCTCCCCCCCCCCCTCCTCTCCCCCCCCTCCCCTCCCCTCTCCCCCATCCCCTCCCCTCTCCCCCCTCCCCTCTCCCCCCCTCCCCTCCCCCCCCCTCCCCTCCCCTCTCCCCTCCCCCCCTCCCCTCCCCTCTCCCCCATCCCCTCCCCTCCCCTCTCCCCCATCCCCTCCCTCTCCCCCCTCCCCTCTCCCCCCCTCCCCTCCCCTCTCCCCCCCTCCCCTCCCCTCTCCCCCCCTCCCCTCCCCCCCCTCCTCTCCCCCCCCTCCCCTCCCCTCTCCCCCATCCCCTCCCCTCTCCCCCCCCTCCCCTATCCCCTCCCCTCTCCCCCCTCCCCTCTCCCCCCTCCCCCCTCCCCTCTCCCCCCCTCCCCTCCCCTCTCCCCCCCTCCCCTCCCCTCTCCCCTCCCCCCCTCCCCCCTCCCCCCTCCCCCCTCCCCTCTCCCCTCTCCCCTCTCCCCTCTCCCCTCTCCCCTCTCCCCCCTCCCCCTCCCCCCTCCCCTCTCCCCTCTCCCCTCTCCCCTCTCCCCCCTCCCCTCTCCCCCCTCCCCCCTCTCCCCCCTCCCCCCTCTCCCCTCTCCCCCCTCCCCCCCTCCCCCCTCCCCCCTCTCCCCTCTCCCCCCTCCCCCCTCTCCCCCTCCCCCCTCTCCCCCCTCTCCCCCCTCCCCCCCTCCCCCCCCTCCCCCCTCCCCCCCCGTCCCCCCTCCCCCCTCCCCCCTCCCCCCCCGTCCCCTCTCCCCTCTCCCCCCCCGTCCCCTCTCCCCTCTCCCCCGTCCCCTCTCCCCTCTCCCCCCCCGTCCCCTCTCCCCTCTCCCCCCCCGTCCCCTCTCCCCTCTCCCCCCCCGTCCCCTCTCCCCCCCCGTCCCCTCTCCCCTCTCCCCCCCCCGTCCCCTCTCCCCTCTCCCCCCCCGTCCCCCCTCCCCTCTCCCCCCCTCCCTCCCTCCCCTCTCCCCCCCCTCCCCTCTCCCTCCCCTCCCCTCTCCCTCCCCCCCTCTCCCCCCCTCCCCCCCCTCCGCTCCGCCCCCCTCCCCCCCCTCCGCCCCCTCCCCTCTCCCCCCTCCCCCCTCTCCTCTCCCCCCTCCCCCCCTCCCCTCTCCTCTCCCCCCTCCCCCCCTCCCCCCCTCCCCCCTCCGCCCCTCCCTCTCCCCCCTCCCCCCCTCCCCTCTCCCCCCTCCCCCCCTCCCCTCTCCCCCCTCCCCCCCTCCCCCCTCCCCCCTCCCCTCTCCCCCCTCCCCTCCCTCCCCTCTCCCCCTCCCCTCCCTCCCCTCTCCCCTCCCTCCCCTCTCCCCCCTCCCCTCCCTCCCCTCCCTCCCCTCTCCCCCCTCCCCTCCCTCCCCTCTCCCCCCTCCCCTCCCTCCCCCCTCCCCCCTCCCTCCCTCCCTCCCCCTCCCCCCTCCCCCCTCCCCCTTCCCCCCTCCCCCCTCCCCCCTCCCCCCTCTCCCCATTCCCCCCTCCCCCCTCTCCCCATTCCCCCCTCCCCCCTCTCCCCCCTCTCCCCCCTTCCCCTCTCCCCCCTCCCCTCTCCCCTCTCCCCTCTCCCCCCCTCCCCTCCCTCCCCTCTCCCCCCTCCCCTCCTCTCCCCCCTCCCCTCTCCCCCCTCCCCTCCCTCCCCTCTCCCCCCCTCCCCCCCTCCCCTCTCCCCTCTCCCCCCTCCCTCCTCCCCCCTCCCCTCTCCCCCCCTCCCCCCCTCTCCCTCCCCTCCCTCCCCTCCCCCCTCCCCCCCTCCCCTCACCCCTCTCCCCCCTCTCCCCCCTCTCCCCCCTCTCCCCCCTCTCCCCCCTCTCCCCTCTCCCCCCTCTCCCCCCCCCTCTTCCCCCCTCTCCCCCCCTCTCCCCCCCCTCTCCCCCCTCTCCCCCCTCTCCCCCCTCTCCCCCCCCTCCCCCCTCCCCTCCCCTCCCCTCCCCTCCCCCCCTCTCCCCCCTCTCCCCCCTCCCCTCTCCCCTCTCCCCCTCTCCCCCTCTCCCCCTCTCCCCCTCTCCCCCTCTCCCCTCTCCCCCCTCTCCCCCCTCTCCCCCCCCTCTTCCCCTCTCCCCTCTCCCCTCTCCCCCCTCCCCCCTTCCCCCCTCCCCCCTCCCCCCCTCCCCCCCTCCCCCTCTCCCCCCCTCCCCCCTCCCCCCTCCCCCTCCCCCTCCCCCCCCTCCCCATTCCCCCCTCCCCCCTCTCCCCATTCCCCCCTCCCCCCTCTCCCCCCCTCTCCCCCCTCTCCCCCCTCTCCCCCCTCTCCCCCCTCTCCCCCCCCTCCCCCCTCCCCCCCTCTCCCCCCCCCTCTCCCCCCTCTCCCCCCTCTCCCCCCTCTCCCCCCCCCTCTCCCCCCTCTCCCCCCTCTCCCCCCTCTCCCCCCCCCCTCCCCTCCCCTCCCCTCCCCTCCCCCCCTCTCCCCCTCTCCCCCCTCCCCTCTCCCCTCTCCCCCTCTCCCCCTCTCCCCCTCTCCCCCCTCTCCTCTCCCCTCTCCCCTCTCCCCCTCTCCCCCTCTCCCCCCTCTCCCCCCCCTCTTCCCCTCTCCCCTCTCCCCTCTCCCCCTCCCCCTCCCCCCTCCCCCCTCCCCCCTTCCCCCCTCCCCCCCTCTCCCCTTCCCCCCTCCCCCCTCTCCCTCCCCTCTCCCCTCCCCCCTCCCCCCTCCCCGCTCCCCCCTCCCCCCTCCCCCTCTCCCCTCTCCCCCCTCCCCCCTCCCCCTCCCCCTCCCCCCTCCCCCCTCCCCTCCCCCCCTCCCCCCCTCCCCCCTCCCCCCTCTCCCCCCCCTCCCCCCTCTCCCCCCCTCCCTCCCCTCCCCCCCTCTCCCCCCTCTCCCCCCCTCTCCCTCCCCTCCCCCCCTCTCCCCCCTCTCCCCCCTCTCCCCCCCCCTCCCCCCCTCTCCCCCCTCTCCCCCCCCTCCCCCCCCTCTCCCCCCTCTCCCCCCCCTCCCCCCCTCCCCCCCTCCCCTCTCCCCCCCTCCCCCCCTCCCCCCTCCCCCTCCCCCTCCCCCCTCCCCCCCTCCCCCCCCCCTCCCCCCTCCCCCCCTCCCCCCTCCCCTCCCCCCCTCCCCCCCTCCCCCCCTCCCCTCTCCCCCCTCTCCCCCCCCTCCCCCTCTCCCCCCCCTCCCTCCCCTCCCCCCCTCTCCCCCCTCTCCCCCCCTCCCCCCCTCTCCCCCCTCTCCCCTCTCCCCCTCTCCCCCCTCTCCCCCCCCCTCTTCCCCCGCCCCTCTCCCCTCTCCCCTCTCCCCTCTCCCCCCTCTCCCCCCCTTCCCTCTCCCCTCTCCCCTCTCCCCTCTCCCCCCCTCCCCCCTCTCCCCCCCCTTCCCCCCCTCCCCTCTCCCCTCTCCCCTCTCCCCTCTCCCCTCTCCCCCCTCCCCTCTCCCCTCTCCCCCCTCCCCCCCTCCCCCCTCCCCCCTCTCCCCCTCTCTCCCTCTCCCCTCTCCCCCCTCCCCCCTCCCCCCCTCCCCCCTCTCCCCCTCCCCCCTCCCCTCTCCCCCTCTCCCCTCTCCCACCCCCTCTCCTCTCCCACCCCCTCTCCCCTCACCTTGTCCCTTCCTTCTTTCCTCCCTTCTGGTGTTCACCACCTCTCCCCTTCTGCCATCTGCCCACTTCTCTTCTCCAATCCCTCCCCACACTCCCTCTCCCTCCCTCGTGCTTCCAACTACTCCACACTCCTTCCCCAGACTTACTCACCGAAACCATATCCTTCCTCCCTCCATCAGCTTCCCTCTCTCTCCATGTTTCTCCTTCTTTCCTCCCCTCTGCTCACCACCTTTACATCATCCTCCGCCCCCTCCCTTCTTCTCACCACTTTTGCCCCCCCCCCCCCACCTCTGCCTCCTCCCAGAAACAGAAACATAGGTGATGGGAGCAGGAGTAAGGCATTAGGCCCTTTGAGCCTGCTTCATCATCCAATTTGATCATGACTGGTCATCCTACTCAGTCCCCTGTTCCTGCTTTCTCCCCAAACCCCTTCAGCCCCAAGAATGTTATCAAAGTGCCTTTTGCAAACATTCAATGTTTTGACCCCAAATGTTTTCTGTGGTAGAGAATTCCAGAGGCTTAACATGCCTCGCTGCACTATCTCCTTCCTCTCTACCCTCATCCCTGTCCCTCCCCAACTCTACTCACTCCCCTTCAATTGCTCCTCTCTTCCTAGGCATCCCATGCCTCTCCTTCCCTTCCTCTCCCCTCCCGTTCTACCTCCACCTTTCCCTCTGTCCATTCTCCCTCTTCTCTCCTCTCCCTCTACCCCGCCACTTCCTCCCCCTCTGTCCTCCGCCCCTCCAACACCCACCTCTACCTCGCCTGCTGCCCTTACACCTCCCCTCCAACAACCCCACCGTCTCGCCTGCTCATCTCCCCCTTCATCTCCCCTCTCTCACCTCCTTCCCCTTCATCTTCCCTCCTCTTCCCCCTCCTTTGCCCTCTCCCTCCTAACCTTTCCTCTCCTTCCCCTCCACCTCCCTCTTCTCCACCTTCAGCCCCCTCCTCTTGCCTCATGTACACTGGCAACCCCCAAAACCAGACCCCAGAAAGCGAACCTCAATCCAACCCTCCCAAACCGCCATCAGTCTCTGGATGAACTCCCGGGGTTCGCGCTGAAGGTTGGAAGAAATGCAGGGAGACAGGAGCGTCCCTGTGGCTCAGAGAGAACACAATCGCCAGAGGCACATTTTGTAGTAGTCTTTAGTCATGAAAACTTCAGCCCGCAAAAATAGAAAATGTTTTATATATTTATAATGCAACCCGTAACTAAACAGGAAAGGTACACGCGGATAAAATCCTACGTATGAATCAGTGCCCCAATCGACCAGAGGTTTGTGTTTTGTGACAACGTATAGTCGCCAGTAGCCAGGGAAGAGCATCCCTGAACACAAATAATCCTGACTCGTTGAAGTCGTCTAAGCATATAACATCTTTATTGTCAGAGACTGAGACAAGTAGAAATAAGTTCATCAAGGATCGTCTCACACTGCAAGAGATGATGTTCACCACACTGAAGATTTACAACGCAAAAATACACACAACTATTTCTAATCTTTCTTTTTGTACATGTCAGTGTGGAAAGCTCCCCCCTGCCCCCCCACCCCACGCCTGTCTACACCTCTTCGCCATAGCGGGAGGTTAGTCTGAAAGAACTAACTAACGCAAGAGACGGATCAACTATTATTGTTGCAGTGTCCGGATCAACGGCTTCAGTTTAACGTGTCCAGGGAGTCGGGACTCATCGAGAGACAGCGAATGAATCAATGCACAAAAAGTGCCATTGTGAGCAAATACAGTCAGGTTTAGGCAATAGAACCGGTATTAAATCTAAATTTCTTTATGACACGGAATTGAGGCAAACCATTCCCCAGCTGTAGCCAAAAGGAACAAAATGATGGGTACTTTTCAAATGTAAATAGGATTTAGTTTCATCTTACCATATGGGGTGTGATTGCCAGTCATTGGGTAAGCTATACAAAGGAGAAAGTGGTGATTTGAGAATTGTAACAAATCCATACTTTAATTTCAACTTCACGTTTTAAAATGGTGCCAATGCTCTGGAAATCCAGTAACCGCGGGACATGCAAGCAAAGAACAGGGATGAAGGTAGAGAGGCAAAATTAATGATAGACCTTCCTTGGAAGAAGTTACCCCGGTCAATCACATGGTGAATGTCATGACTTTGTCAAAGTAATGAAACCAGTTTCAAATCATAGATCAGACCCAGATGAACGTAATCGTTTCTTTTTACTATTTTTAACAAAATGCAACATCGAACTTCCGTGCTTCAAAAAGTTGTGCACATTTAGACCATTAAAAAAGTAGTCCTGACATCACAATTACGACTGTTAAACCATTTCAGCGTGTAGTTTGAATTTCTTTATTGTATATCTGGACAAGTATATGCTTAAAATGATAATACGGAAACTGCAAATTGTGTTAGGTGTTGATCACTAATCCTTGATAATATACTTAAATATTATGTTCTTCTAAACACAGGCAGTCGTAGGTGTTTCGGTAATTGCCAGCGATTACTTTGTGGCTACGTCTGTATTCTGCAAGTTTCAAATTTCGTGGAGTTTGTAACGCAGCGGTAGTATCCCTGATCTTGCTCTCAAAAGATATGAGTTCAAGTCCACCTTACCCCAGTAGGTGTGGTAGGAACACGTCCAAAACAAAAACTGTGGAAGTGGTTCCAAACTCTGGTGTACAAATGCTACATTTTCTCTAAGTAAGTCCAAGCTGGCTAAGCCGCATTTAAATAGTGAAAGATATAGTCGTCAAAAACAATTTAAATGTTTTCCCCCCTGTCTCCAGGAACTTGAAGGCAGAATCTTGCTATTTAATTTGACAAATACATTCGGTAGGTACTAACGGTTCAATTTTAAGTCAAGATGGTAAATACTGTTTCAAAATTTACGGTCTTATACAAAACAATTGATCGGTTTAAATGCTGTTAGTTAACAGCAAATATCGATGCCTTCTAGCATCAAAACATGAGGTGAAAAAGTCTAACTAGCAGGAGTGTTTGAAAGTATACCTGCCCGGAATACCTGGGGTAAAGTTTGGATCTAGGCTGTGAAAACCGCACTTGGAAACAGGTTTTGTTTTCTGAATTGATCGAACAGGGAGATTGTGTCAGATCTCTTTATTGAAATACAGAGATTATAAATATCATTCCACCTACGGTAATCAGCCATTGGTGTTAGATTTGTTGAGACATACATACTTTTTTGTGTAAGATAATCACACGCAGTTTCAGATTTTTTTTGCCTCTAATGTCTGCACACACCAGAAATTAAGACAGGGTTTTACATTGTAGGTTACAAACACGGGGACACAGCACTGGTCGTTCAAATTGAACGCTAGTTTCAGATTATCTAACAACATGGATAGACCTTTACCTAATAAAATGTTACGAGGTAGAACGTTAGTTCCATCACTACGTATCCGTAATTATCTCCAAGGCTGCCGGTGGACGCCTACAGGGGATCTGCAACGGTAGCTTTATGAAAATCTGAATGATGGAAAATGTCTCGTTAACTTCAGCGCATTAATCTACTCGTCAACCCAACAACAATTTAAACTGTGCACGAAGTCCGCCCGGAAATAATTAATTTATATCAATAATCACCCGGAACGATCAAAATTGCAAATGGGAAAAAAAAGCGAAGGATACAATCAGGCTGAAAGTAGTCAATGGTAACAAATTATAAAGGTGACTTTCAACGATTTAATTTGGCATGTTTACGTTCATATATTTCACACTCCTCCCAAAATGATAGTTTATTTAAATTGTAAAAGTTCGAGTTTTTGGTTTAAAAATAGTTTTAAAACCTCAAGAATGATCATCAGTCTGGCAGATGTAGCTGACATTCTCCAATGTGAAACAATTTAAGCAACTTTCCGAACTCGTGACAGCTCACTGAATTATTTCCAGATTTGTGGCTATTTCTCATAAGCACTTGATCCTGCGTTAGACGGCCATTGTTCTATATGATATGGTACAGGTTGTAAATGCGGGATCACTGTTACTGAGATTCGGAGCTCAAAGGGAGTTTTTGTTTTAAAAGTTGACACCAGCGTGAACTCCTTTTGACATCTGTAAAACTCCAGTTAGTATCGAGAAGTCTTTTAGCCCAATGCTGGTTAAACAGGGGAGATTTCGTTCCATTCAAACCCTCCGATTCAAAATAAATTCCGCCTCCTGTTAACTAATAGCAGGAGAAACCGTTTATTGAAACAATTTGTCCGAGATGCTGGTTTCGCACAGGATAAACTGTAAACCAATGCGATCTGGGCACGTCGATCCTAATTACTGGCAATAAACGAAGACAGGTCAGTCAGGGATTGAACGAATGTCCTCGCTCGCCCCCTCAAATAGGGACGAGGTGACTGCAAAGTCTCACTAAGGGGTGGGAGTTGTGTGAGGAGGGTGGGATGAAGTGGGAGTCGCGCCGCCACTTATTCCCTTTCTTTAAGCCTTTTGCTGAGGTCAATTTGTTTTAAACGCGATTTTATTTGTGGGGAAATCAGCAAAGCATTCTCCAATTATAGAAAGCCAAAACAAATGTGCCCTGAGGCTGTTGCATTCTGGAGTCTATTCACTTGAAAGCATCATGCGACTGCGTGCCTCCGGGTATGGGGGAGAACGAATATTTTATTCCGAACGTATGGTATTGCTCGTGTGTAACGTGATTTCTACCTTTCTAACCGCGGCTCGGTGTTTTCCTAGACATTGCAAAACCACTCCCCCCAAAATGGGAGACAGAAAGTGACTGACTACTGTCAGGCTCCCAACATAAAGGAAATTCATTTTTTATTGTTTGCAACTTCATTTAGAAAGCGCCGTGCGCTTTGACAAATGATGCATCAGTAAGGAAACTCCTAGACCTTTCGGGAATTTTGTTTTGGGGCTTCAGGAGAGATCACACCTTGATGACTGCATCAATAGTAATAATATCCAATTGCTTTAATGAGCGATGATCATTGGTTGCTAAATTCTGACCGCGATATTTGAAACAATTTCAGAGGATGGATCTAGGATGAATCCCACATCTCTTTGTATTGGCAGTGCCAGGAGTTGGACATGACTTGATCGTTTTGTCCTTGTAGCTAAGTGAGGAAGGGTTCAGTCCCGCGCACTACAGCAAGATGAGACACCACTCTAATAAGCTGGGGGTGTTAGAAGGGGAACTAAATGCTCTCGGTTGCCATTACCACTCGCTTCCCCTTTTTAGATCGCACAAGGTGAGGATGCAGGTGAGATCACGGCTGCGATCTCTCGCCTTGAAGATGTTGGCCTTGGCTTTTTTTTTATATATTCGCTTCAATTGCTCCCGCTGAGCAGCCTTACGCCTGCTGTCTGGCGGAGGCCGTGCTTTCAAGCGTTAATGCTTGCCCATAACAGCTGCCAGACTGGGACAAGTTCCCGTTTCCCAGGCAGCCCTAACAAACCATCCATTATGATGTGTTGTTAACTATTCAGGGAAAGAAAAGATGAGTACCCACAAGATACTGAACTAACTCCCATTTTTAAAAAAACCTACATTTAGAAAGGTTAAGATATACCGTGAATAAGTGTTAATATTGTAAGCCAAATCGTGCTTTTTTAAAAGAAAAATCAGTGATCAATCGTATCTGTATCTCCCAGACTTCCTTCCCAAAATGAAATTGCCAAACTTCGCTGAACCAACCGATCGCTGTTATCTGTCGCCCAAAATCGGGACTTTGTAATTAGTTCGAAATCACAATTTCAACTCCCATCGAACTGTTTTTCGGTGAACGAACAGGAGATCGAGTATCACAGTCGTCTGCCTAATAAAATCAGGTCCTGCGTTTGAGCCCCTTGCAATTAGCCACAGCAGCAAGCTAGGCTTAACAATTTGGCACTCCCTCTTTGTAATTAGATCTCACCAGTAACCCAACCGCAAAGTTCCATTCGCAAACCACTAAAATTGCTGACACGTTAACTCATTCTCCTACTTTTTTTAAAAAAAGAGAAAGCTTTCTTTTTACATTGTATCTCAAAAGACAGAAACCAAACTATAGAAGCAAACACTAGTTTACTTGATCTAAGTATTTATTTGATTGAAAAGACTGCATGAAAATGAGAGGAAAAAAAATTGTATGTACTGTACTAATGTTTTAGACGCTTCCAACCCGGATTTCTCAGACGGCAAACAATAAATACGCATAAATCACCCCCAAGTCCTTGAAATATACACTTCCCACTATTCTGGTGCATGCCACGTTCAGATAGAAAGGTCATGAGAAATCAGTGCAAAAGTTTCAACTCCATTCCCCTTCTCTCTCACGTTAGGGCAGAGTCCGTTTTGTGTCCCTCTCGCGGCTTTTTCAGTCCTATGTCTTTTTGTGTTAGTTTTCACCCTCCTGCTGTTCCCTCGGTTTTGTTTTTCACCGGGGGTGTGGTGTTCCGGGGATAGGATTGGGCAAGGGGTTGAGTGCGGGCTGCCCTGCCGGTCCCAGCCCGTGGATCAGGACCCTGGGCACAAGCGGCCGCTGCAGCCCGGGATGAGGCGGTGGAGTCCGGTACATGTACATGGCCGCCGCCGCCGTTGTGTCCATGTTAGTTAGCAGGCTAGGGTGGTAGAAATACGGAGATGGGAACATTCTCTGCAAAGCGGAGTAGTTTCCGGCCTCTGCTAGGAGCTCCAGTCCCACAGCTGTTTGCCGCTTCCACTTCGTCCTGAAGTAAGGCAGAAAGGAACACACAAAAAAGTAGGTACGGATGGCGAGCAAAGCTTTGTAACTACACATTGCAAATAATCCCTAGGTGAATAGGAGACCAAATCCCCAGCCACGGAATTTATTTGAAGTTCGCAGAATGCACTTCTTGCACTGAATTAAAGCAGAGGGTCGAATAATTTCAGATTTGAATCCGAGTATGGAAGATAATTCTTTACAATTGATGGACCGAGGAAACCCATGTCGGTTTTGTTTTATATCTATTCTGAGCGGCTTGGAACTTCGATTTATTTAGAGAAATAAAATACGCCCGTCGGATTGCTGTGTGCAAAACAGAACGAGGATTTCCAGGTACAAATGTACCAGAGGTTCAGTGACAATTGCAAAGCTTCATCCGAGCAATTAACAACAAATTTATTTCATTGTAATATTAAAAGGAATTTAGAAAAAAGTATAATGCATTAAACCGTGTTTAGATTTGGGAACAGTTGATGTTAATGTTTGCTGACAGATTTAACATGGTTGGAAAACTGTATGCAGTGAAACAGAAAAACTGGCATCGTTGGCAACTGGACGCCCCATTTCCAAACTCCAAGTCATCTTCGACCGTTTTGAATGCAATATTTTTGTGTGTCCCCCACCCCCCCTCCCATGCCCATGGGCAAAGATGGATAAAGGTCTTTGGAATTTGCGTCTTTTGTGCTTTAGTTAAAACAACGCTGTCTGGGCTAGAAACAAAACAGCCTTGCTTCTCGGCGGCAGTGCCAAATGGTAGGAATCGAAAGTTCAATTGAAACACGTTTCACATGAAACTACTCATTCTTTTTGAGAGAAAAAAAACAAAAGCCAAACAAAGTCTAAAATAATTAACAGTCACAAAAATACTGCCAGGCTGATCAACTCGAGTTGAGTGTCTTTCAATGCACAATAGAAAGATCTAACGGGCAGCCAAATAAAAAAAATAAAATGAGCCAATCTCAATTTGATGGATTCAAAAGTAAAATTTGACCTTATCAACGGCGGCGTTGAATTACAGTAGCAAGGCTTGAGGTAGACAGGAACTCTTGTGAAAAATGTTTGAGTTGCTCACAGCCTCTGCTTGTTTAATTGAAGACCGTCATAACCATCCCCTTTCGCTCCGATTCTGGACTGCGTGTGTTGTGCTAACTGGTATCAATGTAGATTGCTTTTAGGGTCTATCTATGCAGTTTGTTTTGTGCTAAACAGTACCTGTGTAGTTCTCGAGTTGTCAGTGGTCAGCACCAGTGTCCCAGCGTTTGCGGGTGAAAATCCTTTTACAGCGTTAAGAGTGTGGGCCATCTGTACATGCAATGAGTTGATAGAATACACGCTCGCTGCCAGCACACATAGGGATGCAGAGGAGCTGCTGTGTACACAGATTGTAGGGCTGGGGAAATCACTAGGAGCAGGACGTCTTACGTACCTCCTGTTCTGGTACCAGGTTTTGACCTGGGTGTCTGTCAGGTTCAGAGCCGCTGCCAAATCCATGCGGTCCTGTACGCTCAGGTACTTCTGCCGCTCGAAGCTGCGCTCCAACTGATTCAGCTGATGATCAGAGAACGCAGTCCGCGCTTTCCGAGGCTTCTTTGCCCGCACGGGCGGACTTTCCCGGCTACTCGTTATTTCTCGGTCGCCTTCTTCTTTTGTTCCTAACGCGAGATATTAAATGCACCGTATGAATCCAAATGCCCGGTAGCACAACCACAACATCCTGTAATCTGACTGTTAAAAAAAAGTTCCATTTTGCATCTCATTTGCATGTGTAAAATAGCCAGTTGTAGATGTGCAGTTCCAATTAGGAGTGATTTCCAAAGCAATATTTGATGCTGATCTTTTAAATGTCTGTTTATTATTCAAAAAGACCGCGGATTTACAACGCACAAACAAAAATAAATGTCAGAATTCCCCAAACCAGCGGCCTCCATGCAACGAGAGTTAAACTTGAGAGAGGCTTGTTGTGTTTAGGAGGTTGAAATGGATTTCCACGTACTGGTGGCATCGTTAAGAATTCCGGATACTATTTGTCAACTTTGAGTTTTTTTTCTGAAATGTTGGGAAATCGATATGTCAATCTATCTCTATTTGTACCAGTTTTTGCGGCGCACTATGATCTTCCCTGCAGGAAGAACAATAATCTTCTCTAATTGACCCACTGGGGAGCTTTGGACAGAAAAATTCGCCAGACCAGACCTTGCTTCTGTTTTTTCTCTCTCTATTATGCTAATCGTAATCACTGAATGAATTATGTAAAAAAAAACCCTTTTTCCCCATTTACACACAATTTACAACAAACAGAAATGGCTGATTCTGATAAAGTGTCATCAGAGTGGGTTTACGAATGATCATCTTTGGAGCAAAGAGGATTAAGAATGTTTTCATATCATTCCCTTTAATCGCACATTTTCTTTGATTGTCATATTATAAACTACTAACGTACATTAGATCTCCAGGAGAAATGGCCAATTGTATCAATCCTTGGCCATCCCATTCCCCCACTCCCCAAAATTCAAAATCGCTCGTTCTAAAACTGATAACCTTGCGTAATTCGCTGCACTGAATAATCCCAAATTCGGATCAGTAATCGCGGGTTTATTTTTGCATCAAACAGAGCAATAATTTCAAGTGAATAAAGTGAAAAGAAGCGCTCATTAGGGTTCAGCGAGTTTTTTTTTAAAACAAGTGGCTAGGCCTGACTTCCTTGCAACGCTCGTTGGCATTTCCCCGGTACAGGCGCCGAACCTTCCTTCGTGCTAGCGACTGGCAATTACATACGCGCCCAGTCTCAAATAGTTTTGCAAAAGGGGAGGGAATTTTTGTCTACAGCCTTGTCTGGTCGATGAATTTCCCGGCAGAAACCTGGATAAGCAAAGGTGACGGGACCCAGTCAGAAGCAAATGTTTAAAGAAGCCTTGAACGAAATCATTATTCGCCACAGAGAACCTCCCAGCCCCCGAGTGTTATCCAACGAAGATCTCAGTTTTTTTTTCGCCCCCCAACTAAAAACCTGACAGTTTACTTCCTGAAACCTAACGGCACTTCCAAGATCGAGTTGCAAATAGGGGAAGCAAAACACAAACGCAAGCAGCCGCGCTTCTGCACAGTTATATTTAAGGAACGCTAGAATTTAAAAGAAAAGACTCACCGTTGCATTTATGGCTGTCGCTTTGAGCGTCATCTCGCTTGTCTAGCTTGTCCCGATTTTTACCCTCTTCGGGTTCCGTCTTTTGCCTGAAAGGCTCACCCTCTGGTTTGGGGGTGTGGGGTGAGCAGACGCTGGTGCTGTAAGGGGCGCACGCTGCCAGCGGTTTGCTGTCTCCCAGAATGTCTTTAATTAAGAAAGAAGATGTGGAAGTCCTGGGGACAGAGCTGCCTCCCGCTAGTGGCTGTTGCTGTGGTGGTGATGGTAAAGGAGGCGGCTGTAAACTTTGCTGCTGCTGCTGCTGGTGTTGCTGATGGCGCAGGCTCTCGGCGCTGAGATGTGCTTCTGGTTGTTCCATGGAAATCGGCGAGAGGGGGACCGTGCCCACTGCGTCGATCTCTGAGCTCGGGGACGGCGAGGTTTGATTTCGGAAATCCGAAGTCCTGGTGTCACCGTGACGGAAATCACTGTTCCCCAGCACCGGGCTGCTGGAACCGTTGGACAATATAGTGTCTATTCCAAAACTGGAGCCGCTGGATCCTTCCATCGCGGTTCCCTACAATTGTTAGGAGCGGGTCTTCATCACCGCCTAGGACTTCAATGAGAGTTTGCGATTAAGCTGTTCAAAAATCACAAACGTTGATAATCAGTGTGTGTGTGTGTGTGTGTGTGTGTGTGTAGACGAGGGGTGGGGGTTTAGCTAACCCTTTTCCTTATTTACCCTACAGCATCAGATCATTTTAAAATACATTGGGAAAAAGAAACACGTGCCAGAAACTTTGCCGCACAAAGCTAGCGGTGCATTGATTTCTTTAAAAAAAAACTTCTTGCATTCGGAATATAGGGGCGTTTGGAGGGTGGGGATTGGGATAATCCACGAGGACTGAAATCGACAGTGAGCCAACTTTGTTGGAAAAGTTAAGGTGTTGCAGCAGGGATGAAATGAGGAGGAACTCGAAGGCTCCAAGCTTCTCTTGCAACTACACTGCTTTTGCAGGGCGACAGCTCCTTCCTAACCCGACGTCACGGGCTATTGCAGAGTGTCATTTTTTTATTATTATTATAATCCAGCGCATATTTTATAACTCTTTCCAGCTATTGGTCTGCCAAGGCCTACCCGGCTGACGTTTCGAGCAGCAAACCAATCCCAGGGACCGTGTTTTATTCTGTCAATTTAGAACAGGCCGCGATCGTCTTTTCGACAACCCCTGAGAGTTTTGTAACACCGCAAGCTGCACTGTCACACACGCAAACACCTCTAACTTTCACCGCACATGGCGACAAAAAAGGGACAGATTTCAAAGTATCACACCCATGGCCATTGTCTGGGCCTTTCCTCAAAACAAAAGGCCAATTGGAACTGCTCTTCCCGTTATCAATATCCATTTACACATCTTTCCAATTTACAGTCGAGGGAGTTACTTCGGAAAAGGCCACTTTTCCGCAAATTCCCACTGCAGATGCAACACTTTTTTTAAAAAAAAGAATCAATTTGCATAATCTTCTGCCCCGCCGAATCAAGCACCTTAATTGTTGTTTACTTACCAGCTTCAGAGCCAATTAAACCAAGTACTGCTGAAATATTGTGGGAAATCGTTCGCTTTTCCGAAGCAAATGGCATTTTCTTTTGGGGGGGAGGGGGGGGTGAAGGACGGGAGGAGGTGTAGGTGGTTGCAGTTTCATCCTGCCTCCATGAGCAGTGGGAACGTTACAATCCTACACACACACTCATACACACACCAGAAAGAGGAAGCACTGAAACAAGCGGCTCTTGTCGTCATTGTTCAACTTGAAATCCTGCAATATCCGATATCATTGTCTGCGCGTTGACTCTGTCGTTTAAACTAATGTTAAGGTCATACGTGAATTCCAATACCTTAACTGTCGGACATTTAAATGATAAATAAACGTACTATTTGCTGCACTTAATTACCTTCACCACGTTGTGATCTTGCCCACACTCTGCTCGAATCCCCTTTATTTGCTCGATATATGTGTGCGTCTCTTTAATTGCTCCCTTTATTTATTGCGGTGTTTCATCTTGCATTCTTTGACAGACTTTGCTGAAGTTAATCGTTTTTGAAGCGCTGTCCCACCAAAAATCGACTTCTGGCACGCCTTGCGCGGAAGGAGAAAAAGAAACATGTTTTTTGGCGGATTTTCTGGGGATGAGTTGGTTGAAATTACAGCACTACTGTTTCAGACTATCAACTTGTGTTCATTTCAGTACGCTCTAAAATCTGACTCTTGTTGAATGTCAGAATGAAGGGAAGTGCCAGTGACATGACGGCGTATTACTCATGATGAAGTACTGTGTCAGCCTAATTAGCAGGGTAATTATAAGGTGCTAATGAATGATTCAAACTTTCAGGACTTGCATGTTACTTCAGCTTTTCATATCGAGGACTTTTCCGACTAAAGTATCATACCTTTTTCCTGTTGTCGTTCGTATTTTTTTCTCTCGAATTCCATACTTGACAAATTAAATACTCTTACAAACAAGTATTCTTAGATTTCAGAAACAGAGAAGCTAGCCGCACTCAGTACGCGTTAGACATGATATATATTGACTACAGTTAGGTCACCTACCCTTGTAGATTATAGTGCTGAGCATTTCTATGTGTTGTATGTATGTAATCGCGCGTGTGTGCGCGCCGGTTCAACTACGATAGAAAGTCGAAATATTAGTTTAGGTAAAGAGAAATTTAAAAAGTATGACTGAATGCCGTGTGGGAAACATTTGTGTGTGTTTTTTTAAGCGACGTGTCTTCTAAGCTGTAAATAAAGACGAGAAGCATTGCTCGGTCAGTTTCCACCTCCCTTTTTCTCGACGGTTGCATTCAGGAGCACTGCTCTCTGAGGTGCCTTTTAGCGCGGGATGCTTCTTGTCGTTGGTATCCACCACTCCAAACCCTTTTTAAAAAGCCTGGGCCATGCCGACACCCGGCTTTTCAAGTTGCTTATTGCTTCCTGTATCGTTGTGACACATACCTCTGTAAAGAGATCTGCAGCTTGCTCGTTGCAAACGTGTCCGATCCTAGTAAGAAATGGGCACATGATGAAATCGCTGTGCTGGGGTCTATTCACCTGAGCAGTCTTGGACATCTCTGCACCGGTTTCAGAGGTGATAACAAGCCATAGAGGTGACGATATTTTCACTGAACGCCTACATTTCTGACATGAGCAAAAAATGAACCGTAGGCGGATCGAGATAAATCGAAGAGTTTTTTTAAAAAAAAAACATCAGGCCTATTCAAAGGCACGGAGTTGGGTTGGAGGGAATCAATGTTTGAAGTATCCGCATAAATAATTGATAGAAATGTTCGTTTTTTTAAAATATAAAGCTAAGAGCTGGTGAAATTGCACAGCGCCTATAAGGGTGGTTTTGCTGATTTCTCAAGCAGCCAACTGAAAGGCCCTGGTGAAATTTGATATGAACTTAGAGATACAAACTTCACTATCATCTCCTAGCAATCAATCAGTTCGGCCGAACATTTTAATGGCATCATTATTTTTAAACATGGTTTGGACAGAGTGAAGGACAAGTGAACAATTGCATTGTTATTTGGGACCGAGTGTCGAATTCCAGAAATGTCAAACTACAGATAACACGCTGCTAGCACAGGCTGGAGCGGTTGATCTGCAAACTTCGGTGAGCAGAGAGGTCTGGGCGGCTACAGAACTATAAACCTGCATTTGAAATCGATACATACACAGCCCTGCACTGTTTTCAATCTGGTTCCAAATGGCAAGCCGGGGGTGTGGTAATTTCACCCCGCTGCAAAGTAGATCCAATGTATCTGTGTGAATGCCCAAGCGTCGTGAGAACCAGCTTGGGGACAAATACTCACTTTACTGTGACCGGCAAAATAATAATTGCGAGCGAAAATCTGTCTAAAACGACATTCTTTTCGGCTGGCTTTAGGATTGGCAATTGATCACGTTGTAGACTTTGCAGAGGTAAACGTACAGATATTGATGTGTGGATAAGCCAGAACTGTTTGTCGCTTTTTAACTTCCTACGGAGATTTAACAATTGCATTTTATATACAGAGTGCGCTTCTTTCTCCATGGGTTTCATAGAGATAAGAAAACAGCAATTAACATTATTGAAATAAAACACGCTTTTTCCAATAAAATCTGAACAATTTAAAGTAAAATTCAACAATAAAACAGAAACATTAACATTAAGGTCGTAAACTCTAATGGACCTCTACTTTAACCAGAATAAATCGACTGCTGTTCCCTCGTTCTCTTATCGTCCAATTTATAACAGCTTAGGCGGCACACAGATCTAACATATACATCGCACCTGTTGTATCTTGTAACATTGGAAACTTATTTTTAAAAGTTCGGTTTAGCTTTTAATATTATCCAAAATGACTGTATGATGGTTTGATATGTAAGGCCAGACTGTTCCTGACACTTAAGAGTGAATTATGTTTGACCGTGACTCTTTCAATTAGCGTGAGTTTTTGTACAGAGCATTGCTTAGCTGATGTCATTATTTACTTATATTGATTGTTACGCTGTTTTTTTAATGGGAAAATATTAATTTACTGTTTGTTCAAAAATATAATTTTAAAAGGTTCTTTTATTTGAATCTAATATAAAATGACTTGAATTTAATGTAAGTGCTCCATCGTGCTGTCTTTACATAGACATTGGCTTAAGGCACACACTGCTCATGTAATTCCTTTCTTCAGCATTTAGAAGAGGACAACACCGAGCCTCCCAGCGCATACTACTGCGCCTGTATTCCTAAAATAGCACCAGCAGCCCTCTCCACCTGGGCGTACAGGGCGCCGGCGTTCCCAACACAAGCACTATCAATAATTACTGCGTGTTAATATCCCGCTGATGACAAATCGACAATCCCAGGGGCACTTCCTGAAGGTAAACATGTTTTCTTAGCTGATCATTCCTGAGATTGATGTCTGTCATGTCATGTTTCTCGCAGGGTAAAGGCCCCGTCTTATTCCAAACAGCTCTCTCCCAACTGACGAGGGTGCGATTTCTTTAGCGGCTGCTGGGTGGCGCCAGTTGGCGTACTCTGCCAGATGAAGGCGCGGTGTGTGTGTGTGTGTGTGTGTGTGTGTGTGTGGTAAACCTCCCGGTCCAAACTACACATCTTAGTTTGAGCATTCCATCTACACGATAATGAGTTTCCGAAAAGATTGTAAACGCCTCTGCCGAGATGTGTGGAACTAGATACTAAAGGATGCAATATATTTGCAATACCAAATTGCTTAATGGAATTCCATATTAAAGTTTGTAATATGTTACTCCACTTTAGAAAGAAAACGCAATTTAAACTTCCAAATGTTAAAATTAGTTCTTTTGCCAAAATTATTCATGCTACATTACGTGCTACTGAACATTCTTCCTTCAAGGAATCTTCTGAACGTTTTTAAACCTCAATTTTATTATTAATTATGAATAACCATCACGTCTACGCTAATATTTACATGCACACGTATATAAACTCTTAATTTAAAATAGTTAATTCGGTAAACGGCTCCGAACTCCATGGAGACAATACGCAATAAGACAGAGTCTTTTCATTCTAATTAAGTTTTTTTAAAAAAGGAACGGACAGGAATATATTTGTGTTAAATTTGCTAAGTGCTAATAATCTAATTATTATTAATTGTATGCTTTGGGGATATTACATTTTTTCAAAGCTAAATGTTGCTAACCCGATAATGAATTTGAAAATCTCTCGACTGGGCTTAGTTTCCTATCCATAGCTTGGTCTGAATTTACCATCCGCCCGCACTGTTCGAATATCCCAGTCGTGCACCGTAA